>NC_141177.1:49355000-49955000 GCF_055505025.1 Bos grunniens | reverse complement strand
CAGGATGTGAGCAGTCCCATCCTTGAATCTCACATGAGAGTTATGTTCCTCTGGGCCCATCCTTGATACCAGTGACTTCATCAGTCAGAGTGTCAATGGGAAAGGGAAGGTGCCATGAAATGGGGTAATTGAAGAGGGTTTTACAAAGAGATATTTACAGGGTTGTGAGCATGGTGAGGAGAAGGCAGTGGCACCCCACTCCAGTACTCTTGCCTGGAAAATGCCTGGTGGATGGAGGAGACTGGTGGGCTGCAGTCCATGGGGTTGCAAAGAGTTGGACATGACTGAGCGACTTCACTTTGACTTTTCACTTTCACTCATTGGAGAAGGAAATGGCAACCCACTCCAGTGTTCTTTTTTTTTTTTTTTTTACTCCAGTGTTCTTGTCTGGAGAATCCCAGGGACGGGGAGCCTGGTGGGTTGCAGTCCATGGGGTTGCATAGAGTCAGACATGACTGAAGTGACTTAGCAGCAGCAGCAGCAGAGCACGGTGAAAGGAAAGCAACAGGTACAGCACCTTTGGGCTGGGGGGAACTGGGATCCCCTGTCTTATCTGGGTCTGAGTGGTTCGCAGAACCTGGAGAGAGAGCTGTAGGTGTAGGAAGAGGATCTGTCATTTTGGGAGGAGGAATGCTGTTCTGTCAATCTTATGAAAGGGCCAAAGAATATGGGAGGAGGGCAGCGATGTTGGCAGGTGGGTGCTGGGGAGGGAGAGGGGCAGCCTTTCAACCCAGTGCTCCTCTGGGCACAGAAAACCTTCTGTCAGCATGCCACCTTGGAAATCCTCAAACTGTCTAGACTAGTCACCTCAAAAGTGATAGTGACACTTCCTGATTTAAAAAAAAAAAGGAAGAAGTCACCTATTAAAGACATCTGGAGGGAAATTGGGGAAATTTGAATATGAACCAGTATTAGGGAATATTGAAAACTGAAGTCATGCTTCTTCATTAGAAATCTTTAGAAAACAGTTTGTGAAGTGTGATGAATTCTTGTGGGTAGTAGGAAAATAGCTTTCATTTTCAGATGCAGTTTTTAAAATGTCACACTGTCTGTATCACACTTTGAGATGGTTCAGGCGAAAAGGAAAATATGTGGCTGTAAATATAGACACAGCCACGCTAGCAGTTCTTCAGTCTGGGTGGTGGGTCTGTGGGTGGTCATCCATGTAGTCTTTTTCCGTATGTTTGAAATTTTTCAAAATAAAAAGTCAACAACATGGTGGGGCGTCTGTGGCCTCCAGTATACTCAAAGAAGTGGAAGCAGATGGAAGCATTTGACAGCTCACAGCTGTCTGGCCACACAGGTGGGGCAGCATTTCTCACCTGGGTGTCACTCCACCAGCCTGTATGCAAATACCGAGGGAGCTGGATGAAATGCAGGTTCCTGGGCACCGCCTGCCTGAATCAGCAGTCATGTGGGTGGCTACGGAAAGGACTCCCTAGATGAGAAGCCTGACTGTGGTCAACTACCCTCCCAACTAAGGGTCAGGAGTGAAACAGTTTGATTCTGTTTCCCACTGACCTTGGGCAGTTGACGTTGGGCAATTTGCCTAACTTCCCAGAGCCCCCGTGGTGTCATATGCAAAGTGGTGACCTTACATGAAAACCAGCTTCCCCACCTCACTGGTTAGTTTAACTCCGTGTTGTATTTTCCTTAATGCTTTCTGAGGTGCTTTCCAGGTGGAGGTGACAAGCCGGGCAGTGAGGAAGAAGAATTATCGTTTACTGAACTATCATTATTCATTTGTGTAAGCATGGCATTTACGACATTGGGTTTGATGCTCATAACAGTGGTTAGAAACACAGTGATGATCCTCCCTTTCCAGAGGAGGAAATATGCTTGTCCAGGTTTATGTCGGCTTTCCTGCTGCTGCTGTAATAAATGACCACAAATGTAGTGGCTTAAAACTACACAAATTTGGGACTTGCCTGGAGGTCCAGTGGTTAAGATTCTGCTCTCCCAATGCAGGGGACACAGGTTCAATCCCTGGTTGGGGAGCTAAGATCCCACATGCCACACGACTTGGCCAAAAATAAAAAGAAAGAAAACTACACAGATTTACAGTTTTGGAGGTCACATGTCCTAAAATCAAATTCAGCAGGGCTGTGTTCCTTCTGGAGGCCCTGGGGGGAACTTGTTTCCTTCCTTGTCCAGCTTCTAGAGACAGCCGACACCCTTGGTGAGTGCCCCTACTTGCATCTTCACCCTGGCAGGGTGGCATCTTCAAATCATTCTCTCTGACCTTCCCTTCTATTGTCACATCTCCTCCTCTGACTGTGACCCTGCTTCTCCCTTAACGGGAAGATCCTTGTGAATACACTATGGCAAGCGTGCATGTGTGCTAAGTCGCTTCAGCTGTGTCCGACTCTCTGTGACCCCAGGGACTGTAGCCTGCCAGGCTCCTGTGTCCATGGGATTTCCCAGGCGAGAATACTGGAGTGGGTTGCCATGCCCTGCTCCAGGGGATCTTCCTGACCCAGGAATCGAACCCAGGTCTCCTGCATTGCAGGCAGACTCTTTACCATCTGAGCCACCAGGGAAGGCCTAGTGATTATGCTCTGCCGTCCCCCAAATAATCCAGGATCATCTCACCACCTCAGAATCCTTCATCACAACTGCAGAGTCCCTTTTGCTGTGTAAGTAGCATCATATTCTAGACTTATGTTTAAAATCAAAATGTAAAGCAAAACTCGAGTACAGGTGAAACTAATCTTGAAGAAAACCCCTTACACTTCATTAAGGCCACTGGAAACTCAAAGCTGAGAATTAACCATTTGTAGGTCTCTCTCTCTCTTGTTTAATCTGTGGCTTCTTTCCCTGGGGCAGCAGGGGAAATGTGGCTGACTAAGAAGGATTGATAGAATAAATGAAGGCATTTTTCCTCTTTCTGTCCCTTTCTGTTCCACCTCCTCTCCCTCCCTCTCTCAGTTAGGCACACATCCGCTCTGTCCCCTAGATGGACGCTCTGAGGGGTAACGCCCAGACAGTGCATGCGCGGGGGCCTCCTGGGCACACGTGAGCCTCTTCCCCTTCCTCTGATGAACGCCAGCTGGTGCAGGTGCATCCTGTCAGCGCCTCCCCTTGGCCTCTAGGTCTCTGTCCTGGGACTCTCCTAAGCCTTGGCGTGGGCAGTGCCTGCAGGCTGTTCGCACCCCCAGGTGTGCCATCTGGAAGCATCAGTGCCTCAGAGGCTTCTTGGACCTGTGGCCACCAGAGCGACTGTGGGACGGCTTCCCCTTCATGCTCGGGTGGGCACTGGTAAGACTGGGTCCCGGTGTCCACCTAAGGCGACTTGCTGACAAGTCCTCAGGCTGGTTCCCCTCCTCCCCTGTTTCCCACCCTTTTTCTGCACTGCTCCTTCCTGGGGTCACTCCAAGCCCGTTTCTTGGGTAAGCTAGGATGAGACCTGGGACCCAGGACCCTTTACTGCAATGCTTACAGCTGAACAGACATCTCTTCCAGCAGAGAAACTATACGGGACTAAAAATAACTACACTCAGGCACAGTCAGGGCATTTATGAACAATAAGATATAGAAAGGCCACAAACCAACTGCCACTTCGGAGGGGCTGGGAGAAAAAACAGGGGATACTGTGCAGTGACCCCTACACAGAGCACCACCAAGCAGGTGGGCAGCCACCTAAGCCACGCCTCCAGTGGGACCCACGATCCACGCCCACCACCACCTTATTTGAGGAGCCAGCTCGCCCTCCTCCCAGGGGAGCAAGGGGACCCGTCACTTGTTCTGCTCCTTCCTGCTGCTGCATGAGTCCCATGCTTGATACAGTGTTAGTCTTCTCAAATTTTTAAGACTTGCTTTGTGGCCTAACATATAATTTTTTCCTGGAATATGTTCCATGTGCCCTTGAGAATAATGCATACTCTGCTGCCTTTGAATGGAAAGTTCTGTGAATGTCTGCTAAATCCATCTGGTCTAATGTGTAGTGTAAGTCCATGTTTCCAGACTGACATCTGTCCATTGTTGGAAAGCAGGGTATGTAAAATATTTTAAAATTTATTTTGGCTGTGCTGAGTCTTCGTTGCTGCTCATGGGCTTTCTCTGGTTGTGGCCAGTAGGGGCTACTCTCTAGTTGTGGGGCGTGGGCCTTTCTCTGCAGTGGCTTT
Source organism: Bos grunniens (assembly GCF_055505025.1). Taxonomy (NCBI): domain Eukaryota; kingdom Metazoa; phylum Chordata; class Mammalia; order Artiodactyla; family Bovidae; genus Bos; species Bos grunniens. The sequence continues at coordinate 49,950,876 of NC_141177.1, read as the reverse complement.
TCTGTTGCAGAGCTCTAGGCACATGTGCTTCAGTGGTCGGAGCACCGGGGCTCATGAGCTGTGGCCCGTGGGCCCTCGGGCATGCTGGCTTTGGTTGCTGCAGCTCGCAGGCTCTGAGCTACTGAACCTGTGTGGTGCTGTGCAGGTTCAGTTGCTGTGCGGCATGTGAAATCTTCCCGGATCAGGGATCAAACTCATGTCCCTTGTATTGGCAGGCAGATTCTTATCCATTATGCCACCAGGGAAGTCTGGGACTGTCTTGATTACAACTGGTTCCCCAGCCTGATCCAGCAGCTGGCAACCATGGGGGCTGCAGAAGTGCTTGTTGCATATCAGGCAGGTGCTTGGATTGGAGACTGGCAAGGGTGGGTTCATGTGGGATGTTAAGGAATTGGACGAAAAAGGGAGAAAGAAGAGAGGAGGGCATGGTTGTATGAGAAGGATGCTGGGTCGGGAAGAACAGGGGGAACTACGTAGTTTGCTGAGGGGAGAAGGATGTGTCAGTAGCAGAACTGGAAGGTGAAGGCGGGAAAGAAAGCCTGGCGTGAGAGGGGAAGAGGCCCTTGTTCCAAGGTCCAGCTCCTCCAGGAATCAAGTTTTAGAAGGGGTCCCTGTGGGTGGGAGTGTGGGTTTTCCGAGACTGCAACGACTTGAACTTTACTCTGGGTTCTACAACCATTAAGTGTGAAATCAACAGAGGACAACAGGGCATCCCGTGATTTGTGGAGGCTGTTGTCTCTTGCAGATCCCTGAATGAGAGAGCTGCCCTGTTGTAGACAAAAAGCCTACTCAAGGCTGCACCAGAATTCTTCTTAGGGAGCGAATAGTCTTTGGGAAAATATGTTGACTAAGCTTTTTTGGGATAAAAATGACACTATGAAAGGCATGGTTTTGCGGGGGACCCAAGCAATGAAAGATCTGTTTAAACTAGACTTCAGAAGAAAATGAGAACTTGATCTCAGAGGCGAAGGCAGAGGACCTTGAGTTGGTGAAAGACCATGTGGCCATAAGAAGCAGGAGGTTTCTTAAAGTGGCTGGAACGCGGGAGGGGAGACAGCCTTCCATGAGAAGGGGTCTGAGGTCAGTGGTTCTGGAGGACCCAGGCTCTTGCCCGCTGTCCTCAGCCTGGGTACCCTCCCTTCTGGTGGTGTGACATCTGTCCAGGTCTGGGCAGACAGTCCTCTTGCCATTGCATTTGAAGGCAGGGCAGAAGGGGATCAGGAGAGAGTGTTTCCTTTTGTATCTTATAAATTTTACCGAGAAGGAAATTATTTTCCAGAAGCTTCTAGGAGGCTACCCCTGGCTAGCTCTGATTGCCCTGTTTTCATGTGTCCATACCTTTACCTGCCCCTGACCAACATCAATGGGATTGTCAGGATCAGTCAGGCTCATTGTGGTTCATCCACTGGTCCTGTGGGAGGGCTCACCTTTGGAGAGCATAGCCCCCAAGCTTGAATAAAAATGAGGTTTCGTTACCTAGAGAAAGGCGGGAGGTGGCTGTTAGGGAGACATCTCATGGTGTCTGATGTGAGTGAAAAGCATGAGAGGTGGGGGCCTTGATGGGGGTGTCACCACAGTAACTTTTTGAGTAAGAATGATGATCTAAGATTATTTGGTATACAAATGACCTCTCCTCTCAGCTTTCAACAATTTGTAAAGTGTGTGTGCCTGTGGGAACTCTCTGCCTTGCTTGCTTGTGTTCATCTGGTAGCCATGTGCTAACAGCTGGCATCTACTCTGATGGTCAGTGTTTGCGCCCTGATGGGCAGGTACATCTAGTGCCATCCTGAGTGTGCACAAGTCAAGGATGGTATGACCGTCACGTCTTGGTCAGAAGTATGTGAGTCCAAGATTTCAAGGGTAGTGGCAGAAATGATGTGACAACTGAAGCCCCTAAATGAGTGTGTGAAATCTCTAGGAGTGCTCTGAATACCTGAGAGTCATGGGAGAAGAAGTGGAGCCAACCTTATATAGATTTTAAGTGGACTGAAGATTTAGCTGACTTGCAGGTCACCACTGCATTGTACAACCAACTCACCATTGATGGGGAAGTACAGGCTCAGGGCAGTTTTCAGAGAAGACTCAGAAGGGTCTTTAGAGTACATCTTTGTCCTCTCTCTTTACTTGCCCTGGATTCTTCTTGCTCCTTCTCCCCAGAGTTCATCAAGACTTCGCTGGGGGAGGTCTGTGCAGCTGCAGGCCCTTGCTTCCTCCCCAGACCTGCCAGTCATCTTGAAGAGGAGTAGAGTCCCATTTCTCTCTCTCAGCTCTGGAAAGAACAGTAGGAGCTTCCACCTGGACGGACCACCTGAGGGCAGGGAGGCAGGAATCAGGGGTCCAAGGCTGGGAGGATGCTCCTGAGGGTGTCAGGTGGGGTACCTACACCAGTGAATGGGACTCCTTGTCTAAAAGGGATTCTCAGGCATGTTCATCCTACATGGATTACTCACACATGGGCTCCTGAGACATAGCTGCTTTTGATTCTCTTGCATGTAGAGCCAAGGAGGTGTTTGGCAGCAATTGTGAGGAGCTCTGAATAAGACCTGCAAAGACAGTTATTAAACTAATCCAGGATAAAGGCAGGAAGGGGTGTTAATTGCACCCAGCTTGACACCAACCTAATTTCTTTGGCATCTTTCTACAAGCTGAAAGTGGGTAGGAGGTCTAGCTGATGCAAAGAAGAATGGCATCTGGTTATGCAGAGCAGGTGACAGCTGATGTTGCAACTTTAGGAGGTGAGCATCTCAGGCAGTGCTTGATAGGAGGAAACTTGGCAAAGAGGAACCCAGATACCTTTCCCATCAGGCAGGAGACAGAGCCTCCTCTGAGGAGGCCAGTGCTGTGCCTCTACCTTCCAGCCTCTTCTCCTCTTTGCTGGCCCCAGATTCACACAGACTTTGGGGAAATTGTGCTCATCCTAAGGTGAGCCAGCCGCCTGGGCTCGTATATCTTATTGCTCCATTGTGCTGTGCTCTGTTGACAAATTTGCCTCGTGCCTGTGATGGCTGCTTTAACTCTAGCACTCGTGTCTGCATTTCAGCCAGCAGGAAGGAGAAAAGGGGAAGATATGGGCTTATCTCCTCCTTTCATGACCCCTAGAAATTGCATACACCATTTCTGTTAATGTCCAATTGGCTGGAACCCACATGCAGTTGTGAAGGAGGCCAGTTTGCCAAATGAGGCCAAGAGACATCTGAGTATCTTTGCTGGAACCTATTATACAGAGTGAAGTAAATCAGAAAGAAAAACACCAATACAGTATATTAATGCATATATATGGAATTTAGAAAGGTGGTAATGATGACCCTACATGCGAGACAGCAAAAGAGACACAGATGTAAAGAACAGACTTTTGCCAGTTTGCCAAATGAGGCCAAGAGACATCTGAGTATCTTTGCTGGAACCTATTATACAGAGTGAAGTAAATCAGAAAGAAAAACACCAATACAGTATATTAATGCATATATATGGAATTTAGAAAGGTGGTAATGATGACCCTACATGCGAGACAGCAAAAGAGACACAGATGTAAAGAACAGACTTTTGGACTCTGTGGGAGAAGGAGAGGGTGGGATGATTTGAGAGAATAGCATTGAAACATGTATATTACCATATGTGAAATGGATCACCAGTTCAGGTTCAATGCATAAGACAGGGTGCTCAGGGCTGCACTGGGATGACCCTGAGGGATGGGATGGGGAGGGAGGAGGGTTCAGGATGGGGGACACATGTACCCCCACAGCTGATTCATGTCTGCTACTGCTGAGTCGCTTCAGTCGTGTCTGACTCTGTGCGACCGCATAGACGGCAGCCCACCAGGCTGCCCCGTCCCTGGTTTTCTCCAGGCAAGAACACTGGAGTGGGTTGCCATTTCCTTCTCCAATGCATGAAACTGAAAAGTCAAAGTGAAGTCGCTCAGTCGTGTCCGACTCTTAGCGACCCCATGGACTGCAGCCTACCAGGCTCCTCCATCCATGGGATTTTCCAGGCAAGAGTACTGGAGTGGGGTGCCATTGCCTTCTCCACTGATTCATGTCAATGTATGGCAAAAACCACTATAATATCGTAAGTAATTAGCCTCCAATTAAAATACATAAATTAATTTTAAAAATAAATAAATTATTAAAAATTATAATGTGACAAAGGAGTTGGGAACAGCGGGACAGAATAAGCACAGCACCTGAGGGAAGAAGGCAGCAGGGGCTCTGGGCTTAACACGAGGCTGTCCTTGGCCCATCCAGACCTGGCCCTAGGCTTTCTACAGGTCTGGGAAGCAGAAACTGAGGCATGGAAGGTATTCCCTGCCGGAGATGGATAAGGTAGATTGGCAACACTTCTTTCTGCAAATTTCATTATTAGAACTTTTGAGGTAATAGCATATAATAAGGATAATCATATAAAGACTATTTTTTTTTCTAATTTTATTTTATTTTTAAACTTTACATAATTGTATTAGTTTTGCCAAATATCAAAATGAATCCGCCACAGGTATACATGTGTTCCCCATCCTGAACCCTCCTCCCTCCTCCCTCCCCATACCATCCCTAGACTATTTTGTTCTGATAGTATTTCATCATAAACGATCACGTTACTGAGTCCAAGCTCAAACTGCTCACTGCATAAGTCAATAAATGGGGAGACAACTTGTTGGGGGAAGGAATCGTGAATTTATTCAGAAAACCAGCAGACACAGAAGATGGTGGACAGTGTCCCAAAGAAACATCTTACCTGAGTTAAGATTCAGGCTGCTTTCATACTAAAAAGGGAGAGGGTTGTGGCTCATTGTTGAAGACTTCCTGGTTGTGGGAATCCTCTGTTCTTGCAGCTGTTCCCATAGGTCTGGTCACAATGTTCCTACAAACCTCCAACCATAGGCATCCGGTCCCATCACTTCATGGGAAATAGATGGGGAAACAGTGGAAACACTGTCAGACTTTATTTTTCTGGGCTCCAAAATCACTGCAGATGGTGATTGCAGCCATGAAATTAAAAGACACTTACTCCTTGGAAGGAAAGTTATGACCAACCTAGACAGCATATTAAAAAGCAGAGACATTACTTTGCCAACAAAGGTCCATCTAGTCAAGGCTATGGTTTTTCCAGTGGTCATGTATGGATGTGAGAGTTGGACTGTGAAGAAAGCTAAGCACCGAAGAATTGATGCTTTTGAACTGTGGTGTTGGAGAAGACTCTTGAGAGTCCCTTGGACTGCAAGGAGATCCAACCAGTCCATTCTAAAGGAGATCAGTCCTGGGTGTTCTTTGGAAGGAATGATGCTAAAGCTGAAACTCCAGTACTTTGGCCACCTCATGCAAAGAGTTGACTCATTGGAAAAGACTCTGATGCTGGGAGGGATTGGGGACAGGAGGAGAAGGGGACAACAGAGGATGAGATGGCTGGATGGCATCACCGACTCGATGGACGTGAGTCTGAGTGAACTCCGGGAATTGGTGATGGACAGGGAGGCCTGGAGTGCTGCAGTTCATGGGGTCGCAAAGAGTCGGACACGACTGAGTGACTGAACTGAACTGAACTGAATACAAGTGTTATTCTCTGTTCTGCAACTTTTATTTCTATGAATGGGAAAATGTTATGCCTTTAAAGGTCAGGGCCTTGAGAATGGACTATCCTGTATATTTCAGGCAGTAGAAAAAGCACAAAATACAAAGGTTAAAGTAAAGGAAACAGATCTAATATGGAGTCAGATTTGTTCTTCTCTGTTACAATAATGTTATTGACAACCAAGTTATACCCTTCATGGTGCTTCACACTCAGGAGGCAGGAACATAAAGCATTGTTACCAGAAATGTTTATAAAGTTTCTGTTTCTGCTGCTTCTTACAAACTCTGCTCTTAGCATTAGTCCATCTGTGTGTGTGTGTGTGTGTGTGCACGCGTGTGTGGAGGGGGTGTGCTAGCTAGAAGGATCTCACTTCCTTAAAAGCTTCACATCTACCCTTGGCATTATCTCCACATGATGCTTTAATAGTTTTGCATTTGTTTATATTTTTGTAAGTATTTAAAGTGGTTGTCAAATGTTATTATATTTGAAAATTTGTTTTGGCATTTCTTTATTTCTTTCTGTGTGGAGAGGTTCAGAAATGGAAGTGACTCATGTCTTCCTGTGTCCACCCTGTGGGTGTATCTTGGCGTTTCCTCTCCCTGCCTAGCACCATTGATCAGCGATCTGCATGGAGCCCTGCTCCCCCTGCGCCAAAGATTCTCTGCCCTCCCCTTACCTGTTTTCTTTTCACCTTCGTTAGATTTTGGTGTCAAGGTTATGTGATTTATTAAGTAAATTAAATAACTTTCCTTCCACTTTTTTTGTACTTTCTGAAAAAGTTTATGTAACATAGGAGTTAATCACACATTGACAATTTAAAGAAATCTACCAGGAAATCCATCAGAGTTCCAGGTCTGCTTTGATGGTGGTTCCTACCTAACTTTCTCAGATCTTGATCTTTTCAAGCCTTCTAAATCTAATTGCATTGATTTTCATTGCAAAAGCACTGATTATTTATATTTACTATGAGAAGCATTTTTTGGTGGTCATTTCCAAGTTTATTACTGTAAAATTGTGAATAGTTTTAATCGCCTTTGTACCTTTATCTCTGATGTTTATCACTTCCTCATATCCAATTTATTAATTTTTTTGTTAAAGCTGTTGTCTTTATTATATTTGCCAGATGTTTATCGGTTTTGTTTCTTGTCACAGAACCAGGTTTTTTATTTACTTAATTCATTTTTTTACTAACTTATTTTTTCTGCTTCTATATTAATTTTAAGATAATTTTCTTTGTTAAATTTTTTATATAAAAAGAATATTGATGGTTATGATGGGCTTCCCTGGTGGCTCAGTTGGTAAAGAATCTGCCTGCAATGGAGGAGACCTGGATTTGATCCCTGTGTCAGGAAGATCCCTTGGAGAAGGAAATGGCTACCCACTCCAGTATTCTTGCCTGGGAAATCCCATAGACAGAGGAGCCTGGTGGACTACAGTCCATGGGTATAAAAGGTCGAACACAACTTAGTGACTAAACCAGCACAAGGCTATGATGTTTCCTCTGAGTTTAACTATTTTTTTTAAAAGCAGACTTTATATTTTAGAGCAGTTTTATGTTCACAGTAAAATTGATTGGAAGGTATAGAGATTTCCCATAAACTCCCCTCCCCCCCACATACATTGCTCCCCCATTATCAACATCCTCCACCAGGGTGGTATGTTTGTTATAGTTGTCAAGCCTACACTTGACAATTACCCAAAGACCACAGTTTACATTAGGGTTCACTTGTAGTGTTATACATTCTATATATAAAATGGGTTTGGACAAATGCAAAATGACGTGTATCCATCCTTATAGTATCATAGAGTATTTTCACTGCCCTAAAATCCTCTGTGCTCCAGCAAAAGAAACTATAAGCAAGGTGAAAAGACAGCCCTCAGAATGGGCGAAAATAGCAAATGAAACAACTGACTAAGGATTAATTTCCAAAATATACAAGCAGCTCATACAACTCAACACCAGAAAAACAAACAACCCAATCAAAAAGTGGGAAAAAGACCTAAACAGACATTTTCCCAAAGAAGACGTACAGATGGCTAACAAACACATGAAAATGTGCTCAACATCGCTCATTATTAGAGAAATTCAAATCAAAACTACAATGAGATATCACCTCACACTGGTCAGAATGGCCATCATCAAAAAGTCCACAAACAATAAATGCTGGAGAGGGTATGGAGAAAAGGGAATGCTTTTACACTGTTGGTGGGAATGTAAATTGATACAGCCACCATGGAAGATGAGATTCCTTAAAAAACTGGGAATAAAACCACCATATGATCCAGCAATCCCACTCCTAGGCATATACCCTGAAGAAACCAAAATTTAAAAAGACACATGTATCCCATTGTTCATTGCTGCACTATTTTCTCAGTAGCTAGAACATGGAAGCAACCTAGATGTCCACTGACAGATGAATGGATAAAGAAGCTGTGATACATGTACACAATGGAGTATTAGTCAGTCATAGAAAGGAACACATTTGAGTCAGTTCTGATGAGGTGGATGAACCTAGAACCTATTATACAGAGTGAAGTGAGTCAGAAAGAGAAAGATAAATATAGTATTCTAATGCATGTATATATGGAATCTAGAAAAATGGTACTGAAAAATTTACTTACAGGGCAGCGATGGAGAAACAGACATAGAGAGTAGACTTATGGACATGGGGAGAGGGAAGGAGAGAGTGAGATGTATGGAAAGAGTAACATGGAAACTTACATTACCATATGTAAAGTAGATAGCCAACAGGGATTGCTGTATGGCTTAGGAAACTCAAACAGGGGCTCTGTATCAACCTAGAGGGATGGGGTGGGGAGGGAGATGGGAGGGAGGTTCAAAAGGGAGGGGATATATGTATATCTATGACTGATTCATGTTGAGGTTTGACAGAAAACAACAAAATTCTGTAAAGCAATTAACCTTCAATAAAAAAATAAAAATCCCCTGTGCTCTACCTGCTCATCTCTCCTCCTTTTTTATCTCATCTTTGAGCAGTTGGTTTCAAAAGTGATCTCATTATTGTTTTTCTCAAAATAGCCTGCCATTATATTCTTAAATTTCTTCTTAAACCATTGCTACTTTGAAGGGTATTTTTAAAAATATCCAGCTGATTAGGGTTTTAAAAATCATTGTTTTAGTATAAAACTTTGAATTTTGGATTTTATCATTTGAGATCACAGAAGATAGATTGAAATTTTTTCTGAGCAAAATTTTATTAGGCATGTCCGACTCCTTGTGACCCCATGGACTGTAGCCCATCAGGTTCCTCTGTCCATGGAATTTTTCAAGCAAGAATCCTGGAGTGGGCTGCCATTTCCTACTCCAGAGGACCCTCTGACCCAGGGATAGAATCCACATCTCCTGTAGATTCTGCTTTGTCAGGTGGATTCTTTACCACCAAGCCACCTGGGAAGTTCTTGACATCATAAATCATCTGCAAATACAAAGATTATGTAATCTTTGGAAATACATTTATTGAAATGAAAAAAAATTTATTAGGCAATTTGTTTTTGTTAATTAACGTTTTATCAGTTTTATAACTTTCATATAAACTCCAAAAGAATGTGCATTGTGTGTTTTTTAAGAGCCATGAAATAAGTCAACAGTTCAGTTAAGGTTAGAAAATACACTGTGTAATATTTCTTCTTTTTAGTTAATTGTTATTGGGGGACAATGTTGTGTTGGTTTCTGCTGTATAGTAAAGTGAATCAGCCATACAGATAGACTGGCTCTGTGGGTCTTCGTTGCTGCAAGCGGGTGTTCTCTAGTTGCGGCAGGTGGGGGCCACTCTCTAATTGTGCTGCTTGGTGTTCTCATTGCAGTGGCCTCTTTGTTGCGGAGTGTGGGCTCTAGGTGAATGGGCTTCAGTGGTTGCAGCTCTCAGGCTCTAGAGCGCAGGCTTAGTAGTTGTGGGGAACAGGTTTAGTTGCTCCAAGGCATGTAGAATCTTTCCAGACCAGGAATTGAATCTGTGTCCCCTGCATTAGCAGACAGATTCTTATCCACTGTACCACCAGAGAAGTCCCCGCTGTGTACTATTTCAATCCTTTGATATTCATGGAGACTTACTGCCCAGTTTATGGCCTACTTGGTGTCCGAAAAATATTCAGTTCAGTTCAGTTCAGTCGCTCAGTCGTGTCTGACTCTTTGCGACCCCATGAGTCGCAGCACGCCAGGCCTCCCTGTCCATCAACTCCCGGAGTTCACTCAGACTCATGTGCATGAAGTCAGTGATGCCATCCAGCCATCTCATCCTCTGTCGTCCCCTTCTCCTCCTGCCCCCAATCCCTCTCAGCATCAGGGTCTTTTTCCAATGAGTCAGCTCTTTGCATGAGGTGGCCGAAGTATTGGAGTTTCAGCTTTAGCATCATTCCTTCCAAAGAACACCCAGGACTGGTCTCCTTTAGAATGGACTGGTTGGATCTCCTTGCAGTCCAAGGGACTCGCAAGAGTCTTCTCCAACACCACAGTTCAAAAGCATCAATTCTTTGGTGCTCAGCTTTCTTCACAGTCCAACTCTCATATCCATACATGACCACTGGAAAAACCATAGCCTTGACTAGATGGATCTTTGTTGGCAAAGTAGTATCTCTGCTTTTCAATATGCTGTCTATGTTGGTCATAACTTTCCTTCCAAGGAGTAAGCGTCTTTTAATTTCATGGCTGCAGTCACCATCTGCAGTGATTTTGGAGCCCCCCAAAATAAAGTCTGACAGTGTTTCCACTGTTTCCCCATCTAATTCCCATGAAGTGATGGGACCAGATGCCATGATTTTAGTTTTCTGAATGTTGAGCTTTAAGCCAACTTTTTCACTCTCCTCTTTCACTTTCATCAAGAGGCTTTTTAGTTCCTCTTCACTTTCTGCCATAAGGGTGGTGTCATCTTCATATCTGATGTTAATTTGGTAAAGCTAATTGATCATATTGTTCTAATCATCTGTATTATTACTGGTATTTTTTTCCCTGTCAGTTACTGAATGAAGGATGTTAAAAAATCTTCCACTATCTCTGTGGCTTTGCCTATTCTTCCTTTAATTTCTTTGATTAAAAAATGTTTTATTTTTTTATTTGGCTGAGCTGGGTCTTAGTTGCATTGTGCAGGATCTTTAGTTGCAACATCTGGGATATAGTTCCCTGGCCTGGCCTGGCCCAGGGATAGAACCTGGGCCCCCTGAATTGAGAGTGGGGTATCTTAGCCACTGGACCACCAGGGAAGTCCCTGGTTTTTTTGATTTAAAAAAAATGTGTTTTGAGGATAACTTACGAGTTGCATGCATTTGTTTTCTTGACAAATTAATCCTTTTATTATTAGGAAGGGATCCTCTTTAGTAATGCTCTTTGACTTAAAGTAATACTCTTTGACCTAAAGAGTCAATATTCTTTGTCTTAAAACTCTAGTAATACTCTTTTACTTAAAGGCTTCTTTGTTTGATCGGTATATAGCCATACCAACCCCGTTGGGTCAGACAGTAAAGAATTTGCCTGCAATGCAGGATACTCAGGTTTGATTCCTGAGTCAGGAACATCCCCTGGAGAAGGGAATGGCAACCCACTCCAGTATTCTTGTCTGGAGAATTCCATGGACAGAGGAGCCTGGCGGGCTACAGTCCACAGGGTCACAAAGAGTTGGATACGACTGAGTGACTAACACACGATTCTGTCATGATTAAAATTTGTGTGGTGTGTTGCACTCTTTTGCTTTCAACCTGTGTCTTTATATTTAACAGTACATATTTAATCTTGCTTCTGTATTCAGTCTGTCAAATTGACCCTTAATTGCTATATTTAGTCCATTTTCATTCATTGTCATTATTATATGATTGGATTTATGTCTCCCAGTTGAATTGGTTATTATCCATCTCATTAATTCTTCATTCTTTCGATTTTTTTGTCCCTAACTTAAACACTTTATTGAAATTTGACGTACAAAAAAACTGTCTATATTTAATGTACACACTTCAAGAATTTGGAGATAAGTGGACATCTATAAAATCATCATCGCAATCAGTGCCTTAGTCCTATCCATCACCTCCAAAGACTTCCTCCTGCTTTCTCTTTGCTTTTATCTTTTTTTCAATAAGAACACTTAAGATCTGTACTCTTAGCAAATTTTGAAGAGTACAATAGAGTATTATCAACTATAGACTATGTTATACAGTAGATCTTGAGGACTTATTTATCTTAGTTGAAACTTTGTACTGTATACTGTGTCATAGTTGAAACTTTGTACTGTTTGACTGATAGCCCTATTTCCCCTCCCTCCATTTTCTGCCCATTTTGGGGGTGTGAGAACTGAGTAATACTTAATATTCTGTTTTATTTCCTATATTGACTTTTTATATGTTTGTTATATTTCTTGTAGTGGTTGCTCATGCCTTCTAGTAATACATCCTTCATGAGCTATGTAAGAATTTAATTTGTTCTAGCCCATATTTTGTGTTCTTACTGTCTTATGCTATAATACCCAGAATGCATATTATTATTTTTGGTTTAAGTGGTCAGTATGTTTAAAAAGTATTTTAGAATATTATAAACATGCATGCACGCACATATAACATTACTACAAAGATGAAGTCTTTTATATTAACTATTTGCACTGATATTTACCCTTCTTGTTGGTCTTCATTCCTTCCTGCAAATCTGGGGTTCAATCTGGTATGTTGTTTCCCTTCAGTAAGACATAACTCTTTAAGTTTGGAAACTCTTCATAGCATTTCTTGAAGTACTAAGTGTAAGTGCAAGTGTACTGGAGACAAGTTTTTATGTGTCTGGAAATACCATCATTTTGACTTCAGTTTTGAAGCAACTTGGTATTGGGTATAGTATTTCAGGTTAACAGTTTTTTTTCTTTCAGCGTTAAGAGATATTCCATTGCCTTTGGCCCTACATTGTTTCTGGTGAGAAATAATATGTCCTTTTTTGCTGGTTTCTCTTAATTTTGCTTTTTACTTTTGATTTTCAGTAGTTTGATCATGATGTGCTGAGGTTTTCTTTTAATCTGTCCTACTTGAGATTTGCTGGGTTTCTTGGATTTGTGGATTTGGAAGTTCACTGACCATTATCTGCCCAAATAATTTTCTGCTCTTTTCTTTTTTTAACTCTCCTTCTGGGACTCCAATTACACATATATTAAGATACTAGATATTTGATATTGCCTCACAGACAGATCTCAAATTCTTTGTATTGTTCTTTTCACTCATTTTTCCTTTGGTTTCCATCTGAAAATTTCTATTTCCCTGTCTGTAAGTCTGCTGATTTTTTTTTTCTTTGCTGAGTCCAGCCTGCCATTAAGGCCATCTGTTGAGTCCTTTATTTGTAATGTGGTTTTTAATTTCCAACATTCCTGTTTGATTCTGTTACAATTTCTCTGTCTCTGGAAATTACTTGTCTTATTATGTTTTCCACCTTCCTACTAGGTCCTTTGGGCTTCCCTTGTGGCTCAGCTGGTAAAGAAGCTGCCTGCAATGTGGGAGACCTGGGTTCAGTCCCTGGGTTGGGAAGATCCCCTGGAGAAGGGAAAGGTTGCCCACTCCAGTATTCTGGCCTGGAGAATTCCATGGCCTGTATAGTCCATGGTGTTGCAAAGAGTCGGTTGGACACAGCTGAGCGACTTGCAGTTTCACTTCACTTCACTAGGTCCTTTAGCATTACTTTCATAGTTATTCTAAAATCATTGCCTGAAAAATTTAAAATTTGGATCAGAGCTTACTATTTGCTTCTATTGATTATTTCTTCTTTTGATCATAAATTATATTTTTCTGATTGTTTAGATGTTTCATGATTTTGTATAAAATAACAGAGTGAAGTAAAGAATATTTACCTCCAGGTAGGGACATTAAAATTGAGGAGCTGAGTTAAAATTTGCGTAATTGGGGCTGAGTTTTATTTCATCTTTCTTTGAGTGACAAATAGATGAAACTGTTTTGAGAGTATAATCAGGACTTTCCCTTCTCTAGGCCTTGGGACTCTGAGTACTGCTATGATTCTGGAGAATTCTTTGTTCTTTTCAGCTGGGTGACCAGTTTTCTGAGCCATAGGTGGTCTCTCCTATTGCATTACAGGTTATCAGGATTCTGAGTTATGAGGCATTTTCTTTGCTCTCTGCTTTTGCCCCAGGCTTATTATACCTGTATAGCAAGGTATTCCTAGAACAGTTTCTCTCAGCCCCCCTTCCTTGCCTCCATCTCTTGGAAGCTGGCAATCTGGTGTACCTTGTATTGATTTTTCTCAGCTTTCCTACTCTGCGCTCACTCTACTGTCACAGATTGGCTGCCTTGAACTTGGTGGGGGACCCACATACTTCAGGTGATGTCTCTCTCAGGTCTCCTGTTTGGCATCTCATCCTTTGGCATATTGCTCTGAAAACTCAGTGAAGTCTATGGGAAAGCAGTGTTGGGAACAGACTGAGTTTGAGGCTGGGACTCCTTGGAATTCCAGTGATTCCAGCCCACACATGGTTGTTAAAAGGGCTTTTACAATTTCAGCTGGCTTCTCTTTATCCACAACTATGGAGGATTCTTCCTCCTCCTGACACTACCAGAGATCAGAAGTGAGAGAAGCTGTAGGTATCTTATCACCCTCAAATAGCTTGTCATGTTTGATGGTTGAGCTTACTTTGCATCCAGTGTTCCCTGACAAGCTCCAAAAAACTATGGTTTTGTAGTTTATCCAGATTGTTTTAGTTGTTAGGGTGAGAGCGAGACACGCTTGCAACTTTCTACGTCCTACCCAGAAGCAGACTCAACACAAGATGTTACCATTATTGTTTAAATCTGTTTTTCAATTTACTTTGTCTAGTATTGGGGCATGTTGGATCTATTAATATATCCCCTGGCAATTGTGTTTCTATCAATATGTGTATATAAATATTTTTTTTTTCTAAATAGTTTTTTTTCTACATTACGTAATTTGTTGTCATAGTCAGCAAATGAATATTCAGATTGTTTTGCTCAGAAAGCATTGGACTGAATAAATCCTAGAATGATTGTTTAGTACACCCCTCAACAAGCAAATGAAACCCATAAAAATAAATAATTCTGTGGCAAATTCAGTTGATTTTATCTGTGACAATATAAAATTATTTGATTTAATGATCTGTCTTAAATTCTACTTCTTTTTTTTTTAATTTTTATTTTTTTTTTATTTTTTAAATTTTATTTTATTTTTAAACTTTATATAATTGTATTAGTTTTGCCAAATATCAAAATGAATCCACCACAGGCATACACGTGTTCCCCATCCTGAACCCTTCTCCCTCCTCCCTCCCCACACCATCCCTCTGGGTCGTCCCAGTGCACCAGCCCCAAGCATCCAGTATCGCGCATCAAACCTGGACTGGCAACTCGTTTCTTACATGATATTCTACATGTTTCAATGTCACTCTCCCAAATCTTCCCACCCTCTCCCTCTCCCACAGAGTCCATAAGACTGTTCTATACATCAGTGTCTCTTTTGCTGTCTCGTACACCAGGTTATTGTTACCATCTTTCTAAATTCCATATATATGCGTTAGTATACTGTATTTATGTTTTTCCTTCTGGCTTACTTCACTCTGTATAATAGGCTCCAGTTTCATCCACCTCATTAGAACTGATTCAAATGTATTCTTTTTAATGGCTGAGTAATACTCCATTGTGTATATGTACCACAGCTTTAAATTCTACTTCTATATCAGTGTTGTCAATTCTGTTTTCTCTGTGCTCATGTTTCTTTTTACATTTCATTCAGTTCAGTTCAGTTCAGTCGCTCAGTCGTGTCTGACTCTTTACGACCCCATGAATCGCAGCATGCCAGGCCTCCCTGTCCATCACCAACTCCTGGAGTTCACTCAAACTCATATCCATCGAGTCGGTGATGCCATCCAGCCATCTCAACCTCTGTCGTTCTCTTCTCCTCCTGCCCCCAATCCCTCCCAGCATCAGAGTCTTTTTCAATGAGTCAACTCTTCTCATGAGGTGGCCAGAGTATTGGAGCTTCAGCTTTGGCATCAGTCCTTCCAAAGAAATCCCAGGGCTGATCTCCTTCAGAATGGACTGGTTGGATCTCCTTGCAGTCCAGGGGACTCTCAAGAGTCTTCTCCAACACCACAGTTCAAAAGCATCAATTCTTCGGCACTCAGCTTTCTTCACAGTCCAACTCTCACATCCATACATGACCACAGGAAAAACCATAGCCTTGACTAGACGGACCTTTGTCGGCAAAGTAATGTCTCTGCTTTTGAATATGCTATCTAGGTTGGTCATAACTTTCCTTCCAAGGAGTAAGCGTCTCTTAATTTCAAGGCTGCAGTCACCATCTGCGGTGATTTTGGAGCCCCCCAAAATAAAGTCTGACACTGTTTCCACTGTTTCCCCATCTATTTCCCATGAAGTGATGGGACCAGATGCCATGATCTTAGTTTTCTGAATGTTGAGCTTTAAGCCAACTTTTTCACTCTCCTCTTTCACTTTAATCAAGAGGCTTTTGAGTTCCTCTTCACTTTCTGCCATAAGGGTAGTGTCATATGTATATCTGAGGTTATTGATATTTCTCCTGGCAATCTTGATTCCAGCTTTTGCTTCTTCCAGCCCAGCATTTCTCATGATGTACTCTGCATATAAGTTAAATAAACATGGTGACAATATACAGCCTTGACGTACTCCTTTTCCTATTTGGAACCAGTCTGTTGTTCCATGTCCAGTTCTAACTCTTGCTTCCTGACCTCCATATAGGTTGCTCAAGAGGCAGATCAGGTGGTCTGGTATTCCCATCTCTTTCAGAATTTTCCACAGTTTATTGTGATCCACACAGTCAAAGGCTTTGGCATAGTCAATAAAGCTGAAATAGATGTTTTTCTGGAACTCTCTTGCTTTTTCCATGATCCAACGGATGTTGGCAATTTGGTCTCTGGTTCCTCTGCCTTTTCTAAAACCAGCTTGAACATCTGGAAGTTCATGGTTCACATATCGCTGAAGCCTGGCTTGGAGAATTTTGAGCGTTACTTTACTAGCGTGTGCTGCTGCTGCTGCTAAGTCACTTCAGTTGTGTCCGACTCTGTGTGACCCCATAGACGGCAGCCCACTAGGCTCCTCTGTCCCTGGTATTCTCCAGGCAAGAACACTGGAGTGGGTTGCCACCTCCTTCTCCGTGGCATGAAAGTGAAAAGTGAAAGTAAAGTCGCTCAGTTGTTTTCGACTCTTAGTGACCCCATGGACTGCAGCCTACCAGGCTCCTCTGTCCATGGCATTTTCCAGGCAAGAGTATTGGAGTGGGTTGTCATTGCCTTCTCCGATGAGTGCAATTGTGCAGTAGTTTGAGCATTCTTTGGCATTGCCTTTCTTTGGGATTGGAATGAAAACGGAAATTTTCCAGTCCTGTGGCCACTGCTGAGTTTTCCAAATTTGCTGAGATATTGAGTGCAGCACTTTCACAGCATCATCTTTTAGGATTTGAAATAGCTCAACTGGAATTCCATCCTCCACTAGCTTTGTTTGTAGTGATGTTTTCTAAGTCCCACTTGACTTCATGTTCCAGGATGTCTGGCTCTAGGTGAGTGATCACACCATCGTGATTATTTTGGTCCTGAAGATCTTTTTTGTACAGTTCTTCTGTGTATTCTTGCCACCTCTTCTTAATATCTTCTGCTTCTGTTAGGTCCATACCATTTCTGTCCTTTATCGAGCCCATCTTTGCATGAAATGTTCCCTTGGTACCTCTAATTTTCTTGAAGAGATCTCTAGTCTTTCCCATTCTGTTGTTTTCCTCTATTTCTTTGCATTGATTGCTGAGGAAGGCTTTCTTATCTCTCCTTGCTATTCTTTGGAACTCTGCATTCAGATGCTTGTATCTTTCCTTTTCTCCTTTGCTTTTCGCTTCTCTTCTTTTCATAGCTATTTGTAAGGCCTCCCCAGACAGCCATTTTTCTTTTTTGCATTTCTTTTCCATGGGGATGGTCTTGATCCCTGTCTCCTGTACAATGTCACGAACCTCATTCCATAGTTCATCAGGCACTCTATCTATCAGATCTAGGCCCTTAAATCTATTTCTCACTTCCACTGTATAATCATAAGGGATTTGATTTAGGTCATAGTTGAATGGTGTAGTAGTTTTCCCTACTTTCTTCAATTTAAGTCTGAATTCGGCAACAAGGAGTTCATGATCTGAGCCACAGTCAGCTCCCGGTCTTGTTTTGCTGACTGTATAGAGCTTCTCCATCTTTGGCTGCAAAGAATATAATCAGTCTGATTTCGCTGTTGACCATCTGGTGATGTCCATGTGTAGAGTCTTCTCTTGTGTTGTTGGAAGAGGGTGTTTGCTATTATCAGTGCATTCTCTTGGCAAAACTCTATTAGTCTTTGCCCTGCTTCATTCTGTATTCCAAGGCCAAATTTGCCTGTTACTCCAGGTGTTTCTTGACTTCCTACTTTTGCATTCCAGCCCCCTGTAAGGAAAAGGACATCTTTTTTGGGTGTTGGTTCTAAAAGATCTTGTAGGTCTTCATAGAACTGTTCAACTTCAGCTTCTTCAGCGTTACTGGTTGGGGTATAGACTTGGATTACTGTGATATTGAGTGGTTTGCCTTGGAAACGAACAGAGATCATTCTGTTGTTTTTGAGATTGCATCCAAGTACTGCATTTTGGACTCTTTTGTTGACTATGATGGCTACTCCATTTCTTCTAAGGGATCCTGCCCACAGTAGTAGATATAATGGTCATCTGAGTTAAATTCACCCATTCCAGTCCATTTCAGTTCGCTGATTCCTAGAATGTCGACGTTCACTCTTGCCATCTCCTGTTTGACCACTTCCAATTTGCCTTGATTCATGGACCTAACATTCCAGGTTCCTATGCAGTATTGCTCTTTACAGCATCGGACCTTGCTTCTATCACCAGTCACATCCACAGCTGGGTATTGTTTTTGCTTTGGCTCCATCCCTTCATTCTTTCCGGAGTTATTTCTCCACTGATTGCCAGTAGCATATTGGGCAGCTATAGACCTGGGGAGTTCCCCTTTCAGTATCCTATCATTTTGCCTTTTCATACTGTTCATGGGGTTCTCAAGGCAAGAATACTGAAGTGGTTTGCCATTCCTTCTCCAGTGGGCCACATTCTGTCAGACCTCTCCACCATGACCTGCCCGTCTTGGGTGACACCACAGGGCATGGCTTAGTTTCACTGAGTTAGACAAGGCTGTGGTCTGTGTGATCAGATTGACTAGTTTTCTGTGATTAGCACAGTCCTATTGTATTTAGCATTTGGGGGCCATGTATTTTATATTTGAGATATACCTTTCAGATATTTTTATTTGTTTATTTGGCTGTGCCGGGTCTTAGTTGTGGCACACAGGGTCTTCAGTTTTTATTGCGGCATGCAGGATCTGTAGCTGTGGCATGTGAACTCTCAGTTGTGAAACACAGACTTTTAATTGGATGTGAACTCTTTAGTTGTGGCAAGTGGAATCTAGTTTCCTGACGAGAGGTTAAACCCTGGCCCCCTGTATTGGGAGTGTGGAATCTTAATCACTGGACTACCAGGGAGGTCTCTAGATATAACTTTTTTTTTTTTCATTGTATGGACATACCACATTTATTTATCTGTTATCAGTTGGAGGCTTATTTCTCTTTGGCGCTATTATTAACATTTGTATACAGGTTTTTGTATGACCATATGCTTTCATTTTTCTTTTTTTTTTTAATTTTATTTTATTTTTAAACTTAACCCTGTGTATGAGACAGCAAAAGAGACACTGATGTATAGATCAGTCTTATGGACTCAGTGGGAGAGGGAGAGGGTGGGAAGATATGGGAGAATGGCATTGAAACATGTATAATATCATGTATGAAACGAGTTGCCAGTCTAGGTTCGATGCACGATACTGGATGCTTGGGGCTGGTGCACTGGGACGACCCAGAGGGAGGGTATGGGGAGGGAGGAGGGAGGAGGGTTCAGGATGGGGAACACATGTATACCTGTGGCGGATTCATTTCGATATTTGGCAAAACTAATACAATATTGTAAAGTTTAGATATAACTCTTAAAAGCAAAAAAAGTTCTAGATTTTGTTTTTCAGTTTAATCTGGGGCTTTGAAGAAATTTTAGCCATTTATGTTTATTGCCATAATTTGATACTTAGACTTTACATATTTATCCTATATTTATTGAACACCTTTCTGGAAATAAATACATGAACAAAGCAGAATCCTTGCGTTTTGGGAGATCACAGTCTAGTAAAAGACTGTGGTAATCACCACCAACAGTAACTGTAACCAGGGAAAATGAAGTACTGTTATGAGGACTGACTCTAGAGAAAAACTGATTTTAAATTCTAATCTGTTATTCAGTCCAGTTGATATGAGGATACTGCTGCTGCTGCTAAGCCGCTTCAGTTGTGTCCAACTCCTAGTGACCCCATGGACTGCGGCCTACCAGGCTCCTCCGTCCATGGGATTTTCCAGGCAAGAGTACTGGAGTGGGTTGCCATTGCCTTCTCCGATGAGGATACTAAAAATATGCTTATTCCTTGTTTCTTTTTATGGTTACACAGGGGACCTTTTTCCCTATCAAGTAATATGTTGTAAAATAAAGGAGTTTTCTTGGATCCTATACTCAGTGTATGATGTTTCTGGAAGAGTAATTGCATCTTTGTAACCATTGGATCATTTCAGTGTTATTTCAATGTAATTTTTGCCTAGAGGTTGAGGATCAGGTATGTAATAGATACCATTTTGTAGGCCAGTGGAGTGTTTCTACCCTAAAAAAGAAGACCTTTTTCAAATAAATGAGCAAGTTTCCATCAAACAGTTAAGACCTTTTTGATTTTGGTGGAAGTGGGGGGCAGATCTGAGGAGAGAAAAGTTAAAATGTAACTACTTCAGATAATTTGCCTCTGAAGACAGAGGACGTTGTCATTTACAATACTGCTGGCCTGGTCGGTTGATGGGAGGCCTAGAAGGATTTCCGATCTGGTCCTCTAGCCTTGCTCAGGACAGGGAGCATCTAGATCAGTGGATCTGTCACTGTGTCTGTTAGAGAGGACGATGGAGAACGCCTTCACCCTGGGTCTTTGGACCAAAAGCCAAGGATGAGTGAGTATATCTATCTGCTTTGATAGATATCACAGAGGCTGGCTTGCAATTCCAACCTCAGGACTCAGGACTCTGCTGTTCTTTGCAGCTGGAGAGGATGCTGGCAGAACTCAATTACTTTGCTAAGAGCAGCTGGCAGCTCATGCAAGAAAAGTGACCTGGTTTTCTCCAGTCTGTAGTACAGCCCACCTTTCCAGGATGAAAAAATCCCCTTGTTCCTTATTCCCGACTCTCGCGTGGCTGTTAGGCATGCTGGCTGACCCCTGCCTTCCTTGCCCTCTTCAACCCCTCCACCCATCAGACTTAGGGTCACTTGGGTGTTGTATTAAAAAGAAACCAAATGGATGACCAACATTGGACCAGCACCAGTTTAGATTTCCCAGTTCACAGGGTGACTGTACGTCCCGGTTGCCTGGGACAGTCACCCTCTACGCTTGGTGTTTCAGCATGATTATGAATAGCTTTTCTTTTCACTATCAACAGTGTCCAGATTTAGACAAGAAATGGTATGATTACTCTGACTTTTCATCTGTGACAAGACCCATTCTTTGGCTTATACTGACACCTGTAGGCTTGCAAAATGGCTTTGAAGAAAATGAAAAAGTGCCAGGTTTTCCCCTAACCTCAGCCTCTAGGATTTTAGCCCACTTCCTGAGGATCTGAGAGCCCTAACTGTGGGGCATATTCAGAAGGGGACCAAGGCGGGGAAAGACTTCGCCAGAAAATGCTGACTCTGCTGCCGTGAGGGTCCGGAGTTGTACTGACACTTGGAGTGACTTTTTTTTTTTCTGTTTCAAATTCCTTATTATGCATCCTGGTTGCAGTTTCAGGCTGTGGAGTGATGTTTAGATTACTCCTGTTGGCAACAGGAATCACTCTCGGTTTCAGGTGAAAACGAGAGCCCAAACAGCTCTGTGAGCTCTGACGATCGTGCCTGGGTTGGGAGGTGTGGTACTCTGGGCTGGGGAATCTTGAGGCTGTGGGTTTTCATGGCTGGGGAGCCTTGGAAAGAGAATGTAGGCAGGTCAGTTTCAAGGTCCCCCAGCTCATCTGTTGGAAATTAGGTGACCCTGGGTTTCCTTGGACCAAGAAGATGCGGACAGTGGAGGGCGGATGTGAGCTGCAGTACCCTGGGATCTCATGCTCTCATCTCCCTCAGGCCCCATCTTGACACCTGGATTCCAGTTTGAACATTGAAAACAAAACAGTGCACTTAAAAAAAAATTAAATTCAGAGGCCAGGATAGCTTCAGGCAGGA
This sequence comes from Bos grunniens, assembly GCF_055505025.1. NCBI lineage: Eukaryota > Metazoa > Chordata > Mammalia > Artiodactyla > Bovidae > Bos > Bos grunniens. The sequence continues at coordinate 49,928,990 of NC_141177.1, read as the reverse complement.
CTAATCAGTGTGCTTGGGTGTCACAGCGATGGATTTGAGACAGATTAAACCGTGGGCTCCTGAGACTAACAGCCCCGAGGGCACCCCCTCTCCCTGTGTGAGGCTGCCTTTGAGGGGGGCCCTGTCCCCCCCAGAGGCCACCCCCTCCTCTTGCCTCACATCCCGGAGAAATGAAAATAGACCGTTGCCAAGATAAGAAAGGAAGGCTCGAAAGGGTGTTTGCCTCCTCGGAGTAGATCAGGCTGAGGAAGGGAAACACAGGATGTCTGACTTCCGGCTATTCTTGTAGGGTTTTACTGGCGTTCTTGTTTTTGTCTTCTTCTTTTTTTTAAAAGACACTAATATTGTAAAGTCCCTGGCAAGATAGAAACCTTGGCATTCACCAGTTCCCTTGGAAAGGGCTTGCACTGGATTCTTCCAGACTGTGAGAAAACCCTGGCCGTGCCCCCTGACCTGCATCTCAGGGAAAGGGGGGTGGCGAGCGGGCTGCCTTCTGGCTGTCACTCGCTGAATGAACAGACCATAATGAGTCAATTCTCTGCTGTCTGCTATTTAAAACAACGGGTTCCTTCCTGTTTCCTACGCGCTGACTGAGGCTTCTTCTGTGTTAGGGGAAAAAAAAGGAATTCAGGGATAAAGTGGGCCCTCTGAGCCTGAATGAGCCATACATCTCGGCCCGCAGTGGCACAAAAGCTCCTAACTGTTTTATCTGTACAGATGGCTCTAATTTGGTGTTGGTGGCATGACTCTGTGAGCTAATTTTCCAAATACTTGGTTCATTAAAGTGGAAGGAAAAAAAAAAAAAAACCAACCCTGTAAGCCAAATGAGACTCCTCCAAAAAATAGAAGTCCTGAATGTTTCACCGCAGTGTTGCTTCCGACAGGGCAGGAGGTGGGGGGGTGAGAGCCTCCAGGCCACAACTGAGGAGGCTCTGGATGCCGGCTCCTTTGTCCCCCACCCCAGGGAAGTCCAGGCACCCCCTGGGAGTAAACCCCTCACCTCTTGCCCATGACCTGGTCCCAGGGGGAGCTGGACCGAAGGGACAGGTGAGGCCTCAGATGACGGGCTGGGGTCTCAGTGATGCCACGTTAGGGGCTGACTGGGACTTTTTCTGTTTCCCCAGCCAAGTGTAAGGGATGTTAGGAGGGGTGTGACTGTGGTGAGTATCAGCAGCAGCCGTAGCAGGCGGGGCAGCCCCTTCCGCCTACCCCACCCCCAACCTCCAGGACACTGCCTCACTTCAGCTGGGGCCTGAGACTGCATCATCCCCTGGTGTTCACAGCCTGGTGGCTCTGGGGCTGGAGCTTCCTGGGGGTGACAGAGAAGCTTCGAGAACACTTGGAACACCGCAGGGACATCTGCTCACTCGCTTCTGTAGCAAGCATGCTGAGCCCTGGTCCTGGTCTTGGGACACATATTAGTGGCTCCTGTCCCCTCCAGAAGGGGTTGTCATCTCCAGCCCCCTGCCTCTCCCATCAAGGCAGACACATAACAGATGCAGAAGGTCTTCACTCCGCCCAGCAAGCAGGCACGGTGCCGCACAGGGGGCGCTGTGGAGCCTAGTCACAGCCAGTGGAGAGGGGAAAGCACAGAAAACCCGTGTGCAATGTGCTTAAGAAGTGGTGACAGGTGTCGTCTCCCAAGTGCAAAGACTTGTCAACTCTAAATAATCACACATATGAAGGAGCAGATGGGCGTAGTCTACACATGCATGTGCATGTATGGGTACATGGGTGTTCATGTGGGGGTGTGGGAGGAGGAAGGTGGGGTGCATGGCTTTGCCAGGTGGGCTGGGACAAGACTGAGAAAAGCCTGTGGGCAAACAGGAGCCTAGAAAAGTTTTTAGAGCCTCAAAACAGGTAAGAGTTGCTTGGAATGAAATAATCAGACAGGTATTCCCAAAGTTCCTTGTAGATACCATCGGGAAGTGCCGGAGGGACGCTGGCTGGTGAGGAGGTGGCTGCGGGGCCAGAGGGAGGGACTTGGGGCTGTGGAGACACATCCAGAGGCCAGGCCAGAGCTGGAGCAGCAGGGGTGGTGGGGAAGGCAGGGGTCAATGGCCCGCAGACCACCCATTGGGTGCTGAACATGGAGGGGGCAGCAGAGTCAGGGAAAGAAGGTGAGTTCCACGTTGTTGAACCATGGTTCTGAGGGGGCAGCAGGACCAGGCCCGTCCCACGGTCACTGGGCCTTGTAAACAGAGGGGAGGGACAGGCAAGACCTTGGAGGCAAGGCAGCAGGGGCCGATGGAGGAGACAGACACTGGGCAGGGAGGGGTGGGCGCGGAGCCCGCCTGCAGTGGGGATGGGGGCAGATGGCTCACGGTCAGAGGGAGAGGGCACAGGGCTTCCTGCCACAAACGTGAGTCCCTCCTGCTCTTGGCCCTGGTTTGGAGATCTGGACTCAGGGGGCTGTGCATGTTAGTCGCTCAGTCATGTCTGACTCTTTGCAACCCCACAGACTGTAGCCCGCCAGGCTTCTCTGCCATGGAATTCTCCAGGCAAGAATACTGGAGTGGGCTGCCATTACCTTCTCCAGAAGATCTTCCTGACTCAGGGATTGAACCCTGGTCTCCTGCATTGCAGGCATATTCTTTACTGTTTGAGCTACAGGGAAGTCAGGGAGCTTGTGGGGGCCAGATGAGGGGGGAGAGCACAGGTGGGGGGCCAGGTGAGGCCACGAGGAGGGACGTGTGACTCCCCTAACATACCCACCCACAGTCAGACCCCACGGCCAACTCCACATCCTGGACTTGAGCCCTGATTTCTTGTCTCAGGAGGGTCCTCCTGGAGCGGGTGGGAGTCAGCGTTGGTTGGTGGCTCCTCTTTCCAGGGAAGGGTGGAGAATTTTCTTGGTACCAGTGGTATAGGAATAGGGCCCCTTCTGCCATGAGCTTCTCAGGGTACAAGGCTCCCCTTTTTCTCAGAGGCATGTAGCATGGGGTTAGGGATTCTTACAGGGAGAGGAAAAGGAAGAAGATTGTAGTTTGGACCAAGAAGAATGGCCCAAACCGGTGGGAGCCTGGAGTCAACAGTTGTGAGTGGAAAAGCGCCCTTCCTCTAGTTCTACTGAAGGGCCTTTGGCCTTTACCAGAAAGGGGAACCTGGGAGAAGACTTCGAAGAAGAAAGAAGGATAAATGGCCCAGGTGGGGTCTCTGCTTCTTCCCCTCAAACATCCGGATGAGTCACTGTGTCTGGATGAGGCAAGACCACCTACTGTAGCACAGGGGTGTCTTGGAGGAGCTCAGAGGCGGTCGAGGTGAGATGGGAACCAGGACTGGAAGGTAAGGTCTGAACCTCCCTGAAGGAGCCGCGGGCCACCAAGAACGAGGTCAGGGATCGGTCAGTGGTGAAGCAGTCCGGAAGGTCTGAGGTGTGAGCCAACGCCTGAGGGTTGTGTACCCAGGGAAGGGAGTGGGAAGCCAGTCCCATAGCAGAGCACACTGGAGACTCTTGCCTTCATTATGCTTGGAGAGAAGAGAGCAAGGAGCTCGAGCTTGGTCTGGGGGATGCATAAGGGTGGAGTTAGAATGAGCTTGGAGGAGTCATGAAAACACATCAAGCCTTTAGACTGGTGTGTGTAGGCCACCCTGGTCCCCACACTCTGAAAAAAGTAGCTTTGTCCCCTAAACCAGCAGTCCCCAACCTTTTCGGCATCAGGGCCCAGTTTTGGTGAAGACAGTTTTTCCAAGGATGAGGGGTGGAGGGATGGTTCTCAGGCGGTGATGTGAGTAATGACAGATGCAGCTGCCATCCACTCGCCCACCCCTCACCTCCTATTGTGTGGCCCAGTTCCTAACAGGCCATGGCCCAGGGGATGGGGACCCCGGCCCAAATGGCTTGCTGGGAGTGCTTCATAAATAACTCCCTGCAGACCTGGGGGAGCCTCTGCCCCAGGCTTGTGATCTGAAGGAGAAGTTGCTTCAGGGAGTCTGGGGGAGCTTCCCACTCCAGTAAGAAGCCCACACCCACAGGGCCTGTGGGGTCACTTGAAGGTCACATGTTCCCAGTGGGACAGCTGCAGTGCAGGGTGCCACCCGGCCTGCGTTATACTTCTAGAAGTAAAAAAGACTCCCGCATTTCAGGGCCTCTTTTGTTTGTGTTTTGTGTGTGTCTGTGTGGGTACTGTGGACCACTCTGTTGATTTGGTGAAGCCTGTAGATTTCTCCCCAGAAATGTTTTTTTTTTTTAATCAAAAAGCATTTTTTGGGGGGTTATCTGAAAGTGGGTAAAATAGAGTACTAGATTAAAATTCATAGTCAAATACAGTTAGTAAAATATGAAAATTGTGATAATTTAATATGTACACTTCTTTATTAGTCCATTATAAAATAAGATACAGGGGGAGATTTCATAACCAGAATCCTTTTGAAGTAGTGATGAGTATAAGGGTATTTTGATATAGACAAAGTAACTTGTAACTTGATGTGAAAATGTCTAATTTCTATTACAAATACTACCAGTACTAATGTGACTTATTGACTACATTTATCATTGAAGTGCTAAGTTTAGAGAAAATAAAGATTTTTTTTCTCCCATCTGGGTTCACAGCTCCCCTGAATTCTAAGGTTCCGATGGGGATCCTGGGCCTAGATTAGGGGACTTCCCTGGTGGTCCAGTGGTTAAAACTTCACACTTCCGATGCAGGGGGCATGAGTTCAATCTCTGGTTGGGGAACTAAGATCCCACATGCTGCACAGCATGGCCATAAAACCCATAAAATAAAACAAGAGCCCCTGTTATTGTATAAAGCCATGGAGGTTTGGGGGTTCTTGTGTCCCAACAGCAGCTATTATATTAATTATCCTAATACCTTTGGTGGTCTTATTTGGCCTTGACCTCCATGTCCCCTTATTATGAAGGCTGAATAATGCCCCTCCCCCCTCTGGAAACATCCATGTCCTCATGTCCAGAATTGTGAGGATGTGACCTTACATGGCAGGAAAGACTCGGCAACTGTGATTAAATTAAGGACTTTTAAGATGAAGAGATTATTGTGGATTATCCAGATGGGCCCAGAGTTAACTGCAAGGATCCTTACAAGAAGGAAACCAGGGAGTCCCTGTGGTCCAGTGGTTAGGACTCAGCACCTTCGCTGCAGTGGCCCAGGTTCGGTAGTCCCTGGTCCTGGGACTGATGATCATCCTGCAAGCTGTGGGGGTGTGGCCAAAAAAGCAAAGAAGGAAACCTGACAACAGTTGGGGTGTGATGACAGACGCAAGAGGCTCCAGTGATATGAGAAGGGGCCACGAGGCGAGGGACACAGGTGGCTTCTATAGGCTGTTCAGGCAAGAAAAGGCTCCTCCTCAAAGCCTCTAGAAGGAACTCAGGCCTGATGATGCTTTGATGGTTCATTTCTGACCTCCAGTGCAATCATACATTTCAGCCATCTTAAGCCACTGCTTCTGTGATAATTTGTCACAGCAGCAACAGGAAGCAAATGTTGTTGTTCAGTCACTCAGTTGTGTCCGACTCTTTGCGACCCCATGGACTGCAGCATGCCAGGCCTCCCTGTCCTTCACCGTCTCCCAGAGTTTGCTCAAACTCATATGTCCTTTGAGTCGATGATGCCATCCAACCATCTCATCCTCTCTCGTCCCTTTCTCCTCCCGCCTTCAATCTTTCCCAGCATCAGGGTCTTTTCTAATGAGCTCTTTGCATCAATCAGGTGGCCAAAGTTGGAGCTTCAGCTTCAGTATCAGTCCTTCCAATGAATATTCAGGACTGATTTCCTTTAGGATTGACTGGTTTGATCTCCTTGCAGTCCAAGGGACTCTCAAGATTCTTCCCTAATACCGCGGTTCAAAAGCATCTGTTTTTTGTTGCTCAGCCTTCTTTATGGTTCAGCTCTCACATCCTTATATAACTACTGGAAAAAATCATAGCTTTGACTATACAGACCTCTGTTGGCAAAGTAACACCTCTGCTTTTTAATATGCTGTCTAGATTACGGAAGCAAATATGCTCATGTAGGACACAGCATCCCGCTTTAAGATGTTCTGTGGAGGTGCCTGCCTGCCTGCGTGCAGTGCAGTGGTCTTACACACACCTGAGTCACTGTTTAACCTTTATACTCTGTGTAGCCGCCCCCAGACCAAGACACGGGGCCTCCCAGCTCCCAGGCAGTAGCCCCGTGGGAGCCCTCTTCCGACCCCAGTCCCCATGGATTAGGTGTCACTTTGCCTTCGGGTGAGTAAGTGCCCAGCTACTCTCTGCTCGCGTCACAGTGTCGCGTCTGCAAGCGCAGCCGTGCTGCCGCCTCTCCCTGTGCATGTTTCATTTGGTCTGTTCATCTGTTTGGTGTGGTCCCTGGTGGCTCAGATGGTAAAAAGTTATCTGCAATTCAGGAATCCCAGGTTTGATCCCTGGGTTGGGAAGATCCCTGGAAAAGGAAATGGCAACCTACTCCAGAATTCTTACCTGGGAAATCCCATGAACAAAGGAGACTGGCGGGCTACGGTCCATGGGGTCGCAGAGTTGGACACGACTTAGCCACTAAACCACAACCCACCACAGATATACCTGTTCTTTTTCAGAGTCTTCTCTATAGGTTGTTACAAGATAATGAATGTATTTCCCTTTGCTATACAGTAGCTTGTTGTTGTTTATCTATTTTATATATAGTAGTGTATATCTGTTAACCCCAAACTCCTAAGAGAAATCCAGTTTTAAGGCTGTGGCCATAGAGGATTTTACATTATTTCTAGTGTTTCCTTAAGCACTGCTTTTTTTTGGCCAGCACTGACAAGATTTAATTTTTATTTTTTGGAGGTGGGGTTTGCACCGCGCAGCTTACAGGATCTCAGTGCCCCAAACAGGGCTTGAACCTGGGCCATGGCAGTGAAAGCCTGGAATCCTAACCACTAGCCCACCAGGGGACTCCTATTTTTCATTTTTTAAAAAACAATTTTAAAATTTTTGTACAGTTTTTAAAGATGTCTTTCCATTTACAGCGATTACAAAATACTGGCTATCTTCCCTGTATTGTATAAGACATCCCTGAGCCCGTCTTAAAGCCAGCAGTTTTATACCTCCTGTTCCCACACCCCATATTCTCCTCCCCCTCCTCCCCACTGTAACCACTAGTTTTTTCTCTAGCTCTGCCTCACTCCCCTTTTTCATTAAACTGACTCCTCCAAACTTCCAACCCGCCTGTGTGAGATGAACTACAGCCTGTGATTTGAAAATAAGGGCAGCCAACACAAAGTTGGGGCAAGAGTCAGGGGGTGTTTATGAGCTTTATGTAGGGGATGCTGGGGGTAGAACAGAGGGAAGGGAGGGATTCTGCCCCTCTAGGAAAATCCCGCCCTGCCCCCCCCCCCCCCCGCAACCAGGACTGCAGACAAACCCCTTTAAGACAGCCTGCTGAGTTTTGTTTAGAAAGCTGCTCCTCATTCCCTCCAGGAAGCTCAGGTGCCTCGGCCTCACCAGGGTTTTAAATAAGAACGATTTGTTGTCCTACCCTTGTGAGTTCTTTTTCTTTTTTTTAAAGAAAAATGAGCTCAAGAAAGAGAAGTCTGCACATGAAAACATCTCTAGGTTGAGCCAGAGGGGCGAGAAAGGAGAGGTACCTACGATTCATCCTTGTAAACATCATAATCCTTGTAACACGGATTTCAACAGACGGCTATAAATAACATCTGATGTTTGCACTCAAGAGTTTCAGGCTCTCAGGTGATGGCCTGGACAAGTGGCCACCAGCCCTGCCCTACTGGCTTGCAGCCCGGTCACCTAAGCCTCCCTGTTTTCAGAGGTAGTTTCTGCATCTCACTCGCTAGACCCTCACTCTCCAGACCCTCCCTTGCTGGACCCTGGGCCTCCCCACCCCAGGCGATCTGGGGGACCTGCCGCCTGGCGGGAGGACACGTGATGGAGGGGCCGCTGGGTTGCTGGTTTCCTTCCTCAGCGACTCACAGGCCAGCGGCCTCGCACATGTGCTCTCTGGGTTTGTTTTGATAGCTTGTTTGAAAAACAGTTCCCATCCACCAACTGCTCAGATAATAATCTTCCAAGTGGCAAGCAACTGGGATTGTTTTGGTTGCTGTTTACCCTCAGCAGCGTGGCTCAACTGGAAGATACGGGACTGGGGGAGTCCCCTTTCTTGCTCTGGTAACTGTCGCCCACATCATCCATAAGGAAGTCTCCTTTCCAGCTTTCCTCCCTTGGGAGCCCCGTGTTCCAGGGGAGAATAGGAGGGACAGGAACCTGATGGAAGCTTCGGGAATGTGGGTGCTGTAATCGGTAACCCTCACCCAAAGGCAGACCATCTCACCACCAGCATCAGGGGCTTTTGTATCCACTCGTGTAGGATAGGGGGAAGGCCCTGCTCGAGGGTTGATCTGGTTCTTTGAACTTTCCCTCCAACGCCCAAAACCTTCCAGCCTAAAAATCAAGCATCCCACATGTCCACAGAGCCCCAGCATGCCTGCCCTCTTCCCTAAGTGTGCAGGAGGCACCCACTGCTCCCCAGGCACCCAGACCAGGCCTCTAATCCCCATGACCTGTCCCTTGGCCTCCAAAGGTAGGGGTTTGCTAGGTCTGGCTGAGTCTCCTGGGGGAATTTTTTTTTTTAATCTCTCACCTCTATTTTGCCTTCCCAGCCTGTCTCCATCCACAGGTGCCCCATCAGCGGTCCCTTCCACTGTGGCAGGAACTTTCCATCCCAGTTCCAGCATCTTTCTCCTCTTCCATCACACCCTCCCACCCCTGCTGGGCTTGGCTTACTAAAGCCACCCTCTGGTGTCACTTATCTGCTTAAAGCCCCTTAGCCCCTGCCCACTGTTCACAGTGTGGAGTGACAGCACCTTGTCTGGTGTCCCAGGCCTTCTGCACTCTGGTTGCAACCTCACCCTGGCATCTGATCTCCGTCTGCTGCTCTATCCAGCTCCCTTCCTATTTCCCCGATCACGTCTGAGCTTTCCAGCAGGGCAGATGCCAGGCGGCAGACTCGACAGACTCCATGAATGCACTACCTGGAGCTGTCAGCCTGTGCGACCAGGGCACCTCGGGCCTTTGTGCCTGCTGCTTCCTTGTTCTAGAGGGCCATCCTCTCCCCGCCACCTGTGAAAACCAAACCCTTCTTCACTTCTTCCAGGAAGTCCTGGATCACCACTGCTTGAAAGGGTAGCTCATGTAAATGGATCCCTGAAAAAATAAATTGTACCTTCCATTTATGATTTTTTTGTATTTATGTTAATTTTGTTTAGAACATAAACCTCCACATGGATAAAGACTGAATTACCTTTCTGTATATCATTTGCTGTGTCTCGTACTGGGGCTGGCACATGGTAAGTGCTTAGCATGTTTTTGTTGACTAACAAAAGAATGAATGATTTCTGTTGGGCTTGGCTCTGCTGCATTTCACTGTGAGCCTCTGGTTCCATTTTAATTCAGGTCCACAACCTCTTCTCATCCTTATTTTCTACTGGAAGTGGAGAAGGAGTGAGTCAAACCCTAAGGATGTTCCCTGCACTATGCGGACTCACATGATGGTGAATCAGGGGTTCTCAGGTATGTGAGCCCATAGAATACTATTATTACCTGGTCCATTGTTCAGGGTCTCAGGATATGTCTCTGGGTGAATGAGCATTGAGCCCCAGCCCCCACCTCAACCAAATCAACTCTGCTTGTATCTGCCTCACACCTTGAGGTCTGGTAGACACTGTATTCAACCAGAGGCCAAAACATGTTTTAACAGAAAACCAGAACTTGCAAAAAGAACACACATACATATATATAGTTCAACTGGACTTCCCAGGTGGCACTAGAGGCAAAGAACTGGACTACCAGTTCAGGAGACATAAGAGATGTCAGTTTGGTCCCTGGTTGGGAAGATCTCCTGGAGAAGGATGTGGCAACCTACTCCAGGATCCTTGCCTGGAGAATCCCATGGACAGAGGAGCCTGGTGGGCTATAGTCTGTGTGGTTGCAGAGAGTCAGACACAACTAAAGCGACTTAGCATGTAGCATGTATAATTCAACTGGGTAGACATTCAAAATTCTTAGGAGAAACGCCTGTCTAAACATATTTGTAAGGATCTTAAAAGAATCTGTCCAGTCCAGAGCCGTCCCCCCCTCGGTCATGGGACAGCCCCCCCCACAAAGAGCTGTTGGGTCCAAGTGGCCACTTTGTCCAGGGACAAACAGGAGGATGGGAATTGGTGCCAGGGTTTAGCCGGGTTCTGCCTGGATCTTATTAGAAGGTCCTTTTCTTCCCTCAATGCTGTAGCTCATTTACCAGCGCAAGAGCAGGGAGTGCCCCCCACTGTGGGAAGGCAGGGGGCACAGTGGTTAGGGACACCCAGGTGTCCCCTGATGGGGGCAGGGACTTTGGGGAGAGGGCACCAGGGCAGGAGTGCTGAGTGCTGGGCGCCCCGGTCTCCGCCAAGCCTGTTGATCTGGGTGGCCCGCTCCAGCTCCGTCACTCGGAGCCTGACTCAGCCGCCAGCCATGGGGCCCGGGTTGCCGGGGGAAATGCTGTCGGCACATTTATTCTGGGTTTGGATATTTAAAGAGCTGGGTGTGTTGCACGACATTTCGGAAGTGCTTGGGGAAAGAGGGGGTTGCAGCCCAGGCTTTTTTTTTTCTTTAAACCGTTATAGATATCCTGTCCTGATCTCTCGGTCCACAAAGAGTGAGTTTCTTCCCCTAAGAGTCTGACGTGGGGCCTGCCCATTGTGTCTGCCTGGCTCTGCAGCCCGGCAGGAAGCAGGTGGCCCAAGGTGGGACCTGTGCCCAGCCTCAACCCTGGCCTGCCCAGGTCCCCATCCAAGTGCACCCTGCTCCCTGGACTAGGAGCCTGGGAGCCCCCCTCTCCAGGCTCCAGTGGAGGGGCAGACAGAGCCACAGAGCCGTGGGCTGGGTCCCCAAGGGCACCTGAAGCAGGTGCTCCTCCACCTGGGGCGACAGGATGGAGACCTCTGGCCTTAGGGGCCTCAGCGTGGGTGGCAGCACAGGGCCCCCGGGGGGTTCTGGGGGCACCAGCTTCCTCTTCCTCAGTGGCTGCACTCACTGGCTCAGGAAACGCCGGCTGAAAGCTGGGACTTTGTTTTCAAACCCCTGCGTCAGTTTTACTATTTGAGTGGCCACTTCGGGCTGCTTTTAGGAATGTGGTTCTTTTATCACTTCTCACTCAGGATGTTGTTGCCAAGAGACTTCCTCACAGACACTGTGTGCTGCCTTTGTTTTCCTTTCCAAATGCATATGGAGGAATCTTCCAGAACTGAGACCCCATCAGTGAATTGCACCTGCAGTGTGGTGAGTGGGCGTGGGGTAGTTTTTCTCTCATGACATTTATTGTTTTCATTTCTGCTCCCAGAAGTCATTTTGTCCACACACTCATGATGGCACATTTGAGAAACAGGAAATAAATACAGGTGATCTTGGAGGAAAATTAGTATCACCCATGGTTCCACCTGAGCCAGAGATCTACACTTAGCAATCTGGTGTTGTATTTTTTGTTTGTTTGTTTCAATTGGGCTCATCCTGCAGACGGTGTATAGGAATCAGCTTTTCACACCCAGCACCATAGCATCATCGATGTCCCCATCCTTGAAGTCTCATGGACGCAGTTTTCAAGTGTCATTAGCTCTCCTTTGGCTCTGTCCCCAGCAAAGTGACATTCAGGACGTTAGCCCGAGTTAAGGAAGCTGATGTCAGATGGGACAGGGAGACTGCACGGCAGAATCCAAGTCTATGTGTAGAGTCCAGACGGGTGGGACTGTGAGTGACTTTTATTTAGTCATCATCTCCTCTCTCTTCTAGGTCCTGCACATTTTTCTGTAACAAGCCCGGGAATAGAGGCAGGTGATGTGATCTAAGGTGCAGCCTCAGGTCGCAGGTGGGCTGTGGTCAGTCCTGCCTTCAAACCAGGTGAATTGCTTGGCCACTCTGGGCCTCATGTCCTCATCTCTAAAGCGTGGACGGTGATGCTGCCTATCTCACAGGTACGCTTTGCAGATCAGGTGCGTGAGAAAGTCCAGGGAACACCCATGAATGGGACTCATTGTGGCTTTACAGGATAAGCATACAGATTCTAAGAGTTACAGCCCAGTGGGCTGATTTACATCCCCCAAACACTCATTGACATCCTAACCACTAGGACCTCAGGAGAGTGAAAGTATTTGGAGACTCTTTATAAGGGTGATTACATTAAAATGAGGTCCCTGGGATGGACCCTAATCCCATGTGATTGGTGTCCTTAAAAGAAGAGTTGATTAGGACACAGACATGCACAGAAGAGACACCACATGAGGATACAGGGAGAAGACGGCATCTCCCAGCCAGAGAGAGGCCTGGGAGGAGACCTTCCCTGCAGATGCGCTGATCCTGGGCTTCCAGCCTCCACATTGTTTAAGCCTCCAGCCTGTGGTCCTCTGTTAGGACCACCTGCATGAACTCAGTAGCAATGTGCTACTGAGTGAACACACGTGCTAATCTGAACACATGTGCTCAGTAGCAATGTCCGTGTCATTGCTGTTCGTGGTCTCTCTCTCCACCCTGAGTTCCTTACGATCTAAGAGCCGTGCTGAGAGTTCTCCTTCAGGCAGACGCAGCCCATCCCCCCTTCCAGGCCCCTGGAGCCCCTCCTCTTCCTGGGCACCCAGGGTCCTGGGCATGTCCCTGGGGGCCCCATCCTCTGTCACTCCCCGCCCTCCGGGACTGTTTCTCCCCAGATGATGGCTCCCGACTTCCCTAGAGGGAACGTGAGTCTCTATCCTTCAAGAGCCTCATTCAGCCATTTTCTTGTTCAAGATACTCCCTCTTGAAGGTGCCTCTGCCCTTCAGTGAGGTGGTTTTAAAACTCTCCAGATACCAGCAGGAGAATGTGTTCATGTAGGCTCCAGTGGGATCACCAACACCATGGTCTTTTGTGGTGGGGTAATTTTTTTTTTAATGTTTAACTCTATTATGAACTTTAAAAAATGTTGGTGTGTTAATAACACTTAACTTGAGATCCATCCACTTAACAAAATTTTGGTTTTGTTTTTCTGGCTTGTAGGATTTTACTTCCCTGACCAGGGGGTGCACTCAGGCCCCGGCAATGAAAGCGCTGAGTCCTAATTTCTGGACCACCAGGGAATTGCAAACAGACTTTTAAGTACATAATCTATTATTTTTTTAAAAATTTATTTAAATTTACTATTATTTTTATTGATATATAGATGCTTTACAATCTTGTGTTAGTTTCTTCTGTATAGTCAAGTGTTTCAGTTTTCCGTTATGGCTTGTTACAGGATATTGGTTATAGTTCCCTGTGCTATACAGTAGATCCTTGTTTATCTATTTGATATATAGCAGTTTGTATCTGTTAATCCCCAACTCCTAATTTGCCCCTCCCCCACTCCCTTGATAACCACAAATCTGTTCTCTATGTCTGTGATTCTGTGTTTCGTAAACAAGTTCACTGGTGTTGCTATATCTCACGTATCCTGTGAGTGACATCAGATGATTATAATCCATGACTGTTGACTGTTGGTTCAGTGTGGTACAGCAAACCCTAGAGTTTGTTCATTTCACTTGACTGAAACTTCCTGCCTGTCCATCAGTAACTTCCCTTTCCCCTCTGTTTCCAGTCTCTCGTAACCAGCGTTCTACTCTTTGATACCATAGGAGTTTGACTTTTTCATTTCACATACCTCATATAAGTGGAACCAGGGTTTTTTCTGATTGACTTATTCACTGAGCATAATGTCCTCAAGCTTCACTTCTGTTGTCCAATTTTGCAGAATTTCTCTCTCTGAAGTCTGAATGGTATTCTTTTGCATGTTCCTGTCGCATCTTCTTTATCTGTTCATCTGTCACTAGACATTTAGGTCATTCCACATCCTAACTGTCGTGAGTGATACTGTAATGAACACTGGAGTGCTAAGACCTCTTTGAGATTCTGATTTCAATTCTTTTGGACAAAAACCCATTGGTGGGCTTGCAGAGTAGGATTCTGAACATGGAGGAGAGGAGCCCACTGGGGGGTGTGTGTGCAGTGCTCCCTCCGGTTCTAAATGCTCTGCCGGCCCTGTACTGGGAGCACAGGAAAGTGGGTATCAGGTGGGGATATTTTTGTGTTTGCAAACTGGAGGCTGGCTGTGTCTCCTGGGCCAGGGAGTTAGCCAGTGCACCTCGTCTGCTAAGTCATCCCCTCTTTTCGCAGGAGACAGTCTTATAAATTTGGCTAATAACTCCCATTTCATTTCCCCAAACTCCATTAGAGGGAAATTATAATGAAGCTCAAATACTCGCCAGGTTATTCATGGGAAAGACCTTTGGCTCTTAAAAAATATATTTTAGATGGCTGGATTAATCTAGTGGCACATTATAATATGGCCCTGCTGAAGTTTGCAGGAGACTCCTGGCACCAGGCATTGTGCCTTCCACAATGCTGCCAAGGAGCATGAATTATCTTTACAGGAAGAGGCAGGAATTAATATGTCAGATGCAAAAGACCCAGGGGTAGCGCCCTATGAAAGCCTAGGACCCTTGTTCCTTGTCAAGGTTCTGCAAGGTTGGAGTTATAATCACATGATTCCAGAGCAAGCTCCGTTAGCCAAACCTCCCTGAGAAGGGCACTTGACTAGGGGCTTAATTTATGACAAGCATGTTGGAAAAAACATGCTGATTTCATTCCTTTTATTACCTCCCTGGCACAGCAAGTTAATTAAAAAAAAAGTATGATGACTGCTTTGTGCTCACATAAGAGGTTGATTTGTAATGTAAATATATTCATGTGTATGGTACATACATTAATATAGAAGTAATAATAACAGCGGGTTAGTATCTATCACCAAATGAGCTTTGGACCCTGGGGAAGGCGTTATGCGCAGATTATTTATAACTCTACCAAGCCGACATTATTCAATTCATTTTGTTGATGGGGAAACTGAGGCTCAGGGTGGTTAAGGAGCTTGCCCAAGGACATATGGCTGATGTGTGATGGGATTCAACCTAAGTTATAAGATAGTGTTTATGGCAGGGTGAACTAAAGCTCCTCTCTGTATGCTCTGCCTCAGCCCTACCATTTGCCTCCATTTAATCCCCATCAAGGTCAAAGAGAAAATTGAGCATGAGTGTGAAGGAAGATTGATGGGCCCTGTTCATTGTTGTATATGTGAAGAAGCTGAAGACTCTAACCAGGAGAAGGCTGTATGCTTCAAGAAAGGCGATGTTATTAAGACACAAGTAGGTTAAGAGTGAAAGGACTGAAAAAAGATATGCTAGCTCCTAATCGAAAGAAAGCTAGAGAGAGAATATTAGTATCAGACAAAGCAGATTATAGAACAAATAATATATCAGGCATTAAAAAGTGTCCTTTCATAATGATTACGGTATCCATTCATCAGGGTGACATAGCAATTCTAAATGTTTATGCACTGAATAACAAAGCTTCAAAATAGATGAAACAGAAACTAATAGACTTGCAAGAGGAAACAGACAAACCCACAATTACAGTCAGATTTCAACACCATGCTGTCACTCATCAGTAGAACAAGTGGACAGAAGATCAGCAAAGATGTAGACAGCTTGGATGACACCCTCCACCAACTCAGCCCAATTGACGTTTACAGATCACATCACCCAACAATAGCGGAACACACTTTCCTTGCTAGTGCATGCGAAGATGTACCAAGATGGGTCACACTCCAGTCTGAGACTAAAAAAAGTCAAGATTCAAGTCCTGTAAAGTGTGTTCTCTGACCGTGGTGGAATTAAATCACAAATCAGTGACAGAAACTTGGAAAATCTCCAAATAATTATACATGGGATGACACATTTATAACTAACCAGCAAGTCAAAGAAGAAATTATATAATTATCTCAGTAGCCATAGAAAAAACATTTAACAAAGCCCAACATTTGTTTCTGATTAAAAAACAAAACTCTGGTAGTAGAAGGGAACTTTCTCAGCAGAATAAGAGGCAGCTATGAAACAAATGTATCAGTTCAGTTCAGTTGCTCAGTCATGTCCGACTCTTTGCGACCCCATGAATCGCAGCACGCCAGGCCTCCCTGTCCATCACCAACTCCCAGAGTTCACTCAGACTCATGTCCTTCGAGTCACCTCTGTCGTCCCCTTCTCCTCCTGCCCCCAATCCCTCCCAGCATCAGAGTCTTTTCCCATGAGTCAACTCTTCGCATGAGGTGGCCAAAGTACTGGAGTTTCAGCTTTAGCATCATTCCTTCCAAAGAAATCCCAGGGCTGATCTCCTTTAGAATGGACTGGTTGGATCTCCTTGCAGTCCAAGGGACTCTCAAGAGTTTTCCCCAACACCACAGTTCAAAAGCATCAATTCTTCGGCGCTCAGCTTTCTTCACAGTCCAACTTTCACATCCATATATGACCACTGGAAAAACCATAGCCTCGACTAGATGGACCTTTGTTGGCAAAGTAAAATCTCTGCTTTTCAATATGCTATCTAGGTTGGTCATAACTTTTCTTCCAAGGAGTAAGTGTCTTTTAATTTCATGGCTGCAGTCACCATCTGCAGTGATTTTGGAGCCCCCCCCAAAATAAAGTCTGACACTGTTTCCACTGTTTCCCCATCTATTTCCCATGAAGTGATGGGACCAGATGCCATGATCTTCGTTTTCTGAATGTTATAATTAATGGTGAAAGGCAAAATCCTTTCCTTTTCTAAAGATCATCCTTTCCTTTTCTAAAGATCAGAAAGAAGACAAAGATGCCTGCTCTCACAACTTCTATTCGACGTTTGTACTAGAGAAATAAAGGACATTCAGACTGGAAAGTTAAAGTTGCTCAGTCATGTTCGACCCTTTGCGACCTCATGGACTAGACAGTCCATGGAATTCTCCAGGCCAGAATACTGGAGTGGGTAGCCGTTCCCTTCTCCAGGGGATCTTCCCAACCCAGGGATCGAACCCAGGTCTCCTGCATTGCAGGTGGATTCTTTACCAACTGAGCTATCAGGGAAGCCCTCAGACTGGAAAGGGGGCAGCAACAGGTATCGTTCTTTGCAGACAGTATGACCGTCTATGGTCAATATGATCAACTAATAAGTAAATATTGCACGCCTGTAGGATACAATATTAATAATACAGAAATAAAATTTATTTATATATACCAGCAATAAGCTATCCAGAATTGTAATTAAAAAAATATCATATATTGCATGCTAAGTCACCTCAGTCATGTCCAATTCTGCGACCCTATGGACTGTAGCCTGCCAGGCTCCTCCATCCATGGGATTCTCCAGGCAAGAATATTGGAGTGGGTGGCCAGGCCTTCCTCCAGGGAATCTTCCTGACCCAGGAATCGAACCCAAGTCTCTTATGTCTCCTGCGTTGGCAGGAGGTTCTTTACCATTAGTGCCACCTGGGAGGCCCAAGTACAAAAGTACTTGCAGTTTTGCATTGTTGAGTTTCGCTGTTTGATAATGTATTACATTCTTAAATAAACGTGGTTATGCTATACATGATTTTAATGCACATTTCTCACTTTATCTTTGTTAATGACTTATTACTTGCTGTGTATTTTATATTTATTTTAGACTATGGAAATGATAGACAAAAAGCAAATTAGAGCGATTTTCTTATTCAAGTTCAAAATAAGTCATAAAGCAGTGGAGGCAACTCACAACATCAGTAACACATTTGGCCCAGGAACTGCTGACGAATGTATAGTGCAGTGGTTGTTCAAGAAGTTTTTTAAGGAGATGAGAGCCTTGAAAATGAGTGCAGAGGCTGGCCATCGGAAGTTGACAGCAACCAACTGAGTGCATCATTGAAGCTGATCCTCTTTCAACTACATGAGAAGTTGGCAAAGAAATCAACATCGACCATTCTACAGTCATTGGACATTTGAAGTAAATTGGAAAGGTGAAAAATCTTGATAAGTGGACACCTCATTAACCGACCAAAAATTTAAAATCTTCATTTTGAAGTGTCGTCTTCTCTTATTCTACGCAACAACCATGAATCATTTCTCTATTGAATTGTGACGTGCAATGAAAATTGGATTTTATATGACAACCGGAGACAACCAGCTCAATGACTGAACTGAATCGAAGCTCCAAATCACTTCCCAAAGCCAAACTTGCACCAAAAAAAGGTAATGGCCGCTGTCTGGTGGCCTGCTGCCTGTCTGATCCACTACAGCTTTCTGAATCCTGGTGAAACCATTACATCTGAGGAGTATACTCAGCAAATCAATGAAATGCACCAAAAACTGGAACACCCGCAGCCAGCATTGGTCAACAGAAAGGGCCCAGATCTTCTCCACGACAACACCCAGCTGCATGTCACACAACCAATGCTGCAAAAGTTGAATGAATTGGGCTACGAAGTTTTGCTTCATCTGCCATATTCACCTGACCTGTTGGCAACCGACTAGCACATCTTCAAGCATCTCGACAACTTTTTGCAGGGAAAATGCTTCCACAACCATCAGGAGGCAGAAAATGCTTTCAAGAGTTTGTCGAATTTTGAGCCTCAGCTTACTAAGCTACAGTAATAAACTTATTTCTTTTTGGCAAAATATGTTGATTGTAATGGTTCCTATTTTGATTAATAAAGATGTGTTTGAGCCTAGTTACAGTGATTTAAAAATTCACAGTCCGAAATTGCAATTGCATTTGTACCAACCTAATACAATAGCATCAAACATATGAAATTAGGAATAAATTTGACAAAAGATAATATGTAAGATCTGTACACTGCAAGCTGTAAAACATGGTTGAAAGAAATTAAACAAGACCTAAAACATTGAGAAATGTATTTACCCTGTTATGGTATCAGTAGACTCAATATAAATTTTAAAATGTCTGTAGATTTAAGGCAATATCTACCAAAATTCCAGTAGTTTTTATGTAGAAACTGTCTACTGATTCTAAAATTCAAATGGAAATGCAAAGGACCTAGGATAACCAAACAACTTTGAAAAAGAAAAACATTACCTGAAATGGGGACTTTAAGCTCTTCCTTGCATCTCTTTTTAAGAGCAAAACCTTGTTCATGACTTCGCAGAAGTCTTCTCATCGATCCAAGAATGATCATTGAGGTTGTGGGGAGAGTGGGTCCCCAAGGAAAATCTGGGGGCTGTTCTAGAGAAGGGGGAATGGATATGTATGGGACAGGCAGAAACAATAGATTTTTTTTTTTAATATTTATTTGTTTTCAATTGATTGATGATTGCTTTACAATATTGGTTTGATTTCTGTCATATATCAACATGAATTACCCATAGGGGTACATATGTCCCCTCCCTCTTGAATCTGCCTCCCACCTCCCATCCTTTCGCACCCCTCTAGGTTATTACAGAACCCCAGTTTGAGTTCCCTGAGTCATATAGCAAATTCCCCTTGGCTGTGTATTTTACATATGGTAGTGTATATGCTTCCATGTTAACTCTCTCCACTCATCTCACCCTCTCCTTCCTCTCCGCAGCTGTGTCCAGAAGCCTGTTCTATGTGTCTGCACCTGTATTGCTGTCCTGAAGATTCAGGTTCATCAGTACTGTCTTTCTAGATTCCATGTATATGCGTTAATACATGATATTTGTTTTTCTCTTTCTGACTTATTTCACTCTGTATAAATAGGCTCTGGGTTCATCCACCTCATTAGAACTGACTCAAATGCATTCCTTTTTATGGCTGAGTAGGCTGCAGTCCATGGGATCACTAATAGTCAGACACGACTGAAAGACTTCTCTTTCACTTTTCACTTTCATGCACTGGAGAAGGAAATGACAGCCCACTCCAGTGTTCTTGCCTGGAGAATCCCAGGGACAGGGGAGTCTGGTGGGCTTCCATCTATGGGGTCGCATAGAGCTGGACACGACTGAAGTGACTTAGCAGCAGCAGCAGTATTCCATTGTATATACGTACCACAGCTTCTTTATCCATTCATCTGTTGATGGACGTCTGTGTTGCTTCCATGTCCTAGCTGTTATGAATAGTGCTGCAATGAACATTGGGCTACATGTGTCTTTTTCAGCTTTGGTTTCCTTAGGGCATATGCCTAAAAGTGGTATTGCTGCATCATATGGTGGTTTTATTCCTAGTTTTTAAAGGAATCTTTATGTTGTCTTCCATAATGGTGGTATCAATTTACATTCCCACCAGCAGTGCACCCCCTCTCCAGCACTTGTTGTTTGTGGACTCTCTGATGATGGTCATTCTGACTGGTATGAGGTGATTCCTTATTGTAGTTTTCATTTGCATATGGCTTTTCCAGTGGTCATGAAGAAAGCTGAGTGCCAAAGAATTGATGCTTTTGAACTGTGGTGTTGGAGAAGACTCTTGAGAGTCCCTTGGACTGTAAGGAGATCCAACCAGTCCATCCTAAAGGAGATCAGCCCTGGGATTTCTTTGGAAGGAATGATGCTAAAGCTGAACTCCAGTACTTTGGCCACCTCATGCAAAGAGTTGACTCATTGGAAAAGACTCTGATGCTGGGAGGGATTAGGGGCAGGAGGAAGAGGGGACGACAGAGGATGAGATGGCTGGATGGCATCACTGACTCGATGGATGTGAGTTTGAGTGAACTCTGGGAGTTGGTGATGGACAGGGAGGTCTGGCATGCTGTGATTCATGGGGTCGCAAAGAGTCGGACACGACTGAGCGACTGAACTGAACTGAACTGAATAATGAATGATGGTGAGCATCTTTTCATTTATTTATTGGGGAGCCTGGTAGGCTGCCGTCTGTGGGGTCGCACAGAGTTGGACACAACTGAAGTGACTTAGCAGCAGCAGCAACAACAGATACTTTGTTGCAGCGAGCCCACTGGAATAAATAGAATTCAGTCTGAGCCACGGTTTTTCTCTCTGGCAATTCGCAGTAAAACATACGGCTTCAGGGGCTGTGTCTGTGCTGGTCAGGCTCCAAACCTCAGGGCCACAGAGCCTGGGAGTTAGTGAAGGGGGTACCCAGGAGAGAAGCCTTGATAAAGAACTTGACACGTTTCCCCTCAGGAGGCACATACAGTCCAAGTGAGCAAACCTTCTGCCTCTGTCCCTCCTCCAGGGATGTTACCTGTGGAATTGTCCTACCACCCAGTGAGGAATTTCTCACATGAACTACAGCCCGGGGCCCTGTCCTGCAAAGGTGGGCAGGGCCGTGTGGCTGATGGAAGCTGGAGGGACTTAGCTCTCCCTCCTGGTGGAGGGCGATGGGAAAGGTGGGGATCACAGAAAGGCCAGGAACTCAGGGCTGCCAGAGAAAGTCTGAGGGGGAGAGAGAGTATGACCCAGTCCTCTGATGACGCTGTGCAGTAGACAGCCAAGGGCTGTGGCCTGAGCACACACGGAAGAGAAAGGGACGCTCAGCTTCTCTCAGGAGTAGCTGCTCTGAGGCCACAGACCCAAACCTGACCCAGGGCCCCTTTTCCTTACCCTAGCTTACCCGCTGGGTCCAAGGAGCTGGAGAGAATGTGCCCCCACTATCGGAAGCCTCCAGGTGGCCGACTCCTTGCCGCAGGGTCCAGGGAAGCAGACAGGAGGCTCACAGAGAAGACAGCACTCCCCCGCCCGCCCACTCCAAGCTCAGTTCTTGGCCCCAAACCATCTTCCCAGGCGACACAGAAAGTTGTGCATCCTTGGGCCTTTGAGAGACTTCCCCAGAACACTGGGAGGAGGATAAAATTGCAGAGCTTACTTAGCTCCCCTAAGTCTTGGATGCCCACAGCCTTCTGAGGCAGTTACTGTCACTGTGCCCACTGAACGGTTGCAGAGAAGGGCGTGGGCATGTTAGTGACTGAGCCATGACTCCACAGTGCATGGGGGCAGAGGCTGACCTCTGAGTCCAGGAGGATTGGCTGCAGAGCCCACCGTGATCCCATAGAACGTATGGTTCCAGGGTTGGAATGTTCTAGAATCTACTGTCATAAACAGCATCATGTGTGAGATGGCAAGTCTGACTCGGCCCTCCTGCCCTGTCTCTTTTCCCGGGCCAGGGGAGAAGCAGGCCCACCTGTCCTTCCCATCCTCCTCTCTGTTCAATGCCGTCTTCTTGGAAACAGCAAACCGCATGCCTGGTGCTGTAAGAACAAGGTCATCCACAGGCACCATGTCGTATGTCGTTGTTCAGTCGCTCAGTCGTGTCCGACTCTTTGCGATCCCTTGGACTGCAGCACGCCAGGCTTCCCTGTCCTTCACCATCTCCCAGAGTTTGCTCAGACTCATGTCCATTAAGTCAGTGATGCCATCCAATCATCTCATCCTTTGCTGTCCCCTTCTCCTCCTGCCTTCAATCTCTCCCAGCATCAGGGTCTTTTCCAGTGAGTCGACTCTTCGCAATAGGTGGCCAAAGTATTGGAACTTATACCATGTAGTATACACCCCCCCAAAACAAGACATTTCTCCACAGAAAACAACCACGCCATGCTGTGAACACACACTCACTTCATCTTACTAAGAGAAATGCTAACTTCCATGTCTTTTCCAAATTACATTCAGTTTCCTCAGCTGGTTCTTAATTTTACTGTCTCCAGCCTAAAGTGTTTTTTTTTTTTTCCCCCCAGGAAAAGGAGCATTTTGTCCTAAGAGAACTTCATATCTCCTTAGAAGACCAAAACTGTAAGAACTTTGAAAATGATAGTTTTCTAACTGCCAGGTGGGCCAGGGTGTTGGGGGTGTCAGGGAAGCGTAAGAGCGGGAGCCTGGAACTTCACTGCAGTTCCCACCCCAGAGCATATCAGACCTGATGTCAGAATCCAGACAGCTCTTTGCAGCCATCATCCCTTCTCTCCCGAAGTAACTGTAGGTTCCCTGGAAGCTGTGAAGATGGTGGAGAGAGGCCTTGGGTACCACTTATCCTGTTCCATCCAAAGGTAACATCTTACACAACAATGGAACCATGTGGAAATCAGGACTTCGACATGGATACAGTTGTGTTGCACATAAGTGCCATCTTATCACATGTGTGCATTTGTGTAACCTTCCCTGCAGCCAATACCCAGAACCTTCCACTCACCACAAAGGTCTCCCTGTTCCTCTCATCATTCCTATCCCTTGATAAGCTCTTTCATTTTATCATTTAGAAAATGTGATTTAAGTAGAATCATCCTGGCAGCTCTGCTGGTAAAGAATCTGCCTGCAATGCAGGAGAGTGAAAGTGAAAGTCACTCAGTCATGTCCAACTCTTTGCAACCCCATGGACTACATACAGTCCATGGAATTCTCCAGGCCAGAATACTGGCCTTCTCCAGGGGATCTTTCCAACCCAGGGATCGAACCTAGGTCTTCCACCTTGCAGGTGAATTCTTTACTGTCTCAGCCACCAGAGAAGTCAAAGAATGCTGGAGTGGGTAGCCTCTCCCTTCTCCAGTGGGTCTTCCCAGCCCAGGAATTGAACCGGGGGCTTCCCTGATAGCTCAGTTGGTAAAGAATCTGCCTGCAGTGCAGGAGTCACTGGTTCAATTCCTGGGTCAGGAAGATCCCCTGGAGAAAGGATAGGTTACCCACTCCAGTATTCTTGGGCTTTCCTTGTGGCTCAGCTGGTAAAGAATCCACCTGCAATGTGGAAGACCTGGGTTCGATCCCTGGGTTGGGAAGATCCCCAGGAGAAGGGAAAGGCTACCCACTCTAGAATTCTGACCTGGAGAATTCCATGGACTGTCTGGTCCATGGGGTCCCAAAGAGTCAGATATGACTGAGCAACTTTCACTTAAGTTTCTTAATTGCTACCGACTATTTACTTTCATGTAATTTCTGGTATGTGAAGGGCCTAAGTCTGCCCTTTTATTTTTTGTTTTCTGTTCTTTGCTTTTATTTTCCCATCTTAGTATTGGTTACTTGAACATCTGTTTTAGAGTCATGTTTCAATTTTTATATAGTGTTTCTGAGTATATCTCTTTGTATAGCTGTTTCAGCTGTTGCTCTGGATATTATATTATGCATATATGATTTATAGCAGTTAACTGCTGTTGACATTTTACCAGTTTGAGTAAAGTACCCAAACTTTACCTCCCACTAAGTCCCTTCACTCAACCTTGTTTAAAATATAATTGTTTTAAGTATTTCTTCTCTATACATTTAGAACCTCATTGAATAATGTTATAATTTTTGCTTCAACCAAACAAAATTTATAAAACTCAAGAAAAGAAATATATTGTATTTATCTTATTTATATGGTCTTTCTTCTTTCTATGTGGTCTAAGAGTACATATGTAAATATAGAATTCATTTATTTTATAAATATTTAGATGTTAATTTGGAAAATGTATGTTAAATATTTTAATATATTATTAAATGTAAATTTATAAATAAAATTACATGTTAATTCCAGGGTTTCTATTTGTACTTTATAGGAAGAATAAAGAGAGGTGTATCTACTCCATCTTGGTCCGGAGACCTAATCTTTTAAGAAAAGAAAGTCTGAGGGGCTTCCCTGGTGGTCCAGTGGTTAAGACTTCCTACTCCCAACATAGGGGGCCTGGGTTCAATCCCTGATCAAAGGACAGAGATCCTGCATGCTGCAGAGTGTGGCCAAAATAAATAAATAAAATAAAAAGACACCAATTAAGAAACCCTGAGAAGGGAGAAACAGAAAGTCTTAGCACTCCTCTGCCCCGCTACAGCTTTGAGACAGCACGGATGGCAGCCTGGGAAACCATTTCTGCAGCATTCCCCTTGGTCCTCAGGCATCTTTTGGAGAAGACTTTGGGCATCCTGGAAATACAGAGCAGGACTGAAAAAATGCAGAAGGAAGTGAGATGGGGGGTACTTGAGTTACCTTGTCTCCCCGCTGAGATATGGTCAACCACATAACTTCCCAAACCAGGAAGTTACGGGCATCTAAAAACACTGGGTTTTGATTCAGAATCCAACAGGCTTTCCTTTGTCCACCAAAAGCCCTTGCTGAGGCTTGTCAAGGGACGTTGCCACACACTGCTTCCTCAAAGCACCGCCCCGCCCCTCCCCCCGGAGTCTGGGCGTCATCCCCACCTCTGTGTCCCTCATCCCCCCAGGGAGCCATCCACACCAAAGTATTAATACCAGGTGGAGGATTATGCTGACCACTGCCAAGGACCCTGCAGCAGCAGCTCAGTGGACAGACCACCAGGATCGGAGCAGGAACTGTGCAAAGCAGTGACCACCCGACCTTCAACTCCAAACACACGCTTGACCCATTCAGTAGGTTACAAATCCTCTCAGCTGGTTTACTTCCTAGATTTTTGCTTTAAGAAACTTTGGGTCATTCGCAAAAATAAGCCCACTTTGCAAAAGTGAAAATTTGCTGTTGTGTACAATAAAAAAACTTGCCGACCATGAAGATGTTTCTAGGAATATTGCTGAAATGCACACTGGCCTCCGAGGGAACTTGTTTATTTGGAGTATCACTTCTGAAGGGATTGTTTGTCAAACAAAACCAAACAAAAATAAGTCAACTTCCTTTAGACATAATCACTCCCATCTACCTTCAGTGGCTCATGGGGACTCCTGGGGGCTTCTGTATTCTTACGACTTCCTGGAGAAAGGCCAGACTCTGGTCTCAAATAAATCCACAGAAATGTGCTGTGTGCCTGGCATGGAGGTGCTGACGAAAGCAAAGGATTTGGTTTTATCCCTAGAAGTGTTTCAAGACTCAATGACCAATTTCTCCTGCAAATAAATTCCCATCTCTTGTGGCTCAGATGGTAAACAATCTGCCTGCAATGCAGGAGACCTGGGGTCGATCCCTGGGTCAGGAAGATCTGCTGGAGAAGAGAATGGCAACCCACTCCAGTATTCTTGTTTGGAGAACTCCAGGGACAGAGGAGCCTGGCGAACTACAGTCCGTGGGATCGCAGAGTTGGACACAACTAACTACAGGCCAAGCTTCACAAGAAGCCCCACCTTTCTACCAACTTTCCCCACCCCCAAACCTTCCTTCACTTACTCATTCAGTAAGTGTATACTGAGCATTTATTTTGTACCAGGTACTCTACTAGGTGATGGAGAGTACATTGAAGAAAACACCTGAAATCTTGCCTTTATGGGAACTTATTTTCTCATGGGAGAAACAGATGATAAGCCTAATACAAATAAAGTATATGGTATGTTATCAATAGAAGGTATTAAGTGCTCTGTAGACAGTGAAGCAGGGGTGCAGTTTACAATGAGGGAAGGCCTTGTTGAGAAGGCAACGTGCAAACAAGGACTTGAAGGAGGTGGGGAGTGAGGCTCGTGGATCCAGGGCAGGACGCACCGGGCGGTAGCAACAGCCCTGAGCTGAGAGGGCTTCTGGTCTTGTCAGGGACAGCGAGGAGGCAACGGAAAAGACTGTTTTCACTGAGTGAACTTCTAGTCAGGTCAAATACAGACCAGTCATTTTTTTTTTTTTTTTTTGTAGCTTATTGCTACTTAGAATTTATTTGGCTTTGTTTCTTTTTTAAAATTTTAATTGAAGTCTAGTTGCTTTACAACGTTAGTTTCTGCTGTACAGTGAAGTGAATCAGCTCTGTGTATACATGCGTCCCCTCTGTTGTGAATTTCCTTCCTGTTGAGGTCACCGAGAGCACCGAGTGGCGTTTCCCGTGCTCTCCAGGCCTCATTAGTCCTCCGTTGTATGCATAGTGTCAGTAGCGTGTACACGTCAGTCCCAACCTGCCGTATCCTCCCACCTGTGTCTCCCCTTTCTCCTTGCTAGCCATACCTTTGTTCTCTACATCTATGTCTCTATTTTATAAATAAGATCATCCATACCAATTTTTTCAGATTCCACATATGTTAATACATACTTGTTTTCCCTCTGTATGACAGTCTCTAGGTCCACCCATGTTTCTACAGATGATCCAATTTCATTCCTTTTTATGGCTGAGTAATATTCCAAAATAAAGTCAAGTCTTGCAAGCAGGATCTTCCAGGGAACCACCAGACAGGTATGAGAACAGGGTTTTGACCCCCTTTTGCCAGTTCACTTCAGTTGCTCAATTGTTTCTGACTCTCTGTGAGCCCATGAACCATAGCACACCAGGCTTCCCTGTCCATCACCAACTGCTGGAGCTTGCTCAAACTCATGTCCATCGAGTCAATGATGCCATCCAGCCATCTCATCCTCTGTTGTCCCCCTCTACTCCCACTCTCAATCTTTCCCAGCATCAGGGTCTTTTCCAATGACTCAGTTCTTCCCATCAGGTGGCCAAAGTATTGGAGCTTCAGCTTCAGCATCAGTCCTTCCAATGAATATTCAGGACTGATTTCCTTTAGGATGGACTGGTTGGATCTCCTTGCAGTGCAAGGGGCTCAAGAGTTTTCTTGGGGACTGAAGGTTGTTGGTTTTCAAGCATACTGGGGAGAGGGGGATGAGAGTAAGTGAAGTTCCAACACCATAAAGGTCACCATTCTTGCTGAGATCCTGCCTTTCCCCACTAGCAAACACTCCCTGACTGCTACAAGCCTTTTGTTAATTTTCTGAATTCTGCAAAAGATGACTGTGATGATTTTTGCACAGCGGTCCTCAGAGAGGATGTTCAGGAGCTTTCACCATCCTTCCTGCTGACACTACTCTTGAAGGGACACTTGGGGGCTGGAAATTGACATAAACAAACTGGACTGAGTGGATGTGTGATTATGAGAGGGGAGCAAGATTTGGCTGGATTGGGGGCCCCAGGCAGCAGGATGATGGGAATCAAGGCAGGATGCGCAGCTGGGAGCCCTGTGCAAACTGGCATCTGAAGTTTTCAAGGAGAAAAGTGAACATGGATCTTTTAGGAAGGTTAAGCTGGCAGGGGGCCAGGAGATGAGCTGGAACAGAGGGAAGAAGACCAACGACTAGTCTGTGCACATGGGAGAAGCACCATGTGCACATGGGAGAAGCTGGATGGGAGAGCAGTCCTCAGGAGGCTTCCGTTGGTGATGGGTCACTGGGGAGGCTGGTAAGTCCTGTTGCTGTCTGGAGACACAAGTTTTCTTCTTGCCAGCCCAAAAGTTATGTCGGTCCCAATGGGGTCCTCTTGGCCTCACCCTTATACTGTTTGCCACCTGTGAAGGACCCTGATGTGTTGAATACCTTGAGTATCTTGAAGTTCACAACCAGTGATGCCCCCTCTTGGGTGGGGAAGCAGAGCTGGGTTCACAGAGCTGGGCTTGGCCATAAACACACAGGACGTTCTTGAATCCTATGGGGCCCCTCGTTTAAGGAGTCGATACATTAGTCATCCATCTGGTGGGGGGGCACTGTGCAGAGAAAAAGAGGGGCTTGGCACCTTGCTTCTGGGGGATCACTGATGACCAAACCCTCTCTGGTAGGTCCCATCGCCTGAAGGTAAGGGTGGGGGGAGGGCAACACAGCTGGTGCCCAGAGTGCCCTGGGCTGCCACGT
This sequence comes from Bos grunniens, assembly GCF_055505025.1. Classification (NCBI taxonomy): domain Eukaryota; kingdom Metazoa; phylum Chordata; class Mammalia; order Artiodactyla; family Bovidae; genus Bos; species Bos grunniens. The sequence continues at coordinate 49,900,737 of NC_141177.1, read as the reverse complement.
CTCCAAGTGATAGACCCAAATCCTTCTTCAGGACATTTGGATCTTTTCAGACAACCTGAGAAATAGCTCAGGTTCCAGTCCAGCTCAGGCCAACAGTAACCTTAAAAGTGGAAAGTGGAAGAAACGATTTGGTCAGACACTGCTCTCAGGAGGGCTTGGAGAAGACCTCAAGCTGGACCCCCACCCCCACCCCGTCTGCACCAGAGCCTCCCGCAGCCAGGCCCCCGGAGCCGCCTGGAAAGCCAAAGCTTTGGTTTCCAGGAAGTCCAGCTGGGGCCTGTCACAAAGTTCTGCTTGGTCACTGCTCCACTCCAGGGAGGCATGTGGATGCCAGCTTTGTGTGTCTAGTGGAAGCAACGGAAGGCTTGTGTAGGGTCACCCAGCCAGAACAGACTGTTTCATCCGGTCTTTCCTGGAGGATTAGGCCAGGCAGGCCCAAGCCCTGGGTCTTGCAGCACATTCTGTGTCTGGTGACCACACAGAGGTTTTAGCCAGGCGGCCGCTGAGGCTGGATTCGAGGAGCTTGGGCAGAACTGTGAGTCTGCAGGTATAGGAGCACACAACACGCGCACGCACTCCCAATACTGCCAGCGGCCTCGGTTCACTGCCTACAGGGAACCACGCCCATCCACACCAGGTGCTACGAATTACGTCGGATTTCAGATAGCCCGCCTCCTGCCCTCCCGGCCCACACACCGACACCCACTTACCAAGCAAACTTAAGGTCTTATTCAAGGTAAGCCACCAAACTTACTTGTAGTAGTTATGAATGTCTAAACCACAGAACACGCGTTAAACAGTGCTGCCATTTTTATTGGCTCTTGTTCTGTCGCTTCGTCGTGTCCAACTCTTCTGCAACCCCATGGACTGTAGCCCGTCAGGCTCCCCTGTCCATGGGATTTCCCAGGAAAGAATAATAGAGTGGGTTGCCATCTCCTCCAGGGCATTTTTCCGACTCAGGAATCAAACCCACATCTCCTGCATTGGCGGGCAGATTCCTTACCGCTGAGCCACCTGGGAAGCCCTTACTAGCTTTTGGGTGCCCCCAGCCCCAGCTTCGCCACAAGAGCAGGATTTTTTAGGAACACCTTTGTTGGATCATAGAACCAACTGTACTGTCATATCCACTTTAAAGATGAGAAAAGTTGAGATTTAGAAGTTGCTGGTCCCGCTCGGTAAGCGTAGGACCCTGACTCAAATTCCTGGCTGAGAAGCTAGACTCTGACTGGCCCTGTGCCCGCCCCTTGCACCCAGGTGCAGAGCCTCAGCTCTGCATCCTCGTGATGGGAAAGGTCACGTGGATGAAGCCCTCTTGTGAAGGTTTCCTCATTGGTCTTTGCTCCAGCCCCGCCCCTCTGGTGCAGTGGTCCCGCCCACCTGGCTATGCGTGCCCTGCGCGAGCTAGAAGGTTTGGCTACCTTTCCCTACTGTCCTGGTCCTAGGTGTGTTGGGCAGGGCCTGGGCCCTGACTAGACCTCAGAGATGTTTCTGGAGCCATACTGACCTGAAGACGAGGCTTGCTGCAGAGAGCTGGCATAAGGAACTGGAGCCAGGTTCCTGGGCAGCCTGGGGCAAAGCAGCAGGGCCAGTGGCTGCCCTACGAAACTCCATGTACAGTCAGAACCTGCTCCACTAAGAACGGAAGCCAGGAAGACAGTGCCCTGCGCCTCAGGACGTGGTGAGCTCCCCTTAAGCTCCCCCAAGGTCAAAGTCAGTCCCCCTGACCCCTCCTACCAGCCCACTCATCCTGTATCTGTTGCTCTTCACCCATCTTTAAGGGGTCGGTCAGAACCCTGCCTAGGTATTTCCCTGGTGGTCCAGTGGTTAAGACTTTGCCTTCCAATGCAGGGGTAAGGGTTTGATACCTGGTGGGAAGGTAAGATCCCACCTGCCTCCTGGCCAGAAAATCAAGAAGTAAAATAGAAGCAATATTGTAACAAATTCAGTTCAACTTTAAAAAGGGTCCACATCAGAAAAGAACCTCACTTGCATTTCATAGCTGACCCCACACTTCCTGGGTGTCCAGGGAAACCCCCGTGCCCCGCCACCTGCACTACCGTGGCTCTGTCTCTTCAGTGCCCTGTGATTCTTCGGTGCCCTGTGGTTTCTGTGCTCCTTCGGTCATGAGTCATGTCATTTGGTGATGCCTCAGCTTCTCATATACAGGCAGAGCCAACTTCGTGATTTGTGTTCTCAGGTGAATTATAAGTGGACCATCGGAGAGAACGTGTGTTCTGTACAAGCTGTGAGGATGCAGGGCGGGCCCCCAGATGAACTTAAAAAGGCCTAACAACCCACAATGTGGCTGATCTGGGCCATAGCAGGGTTCTGAGTACTGGGGTGGTGGGGGAGGCATGCAGGAGCAGGTGGGCAGAAAAGAGTTGCTGCTGCTTGAGCTTGAAAGCAGCTGTGGGGGAAAAACCAAACAAACCCGAAACACTGAAACAGTTGGATGTAAGTGCCTCCATCTCACCTGGATTGTTCTTCCATATGCTGTCACCCTCTCTTCGGTGCTCAGCTTTCTTCACAGTCCAACTCTCACATCCATACATGACCACTGGAAAAACCATAGCCTTGACTAGACGGACCTTTGTTGGCAATATGCTGTCTAGGTTGGTCATAACTTTCCTTCCAAGGAGCAAGCATCTTTTAATCTCATGGCTGCAGTCACCATCTGCAGTGATTTTAGAGCCCCCCAAAATAAAGTCTGTCGCTGTTTACACTGTTTCCCCATCTATTTGCCATGAAGTGATGGGACCAGAATTGACGGCTGAAGAATTGGTGCTTTTGAACTGTGGTGTTGGAGAAGACTCTTGAGAGTCCTTTGGGCTGCAAGGAGACCCAACCAGTCCATCCTAAAGGAAATCATTCCTGATTATTCATTGGAAGGACTGATGTTGACGCTGAAACTCCAGTACTTTGGCCACCTGTTTTGAAGAACTGACTCATTTGAAAAGACCCTAATGCTGGGAAGATTGAAGGCAGGAGGACAAGGGGATGACAGAGGATGAGATGGTTGGATGTTATCACCAACTCAATGGAAATGAGTTTGAGTAAACTCTGGGAGTGGTGATGGACAGGGAGGCCTGGCGTGCTGCAGTCCAAGGGGTCGCAAAGGGTCATCGGACACGACTGAGTAACTGAACTGAAGGGACCAGACACCATGATCTTACCTTTCTGAATGTTGAGCATTAAGCCAACTTTTTCACTCTCCTCTTTCACTTTCATCAAGAGGCTCTTTAGTTCTTCACTTTCTATCATAAGGGTGGTGTCATCTGCATATCTGAGGTTATTGATATTTCTCCCAGCAATCTTGATTCCAGCTTGTGCTTCATCCAGCCCAGCATTTCTCACGATGTACTCCGACTTACTTGTCTGACTTACTTATTATGATATTTTCTAGGTCCGTTCCATGTTGCTGCAAATGGGATTCATTCTTTTTTTTAATGGTTGAGTAATATTCTGCTGTAAAATGGTACCATACCTTCTTAAACTGATCATCTGTTTGTGGACACTAAGGACACCCCTTGTCCTGGCTGTCGTGAATCGTGCTGCTGTGAATAGTGTGTGCATGTATCTTTCCAAAGTAAGAGTTTTCACCTTTTCTGGGTGTATGCCCGGAACTGGGATTGCTGGATCGTATGGTAGCTCTATGTTCAGGTTTTAAGGAGCCTGTATACTGGTTTCCATAGTGCTAGCACCAGTTTACATTCCCACCAACAGTAGAGGAGGGTTCCCTTTTTGCCACACCCTCTCTGGCTTTTATTGTTTGTAGACTTTTTATTGATGGCCATTCTGACCAGTGTGAGTGATAGGTACCTCATTGTGGTTTTGATCTGCATTTCTTTTGTAATTGGAGATGTTGACCATCTTTTCATGTGTCTGTTGGCCATCTGTATGTCTTTGAAAAAATGTCCATTTAGATCTTCTGCCTATGTTTTGATTGGCTTTTTAAAAAAATTGAGTTGTATGAGATGTTTGTATGTTTGGGAAATTAATCCCTTGTCATTATATCATTTACAGATATTTTCTCCCATTCTGTAGGTTGCCTTTTTGTTTTATTTATGGTTTCCTTTGCTGTGCAGAAACTTTAAAGTTTGTTTATGTTTCATTTATTTATTTTTGCTTTTATTTCTATTGGCTGAGGAAACTGATCTGAGGAGATATTGCTACAATTTATGTCAGAGAATGTTTTACCTGTGTTCTAGGAGTTTTATGGTGTCATGTCATATATGTAGGTCTTCCAGTCATTTTGAATGTATTATTGTGTATGGTGTGAGGGAGTGTTCTAACTTCATTGATTTACATGTGGCTGTAGCACTTGCTGAAGAGACTGTCTTTTATATGTTCGCCTCCTTTGTTGAAGGTTAATTGACTGTTGGGTTTATTTACGGGCTCTCTTCTATTCCACTGATCTCTATGTCTGTTTTTGTGCTGGCACCACACTGTTTTGCTTACTGTAGCTTTGTAGTATTGTCTGAAGTCTGGGAGTGTTATGCCTACAACTTTGTTTTTTTTTTCCCCCTGAGGATTGCTTTGGCAATTATGGGTCTTTTGCAGTTCCATATAAAATTTAGGATTATTTATTCTAGTTCTGTGAAAAGTATCATGGGCATTTCGATAAGGATTGCACTAAATCTGTAGTTTGCTTTGGGGTAGCATGGCCATTTTAACAATATTAATTCTAAATATAAGAAGGAATTTTAAATTATTTTTGGAAACAGATTGGGCTTCCTTCAAAGATGGCCACGTGCTCCTCATTGCTGTGGTTCAGGAAGCATTAAAAGGTGAGGGCCATCAGTTGGTCAGAAGATGGAAGAGTGAGGGAATGTTTCAGTTGACTCACGTGAGTTAAAAAGTTTGAGCCAACATTAAAGTTGGGGAGATTTTACATACAATATCAAGTTTCTGACTTCTGCTGAGAAAACTGGAGGATCTGTCAGCATAAAGCCCTCTTTTCTGCATACTGACCACAATCAGCCAGAGCTAGCTGTCTCTTTCTCTTGACCCTAGGTGGTATTCTCCAGTTCCTCCGAGTGTTTCCCATCGTTCAGTGCATCCTCCTGACCAGGGCAGTTTAGCTCATTTCTGTCATCTGCCCCCTGAGTTGTAGGCCCTGGAATTGACACCCTGTAGTAGAGGAAACTCAACTGTTAGATTTGGGCACAGCACCCCCTCAGCCTTCCCCTGCTTTCTAATGGGGGCTGCCCACCCAGAGCCCCTGCAGCCAAGGGGCTGTGTTTTGCGTTACGTTCCCCCATTTTTAACTGAGCAGTTGAGGTTGATGCCTGATCCCAGGGCTGTCAGTTCACTGGCTGATGGTGACACATGCTTACTTGGGCCTGGAGGGGGAAAATGTGCTGAGCCAATCAAACCTTCGCTCTTGGCTGTAAAAACTGAGAAGTACAGTGTGAACCAGCAAGTTGGCAATGGTTCTGTGCCAGGGAGAGGCCAGAGAAGTCACAGAGGGCCCTGAGCAAGCTGAAAATGGGAGGCACTTGGAAGAAGTTCATTTTGGGAGGTGTGGGAGGGAGTGTGTGGACCAAGAAAGGCAGTGATACCTTAGGGAAGAGAGAGAGAGAGCCTGTGGCAGAGAGAGACAAATCTAGTCCTGGGTCCCAGAGCCGTCTTGGTTCCTTAGAGTTTTTCAGCTTCATAGCCAGTTCATGTGTTTTTCTATAATAAATTCTCAATTCCTTGAGTGAAGTAAAGTGTTCTCTGTCCCTGCACTCAAGAAAAGCTAATCAGGCACTCTTCAGGCCTCTGCTAACTGTAGAGTCTGTGGTTTTGCCAATGAGTTAAGGGTTTACCTCCACGGTATGCCCCCACCCCCCACTATTGGCAGATAGCACATGGTGGACAGAGAGCAGATGCATTAGGAATCAAACTTTAAGACTACTTCCTCTTCTTTTTTTTTAAGCTGATTTTTTAAAAAATCAAAGTATAGTTGATTTACAATGTCACGTTAATTTCTGCTGTACAGCAAAGTGATTCAGTTATATATGCATTCTTTCTCATATTGTTTTCATCAGGGATGATCACAGGATATTGAGCATAGTTCCCTGTGGAGTAGGACCTTGTTGTTATCCATCCTGTATGTTCTAGTTTGCATCTGCTAACCCGGAACTCTGAATCCATCCCCCTCTGCAACACATTGGCAGCCATCAGTCTATTCTCTGTGTCTGTGAGTTTCTGTTTCTTAGATAAGTTCATTTGTGTGTCATATTTTAGATTCCACATATAAGTGATATCCTATGGTATTTGTCTACTTCCTCTCCTTTGGCTTCTGCAGCAAAGGTATGCATATGATTCTCAAGGCACAAACATGCAGGCATCTTAAGATCTAATTTTATTACATTATCATATTCCCAACAAGAAAAAAAAAGTGTAGGTAAAGCTGCTTGTTTTCTTATATACATCTGTCAGCCCTAATCAGACAAACCCCACTTAGGTGATAGAAAACTATTCAGGGGTTGTCATCCTTCTTGTGAACCTGAAGAATATTTAACTTGTTGATTAAGCACTTAACATTACAAATGAATGCAAAACTGTCTGTCAGTTCTGGTGTGATTGTTTTGGAAATGGTGGAAGTGTTTAGGTTGCCCTGACAATGAATGACCTTTGGGATAATTAAGGCTGCCATGTTGCATCAGCTTTTCTGTGGAGTTGCCGTGCGTGTTCCAAGGAGAAGAAAAGAATGATGTGTATTCTAGCTCATCATAAAGTCGCTGATTTGTGTTTTAAGCAACTGCTGCCTAGATGAGATGACAAAGAACTTGAGGCTGTAGCTGCCCCAGTGAAGGGAGTTGAGGAAGGGTAAAAACAATTGTGTCATTGGGGAAAGCTGCCAACTATGATGGTGTCTCCGTGGCACCAGCAAACAGTCTGAAACCTGAACAGCCACATAGACTGGGGGACACAGAGATGAAACAGCTGGGAATTGACCGGAGTTTCCTTTGTAGCCAAGTCTTGGCGTCATGGAGATTAAGACTCGACTGATCTCACTGGAAAATTGTTCAAACCTTTGCTGTGCTCTTTCTTCATAGATACTCGTTTTGCACTCCTAGGGAAAAAACAATACACACCTGCTTAATCATTTCAAACACAACAGAGTGCATTTGTTACAAATTAGTTAAAAAAAAATCGTTTCTCCTCTCTTCATTTTTACTAGGATTTCAGAGATTTCATTTGTCAGAAAAAAATGGTAATTTCTAATAATAAAGACAAATTAACAAGAAAGACGGTCAGAACAAGTTTTATTCTCTGGTTAAATTTATTTTTAATTTATGTAAAGTACAAAACAGTAAAATATGCCCTTTGTGGTGTACAGTCTCGTGGGTTTTGACAACTGCATATTTCTAAGAATTGTATATCCATGAGTATAATTAATTGTATAGGAAAAGTTCCAACACCCCAAATTCCCTTCAGAGTCAGCCCTGCCCTCCATCCCCAGTTCTGCCAACACTGATCTGTCCTTTGCCTTGATACTTTTGCCTTTTCTGGAATGTTATATAAATGGAATCATACAGCATATAGCCCTTTTGTTTATTATTAATTTATTAACTTAAAAAATATTTATTTGGCTTTGCTGAATGTTAGTTACAGCACGCAGGATCTTTAGTTGTGACATTCAGGTTCTTTAGCGTGATATGTGGGATCTAGTTTCCCGGTCCCACATCAAACCTGGGCCCCCGGCATTGAGAGAGCAGTGTCTTAGCCACTGGACCACGAGGGAAGTCCCTGTTAACCTTTGCTGAAGTTTTCTCCATATAATGTTCTGTGCAGAGAGAAGAAAAGAGGGGAAAATATTTGAGGCTGGGTGAATCTTGGAAGACAAGATTGGGGAAGTGGGGACGTGACCAGCCTCATCTTCAGAATTATCTTCATTTGTGCAAAGAATATATCTTCGAGGCAGTGAGAAGCCAGTGCAAGGGTTTGGGCACCTGACAGCCTCTACGCACACAGGGTTCAAAGGAAGCACCGTGGGCGTGGCCTTTGGCTGTCTGTAACCAGCGCTGGGATCTGACCCAGGGCTGGGTAATTAACATGCATAATTAGCTCCTGTTTAGTTTTGAGGGCAGTTGCGGTGCAGGCAGCGTCAGGCTCGTGTAGAAAAGCACAAATTAACACTGCCATTGTGCTCTGGAGCGGCCACCCTTATTATGCTTTATCAACACAGCAGCTGGATTAGCCCTGCATTCAGTTTGCTTTGCCTCATTACAATAATTGCCTGGTGAACAATGGCATGAGTCAGTGTGATCCTCCTTACTGGGGGGACAGGTTTGTTTGTACAAGTGAAACTGCAGGCGGGAGGGGCAGCTGGCTGGGCTAATATTTGGGTCTTGAGGTTGATATTAAGGTTTTTTTTTGGTTTAAAAAACCATTTGAATTCAGGATTGAATCTGGGGACGTGAGTTTATATCAGAACTATACCCAGCCTTCCAGTCATGCGATACACACACCGGTTGAATTCCTGTTGGAAATAATGTGGTCAGTTACATGGTGCCTGGAGTCGGGGTTAGATTTCACCTCTTTCGTGCATGTGCTAGATGGCTTTAATCCCTCTGCTCTGCAGTCCTGAATGTTTATTTATTTAAAAATTATTTTATTGAGGTATAATTTACAATGTTAATTTCAAGTGTACAGCAAAGTGATTCAGTTATACATACATATATAGATATATGCTTTCCTGGTGGCTCAGACGGTAAAGAATACACCTGTAATTCAGGAGACCTGATTTCGATCCCTGGGTTGGGAAGATCCTCTGGAGGAGGGCATTCTTGCCTCGAGAATCCCCACGGACAAAGGAGAGGGCTATGGTCCATGGGGACCCAAAGAGACACAACTGAGCGACTAGGCACACAGATATAAATATATATTAATTTATTCTTTTTTTACATTCTCTTCTATTATAGGTTATTACAAGATATTGAGTAGAGTTCCGTGTGCTATACAGCAGGTTCTTGTTTATTTTACATACAGTAGTGTGTGTGTGTTAATCCTGAACCACTAATTTATCTTGCTTCTTCCCCCTCCCCCATATCCCCTTTGGTAACTGAAGTTTTCTATGTCAGTGAGTCTATTTCTGTTTTGTAAACAAGTTCATTTGTGACACTAAGTTTTGAAAACCAAGTTAGATCTGCTCTACAAGAGAATCTTGGAAGGCTTGCTCTACATCAGGCGCTGTGCTGGGTGTATCCACACACTTGTTTATGATTAGCCCTGTTTTTCAGATGAAGAAATCTGTGTCCCAAGAATTCCCTCCAGCTTCTCTGCCCTCTAGGTTTCCCTCATGTCTGTGGGCTCTGGATGGTTTTGTCCTTGCGGGAGCTTTGACGGACACTCCACAGGATGGTCACCATGGTGACCAGCTTCCACTCAGAGGTGACGATGCCTTCACAGGAGTCACACTCTATGTTTTGTCAAAATCCATCCCTGCAGGAAGCCCCCTGCTGCTGCTGTTGCTGCTAAGTCGCTTCAGTTGTGTCCGACTGTGTGCGACCCTATAGACAGCAGCCCACCAGGCTCCCCCGTCCCTGGGATTCTGCAGGCAAAAATACTGGAGTGGGTTGCCATTTCCTTCTCTGATGCATGAAAAGTGAAAAGTGAAAGTGAAGTTGCTCAGTCCTGTCTGACTCTTAGCGACCACATGGACTGCAGCCCACCAGGCTCCTCCATCCGCAGGAAACCTGAGAGCTTCGCAACCACCCTGTGAAGTAGACTGAGGGCAGGGAAGCCCCTTGAACTCCTGGGATCCTCCGTAGAATGGCTGCCACCACAGCCTCTCCGTGGGCTCCTCCAGCTGTGGTTGGCAAGGAGGTTTAGGAAACACTGCTGAGCCCTACATCACCCCAACAAACTCGGGGGGTAGCCCCAACTCAGACTCTCTGAAGGGGACCTTGATCCTCAGAGCAGTGAGTGAGCCCCCTGCCTGTGCCACTGCTGGGCACTGCGCCACTGCTGGGTGGGGGGGCTGTGCTGTGGCCCCTGCAGTGTCTGAAGCCCCCTTTAGACTCTTTGCAAATGGTTATTTCATAAAGACTGTGTGTGCATGCGTGTACATGCTCACATATGCAAATTGGGAGGGAAGGAAGATAGAAGAAAATGGGAAAGACAGTCCAGTCTGTTCCTTGGAAAGTTTGTTGGGAAAGAAAACCATCTCAGATGACATGGTGACACCCATCCTTAAGACGGACACATCCCCAAGGCCAGATCCAGGTAGGAGAGGTGGGACTAGCCTGGCAGGGGATGAGAAGCTCAGGCTGTGGGGTCAGCGAATTGTGGCCTCATTTTCTACTTTGTGCTTACCTTCTGTGGGACCCTGAGTGAGTTTCTGAGAGCTTCAGCTTTCCCATCTATAAAATGGAACACGGCATGAATACCTTTGTAGGGTTAGTGTGATAAATAAAATCACACCCCCAAAGCAAATTATCATTTGACTCCAAAATCCACGCTCTTAGGCACTAGACACATACGTACTGTTTTGTGTATGTGTATTATGTAGATACGGAGAAGGCAATGGCACCCCACTCCAGTACTCTTGCCTGGAAAGTCCCATGGATGGAGGAGCCTGGCAGGCTGCAGTCCATGGGGTCGATAGAGTCCGGCACAACTGAGCGACTTCACTTTCACTGTTCACTTTCATGCATTGGAGAAGGAAATGGCAACCCACTCCAGTGTTCTTGCCTGGAGAATCCCAGGCACGGGGAAGCCTGGTGGGCTGCTGTCTATGGGGTTGCACAGAGTCGAACACGACTGAAGTGACTTAGCAGCAGCAGCAGCATTATGTAGATAACCCTGTGTGCATTTGGGTTTCCATGACAGTGAGGTTAGTTGAGAAAGAAATCCACTGAAGTTTTTTCAATTCTAAGGGTCCCAGGATAAAGCCAGGAGGCTGCACGTGGATGTGTAAGCCCTGTTAAGAACTGCTAATAAGTATTTTGAGTGCAAGACGGCACCTTGGCTTCCTCCGTGACTCTACCTACTAGTGCTGAGAGAGGGGTGGTCTGTTGGAGCTTTGTGATTAAGTGGTTTCTACCCAACCTCGGGCAGCAAGCGGTGAGCGTGTAGTGATCTGGATGGAGTATAAAAGCCTGATTGTGGAGGGATTATGTGCCCTGGTTCCAGCCAGCTATTATCTAGTGGTTTTATTTATGGTTAGTCAAGTGAGAATGGCAACACAGAGAGCCACCCTGGATATGATTTTTTGTGGGCAGCGTGGTGTGTCGGACACTGTGTGGGCTCCTCCGCCCCGCGGCTACACTGCAGTGAAACAGCGTGGCAGCAAACACCACCCAACGTCCACCTCCTGTAAGCCACGCCCTCCACGCCTGCCAGTGAAATCCCTAAACTGTGGGTTTTCAATGCTTGTTTTAAGACACTTGCCACGTGTGCTTTTAAAAAAGAGTATAAAAAATGATCCTTTATGTGTTTATGGTAGAAAAATGGGGAAATAGTTAAGAATAGGAAATAAAGTAATAGTCACCGACAGGCCCCTCTCCCTCCTGCAAGGTAACCACAGCTAACGTTTGGCATGTGTCACTTCACAATCTTTTAAATGTATGTACACTACACAGGTAGAGTTGTATGCGTATGTGTATTTATAGGAATGGGATTGCTCCACGCACAGTTTATAAGCTGAATTCTTCACATACTATATCATGACCGTCTCCCAAGTTAGGAAGCCTTTGAGGCTCCATGTCTCTTATAAGGGGCGCTCCCTACAACATTAGGGATCATGTCTCTGCAGAGTGGTCCAAAGAGGCCTGGCCCTGGCATCTACCCTTTGAGTGGAGTGTGAATTCAGGGAGCTTCTGTGGGCTATGGGAGTGCCACTCCGCCCATGCTAGAAGTTGACTTCTGCAGACATCGAATGAGAACCAGGGCTCTGGTGGCCGCTTCCTAAAAGTGGACTGGAATAGTGATTGCAGCCCAACATCTCAGCCTGCAGGCACCCAGGGGCCGCCTATGCATATATGCAACCCAAATAAGGCATCCAGCCCTGAGCAGAGGATGGACCACAGAGCCTGGGAGGCTGGGAAATGCCTCCTTGTCACTTCTTTGGCAAGGAACCCAATCTTCTTACCTCTGACCTACCACAAACCCACAGCTCATTCCCTCTGTGGGAAACCACCTCCAGCCTGTGGACCTACGACCTGAGCTCAGCTTACCAGCAAGCTCTGTATTCCTTTGCTCTTTTTTTTTTTTTTTTTAAATTGAAGTATAGTTGATTTACAATATTACGTTAGTTTCAGATGTACAGCATAGTCAGTATCTTTGCAGATTATACTCTATTATGGATTATTGCAAGATAATAATGAGTTTATTTCTCTGTACTGTAAATATATCCCTGTACCTGACTTGTGTAATTCACAGCAGTCCGTGCCGTCCTATCTCCTGTCCCCCTCCGTCCCTCCTGCTTTCCCTCTCCCCAGGGGTAGCCACAGGTTTGTTTAAAGACCCGTCACGTTGTTTCTGTTTAGCATATACATCCATGGGTATTATTTTTAGATTCCATATGTAGTGACATCATACAGTATTTGTCTTCCTCTGTCTGACTTATTTCACTAAGCATAATATGCTTTAGATCCATCTCATTGCTGTAAATGGCAGAATTTTATTCTTTTCAAGGCTGAGTAATAGTCCATTGCATGTATATATCACATCTTCTTTATCCATTCTTCTGTTGATGGACATTTAAGTTGCTTCCATGTCTGGGCTGTTGCAAGCAGTGCTCCTGTGAACACTAAGTTGCATGTATGTTTATGGATTTGAATTTTCATCTTTTCCAGATATATGCCCAGGAATGGGATTACCGGATCACACGGTAACTCTGTTTTTAGCTTTTTAAGGAACCTTCGTACTGTCCTCCATGGTGACTATACCAATTTACATTCTCACCAGTAGTATAGGAAGGTTCCTGTTTCTCCACGTCCTTGCCAGCACTTGTTATCTGTAGAGTTTTTGATGTGAATTCCTCAGAGAGAGCTTTTGTGTTGTGTCAGACCAGTGAGTCTTGGTGCCTTGATTCTGACACAAGCTAATCCTTGAGGTTGGGGAGAAAAGGGGTTTGGATGTCATTTCAAAGTGAAATTAATGGAATTAACCATAACTATGAACCAGCTATAACTAAAGATTTCAAAAGTTGTCCCTAACAGGTAGACAGGTAGGGGTGGGCTAGTTCTGAGATGTTGGGTGTTTCCGTGATTCCTGGCAGAGTTTCCTCTAGCCTCCTGGGGGCCGGGTGGGGCACTGCCTCTCAACCCGCAGCTCAGCCCCACAGTGGGTGATTGTGTTCCCTGGGCCACCTCACTCTTGGTGACAAGTGATGCTCTGCAAAACCCACTGAGGCCTGAGGAAAGAATACATTGAGGAGACTTCCCTGATGGTTCCAGTGGTTAAGACCTTGCCTTCCAGTGCAGGGGTGTGGGTTTGATCCCTGGTCGGGGAGCTAAGATCCCACATGCCTCTTGCCCAAAAAACCAGAATATAAAACAGAAGCAGTATTTAGCAAATTTCAGAAAGACTTTAAAAATAGTCCACATCAAAAAAGTCTTAAAGGACAGTGGTGCTTGTGGGCCCCCAGTGGCCTTGCGGCCATGGATTGTGCCCACTGCCTGCCTCTCTTGCCGCCCAAAGGCCCATTTCATTCTCTGCACAGGAGCATCTCTGTAGCTTCTGCCAGCAGGGCCCTCAGGGCTGGAGTGTGTGTCCAGCTGGCCTGTTGGGGCCCCATGTCCCTGGGGGGTGGGCATGGGTACCATGACTGCAACCCCTCTACAGCCTTGTGGTTGGAATGCAGGGGAGGGTCATCTAAAGATGATGACCCTTCCTTAGAAGTGGGCAGATGAAAAAGGAGAGAGACTCAAGCCCTCCCATGCAGTTTTATTTTTCAGCTCTGACACAAAAGCTATCTGCATCCCGGTCTCTCCTGGGTCCCCTTCATCCTCTGACCACCTCTGCTCACTTGGTCTTGTCTACACTGGTCCCCAGGCCCAAATCCTCCTGCCCTCCCTGTCTACCCAGATCCTGCCCGGTTGGTATCTGAGGGCTCATCTCGTCAGGCAGCTCTCCCCAGCTCCTCTGCCTGCGTCTCTGCCACCCACACCACCTTGCCTTCTGCTCCCTCTGGGACTCCTCTTGAGTCCGTCTCCTCTCTACAGCCCTTCAGGGAGCGTGGACCCTGTTCTAGCTCCGCCTCTTCATTTCCATCTGCAGCTTTAACCCATCTCACTCTGGGGACTCTTCTGGCATCCACCCTCCCCAGCCGCCACCTCTTACTGTTTATCTCACTTGACCTTTCAGAAGTTAAAGTTTTCAACGAAAAGTTGACCCCCCATTTCTGCCTTAAAACTCTCTCTTCTCTGGGTTTTTATGACACCAAGCTCTCCTGTTTCTCTCCACTTTAGATATTCCTAACTTAGTCTTTTTAATTTTTTAAAATTTTTGTTGGAGTATAGTTGATTTACAATAAGTTAGTTTCTGCTGTACATTAATATGATTCATTTATACGCACACACACACACACACACACACATATATATTTGCACTTTTTAAGAGTCTTTTCTCATACAAGTTATCCCAGAATATTGAGTAGAGTTCCCTGTGCTATACAGTAGGTCCTTCTTGGTTACCGGTCTTAAATTTAGTAGTGAGTATGCAGTCATCCCAAACTCCCCATTTAGCCCTCTCCACCAGAATGCTCCCCCTTTGGTACCTGTTAAGTTTGTGTTTGATATCTATAAGTCTGTTTCTGTTTTGTAAATAAGTTTATTCATATTATTAAAAAAAACTAGATGCCACTTATGAGTGATATCATATGACTCAGTCTTCTTTAAAAGAAAAAACAACACTCCTTGTCTTCTCTGACAGCTTTCCTGCTGTCTGTCTCTCACCACATCATCGTTCACCATTTTCATGATTTGACAGACCAGTTACATGCCCTTGACCCCCACACTCACACCTCACCTGCCTCCTCTGAGCTTCAGACATAGGCATCCTGCTATCCATTTGATGGCTCTGCTTATGTGTCTCATGACAGGTTAGTGTAATAAGATCGAGCCGCTAAAGGTAACCGACTGATTCACATGCTAATCTCAGAATTAAGATGGCCCCAAATGAGCAAATTTCCCTCAGGAATTTGGCTCTCTTCCACGCTTCCCTGTCTGAGGAATGGTGTTTCCATGTCTGTAGCCACTCGTGCGAAAGCTGGGCTTGTTACCGCCCTCTCCGCGCTCCCCAGGTCTGTCTCTACATCCCAACTCTGCCCTGTATCATCTCTTTCCCTCTGTCTCCACTGTCATTTCTCATTCGTCACCACCATCCTCTTGCTAAGCTTTAACTCACCTGCTTCCTTCTGAGTCTCCCTTCCCACCCAGCAACCAGGGTCATCCCTCTGCTCCAGGACTTTGCCAGGGGAGTTACTGCTCTCAGAATAAAATCCCCAAATCCAAACCCTGTCCTATTCAGACCTGATGAGATGCCAGCCTCCTCTTCCAGCTTGGTTTCCACGCCAGCTCCTGCAGACACTCCCAGTCTCCCTGCCAGTCTCTGTGTTCCCTCAGCCTCCGAGCTCCTTTGGCCCTAGCCCCTCCCACGGCCCCTCCTGTGGCTCCTCAGTCTGGAACTTTCTTTCCTCACTCTCCACCTGCCTCTCTCAGGTCACCATTTAGGTCACTGCTAAGACAGGCCATCCCTTTCCCCAGACTGAGCTGAGACCATGCGTGATCTCTGTCACAGTACTTCTCCTTTCCTACACAACACTTAGGACTGTTTTTATTCTGTTTTTTTTTATTATTCTTTTATTATGTATTACTTGTGTGTCCCACTAAATGGTCCACTTCACAAAGGTAGGGAACCAGTCTTGTTCATCATGATTTGCCCAGGAACACGGTGTCTGCGCCACAAAAAAGTATTGAATGAAAGAACGAATAAATAAATACAGCTAGATTTTAATATCCCCCAGGGGTAGAGTGGGGGGATATTTCTTTTCACCCTCAGCCAAAAGTTTAATAAATACTTATTGACCTCAGTACTGTATTATGGAAAAAAAAAGAATAACAGTAACAACAACAAGGAAAAGAATGACAGCGTTAGAAGTCAGTGTGACTGAAGGAAAGTCGTGGGCTGTAATGTCATTAGTCTCAGCAAATGAGGGGCAGGATTATAGCCACGGGATCCCTGAGTTTGTGAAATAGCGATGTGCTTAATAATGGAAGTTTGTTTTGCTTGGAAATAGCAGATGAATTGGATGCACATCTGGATATTTGGCATCGTGCAGACAAAAACATCTGGATGATTGGCTGAATGCTTCAACTAAACTAATGTGTTTCAGGGCTGTGTAAACAGTCAGAGAATGACTCTGAAATTATGTTTTTTGGGAGGTGGCCACGTGAATAAGTGGAGGAGGAGAGTTCTCGTTCCAGAAAGACGATGGACTCAGAGACTTGAAATCCCTCCTATCCCAAACACACAGGGAACTCAGGATGCATGTGACCCTTGGAAGCTGCATGGCCAAGGCCATGAGTCTTTGAAATCAGGAGGAGACTGAAAATCAGAGCCATGTGAGCCCATGAACTGACCTGGGAGTCTGTTTTTGCTCCCAATAAACCTTGGGAGCTTGGGCTTGAAACCCAGTTGAGGACAGGAGACAAGGTTTTGGAATCCTGAGAAGTCTTAAGTCAGGACATCTGAAGAGCTGAACTCTCAGTGGAAAGGGGGATTAGAAGAAATCTGGCTCTTGGCACAAGGAGGAGACGAGGAAGCTGGCTTAGCTCGAGTAGAAGGAAACAGTCTCCCTAGAGAAAAATGAAGCCCTGGGCTTGCCCTTGGGCTTTGGGTCCAAAACATGTCTTTACTCCACTCAGAAAGCATGAAAATATCTCTGCAAGGCTCAAGAAAACTCCAAGCAGAGAAATAAACATAACAATCTGTCCCAGAGTGAACACCCCTGGAATGTCTGCCCTCCTGAATCACCCAGCAGTGATTCTCCAACAACACTGGCCTCACTGTGCCTTCTCAGTAAATGAGCCTCATTAAAGATGAGCTCATGAGTTTAAAAAATTAGGAAACATACAATGAAATAATTCGCTGTGAGCAAGAGTCAGCAGACACAACAAACAGCAAGATTCCAGTCCCTTGAACTTGAGCTAATAAAGGCACAATCAGAGAGAGGGGGGAAAGTATGCTAAAAATGCTTAAAAACATAATAGAAGGAATCAAGTCCTGGAGGGAAGATCAAGACACTGTAAATAAAGAAGGAAAGTTTGCAAAATAATGAATAGGCCTTCTAGAAATGTGAAATATATTAAGTTTTTTTTTAAAAGAAAAATTTATTTGGCTGCATCAGGTCTTAGTTATGTGGGATCTTCAGTCTCCATCGCGGCATGCAGACTCTTAGTTGCAGCTTGTGAGATCTAGTTCCCTGACCAGGGATCAAACTCCAGTCCCCCGCATTGGGAGCATGGAGTCTTAGCCACTGGACCACCGGGCAAGTCCCTGACATATACTCATTGAACAAAAATCTCAGTGATTTTACTGCATTAGCTTACTGGAGGAGAGAATTGCTGAAAAGAAACAGCACGGAGAGAGAAAATGGAAAACATGAAAGGGAATTTAAATAATGAAAATGTCCAATACAAAGCTAATAAAAGTTCCAGAAGGAGATGAGAGAGAAAGAATTAGAGGAAATATTTGAGGAGAAAATAGATGATAATTCTGAACTGATTAAAGCTGTGAACCCTCAATGGAAGAATTCCAGGAAACCCCAAGCTGGCTAACCCCACACCTAGATACTTCCTGTATGAACATTAAATACTAAATAAAGGGAGAAAACCTGCAAAACAAAGGGAGATAAGAGATCACATATAAAGTAACAGTGGTTAGAACGACAGCAGATTTTTCAATACTAACAACAGAGATCAGAAGAGAATGGAAGAGTATCTTCTTAGACTTATAATCAGGAGTGAGGGAAGGGGACTACCCTGGTGGTCCAGGGTTAAGACTCCATGCCCCCGGTGCAGGGGGCGTGAGTTCACTCAGGGAACTAGACCTCATGTGCTGCAGCTAAAAGTTTGCATGTCGCAACCAAAGATTCCATGTGCTGCGACTAAGACCCCGTGCAGTCAAATAAATAATTTTTTTTTTAAGTGAGGGAAAAAAATGACTATGTTAGCTAAAAGCAGTGTGAAGAATGATCAGAAAATGTGTCTATGAAGGAAGTAGGTGGAAGGAGGAACAAGCGTTAGCTGTGCACAAGACTCACACGTTCCAGTGACTGGATGGACATCTCTGCAGGCCACTGGTCTGCCTACCATAGTGTGCTCGGCGCTTTACTTCCAGCCTTCCCAGTAGGGAAGGAATCTTCCCTGGTGGAATCTTCTTGCGGTTTTAATTTGCTTTTCCTTAGTGACTAGTAATGTTGAACATATTTTCATTTGTTTATTTGCCATTTACATATTTCTTTTGTAAATAGTCTGGTCAGATTTTCTTATTTTTATTGGCTTATTTTTATTAGTGAGTTTTAAGTGTTTTTTATGAACTTAACTTCAGAACAAATATATGTTTTATAAACGTTTTTCCCAGTCTGTGGCTTAGTTTTAAATTTTTCAACACTGTCTTTCAAAAAGCAAAAGTTTTAAGTTTTGATGAAGTCTTATTTTTCAAGTATTTCTTTAATGGTTCTGCTTAATTTAGCCTACCTAAAAGGTCTTAGTTTAACTCAAAGTCATAAGCATTTTGCCTTATGTTTTCCTCTAGAAGTTTTATAGTTTTGAGTCTACATTTAGGTCTGTGACCCATTTGAAGTTAATTTTTGTATGAGGCATAATGGTTGAATTTCATGTTCTTGCATATGAACATCCAGTTATTACAGCACAATTTGTTGAAGACTGTCTTTTCCCATTGAATTATCTTCATACTTTTGTCTTACTTGACCATATATGTGGGGTCTGTTTTTGGAGTCCCTGTTCATTTCATTGTCAATATCACACTATCTTATTTGCTAGATTTTATTAGTAAGTCTCTAAATCAGATATAATTCCTCCAACTTGTTCTTTATCAAAATTGTTATGGCTACTTCAGATCCTTTGCATGTCCACATAAATATTCAAATCAGCTTATAAATTTCTACCAAAAATGTCTTCTGAAATTGTATTGGCATTTCCTTGAAATCACAGATTAAGTCCAAGAGAACTGACAGCTTAACAATATTGAGTCTTCTGATCCATGAACATGATATATCTATTCATTTTCTTAGGTCATCTTTCATTTCTCTTGGCAGTATTTTGTTAATTTTAGGTGCATTAGTCTTGAATTTTTTTTTTGACTGATAAATATCCCCATAATAATGAATACATTTGATGCCATTATAAATGGTATTGTTTTTCAGTTTCAATTTCCAACTGTTTCAATATTTTATGTTGAACTTTATTTATTTCTAGGAGCTTTTTTGTATATTCTTTAGGTTTTTCTCCAGAGATGATCATATTGTCTCTATGCATTTTATTTCTTTTTGTTGCTTAATATTTTTGGCTAGGTATTCCAATATAATATTGAATAGAAATAGTAAGAGTGAACATTATTGTCTTGTTCTCAGTCTTAGGGATAAAACACTTAGTCTTTCACCATTAAAGGCAGTATTAGCTGTTTTCATATGTGTCCTTTATCAGGTAGATAAAGTTTGTGTAAAATGGGTATTACTTCTTCCTTTAAAATGTAGTAAATGTAGTAGAGTTCACTACTTGGAGTTTTATTTGTGAGAAGAATTATAACTACAATTTATTTAAAAACTAACAAATGTTGGGCTATTATGGTTATCTTAGTTTTTTAGTGGGCTTTCAGTTCAGTTCAGTTCAGTCGCTCAGTCATGTCCGACTCTTTGCGACCCCATGAATCGCAGCATGCCAGGCCTCCCTGTCCATCACCAGCTCCTGGAGTTCACTCAGACTCCTGTCCATCGAGTCAGTGATGCCATCCAGCCATCTCATCCTCTGTCGTCCCCTTCTCCTCCTGCCCCTAATCCCTCCCAGCATCAGAGTCTTTTCCAATGAGTCAACTCTTCGCATGAGGTGGCCAAAGGACTGGAGTTTCAGCTTTAGCATCATTCCTTCCAAAGAAATCCCAGGGCTGATCTCCTTCAGAATGGACTGGTTGGATCTCCTTGCAGTCCAAGGGACTCTCAAGAGTCTTCTCCAACACCACAGTTCAAAAGCATCAATTCTTCAGCGCTCAGCCTTTTTCACAGTCCACCTCTCACATCCATACATGACCACAGGAAAAACCATAGCCTTGACTAGATATAGGACCTTCGTTGGCAAAGTAATGTCTCTGCTTTTGAATATGCTATCTAGGTTGGTCATAACTGTCCTTCCAAGGAGTAAGCGTCTTTTAATTTCATGGCTGCAGTCACCATCTTCAGTGATTTTGGAGCCCCAAAAAATAAAGTCTGACACTGTTTCCACTGTTTCCCCATCTATTTGCCATGAAGTGATGGGACCAGATGCCATGATTTTAGTTTTCTGAATGTTGAGCTTTAAGCCAACTTTTTCACTCTCCTCTTTCACTTTCAGCAAGAGGCTTTTTAGTTCCTCTTCACTTTCTGCCATAAGGGTGGTGTCATCTGCATATGTGAAGTTATTGATATTTCTCGCAGCAATCTTGATTCCAGCTTGTGCTTCTTCCAGTCCAGCGTTTCTCATGATGTACTCTGCATATAAGTTAAATAAGCAGGGTGACAATATACAGCCCTGACGTATTCCTTTTCCTATTTGGAACCAGTCTGTTGTTCCATGTCCAGTTCTAACTGTTGCTTCCTGACCTGCATACAGATTTCTCAAGAGGCAGGTCAGGTGGTCTGGTATTCCCATCTCTTTCAGAATTTTCCACAGTTGATTGTGATCCACACAGTCAAAGGCTTTGGCATAGTCAATAAAGCAGAAATAAATGTTTTTCTGGAACTCTCTTGCTTTCTCCATGATCCAGCGGATGTTGACCATTTGATCTCTGGTTCCTCTGCCTTTTCTAAAACCAGCTTGAACATCAGGAAGTTCATGGTTCATGTATTGCTGAAGCCTGGCTTGGAGAATTTTGAGCATTATTTACTAGCATGTGAGGTGAGTGCAATTGTGCGGTAGTTTGAGCATTCTTTGGCATTGCCTTTCTTTGGGATTGGAATGAAAACTGACCTTTTCCAGTCCTGTGGCCACTGCTGAGTTTTCCAAATTTGCTGGCATATTGAGTGCAATACTTTCACAGCATCATCTCTCAGGATTTGAAATAGCTCCACTGGAATTCCATCACCTCCACTAGCTTTGTTCGTAGTGATGCTTTCTAAGGCCCACTTGACTTCACATTCCAGGATGTCTGGCTCTAGGTCAGTGATCACACCATCGTGATTATCTGGGTCGTGAAGATCTTTTTTGTACAGTTCTTCTGTGTATTCTTGCCACCTCTT
This sequence comes from Bos grunniens, assembly GCF_055505025.1. Lineage (NCBI taxonomy): Eukaryota > Metazoa > Chordata > Mammalia > Artiodactyla > Bovidae > Bos > Bos grunniens. The sequence goes on along the minus strand of NC_141177.1, from coordinate 49,879,286 downwards.
CTTAATATCGTCTGCTTCTTTTAGGTCCATACCATTTCTGTCCTTTATCGAGCCCATCTTTGCATGAAATGTTCCCTTGGTATCTCTAATTTTCTTGAAGAGATCTCTAGTCTTTCCCATTCTATTGTTTTCCTCTATTTCTTTGCATTGATCGCTGAGGAAGGCTTTCTTATCTCTTCTTGCTATTCTTTGGAACTCTGCATTCAGATGCTTATATCTTTCCTTTTCTCCTTTGCTTTTCACTTCTCTTCTTTTCACAGCTATTTGTAAGGCCTCCCCAGACAGCCATTTTGCTTTTTTGCATTTCTTTTCCATGGGGATGGTCTTGATCCCTGTCTCCTATACAGTGTCACGAACCTCATTCCATAGTTCATCAGGCACTCTATCTATCAGATTAGGCCCTTAAATCTATTTCTCACTTCCACTGTATAATCATAAGGGATTTGATTTAGGTCATAGCTGAATGGTGTAGTGGTTTTCCCTGCTTTCTTCAATTTAAGTCTGAATTTGGCAATAAGGAGTTCCTGGTCTGAGCCACAGTCAGCTCCCAGTCTTGTTTTTGCTGACTGTATAGAGCTTCTCCATCTTTGGCTGCAAAGAATATAATCAGTCTGGTTTCGGTGTTGACCATCTGGTGATATCCATGTGTAGAGTCTTCTCTTGTGTTGTTGGAAGAGGGTGTTTGCTATTATCAGTGTGTTCTCTTGGCAAAACTCTATTAGTCTTTGCCCTGCTTCATTCTGTACTCCAAGGCCAAATTTGCCTGTTACTCCAGGTGTTTCTTGACTTCCTACTTTTGCATTCCAGTCCCCTATAATGAAAAGGACATCTTTTTTGGGTGTTAGTTCTAAAAGGTCTTGTAGGTCTTCATAGAAACATTCAACTTCAACTTCTTCAGCATTACTGGTTGGGGCATAGACTTGGATTACTGTGATATTGAATGGTTTGCCTTAGAAACGAACAGAGATTATTCTGTCATTTATGAGATTGCATTCAAGTACTGCATTTTGGACTCTTTTGTTGACTATGATGGCTACTCCATTTCTTCTGAGGGATTCCTGTCCGCAGTAGTAGGTATAATGGTCATCTGAGTTAAATTCACCCATTCGAGTCCATTTTAGTTTGCTGATTCCTAGAATGTCGACATTCACTCTTGCCATCTCCTGTTTGACCACTTCCAATTTGCCTTGATTCATGGACCTGACATTCCAGGTTCCTATGCAGTATAGCTTTTTACAGCATCAGACCTTCTATCACCAGTCACATCCACAGCTGGGTATTGCTTTTGCTTTGGCTCCATCCCTTCATTCTTTCTGGAGTTATTTCTCCACTGATCTCCAGTAGCATGTTGGGCACCTACTGACCTGGGGAGTTTCTCTTTCAGTATCCTATCATTTTGCCTTTTCATACTGTTCACGGGGTTCTCAAGGCAAGAATACTCAAGTGGTTTGCCATTCCCTTCTCCAGTGGACCACATTCTATCAGATCTCTCCACCATGACCCGCCCGTTTTGGGTTGCCCCACGGGCACGGCTTAGTTTCATTGAGTTAGACAAGGCTGTGGTCCTAGTGTGATTAGATTGACTAGTTTTCTGTGAGTATGGTTTCAGTGTGTCTGCCCTCTGATGCCCTCTTGCAACATCTACCATCTTACTTGGGTTTCTCTTACCTGGGTGTGCATATCTCTTCACAGCTGCTCCAGCAAAGTGCAGCCGTTGCTCCTTACCTTGGACGAAGGGTATCTCCTCACCGCCGCCCTTCCTGACCTTCAACGTGGGATAGCTCCTCTAGGCCCTCTTGCGCCTGCGCAGCCACCACTCCTTGGATGTGGGGTTGGTCCTCCCGGCCGCCGCCCCTGGCCTTGGGTGTGGGGGCGTGGGTTAGGTCCTCTCAGCCATCGCCCCTGACCTTGGATGCAGGGTAGCTCCTTTCGGCCGTCGCCCCTGACCTCGGACTTGGGTAGCTCTTCTCAGGCGTTCCTGCGCTATCACAGCCTGGCACTCTCGGCCGCTGCCCCTGACCTCAGACATGGGGTAGCTCCTCTCGGCTGCGCTCAAGTGGGCTTTAGAAGTTTATATATTCCCAGGAACTTGTCTATTTAAGTTGTCTAATATATTGACATAGAGTTATTCATAGTATTTCTTTATTAAAATGACCATCTTTTGACTTTATTGATTTTCTTAATTGTTTTAAAAATTTTACTTTTATTTCTTCTATTTCATTGATGTCTGCTCTTTTGCTGTTTCTTTCCTTTTGCTTTCATTGGGTTTAATTTGCTCTTGTTTTTGCTTTCTTAAGGTAGATGATTAGTTAATTGATTTGAAACTTTGCTTTCCTAAAGTAAGCATTTAATACCACAAATTTCCTCTAATCACTGCTTTGAGTATATCTCATAAGTTTTGTTATGGTGTGTTTTCATTTTCATTCAATTCAAAATACTTTTTTTGACTTGTGTTCTTTAGAAGCAAGTTTTTAAATTTTTGAGTATTTGATAACTTTCTAAATATATTTCTATAATTAATTTTTAGTTGGTTGAATTGCATTACATTCAGATAGAGTACTTTTCATGATTCCAGTCCTTCTAAATTTATTGAGACTTATGGCTCAGAATTTGGTTTATGTTGGAAAATGATCTGTGTACCTTTTAAAATGATGTGTAATCTTACTATTGTTGAGTAAAGTAACAGATCAATTAGATCAAGTTGGTCAATAGTGTTATCAAGTATTCTAGATAATTACTGATTTTCTGTTTGTTCTAATGATTATTGAGAAAGGAGTGTTGAAATCTCCAAGTATAATTGTGTACTTATCTATTTTTCCTTTCACTTCTATTAATTTTTGCTTCATATAAAGAGGTCATGATGAATTGACCTCTTTATCATTATGAGATATCCTTCTTTAATCTCATGTAATCTCTGATAAGGACTTCCCTGGTGGCTCAGACGGTAAAGCGTCTTGCTTACAATGCAGGAGACCTGGGTTCGATCCCTGGGTCTGATAACAGGGCAAAATGAAGCAGGACAAAGACTAACTGAATTCTGCCAAGATAATGCACTAGTCATAGCAAATACCCTTTTTCAATAACACAAGAGACAACTTTACACATGGACATCACCAAATGGTCAATACTGAAATCAAATTGATTGCATTCTTTGTAGCTGAAGATGGAGAAACTGTATACAGTCAGCAAAAACAAGACCTGGAGCTGACTGTGGCTCAGATCATCAGCTTCTAATAGCAAAATTCAGGCTTAAACTAAAGAAAACTGGGAAAAACAATAGGCCAGCCAAGTATGATTTAAATCCCATTTGAATTCGCAGTAGAGGTAGCGAAGATTCAGAGGACTGGATCTAGTTAACAGTATGCCTGAAGATCTGTGGACTGTGGACAGAGGTCTGTAATACTGCACAGGAGGTGGTGAACAAAACCATCCCAAAGAAAAAGAAAAGCAAGAAGGCAGAGTGGTTAGCTGAGGGGCTTTACAAATAGAAGAAGAACGAAGAGAAGGACAAAGCAAGAGAGAGGGGGAAAGATACATCCAATTAAACACAGAGTTCCAAAGAATAGCTAGGAAAGACAAGAAGACCTTCTTCAGTGAACAGTGCTTAATAATAGAAGCAAACAAAAGAGGAAAGAGTAGAGATCTCTTCAGGAAAATTGGAAGCATAAAGGGAGCATTCTGCCCAAAGACGGGCACAATAGAGGATAAAAATGGTAGAGACCTGGTAGACACTGAAGAGATCAAGATGAGATAGAAAGAATATATGGAAGAACTGTATAAAAAAGATACTAATGAACCAGATTACTATGATGGTGTGGTTAGTCACCAGAGCCAGACATTCTGGAATGCAAAGTCAAGTGGGCCTTAAGAAGCACTGCTGTTAAGTTAGTGGATGCGATGAAATTTCAGTAGAACTATTCAGATCTCTAAAGGATGATGCCATCAAGGTTTTGCATTCATTACATCAGCGAATCTGGAAGACCCAGTAGTGGTCACTGGACTGGAAAAGCTCAATTCTTTACCCTAATTCCCAAGAAGGGTAGTACCAAAGAATGTGCTAACCATCGGACAGTCTCACTCATCTCCCATGCTAGTAAGGTCATGCTTAAAATCTTGCATGCTAGTCTTCAGCATTATGCAAACCAAGAGCTTCCAGATGTCCAAGTTGGGTTTAGAATAGAAAGAGGAACTAGAAATCAAATTGCCAGCATTTGCTGGATTATAGAGAAAGCAAGGGAATTTCAGAAAAACTGTTTCATCGACTCCATTAAAGCCTTTGATTGTGTGGATCATGACAAACTGTGGAAAGCTCTTAGATGGGAATACCATACCATCTTACCTGTCTCCTGAGAAACCTGTACACAGATCAAGAAGCAACAGTTAGAACCTTGTGTGGAACAACTGATTGGTTTAAGATCAAGAAAGGAGTAAGACAGGGCTGTCTGCTGAAACCCTGTTTGTTTAACCTATGTGCTGAGCACATCATGAGAAATGCCAGGCTGGATGAGTTACAAGCTAGAATCAGGATAGGCAGGAGAAACATCAACAACCTCAGATATGTGGATGATACCACTCTAATGGCAGAAAGCGAAGAGGAATTAAAGAACCTCTTGATGAGGGTGAAGGAGGAGAGTGAAAGAGCCAGCTTAAGACTAAATATTAAAAAAATATGAAGATATGGCATCTGGCCCCATTACTGCATGGCAAATAGAAGGGGAAAGGTGGAAGTAGTGACAGATTTCCTTTTCTTGGGCTCCAGAATCACTGTGGACAGTGACTGCAACCATGAAATCAGAACGTAGTTGCTTCTTAGCAGGAAGGCAACTGACAAACCTAGACAGTGTGTTAAAAAGCAGAGACATTACTCTGCTGACAAAGGTCCGTATGGTCAAGGCTATGGTCTTTCCAATGGTCATGTGTGGTTGTGAGAACTGGACCATAAAGAAGGCAGAATGCCACAGAATTGATGCCTTCAAACTGTGGTGCTAGAGGATTCCTCAAAGTCTCTTGGACAGCAAGGAGATCAAACCAGTCAATTGTACGGGAGATCGATCCTGAATATTCATTGGAAGGACTGATGCTGAAGCTCCAGTATTTTGGTCATCTGATAGGAACAGACAACTCAGCAGAAAAATCCCTAATGCTGGGAAAGATGGAGGGCAGAAGGAGAAGAGGGTGGCAGAAGATGAGATGGCTGGAGGGCATCACTGATGCAACGGACATGAACTTGGGCAAACTCTGGGAGATGGTGAGGGACAGGGGGACCTGGCATGCTGCAGTCCATGGGGTTGCAAAGAGTTGGGTGTGACTGAGTGACTGAAGAACAGTAACGATCTCTGATAACATTTCTTTTTCTGAAATCTACTGTTTTATAATAGTATAGCTACTCCAGCTTTCTTTTGATTACTGTTTTCATGGAGTATATATTCCATCCTTTTAATCTATCTGTGTCTTTAAACATAAATGGGTTTCTTGTAGACAACATGTAGTAGTTGAGTACTTGCTTCCCCCTTGTCCCCGGTATGACAGTCTCTGCCTTTTAATTGTGGTGTTTGAACATATACATTTAATGTATTTTATTATGTCATTGGATTTAGATCTGTCATCTTACTATCTCTTTTCTGTTCATTTCATCTTTTCTATGTTTCTTTTTTCACCTTATCTGCCCTCTTTTGTATTAGGCATTTAAATGATTGCATTTTTCTCCACTCTTGGCTTGTTATACATGCCTCTTTATTTGTGTGGTTGATCTAGGGTTTAAAATGTACATTGTTAACTTATAACTGTCTATGTTCAAATAATACTATATCACTTCATTTCTGGTATAGGACATTTACAACAATAGCGAGGTGTCCCTTGTCCTCCTTTATGCTATTGTTGTTCTTAATTGTCCTACATGTGTCATAAACCACATTCTATACTCTACTGTTATACTACTGTGGGCGAGAATCCCTTGGAAGAAATGGAGTAGCCATTCTAGTCAACAAAAGAGTCTGAAATGCAGTACTTGGATGCAATCTCAAAAACGACAGAATGATCTCTGTTCATTTCCAAGGCAAACCATTCAATATCACAGTAATCCAAGTATATGCCCTGCCTAGTAATACTGAAGAAGCTGAACAGTTCTGTGAAGACCTACAAGACCTTGTAGAACTAACACCCACAAAAGATGTCCTTTTCATTTTAGAGGATTGGAATGAAAAAGTAGGAAGTCAAGAAATACCTGGCGTAACAGGCAAATTTGGCCTTGGAGTACAGAATGAAGGAGAGCAAGGCTGATAGAGTTTTGCCAAGAGAATGCACTGGTCATAGCAACACCCTCTTCCAACAACACAAGAGAAGATTCTATACATGGACATCACCAGATGGTCAATACCAAAATCAGATTGATTATATTCTTTGCAGTCAAAGATGGAGAAGTTCTTTGGTCAGCAAAAACAAGACCAGGAGCTGACTGTGGCTCAGACCATGAATTCCTTATTGCCAAGTTCAGACTTAAACTGAAGAAAGTAGGGAAAACCACTAGACCATTCAGCTATGACCTAAATCAAATCCCATACAGTTATACAGCAGAAGTGATGACTAGATTCAAGGGATTATCTCTGATAGACAGAGTGCCTGTCTATCTGTGGCACTGTCTAACTATGGATGGAGGTTTGTGACATTGTATAGGAGACAGGGATCAAGACCATCCCCAAGAAAAAGAAATGCAAAAAGGCAAAATGGTTGTCTGAGGAGGCCTTACAAATAGCTGTGGATAGAAGAGAAGCAAAAGACAAAGGAGAAAAAGAAAGGTATACCCATTTGAATGCAGAGTTCCAAAGAATAGCAAGGAGAGATAAGAAAGCCTTCTTCAGCGATCAATGCAAAGAAATAGAGGAAAACAATAGAATGGAAAAGCCTAGAGATCTCTTCAAGAAAATTAGAGGTACCAAGATAATATCTCATGCAGAGATGGGCACAATAAAGTACAGAAATGGTATGGACCTTACAGAAGCAGAAGATATTAGGAAGAGGTGTCAAGAATACACAGAAGAACTATACAAAAAAGATCTTCACAACCCAGATAATCATGATGGTATGATCACTCACCTAGAGCCAGACATCCTGGAATGCGAAGTCAAGTGGACCTGAGGAAGCATCGCTACGAACAAAGCTAGTGGAGGTGATGGAATTCCAGTTGAGCTCTTTCAAATCCTAAAAGATGATGCTGTGAAAGTGCTGCACTCAATATGCCAGCAAATTTGGAAAACTCAGCAGTGGCCACCAGACTGGAAAAGGTCAGTTTTTCATTCCAATCCCAAAGAAAGGCAATGCCAAAGAATGCTCAAAGTACTGCACAATTGCACTCATCTAACACGCTAGCAAAGTAATACTCAAAATTCTCCAAGGCAGGCTTCAATAGTACGTGAATGGTGAACTTCCAGATGTTCAAGCTAGATTTAGAAAAGGCAGAGGAACCAGAGATCAAATTGCCAACATCCATTGCATCATCAAAAAAGCAAGAGAATTCCAGAAAAACATCTATTTCTGCTTTATTGACTATGCCAAAGCCTTTGACTGTGTGGGCCACAACAAACTGTGGAAAATTCTTAAAGAGATGGGAATACCACACCAACTGACTTGCCTCTTGAGAATTCTGTATGCTGTTCAGGAAGCAACAGTTAGAACTGAACATAGAACAACAGACTGGTTCCAAGTCAGAAAAAGAGCATGTCAAGGCTGTATATTGTCACCTTGCTTATTTAACTTATGTGCCGAGTACATCATGAGAAATGCAGGACTGGAAGAAGCACAAGCTGGAATCAAGATTGCCGGGAGAAATATCAATAACGTCAGATATGCAGATGACACCACCCTTATGGCAGAAAGGGAAGAACTAAAGAGCCTCTTGATGAATGTGAAAGAGGGAAATGAAAAAGTTGGCTTGAAGCTTGACATTGAGAAAACGAAGATCATGGCATCTGGTCCCATCACTTCATGGCAAATAGATCGGGAAACAGTGAAAACAGTGACAGACTTTGTTTTTTTGGGCTCCAAAATAAGTGCAGATGGTGACTGCAGTCATGAAATTATAAGATGCTTCCTCCTTGGAAGATAAGTTATGACCAACCTAGACAGCATGTTAAAAAGCAGAGACATTACCTTGCTGACAAAAGTGTGTCTAGTCAAAGGTGATTTTTCCATTAGTCATGTATGGATGTGAGTGTTGGACTATAAAGAAAGCTGAGCACTGAAGAATTGCACTTTTGAACTGTGGTGTTGGAGAAGACTCTTGAGAGTCCCTTGGACTGCAAGGATATCAAACCAGTCCATCCTAAAGGAAATCAGTCCTGAATATTCATCAGAAAGACTGATGCTGAAGCTGAAACTCCAATACTTTGGCCACCTGATGCAAAGAACTGACTCATTTGAAAAGACCCTGATGCTGAGGAGGATTGAAGGCAGGAGGAGAAGAGGACAACAGAGACTGAGATGGTTGGATGGCATCACCGACTCAATGGACATGAGTTTGGGTGAACTCCAGGAGTTGACAATGGACAGGGAGGCCTGTCGTGCTGCAGTCCACGGGGTTGAAAACTGTTGGACATGACTGAGTGACTGAACTGAACTGCCTGATACTGTTATTTCTTTTTTTAGTTGGCTTTATTGACTATGCCAAAGCCTTTGACTGTGTGGATCACAATAAACTGTGGAAAATTCTGAAAGAGATGGGAATACCAGACCACCTGACCTGCCTCTGGAGAAACCTGTATGCAGTTCAGGAAGCATCAGTTAGAACTGGACATGGAACAACAGACTGGTTCCAAATAGGAAAAAGAGTACGTCAAGTCTGTATATTGTCACCCTGCTTATTTAACTTATATGCAGAGTACATCATGAGAAACTCTGGGCTGGAGGAAGCACAAGCTGGAATCAAGATTGCAGGGAGAAATATCAATAACCTCAGATATGCAGATGACACCACCCTTTTGGCAGAAAGTGAAGAACTAAAGGGAAAAAAAAAGAACTAAAGAGCCTCGTGATGAAAGTGAAAGAGGAGAGTGAAAAAGTTGGCTTAAAGCTCAGCATTCAGAAAACTAAGATCATGGCATCTGGTCCCATCACTTCATGGCAGATAGATGGGGAAACAGTGGAAACAGTGTCAGACTTTATTTTTTGGGGGCTCCAAAATCACTTCAGATGGCAACTGCAGCAACGAAAAGACGCTTACTCCTTGGAAGGAAAGTTATGACCACCTAGACAGCATATTAAAAAGCAGAGACATTACTTTGCCAACAAAGGTCCGTCTAGTCAAGGCTATGGTTTTTCCAGTAGTCATGTATGGATGTGAGAGTTGGACTATAAAGAAAACTGAGCACAAAAAAATTGATGCTTTTGAGCTGTGGTGTTGGAGAAGACTCTTGAGAGTCCCTTGAACTGCAAGGAAATCCAATCCGTCCATCCTAAAGGAGATCAGTCCTGGGTGTTCATTGGAAGGACTGATGTTGACGCTGAAACTCCAACACTTTGGCCACCTGATGTGAAGATCTGACTCATTGGAAAAGACCCTGATGCTGGGAAAGTTTTAGGGCAGGAGGAGAAGGGGACGACAGAGGATGACATTGTTGGATGGCATCACTGACGCGATGGACATGAATTTGGGTGGACTCTGGGAGTTGGTGATGGACAGGGAGGCCTGGCGTGCTGCGGTTCATGGGGTTGCAAAGAGTCGGACTCAACTGAGCGACTGAACTGAACTCAATTAAAAAAGGTTAAACATAATAAAATCCTTTTAGACTTACCCATTTCCGCCTATTATGGTCTCTCTCCAACATCCATCTGCCACCTGGTATCATTTCCTTTTGCCTGAAGAACTTGCTCTGATACTTCTTGTAGTATTGGTTTGACAGCAATTCTCTCAGCTTTTATTTGTCTCAAAAATGAATGTAATGAGAAATGAAAGTGATAAATATAAACCCAAATATTTTGCTAATTGTGATACATTTTAATGTATTTTACCACCAGTTACAATATAGAGGCTTAGGCTGGATGTTTAAGAATCCAGTGCTGTTTATAAGAAGCACACCTAAAGCATAGTGACACGGAAATGTTGACAGTAAAAACAACTAATCTCAAAAATATACAAGCAACTCCTACAGCTCAACTCCAGAAAAATAAATGACCCAATCAAAAAATGGGCCAAAGAACTAAATAGACAGTTCTCCAAAGAAGACATACAGATGGCTAACAAACACATGAAAAGATGCTCAACATCACTCATTATCAGAGAAATGCAAATCAAAACCACTATGAGGTACCATTTCACGGCAGTCAGAATGGCTGCAATCCAAAAGTCTATAAGCAATAAATGCTGGAGAGGGTGTGGAGAAAAGGGAACTCTCTTACACTGTTGGTGGGAATGCAAACTAGTACAGCCACTATAGAGAACAGTGTGGAGATTCCTTACAAAAAATAATCTATGTGAGTCTACTTCTGCTGACTCCAAATATCCTGAGTCTGCCGTTGGATCCTCAAGACAATGTCCTCCTGTCCTGGGCTCACTCTTATGCTGCATTCCACAATCGGTCTAACTGCTGGGTCTGCGGAGCGCTCCCCTCTTCGTCAGTGAAAGGCTTCCCATGGTGGACATCCCCACTTCAAGGAAAAGACTTTCTCCAAGTCTGTGAATACCTTCGACAACAATCACATGCGATGCCTCTTCTTCATCTGATGACATCTACCAACCCTAAAATGGACTGGTGCAACACTTTGTACTTTAACTATGGACATAATGTGACTTTTAATTTTAATTCTGGTTGTTTTGTTTTTACTGTTTGCTCCCTGCATCTATAATTGTATAACTGGATTTGTTTCTAGCTCTAGCCGCATGAAAGCTTTTAAGTTACAAATGGTTGCTCAAACTCTTGCTACTGCTGTAGCTTCCTCCAGCTACTATTTGGGGCCCCTGGATCAGATATCCTCAATATGAGGATTAGGAGAATATGTTGCCTCACCAATTTAGGGACAACGCCCCTTGTCAGCTCAGAAGTAGTTATGGAATGAGAACGACGCCCCTTTTCCCTAGGCAACATAATTCTCCTAAAAGAAAAGGGGGGAATGATAGAGTCATTTCCTAGGCAGGTTGATAGGGAGTCTAGGGGTCCCCAAGGAGAGAGGGGTCTGGAATTCTCAAGGAGGAAGAAAGGACAAACTTTTTTCTTTCTCCACATTCCTTAGGATTATATAACAATAATGTATCCTGCCTGAGGACAGTCTCTGGATTAAGGATAGTCTTTGGATTAAACCTTCTGGCTAATTCTGTTATCTTAAAATGTAAATTATGGGAGTAGGTCTGATGAGGTCTTTACAACCTCCAGACATTCTTTGGATTCATTAGAGAGAATATAACTTCATTGTCAACACTAGCAAGCGGGTACTCTTTCTGCCCCCTTCTGATGCCTATGTCAGAAGCTTTCTCTATCTCCTTTATACTTTAATAAAACTTTATTACACACACACACACAAAAAAAGAACTGCCTTATGATCCAGCAATCCCACTGCTGGGCATACACACTGAGGAAACCAGAAGGGAAAGAGACACGTGCACCCCAATGTTCACTGCAGCACTGTTTATAATAGCCAGGACATGGAAGCAACCTAGATGCCCATCAGCAGATGATGGATAAGAAAGCTGTGGTACATATACACAATGGAGTATTACTCAGCCATTAAAAAGAATACATTTGAATCAGTTCTAATGAGGTGGATGAAACTGGAGCCTATTATACAGAGTGAAGTAAGCCAGAAAGAAAAACACCAATACAGTATACTAACGCATATATATGGAATTTAGAAAGATGGTAACAATAACCCTGTGTACGAGACAGCAAAAGAGACACTGATGGATAGATCAGTCTTATGGACTCTGTGGGAGAGGGAGAGGGTGGGGAGATTTGGGAGAATGGCATTGAAACATGTATAATATCATGTATGAAACGAGTCACCAGTCCAGGTTCGATGCACGATACTGGATGCTTGGGGCTGGTGCACTGGGACGACCCAGAGGGAGGGTATGGGGAGGGAGGAGGAGGAGGGTTCAGGATGGGGAACACAGGTATACCTGTGGCGGATTCATTTCAATATTTGGCAAAACTAATACAATATTGTAAAGTTTAAAAATAAAATAAAATTAAAAAATAAAAACAAAAAACAAACAAAAAAAGTCCCTGCAGATGGTAAAAAAAAAAGTAAAAACAGATACTAATAAAACTGGCGAAGCTGCATTAATAACAGATGTATCTGTTTATATTCAGATAAACTATTAGATGAGTATAAGTATCTACACTATTTATATTTTAAACTGCAGACAAATAATGGGAGAATTCAGCAAGTTTGCCATATAAGACTTATGTACAAAACTTAATAGTCCTTCTGTACACCTGCAATAAACTGTCAGTAAAATGGCACCCCACTTCAGCACCCTTGCCTGGAAAATCCCATGGATGGAGGAACCTGATAGGCTACAGTCCATGGGGTTGCAAAGAGTCGGACATGACTGAGTGACTTCACTTCACTTCACTTCAATTCATATGCAATTATAGACAGCATTTTTTATAGCAACAAAAATAGCAATAGGATATGTGACAAAATAATATCTTTATAAAAAAATTACAAAGTGTATCAAAAGACTTCAAAATAAGTAAAGAGATATCATCATGATGGAAAGGCTCAATGTTGTAAAGTTCATATTTCTTCTACATTAATTTATAAATGCAATGCAGTTCTACTCCTGACTGATAAATTTCTAAGTTGATTCTAAAATAATTATGGTAAAGCAGAAAAGGCCATGAATAGTAAAGGTGGGTTTGTGGAAGACTAATGGCTGGGCGGGGTGGGGGACTGTTGTAGATACCAAGGCTTATTTTGAAGCTGTGATGATAAAGAGAGTAGAATTGGTGAAGGTTGGATGAACAGACCAGTGGGACAGATTATCAGTTCAGAAAAAGACTATATTTTGTAACTTGGCATTTGAGGGGGGTCTCATTAAGTATGTTTTTATGTTACTTTCATTTACAAGTTAGGGACTCATGAAAAACTGTAAAACTTTAAGGAAACACACCAGAATACTTTTATGACATCAGGGTAGGGGAATCGTTCTTAGGATAAAAAAAAAACACAAATGACAAAGGACAGGCTTGGTCATTTGACTATATTAGTGTTAATCATGCATCATAAATGAGGCCACAGTAAAAAAGACAAGCCACAGAGACAGATAACATATCTACAATCTCTGTAAGTGACAAAGGATGAATCCACCCTGTATAAACGAATCATGTAAATGAGTAGTTATTCATTTACAGAAAAATGAGCAAAAGATGTGAACAGATGATTCCAGAAAGGGTCCTAAAATGGTCAATGTGGCAATCTCAGCCATACTAATAATCCAGGAAAAATATTAAAATGGCAGCAGATTATCAGAAAGGCAAAGATTAGAAGTCTGATAAGAACTGGAAAAGATGTAGGGGATGTGGGGAAATGGGAACCCCAGTAGCTTGCTGGTAGGAGTATACATTGATACAGTCCCAGTAGAAAATGGGTGCTCTGTGTGCTTGAAGGTGTGCACATGCTTTAACTTGGCAGGTTTTTTTTTTTTTTTTTCTGGGTGCACTGTGCAGCATGTAGGATCTTAGTTTCCCAACAAGGGATTCAACCTGCGCCCCCTGCTTTGGGAGCACAGTCTTAACCACTGGACATCCAGGAAAGTCCCGTACACGGTCGTTCTTAAAGGAGCCGTGTGCAAGGCTATGTGTGGCAGTCAGCTCTCTGTGTAGCAGGGTCATTTCACCAGGGATAATACCATGCTGTGTTTAACATGAAACATGTGATCTGAATTACCATCCATGCCCCCTATCCCCAGATACACACTTCTTACCCACTTTTTTTCCTTAAATGATCTCTTTAGCATTTACCACTGCCTTAGTGCATTTTTATATATGCAATATTTCATATAGATCAGCATATGTGTTTTACTTATCTTTTTTATTCTGCATCTCATGAGAAGAGGGGTTTTATCTTTGTCCTCTTTTTTTCAATTCTGCTACCCCAGTACCCCAAAAGTTGCCTGGTTTATTGTAGACACCGTGTAACTATTTGTAGCAAAAATAAGTGAAATCACAAAAACATAATAATAAGTGAAAAAAGAAAGATGCAAAAGGGTGTGGATACCATGCATGTAAATTTGAAATAATAGTGCAAAGTTTATGGCTACCTAATGGATATGCCATTATATGCATCTTCACTTCAAGATAGTGTCAGGGGAAGTTTGGGGGTGGGATTTTAGTCCTATCTATAACATTGTATTTCTTAGAGAGTTCAGTTGATCTGATATAAATTTGGCAAAATGTTAATTTAACATTTTTCATCTCTGGCGTTTGAAACATTTTATAGTTTGTTTAAAGTAAAAAGTGAAAGTGTTAGTCACTCAGTTGTGTCCTACTCTTTGTGACCCCACCAGACACCTCTGTCCATGGGGGTTCTCCAGGCAAGAATACTGCAGTGGGTTACCATGCCCTCCCCCAGAGGATCTTCCTGACCCAGGGATCAAACCTGGGTCTCCTACACTGCAGGCAGATTCTTTATCATCTGAGCCACCAGGAAAGCCAGTTTGTTTAAAATTGCAGGTAAATAAGAGAAAGGCTGTCAGGTTATGTCTTTATATTAGGTCTATTCCTGGAGTTCTGATGCCCAGGCCTCTGTAGGTAGATGGAATCCTTCATGTTAATCTCACTCTCCTGAAGGTCACTGTTGCCGCCCTAGGCCATCAAGCACAGGTGTTCCTGGTTCTTTTCATGTTGTAAGATCTAATTCCACCACGTCTTATTTAATCAGGGCTCTCTTTTCCTGGGAGGAGAGGGCATCAAGTGCCAGAAATGAGCCCTTGCCTGCATTCAGCCCCGGCAGCCTGTCCCCTCCCTGGGGGGAGGAGCAGATATAGTCACCTCGTTGATCAGATAATGGGAGTCTGCCAGTGAAACCAACTGCAAGGCTGGAGCAGACACAGACGTTTATTAACACAGATAAGTTTTTATTGTGTTAAGAGCAAGCACTTAGAAGGCAGACTCTAGAGAGTAAAGGGATTAAGTCATTTTGAAACATTGTTCTGTCATGGGGGCTAGTGAACATCACCTCGGTCATCTGATTCTGATCCACTTGAGTTGGTGGCGTGGCAGTCAATGGAGGCGACGGAAAGTGCTCATGGGCAGTTTCCAAGGAAAGGCACCCTTGGTGGGCATCAGAAGTCACCTCCCTACAGGACAGTTCAGTGACCAGAATGCCCAGAGAATACACTACTCTGATTCCAGAGGAGAGTGACTTGTGAGGTACCATGATTTTTTTTTTTTCTATTAAAAATACAAGTGTTGATGTACTTTCCTTCCTTGATCAGTTTCTATCAATAAGGGTCAGCTACCTTACATGAGGCGTCTACCATCTTCAGTGGGTTATTATGATCCTCATTAAACAGAAAGGCATGAAGCTCCAGGGAGGTTAAATAATGCTGATCATGGGGCTTCCCTGGTAGTTCAGCTGGTAAAGAATCCACCTGCAATGCAGGAGACTCTGGTTCAATTCCTGGGTCAGGAAGATCCACTGGAGAAGGGATAGGCTACCCACTCCAGTATTCTTGGGCTTTCCTGGCGGTTCAGATGGTAAAGAATCCGCCTGCAATGCTGGAGACCTGGGTTTGATCCCTGGGTTGGGAAGATCCTCTGGAGGAGGGCATGACAACCCACTCCAGTATTCTTGCTTGGAGAATCCTCTGTTCATGGGGTCTCAAAGAGAAGGACATGACTGAGCGACTAAGCACAGAACAGGGGCAGGGACGGTACTCCAGGTGCCAGAACTTCCACCTCTTCCCACTGCTTCTGTCCCTCCCCCTCCCTCCTCTCCCTTCCCCCCCATCTCTTTCCTCCCCTTTTCCTCCTTCCCTCCCTCCCCGCTACTCTGTCTGTCTCTCTCCACTCTGATGACCAAGCCTCTTTGGCTCACATCCTGAATATGAAATTGTGTGTGAGGGGTGGTTGCATATATACTGAACTGAACTAATACTGTATAACCCTGGTAGTCCCACGATCATTTCTCTTTCCCAAGATTCCTAATCGGTGCTTTTTCCTGTCCATCTTTTCTTGTTTCACTGCTTCCTAGTTCTGTTTCAGAAAGTCTTGTTAATATTCCTGCCTGGTCTTCTTTCATGCCTTCAGGAACCGAATGTGCTCGTTGTAAATCCCTTCTGAGATTGCTTCTGTTTTTCCAGAGAGGAGGTTTCTCTGTTGATTATTGTTTGTGGGAGCCCTTTCTTGGGGCTGTGTTTCCAGCATCCTTTAGATCTTTTGTTTACAGGGTTGCCTGGACCAGGAATTGTTTCTGATTTCTTGATTTTTCTCCCTGGTTTTGTGGTCACCTCTACCTGCGCTGCCCCCACCCCCACCCTACCCCCGAGAGGGCCAGTGTCCCTGGCTCAGGTTTCTGGGTCCTCAGTGGGAGGAACCCAGGTGAGGCCCTGTCTGATCCTAACTCAGTTATGAGGATGCTTTTTTTCGGTACCAGCTACTCTCTCCCTTCCTGCCTCACTCCCAGGAGCTGGCTCTGGTTTCTTTCCAGGAAAGGGGAGCCTTCAACCCGCTTCTCTCCAGGATTGAGCTTGACTTCCTCTGCCTGGAGCCCCCCAGGCCTGTGACATCAGCTTGCCCTACTGTGTGTCTGTTCAGTTTCTTGTCCTTGGATATGTTTCTTTTGGTTCTAAATGCGACCCTGTCTTTTTTGTGTAAAGAAAAGTTCATCTCTGAGTGCCCCACTTGGAGAACAGAGGACTCATAGGGTAAACTCACACTATCGCTTTGACCTGCAGCAGCCCCCAAGCTGCTATTAATTTCTTTTTTATTCTTTGAACAGGCACGGATGTTTTGTTTAACTGTTTTTCTTGCTTCCTCTTATTTTTATTTCACCTAAAAGAAGAATGCAGAACATTCTCCACTCCCTGTGGAAAGACTCAGTTTCTAAGGGTATTGCAGGATGGTCTGGATTTTTTTTTTTTCAGATTTTTATGGTCGCACATTCAGCTGTAATGGGTGGAGCCTGTCCCATTCCTGTATTAAGAGGACTAAAAATTGGAGGAAGGGAGGGAGGGGATGAAAGCTGCATTCCACACCTTATCTTTAGCATTTACAAGAACTCTATAAATGTATTCAAAACCCCTCAAGCAGGAAGAGAGTAGTAAAACCCATGTGTTCATAGGAAATTCCGGGGCTATTTGTCCTCAGTGGGTTTTGGAAAGAACCAAGAGGTAAATAGCCAGCAGGGAGGTGGCCTGGGGGCCCAGAGGGGCCCACTGCAGCTTTCCCCCTCCCCGGAGCCACCATGCCAGGCCCCCTCTCTCCAGCTTCTCCTGGGTCCCTGGGGATGCACAGTGATGTTGGGGAGCCAGGATGGGTTGGTGGCTGGCTCCAGGCCTGACACCTGCATCCATGTGTCTGGGTTTTAAAAGGTCTCAGGATTGAAAAGTTGGAGAGACTGTCTTCCTGCTTGAATGCCCTCCACTTTCCACAATCAGACAAGAGATCAGAGTCTGCCGTCCAGGGTAGCAGGCAGCATGGCGTTAGAGATCAAGAGCGCAGACCTAGGAATCAGGTTAGCATCGCAGTGCAGTCACGCACTGAGCTGTGGCACAGGCTCCTCGGTCTCCCTGGACCTTAGGCCCCTTTGCTGATGGTAAAATGGGACCAAGTACCTGGCTCCTGTGAAGGCTTTTGTGAAGATTAAAGAAAGGAATGCGTAGTAAGCACTTAGCACAAGGTAAATGACTCTGATTTGCATTATTTTATCATCTGGGCTCATAAAGGCATGGCAGGCAAATCAGAAAGCCAACATTTTTGTTCTGGGGCCAAGTTCCAAGCACTAAGCTCTTCCTCCTGCAGTCCCCACCCCAGCCCCAACCAGGACACCCTTTCAAATTAATCTTGTAATTCTAATCGCATGTCTATGTCCCTTAAGGTTTATTGGGTTTTGATTTCTGCTCCCAGTCTGTCTGAAACTCTGCTGTTTCCATAAAAGTCAGTTAAAGAGCACATCTCTTCGGGGACTCAAATGCCTGCTGAGGAGGCAGCAGAGAGGGCCCTGAGCCCGGGGTGAACCGAAATCTCCCCACCCCCAGTCCACTAAGAAAAGACAGTAGTCAAAGAGACCACCAGTGACCACTTGGACCTGTTGGTCCCATGTTGCTGGGCTGCCTGCTCACCGCCTCCACCCTTCAGGAGTGATATGGAAAATGAGAAATTGTTGTTCTTGTCACAAGTTGCAGAGGGCTGTGTGCCACTGTTTTCAGTGTGAACCACAATTGTGGAGAGTCACAAAACTGCCTCTGACGTGACTCCTGCTGTAGTAGAAGCCTGGGCAAGAACATATGTGCCTGTTTGCAGGCACATTTTTGCTATACTTTTTGTGCTCCAGGAATGTAAATATGATTAATCGTCAAAATAGGTTTAATTTTATTTTAATCCGTGGTGTTTTTTCCCAGTACCTAATCATTACTCCTCTGCATTGTCTACTTTCCCTAGTCAAACCTGACATTTTTGTTTTATTAAAATTATTTATTTATTTAGCTGTGCCAGGTCTTAGTTGTGGCATGCAGGATCTAATTCACTGACCAGGGATTGAACCCTTGGCATTGAGGGTATGGAGTCTTAGCCACTGGCCCACCAGGGAAGTCCCAAACCTAACATTTTAGAATTACTTTTTTCACAGATGGGTGCAAATTCTCTAATGATTTTCTGACTGCTCTGAAGGCCCCAGAGGTCCAAGGACTAGGGCAAGGGGGAAGGGACAGAAGGTGGGGAATGGCCAGGGTTACCGGGGCTGCCCTGCGTGGTTGTAATCCATTCAGCTCAGGTTTTACATAACTTATTGGACGTCTAGCTACAGCTCAGTTGGTAAAGAATCTGCCTGCAATGCAGGAGACCAGGGTTTGATTCCTGGGTAGGGAAGAGCCTCTGGACAAGGAAATGGCAACCCACTCCAATATTCTTGCCTGGAGAATCCCAGGAACGGAGGAGCCTGGCAAGCTACAGTCCATGGGGTTGCAAGAGTCAGACATGACTCAGCAAATAAACCACTACACCATGGGACTTCTGTCTAAGATTTTGCTTAGAGGAAGAATTCTACTGTGGCAAAACAGCTATTCCAATGCATTTTGTGTTTTACACCTAATGGATTGTTAATGTATGAGTGTGATTAAAAGAATGTAACTATAGGGACTTCCATTGAGTTAGACAAGGCTGTGGTCCTAGTGTGATTAGATTGACTAGTTTTCTGTGAGTATGGTTTCAGTGTGTCTGCCCTTAGTATGATCTAATTGTTTCCAACACAGAGGAGACTTTAAACCTAAATTACCATAGCCTGGTGTTAGCCAAATAAATCCATCCCATAATTGTGGGAGATTTTTTCCTCCTTTGCTGAAACTTTTCTTGTTGCTCTGATTGAGCTTGAGTAATAGAAAAGAGCTCAAATTTATGGCCAGAGTCAGAGCAAGCATAATTAATTGACTGTGCCAAAGCCTTTGACTGTGTGGATCACAATCAACTGTGGAAAATTCTGAAAGAGATGGGAATACCAGACCACCTGACCTGCCTCTTGAGAAATCTGTATGCAGGTCAGGAAGCAACAGTTAGAACTGGACATAGAACAACAGACTGGTTCCAAATAGGAAAGGAGTACGTCAGGCTGTATATTGTCACCCTGCTTATTTGACTTCTATGCAGAGTACATCATGAGAAACGCTGGACTGGAAGAAACACAAGCTGGAATCAAGATTGCTGGGAGAAATATCAGTAACCTCAGATATGCAGATGACACCACCCTTATGGCAGAAAGTGAAGAGGAACTCAAAAGCCTCTTGATGAAAGTGAAAGTGGAGAGTGAAAAAATTGGCTTAAAGCTCAACATTCAGAAAACAAATATCATGGCATCCAGTCCCATCACTTCATGGGAAATAGATGGGGAAACAGTGGAAACAGTGTCAGACTTTATTTTTGGGGGGCTCCAAAATCAGTGCAGATGGTGACTGCAGCCATGAAATTAAAAGACGCTTATTCCTTGGAAGGATAGTTATGACCAACCTAGATAGCATATTCAAAAGCAGAGACATTACTTTGCCAACAAAGGTCCAGCTAGTCAAGGCTATGGTTTTTCCTGTGGTCATGTATGGATGTGAGAGTTGGACTGTGAAGAAGGCTGAGCACCGAAGAATTGATGCTTTTGAAGTGTGATGTTGGAGAAGACTCTTGAGAGTCCCTTGGACTGCAAGGAGATCCAACCAGTCCATTCTGAAGGAGATCAGCCCTGGGATTTCTTTGGAAGGAATGATGCTAAAGCTGAAACTCCAGTACTTTGGCCACCTCATGTGAAGAGTTGACTCATTGAAAAAGACTCTGATGCTGGGAGGGATTGGGGGCAGGAGGAGAAGGGGACGACAGAGGATGAGATGGCTGGATGGCATCACTGACTTGATGGATGTGAGTCTGGGTGAACTCTGGGAGTTGGTGATGGACAGGGAGGCCTGGCGTGCTGCAATTCATGGGGTCGCAAAGAGTCGGACACGACTGAGTGACTGAACTGAACTGAACTGATAGGGACTTCCCTGGCAGTCCAGTGGTTAAGACTCTGTGCTTTCATTGCAGAGGGCCCAGGTTTGATCTCTGGTTGGGGAACTAAGATGCCACAGGCTGAGTGGCATGGCCAAAAATTAAAAAAAAATTTAAATAAATGAAGTTTTAAAAAAAGAGTGTAACTAGTTATCAACCAGAACTCATACCTGGTATTAGTGGTTTCTCTTTGAAGTTGTCACATTGACACTGTAGACATAGTCCTGTGATATTAAATTTCTCAAAACATTCTGACATTTTAAAATAATTGATTCCAGGGCTAATTTGTATATTCCTTTGGCTATTTTTACTAGACCCAAAATCTCATATGTAAAATGGAGAGAAAACTAGCACGTCTATTGTTGTGAAGAAGAAGAATTGCTTAGGATTTACTTGAATGAGTGAGTGATAGTCACTCAGTCCTGTCTGACTCTCTGTGATCCCGTGGACTGCAGCCTGCCAGTGGAATTCTCCAGGCAAGAATACTAGAGTGGGTTGCTATTTCCTTCTCCAGGATTTACTTGGAAAAGTGTAAAACACTAAACAAATTTTATGTTTTAAAAACTTCTCTGAGCATGGGTTACATTTTTTGAATGGCTCCAGATCATTGTGAATGAAAACTATTAAACAAGATGAGTTATCAAACCAGGTAGTATAGTAAATGGTCCCAAAATAGGAGTGGTTAATACAGTAAGGTTGAAACTTTCTTGGTGGTTTAGCCTTGATCCTTCCAGAAAGCTTTGAAGATTAGAATAATGTTACAGGATGATACCTTTGAAAGGCATCTTTGGTGGATATATTCTGCTTATTGACATTGTAACCCCACAACTGGGTAAGAGGATTTGTACAGTGTGGGTCCCTGAAAGAAGTGAATGTCCCTAATCATTGTCCCTAGAACCTGGCACAGTGGCAGGTAAAGAATGGCTGTTAGTTAAAAATAAAGCTTTTTCAAGGCTAAGTATGTACATGTTGATAGAAATATGGATTCCTAAAAGACTGATTTTATAAATGGCAACTGAATTTGATAACTTATATTTTTCTTATATCTTTGTTCTTTGTCTTGGATTTTCAGATGACCCAGAGACACTGAGTGACTCACGCATAGTCACACAGCAAGCATGGGGTAGAGTGCGGACCAAACCCTGAGCTGTGGACTCCGGGCTCAGGGCTCCCTGCCTCCCACCTTGCTGCCCATGACCCAGGCCTGTTCCTGGACATCTGACCTAAGCATTCACCCAGGGCCCTGAGCTTGGTTTAATAATCTACTATTGCTGTCTTGAAATTTGTAATAATTTTCAGAAAAGGGACCCCACATTTTCATTTTCCTCTGGGACCCACAAATTATATGTGCTGCTTTGCTGGGACCTTGGTGGGTGTGATTCAAGGATTAGTCATGTTTCCTTGGAGAACTGCGTTCCGGTGCTACAACTTCCTGTGCTCTATCTTGAGGATCAAAGACAGAACTGATAGCAAAGGAGCATCACCCAGGACTCTGTCTCTCCTTGGCCTAGACTTCTGTTTGGTGCTTCATGCATGGCAGCTGCTTACCAGGTGGTGTGTTCCAGGCCAGCTCTTCCTGGGGCTCCTCCCTGTGCTGGATGGTGGCCTGGAGCAAACTCCAGCAATGCCACCAGAGTCGACCAGCGTCAGAGTAGCTGGTTGAAAAGTAAAAAATCCTCTCCTTAGACGTAAGCACTGGCTCTTTGGTATATTGCCAAGAGTTTAGCTATTGTTTCTGTTTATTTATTTTCTTACTGACTCAAATGATTTTTCAGTGAATTGCCTGAAATGAACAGTTAGTTTTTTTAAATTTTTGTTGTTTTTTAATATTTATTTGGTTGCACTTAGTTGTGGTATGCAGCCATGGGATTAGTTGTAATACCTTGTCTTTCATTTACAGTTTTATTTATTTTCATCTTTCCCCTTTTTTCTTAGTCTGGCTAAATAGTTGTTAATTTTTTTATTTCCAAAAAAAATCCAGTATGTTTTATTTTTGTTTTTTCCTAGTCTTTTAAAAAATTTTTCTCTGATATTTATTATTTCCATCCTTCTGGTCTTTGTTCTTCTTTTTCTAGTTCCCTGAGATGTAAAAGTTAGATTGTTTGAGATCTATTTTCTTAATGTAAACATTTATCTCTATTGGAGCTGAAGCTCCAATCCTTTGGCCATCTGATGTGAAGAGCCGACTTATTGGAAAAGACCCTGATGCTGGGGAAGATTGAAGGCAGGAGGAAAAGTGGGTAACAGGATGAGATGGTCGGATGCTGTCTCTGACTCGGTGGACATGAGTTTAAACTCCAGGAGATACAGTGAAGGACAGGGAAGCCTGGTGTGCTGCAGTCCATGGGCTCTCAAAGAGTAGAATATGATTTAGAGCCTGAACAACAACAACAATCTTTATAACTTTACTTTTGGAGCTGCTTTTGCTGTTTCCCATAGTTTTTCTATGTTGTGTTCCATTTCCATTTGTTTCAAGATAATTTTTTATTTCTTTTTTAACTTCTTTGTTCAGAAGCATGCTGTCAGCTTTCCATATTTGTGAATTTTCCAGTTTTCTACTTTTCTATTGATTTCTACATTGTGGTTAGAAAAGACATCTGACATGATTTCAAACTTCTTAAATGTATTAAGACGTGTTTTGTGGCTCAACATATGATCTGTTCTGGATAATTCTCTGTGCACTTGAAAAGAATGTGTAGTTTGCTGCTGTTGGATAAAATGTTCTATTTATGTCTGTTAGTTCCATTTCATTTAAAGTGTAGTTCAAGTCCAATGTTTCTTTACTGATTTTCTGTTTGGACCATATATGCATTGTTGAAGTGAAATATTTAAGTTCCCTTCTATTATTTTATTGCTTTCTATTTATCCTTCAGGTTTATTAATATTTGTTTTATATATTCAGGTAGTTCAGTGTTGACTGCATATACATTTATAGTTGTTTTATCCTGTTAATGAACTGACCCCTTTTTCATTATATAGTGACCTTCTTTGTCTCTTGTGATAATTTTTCACTTAAAGTCTATTTTGTCTTGATATAGGTTTGTCCGCTCTGTTTTGGTTACCACTTGCATGCAACATCTCTTTCCACACCTTCACTTTCACCCTATGTATATATTTAAAGCTAAAGTGAGCCTCTTGTAAACAGCATAGAGTTAAATTGTGTTTCTTAATCTGTTTTTGGTATGTAATTGTCTTTTCATCCACTCTGTATCTTCTGATTGGCAACTGTAATAATCCATTTATATTTAAAATAATTGTTAATAGGTAAGGACTTACTGTTGCCATTTTGTTATTTTTTTACTGCTTTGTAGTTCCCTAGTTGGTTTTCTCTTTGTGATTACCATGAAACTTACATAAGCCTTCCTCTATTTATTATAGTCCATTTTGTGCTGTTAACAACTTTAACCACATACAGAGACTCTACGTGTTACCTTTCCTTCTCCACATTTTATGTTTGATGCCACAGAGTGCATTTTAATACTGTATACCCATGAGCCAATAATTATAGCTATAGTTTTTAAAAATGCTTTGTCTTTTAACTTTTGTACTAGAGTTTAAAATGGTGTATATACCACCATTACAGTGCTAGAGAATATTCTTACCTTTACAGTGAGTTTTATATGTTCACGTGTTTTCATGTTGTTGGTTAGTGTCCTTTAATTTTAACCAGAAGAACTCCTTTTACCATTTCTTACAAGGCAGGTCTGCTGGTGATGGACTTCAGCTTTTAATTAAAATAATTTTTTTTTAATCTGGGAAAGTCTTTTATCTTTTTTTAATTTCTGAAAGACAACTTTGCTGGATATAGTCATTTCGGTTGGTGTTTTTAAAATTTTCTTTAAAAAATTTTTTTATTGGCGTATAGTTGGTTTACAGTGTTGTATAAGTTTCAGGTATACAGCACAGCCACTCATTACATGTATACATGTGAAAGTGAAAAATTGAAAATGTTGGTCATTCAGCCATGTCCAGTTCTCTGTGACCCCATTGACTATTGCCTGCCGGGTTTCTCTGTCCATGGAATTCTCCAGTAAAGAACATGGGAGTGGGTAGCCATTCAGTTCTTCAGGGGATCTTCCTGACCCAGGGATCAAACCTGGGATTCCTGAATGGCAGGCAGATTCTTTACTGTCTTGAGCCACCAGGAAGCCTACATATACATATATCCTCTCTTTTTGAGATTCTTTTCCCATATAGGCCATTACAGAGTATTTAGGAGAGTTCCCTGTGCTCTACAGCAGGTTCTTACTAGTTATCTATTTACATTTTGTAGTGTGTATTTCATATATTGTAGTTTTGTATTTGTATTTTTTTTTTTAATCTTCCAGTTTATTCCCCTCCCCTCCCTTACTCCTTGGTAGCCATTAGTTTGTTTTCTACCTCTGTAACTTTATTTCTGTTTTGTAGATAAGTTCATTTTTACCTTTTCTTAGACTCCACATATAAGCAATATCATATGATGTTTGTCTCTGTCTGATTTACTCGCTCAGTGTGACGGTCTCTAGGTCCATCCATGTTGCTGCAAATGGCATTATTTCCTTCTTTTTTATGGCCAAGAGATATTTCACTGTATATGTGTACCACATCTTCTCTAACCATTACTCTGTGAATGGACGTTTAGGTTGCTTCCATGTCTTGGCTGTTGTAAATAGTGCTTCACTGAACATTGGGGTGTATGTATCTTTTCGAATTATGGTTTTCTCTAGATATCTGCTCAAGAGTGGGATTGCTGGATCATTTGGGAGTCCTATTTTTAGTTTTTTAAGGAACAGCCATGCTGTTTTCCATAGTGGCAATACCAGTTTACATTTCCACTAGCTGTAGGAGAATTCCTTTTCCCAAACCCTCTTCAGCATTTATTGTTTACAGACTTTTTTGATGGTGGCCATTCTGACTGCTGTGAGGTCATACTACATTGTAGTGTTGATTTGCATTTCTCTGACAGGGATGTCGAGCATCTTTTCATGTGCTTCTTAGCCATTTGTATGTCTTCTTTGGAGAAATATCTATTTAGATTTTCTCCTCATTTTTTGATTTTTTTTTTTTTTTACATAGAGCTGCATGAACTGTTTGTGTATTTTGGAGATTAATCCCATGTCAGTTGCTTAACTTGCAAATAGTTTCTCCCATTCCAAGGGTTGTCTTTTTGTTTATTTATGGTTTTCTTTGCTATGCAAAAGCTTTTAAGTTTAATTAGATCCCATTTGTTTGTTTTTATTTTCATTTTTGTTTTTACTTTAGGAGGTGGATCTAGAAAGATCATGCTTCAATTTATGTCAAACAGGCTATGTTTTCCTACATTTAGATCTTTAATCCATTTTGAGTTTATTTTTATGTATGATGTTAGGAAGTGTTCTAATCTCATTCTTGTACATGTGGTTGTCCACGTCCCCCAGCACCACTTTTTAAAATCTTTTATTTATTTATTTTTGGCTGTGCTGGGTCTTCTTCATTCCTTTGTGTGGGCTTTCTGTAGTTGGGGCGAGTTGGGGCGACTCTAGTTGCAGTACATGGGCTTCTCATTGCAGTGACTTCTCTTGTTACAGAGTATGGGCTCTGGGCCATGTGGGCTTCAGTAGCTGCAGTGCACAGGCTTAGTTGCCCCAAGGCATGTGGAATCTTTCTGGGCCAGGAGTGGAACCTGTGTCCCCTGCATTGGCAGGTAGATTCTTAACCACTGGGCTGCCAGGGAAGTCCCTAGCACCACTTACTGAGGCAGGTTAGTTGTTTTTTTTTTTATGTTTTGAATGTATTTTCCGACTCTCTCCTGGCTTGTAAGATTTTTTATGAGAAATCCATTGATAGCCTCATAGGAGTTTCCTTGTACATGACAAGTCACTTTTCTCTTGCTTCTTTCAAAATTCTCTCTTTGTTTTTAACTTATGAGAATTTGATTATAATATATTTTGTTGATGGTCTCTTTGTCTTTAGTCTTTTGGAGTTCTTTGGGATTCATGGCTTTGGATGTTCCTCTACCTCTCCAGATTTGGGAAATTTGCTCTCATTATTTTTTAAAACAAACTTTCTTACCCTTTCTGTGTTCCTTCTGAGACTTAATAGTATATTGGTTTGCTGATGTTGTCCTATAATTCTTTTATGCTTTTTTTCTTTTTATTTCTTTGACTTGGTAATTTCAGCTGACTTATCTTTGAGCTGCTGATTCCTTCTTCTGCTTATTTGATGTTGAAGTTCTCTCTTGAATTTTTCAGTTCAGTCATTGTGTTCTTCAGCTCCAAAAATTGTTTGGTTTTTTAAAAACTTGTTTCTCTTTGTTGAACTTCATATTTTGTTCATGTGTTGTTTTCCTGATTTTGTTTAGTTGTTAATCTGTTTCTCTTATGGCTCACTGAGCTCCTTTAGGATGATTATTTTGAGTTGTTGTCAGGCAGTTCATAGGTTTCTCATACTTTGTGATCGGTTACCAGTGCTCTATTTCCTTTCTTTGATGTATTATGTTTCTCTGATTATTCATGACATGTATTGCCTTGTGTTGACCTCTGTGTGTTTGAAGAAGCAGTCATTCCTCCCAGGCTTTACAGACTGGCTTAGGCAGGGAAAACTCTTCACGAGTCAGTCTGTCCAGAGATTCTGGACAGGTCAGCTGATGGGTTTTATAGGCCGGCTTGCTCCTGGAGTCCTCAAAGGGCTGGTATTTTGCCAGGTCACTGGCAGGTAGGCTTGGTACTGGATCCACTGGGGCCAGCCTGATGCCAGGGTCTGCAGGGGTGTACCTGGAGCCTGAGTGTACCACAGTGGGCCTGGCCTCACAGGTGTGGGGCCTGGATCCTGGGTCTGTGGAGATGGTCTAGTTCTGGGGTCCACAGGGCCAGGCTTGGAGACTGGGTCCCCAGGGGTATACCTGGGGCCTGAGTATTCTGAAGTGGGCCCGGAGACTGGTCCACAGGTGTAGAAATGGATCCTTGGTCCACAGAGGTGACCTGGTGCCGGGGGCCATAGTGTCAGGCTGGGAAACTGAGTCTGCAGGGATGGTCCTGGAAACTGGGTCTGTGGCAGCCAGTCTTCTGCTGGGGTGGTTTTAGAGCCTGAGTCTTCAGGCCAGTTTGGTGTTGGGATGGACCTGGTCTTGAGTCTTTAGGGGCTAGCTTGGCACCAAAGTCCACGGGGAAAGGCATGGAGCCTAGATCCTTGGAGATTTGCCTGGAGTCTGAGTTCATATTGATGGACCTGGAGCCTGAGTCTTTGGGGCCTGGCGCCTGGGTTCCTAGGGGCAGGCCTGGAGCCCGGGGCCACACAGGCTGGCCTAGCACTGGGGTTCACTGGGCCAGGCTTGATGCTGTGGTACACAGCAAAGATGGGTGCTCTTTTTACCCTCCTTCTTCCACGCTGTACTGTAGGGGGTTGGAGAGGGTGGCGCAGTGCCTTAGTCCATTCAGGCTGCTATAACAAAATAGTAGACTGAGAGGATTATAAACACAGTGTCCCGGAAGCTGCAAACCAAAATCAGGGTGCTGGCATGGTCAGCTTCTGGTGCATTGCAGAGTGCTGACTTCTTGTGTCCTCACGTGGTGGAAAGAGCAGGGGAGCTCTCCTGGCCCTCTTTTATAAGGACACTAATCTCACATGTGAGGGCTCCACCTCCCAAAGGTCTCTCGAAGGCCCTATCTTCAATTTCCATCACAGTGGACATTAGGTTTCAGCCTAAGAATTTTGGGAGAACACAGACATTCAGACCGTAGGATATGGGTGATGTGAAACTGTCCTTCCTGCCTTCTTCAGTGCATCTTTTCATGCTTCTGTGTGCACTCAAGTGCTGCAAACTCTCACCTGGATTCCTTAGCCCTTGTGAAGGTATTTCATGTATGGATGGTTGTTCAGAGTGATGCTTTTTGAGGGACAGGTGCTGGAAACGATTCTGCTTCCTTGCTGATATCACTCCTAGTAACTGTATTTTCTTATTTTATGCATTCTTGATACTCTGCATTTGGGGGTCTTAGACTCTGAGGGAGCCTGCCCTTTCCGAGCTAGCCAATTTATAGAGATAACAAAGGGCTTAGCCAGGAGCACATCTTTCCCATGAAGAGCAAACACTCCCAAGTCTATGCCCCCAGCCACCTCTTCATCTAACTCACACACACCAGGTCAGTATTTTCTGTGTCCTGAACCATCCCAGGGCCAGGTACCAGGCAACTAGATACCACCCATATTGCCCAAAGCCCACTGGAATTGTTCAGTCTAGTGAACCCTATGCTCTTTACCCTACCCTCTTCCTGCAGAAGCCCCAGGACGGGCTCTGACTCAGCTTTTCCCTCACTCCTATCTTTTGCCTCCTGCCCATCCTAAGCTTTCCCTGTAGCCCTGCTTGGAGTGGTGTTTTCCTTTCTCTTGGGAAATATATGTCATAAATTCTTCTTTCTATGACATTGGCCTGTCTGTGTCTCTTTCATAAATTAAAATCCTACAGTACATTTCAGAACAGAAGGTGCCTAATAAATACTTGCCTGTCACAGTGAATGAAAGAATGAATGGATGAATTAAAAATAATGTCCAGCGATCTTAAGTGGCTTGCCCAAAAATCGCCCAGCCAAGTAACCGTTAAAAATTGAAACCCTCTGTCTCTCAACTTTCCTTAGGGACTTACCTTCCTTAGGGACTTAGAGTACTTGCCATATTGGTGAACACAGAGCTGGCATATCCAAAGAATACACAAGCTGACAAGATAACAACTCTGTCACATCATACATTTGATCTCTGAAACCATTCTTTCAGGCTGTCATAAAATGTGTATTTCCTTCACAACTATGTTTGCTTTTTCAGAATTTAAGTAATTTTTAGGAATGATTCCTATGTTTCGTTTTAAAGCTGTTTAAGATTCTTGTAAGTGCCCTTAAGAATTTTTAATTTTGACGAAGTTCAATTATCAACTTTAATTTGTTGCTTGAAGTTCTGTTGGCATATTTAAGAAACCATCACCTAGTCCGGGGTCATAAAGGTTTATCCTGTATGCCTTCTTCTGACAGTTTCACATTAAAAATTTTTACATTGGGAAAATGGAACAGGATAGGATAGAACGGAATAGAATAAAATGAGTAAAATTTGTTTCAGGGAGAGGGGAACGAAAGCTTTCTTTTTCTTGCAGTAATTTGCCCTGCAGCAAACAGAAGGTTCCAGAACTGTCCCACTGATGAATCTTCTCAAAGGCAGTTATCGTATCTTCCAAATGTTTGAAGGCATTTCTGAGGGACTTCAGCTGGAAGGGCTCAGAAACAGGGTCTCTGGAATGTTTTTTAGTATCATTTCGGTGCTTCGCCACCTCCCACTACCAAGGGCAGCCTGAGGGGTGATAGTGAAGGGAGATGGCAGAAGCAGAGGTCTTACAGATTGAAGACCATCTCCTGTGGCCTTGCTTTCCCTTGTTGCCGCCTGAGTGCAGGAGGAGACCCTGCAGGGTAAACCAAGGAATGACTGCAGGCTCTGGGGAGCCACTCTTCTATGATATTATCTGAGTGGTGAAGGATGAAAGCAGGCAAGGGCAATCTAGAAACCAGGGACTGTCTCTGTAGTGTGATGGCTCAGAGAGGAGTTGTCACACAAGCCATACGTGGATTTGGATTCTGCCTGTACAACCTTAAATGTGCTGACTTAGCCTCGGTATGTGCATCTGTAAAATGGGACTTAAAACACCCACCTTTTCCTGTTACTCTTAGATGATAGAGCAACATGGAATCAATTAAGTGCTCACTGAAAGGAAGCTATTGTTGCGTTTCTTGGGCAGGTCTACAGGACAGTGGTAGTCTCACAGAAAAGGCCTTGGATGTTTGATGCCAATAACGGGGTGGCGAGCTCAGTGCCAGATCACCATAAATGCCCAGGCTCTGAGACTTCAAGGTAGAGGAGAGAATTGCAAATTTGGACGCACTTGCAGGGTCACTCCTTCCTGGAGCTGGGAGGCCTGCCAGGGGAGCCCAAAAGACGCTGATCTCATTTCTCTGTTCCCTGTGTGTGTCCTGGGACAGAGGTTGGCTGGCACCAGCTAGCACCACGGTTAATGGGGTGTGCTGTGTTCTAGGCACTGGACACTCAACGAACCAGGCAAACACTTGGCAGACTTTATTGATCACCTGCTGTGCGCAATGCACTAGAGTCTGTTCTTATCCTTCTGTATGAACCAAGTGAGAAGCTGAACATTCCTGGAAGCAAACAGGCTGGAAACTACCTGCTTCTGTCAAGGGCTGAAGTTGTCCAGAGCACTGTGAAAAGGAGTCATTGTTGATCATAAAGTGACTGGCTATTTGGGACTTTCCAATACAGTTTAACCAAGGTCATTGCGAAAATTCAGGAGGAAAAGGTGGAACAATGTGATTTTCAAAGCTGTGAGTTTCTGAGAAATAAAGAAGTAACAATACAAGGGTAATTTAAAGATAAGATCTCCTGTTGAATTATCTCCAACATTTAAAAATAATTTTATTTCTTATTTTCATAAATTTTTCTTTTCTAAGCTTTAAAAATAGTGTATACACTCTTACTATATGTAAAAATTAACTCAAAATGGATCAGAGGCCTAAACTTAAAAGGTAAAACTTTTTCTTTTAGAAGAAAATTTGGGAAAGCTTCATGACATTGGAGTTGGCAGTAATTTTTGGCTGTGACACCAAAACCATAGGTAATAACAACAAAATAGACAAACTGGACTTCCTCAAAATGAAAACCTTTGTGTATCAAGGACACGATAGAGTGAGAAAGCAACCCATGGAATGGAAAAAATATTTGCAAATTATATATCTGATAAGGGATTAATATCTAGCCTATATAAAGAACTCCTACCACAGCAACTGGATCTAAAAATGGACTTGAGAAAAAGGACTTGAATAGACATTTCCCCAAAGAAGATGTACAAAGAAGACACACAAATAACCAATAAGCACATGAAAAGATGTTCAACATCACTAGTCATTAGGGAAATGCAACTCAAAGTCATGAGACACCACTTCACATCCAGGCTGTTATTAAAATGCCAGAAGATAGCAAGTGTTGACAAGGGTATGGAGAAATTGGAACTGTTGTGCTTTGCTGGTGAAAATGTGAATGTGTACAAAATAGTTAAGAAATTCCTAAAAAAGTTAAAAATGGAGTTTCCATAAGATCTGGACTTCCCAGGTGGCTCAGTGGTTAAGAATCCACCTGCTAAGCAGGAGATGCAGGTTTGATCCCTGGGTCTGGAAGATCCCCTGGAGAAGGAAATGGCAACTGACTCCAGTATTCTTGCCTGGGAAATCATGGACAGAGGAGCCTGGCAGGCTGCAGTCCATGGGTCACCAAAGAGTTGGACATGACTTAGCGACTAAACAAACCATGTGATCCAGGAATTTCACTCCTAGATAATATATGCAAAAGAGCTGAAAGCAGAGACTTGAACAGACACTTACTTATATACCAATGTTTATAGCAACATTATTTACAATAACCAAAATGCAAACGTCCGTCAACAGATGAATGGATAAAAAATATGTGGTGTATACATTCAATGGAATGTTATCCAGCCCTAAAATGAAATTTTGACACATGCTGCAACATGAACGAGCTTTAAAGACATGTATACTAGTGATATAAGGCCGATACAAAGAGACAAATATTGTATAAATATACTAGTATGAGGTATCTAGAGTAGTCAAACTCCTAGAGATAGAAAATGAAATGGTGGTTTCCAGAGGCTGGGAGCGGGGAGCTGGGAGTTAGTGTTTAAGGGAGATAGAATTAATGTTTGAGAAGATGAAAAAACTCTGGAGATAATGGTGGCAATGGTTGCACCACAGTGAATGTACTTTATACCACTGAAATGTACACCTAAAAATTGTTAAAATGGTAGATTTTATGCTATGTGTATTTAAACACAAAAAGATGAAATTCTGATACATGATAAAACATAAGATGAACCTTGAAAGCATGCTTAATGAAATAATCCAGCTACAAAAGGACAGGTACTGTGTGATTTCACTTATCTGAGACACTGAGAATAGGCAAATTCATAGAGACAGAAAGTAGTATAGCAGTTACTAATGAAGAAGTAACGGAAAGTTATGTTTCATGGGTTTCTGTTTGAGAGGATGAGAAAGTTCTGGAAATGAATAGTGGAGATGGTTACATCACATTGTGAATGTACTTAATGTTACTGAACTGTACACTTAAAAAAGGATAAAATGGTAAATTTTATATTACATTTATTTTACCATAATAAAAAAGTCATCTGCTAAAGTTAAAACCATTACACAATACAAATAGTATCAAATGAGAAGGGAACACCTCACCTCCCTTTCTCTCTACCCCTCCTCACTTTTGTGTGTTGCCTGTGGTTATCTCTGTGACTCTGAAATCAGAGTATCTATCTCTGTGTGTTGATTCTCCCAGGGTAGATGGTGTCTGACCTCCTCTCAAGAATGGATGAAGGGTTGAGAATACTTCCGTTAACTCCCATCAACCATCTGCCTTTATCACCTCCTTGTGAATACTTACATTATACTTTTGGATATTCTAGTGGCTAATTTTTAGCTTTAAATAACACACTTAAAGCTCTGTCTTCTAAAACTTTTTTAATTATGGAAATTTCAAACATATGCAAAAGTAACATTCAGAAAACTAAGATCATGGCATCCAGTCCCATCACTTCATGGCAAATAGATGGGGAAACAATGGAAACAGTGAGAGACTTTATTTTGGGGGGCTCCAAAATCACTGCAGATGGGGACTTCAGCCATGAAATTAAAGGACACTTGCTCCTTGGAAGAAAAGCTATGACCAACCTAGACAGCATATTAAAAAGCAGAGACATTACTTTACCAGCAAAGGTCTGTCTAGTCAAAGCTATAGTTTTTCCAGTAGTCATGTATGGATGTGAGAATTGGACCATAAAGAAAGCTGAGTGCCAAAGAATTGATGCTTCTGAACTGTGGTGTTGGCAAAGACTCTTGAGAGTCCATTGGACTGCAAGGAGATCCAACCAGTCCATCCTAAAGGAAATCAGTCCTGAATATTCACTGAAAGGACTGATTTGAAGTTGAAACTCCAATACTTTGGCCATCTGATGCGAAGAACTGACTCACTGGAAAAGACCCTGATGTTGGGAAGGATTGAAGGCAGGAAGAGAAGGGGATGACAGAGGATGAGATGGTTGGGTGGGTGGCATCACCAACTCGATGGACATGAGTTTGAGCAAGCTCTGGGAGTTGATGATGGACAGGGAAGCCTGGCATGCTGCAGTCCATGGGGTCTCAAAGAGTCGGACATGACTGAGTGACTGAACTGAACTGAAGACCTGGTGCAGCCAAAATAAATACATACATACATACATGAAGAGATAAAGCATAGCTGCAGTGTCATTCAGTTCAGTTCAGTTCAGTCGCTCAGTCGTGTCCAACTCTGCGACCCCATGAATCGCAGCACGCCAGGCCTCCCTGTCCATCACCAACTCCCGGAGTTCACCCAGACTCACGTCCACCGAGTCAGTGATACCATCCAGCCATCTCATCGTCTGTTGTCCCCTTCTCCTCCTGCCCCTAATCCCTCCCAGCATCAGAGTCTTTTCCAATGAGTCAACTCTTCACATGAGGTGGCCAAAATACTGGAGTTTCAGCTTTAGCATCATTCCTTCCAAAGAAATCCCAGGGCTGATCTCCTTCAGAATGGACTGGTTGGATCTCCTTGCAATGTCATTACCACGGCTAAAAAAATTCCTTAATAGCCAGCTACTTTAATATCAATATTTTAGTCTCTCTTTTTTTTTTCAGTTCAAATCAGGATTCAAATAAGACTCTTACATTGTAGTTGGTGGACCTCTCTCTTTAAATTATAATCTGTAGACTCTTCACTCCTCTTTTTCTTCCCATACAACGTAATTTATTGAAGAAACAGCGCTGTTTGATTTGTAGAGTTTCTACAAGTCTGGATTTTTTTGGTTGCTTCTCAGTGGTGTCATTTAAATTGTCTTTCCCTTGTGTCCACTGTATTTCCTGTAAATTGGTGATTAAGGACTGACTCAGGCTGAGATTTACTTTTATGGCAAGAATACTTCATATGTAGTTTTGTTAACTTTTACCAAGTGGTTGTACCTTTTTTAATGATTCCAGCAGCCACTGATGACTATTGCCTAGATCCTTCAGTTCTTTAGAAGTCATGTTGATTTCTTGCTCCTTAGTTGACAGTAGGAATGCTTATTTAAAAATAAATTTCTCCTTTGCCTATTCTGTTATCCTAAAGTGCAGAAGAAGCAGAACTAATTGCTTGACCCTTTTAATCACTGAAAAAGTGTTTAATTACCAGTTTTGAAAATGTTTAGTAGATTCCTGAGCATCCTGTAATGGTTACCTTTGAGTTCCTTTTTCTTTTTAAAAAAAAAAATTATTTTAGAATATGGTTAATTTACAATGTTGTGTTTCAAGTTTACAGCAAAGTGATTCATTATACATATACATATATCCATTCTTTTTCAGATTCTTATCCCATATAAGTTATTATAGAATATTGAGCAAGTTTCCTGTGCCATACAGTAGGTCCTTGTTGGTTATCTGTTTTATATACAGTAGTGTATATATTTGTTAATCCCAAATTCCTAATTTATCCCTCCCCCTGCATTTCCATTTTGATAACCATAAGTTTCTTTCTGAAGTCTGTGAATCCGTTTCTCTTTAATTGAGAAGTTCATTTGTATCTTTTTTTTTTTAAGATTCCGTATATAAGTGATATCATGTATTTGTCTCTGTCTGACTCACTTCAGATGTAATCATCTTTAGTCTCTCCGTGTTGCTGCAGATGACATTATTGCATTCTGTTTTATGGCTGAGTAATATTCCATTGTATTTTTGTACCACATCATCTTTATCCCAGTTCCTTTTCCTGTTAGGATCATGATGAACCCATATTTGATTTATTTCAAGCCATTCTTTTCAGTTCTTACTGAGGTTCAAATTATCCTGTCTTTGGCTCATGAAAGCCTCTTCACACTTGGTCCTGAATCCTCTTGGCTGATTCCAAGGGTCTTTGGTAATGTGCTTGTGTTCTATCTATAGTATGAACAGATGGCTCAGGCTTCTGTGATATTTACATTTGCTGCCCCAGACCTGGATTAACCATTTCTCCAAGGAGTTCTGGTTCCTTTTAGTTAGAAAATAGTATTTAGAGATCACAGTTTGGGCATTTGAGTGCTCATTGCTACTACTAGTTTGGTTATTGTTAAATCTTTATTTCTAAATCCTTAAAATCCAGACCAGATTTGTTAACCCCTTCCACAGAGCCTCATTGCCTGGGGGGTGGGGAGGACAACTTTCTTTCTTCAATCTTGTCTATTTCTGTCAGTTATAACATGAATTTTACCATCTTCAAGATTTGTATCCTTGATATTTGGCTTGGAGATGATAATTAATCTTTCTTACTTTGTAGGCTGATTATAAAAACTGTAAGCCAAAACTCAGCATTTGCAAAATTACAATTACATAAATATCATCCAGTTATAAACCTCAAAACAGTATGATTAGATCTGTGGCAAAGGAAAAAACTGTTTCTGTGTCACTAACCTGGAACCCTGGAATGAAATCTTTGTAAAGTTTCATGGCTGAATGGATTCTTTTTATAATTGCAGTCAATTGCTTAATGTCATGACACTTTATTCCGATTTGTGTTTGTACTATGATGTCATACAGCTCTTTTCCCTGGAATTTCTAGCTGTGTTAGTTGTTGTTGTGTTGCAAGAAGAGACGGATATGCTTTCATCTGATGAAAATTTTCCAGGTTCCTAATCGTTGAATTGTGTAATGAAATACACTTGCATTTTGAAAACTGCCATGGTGGAGTCCTTTGATGCCTCCCATTTTAATTTTAACTTATCATTTTCCAGGCCTGTTGCAGAGTTTCAAGCTAAGATTTATTTTGATTGCACTTCTGAGTTAATTTCACTTTTCTGGTGGATCATAGACATTCCTTGGGTTCCTGTTTGCTGTGATGGCATTCATCTTCAAATACCTTTAAAAAAATTTTTTTAAGAAAGTTTATGGAAGGTAAACTTTCTAATTTCTTCCTACCTAAAACCGTGTTATCTCCTCTCTGATAGCTAAGTATAGATTCTCAGGTCTGAAATATTTCTCTCCTAGAATCATAACTGCATTTCTCTGTTGTCTCCTAGCATTAAGTATTGTCAAATTATAAATCTCATATCTGTCTTCATAGCAGCTCTTGGTAATAAACTTTTTACCATCCAGTCTTTCCTTTTATTCCTTTTTACCAAACCCTGATTTTGTTCATGTCTCAAGACCATTGTTTTGAAGGAGGGGGCCCTCTTCCCCAACCCCAGGGAGGGGCTCATGATTTATTTAGGCCAGTCAGGAGAAATCCATTCTCCACATCAGTGATTGACTTACTAATAGGCTTTCAAATGTTTATGCTGGAGGATTTGATGATTCTAAACTGTGGCAGGCATTCTGTGACCATGAGAACAAATGTCAGCGACAGCAGAATAGACTGAAAGAATCTGAGTTATTGATAATGTGATCGCACAGTTGAATTAGCCAACCCTAAAACTATCTGAGTTGACCCTTGAATAAACTAGGGGTTAGGAACACCGACCCCAACACTGTGCAGTGGAGAATCCACGTTTAACTTTACAGCCGGACCTCCCATATTGGAGGTTCCATATTTGGGGATTCAGCCAGCCATGAATCATGCAGTACTGCAGGATTATTTAACAAAATATAATCCAAGTATAAGTGGACCTACACAACTCAAAACAGTGTTGTTCGAGTCAGCTGTAGGACTTGCCTGGTGGTCCAGTGGTGAAGAATCCACCTGCCATTGCAGGGGACACTGGTTCAATCCCTGATCTGGGAAGCTTCCACATACGAGGGGGCAACTGAGCTCATGTGCCACAACTGCTGAAGACTGTGCCCATTTCTCATGTCCCGCCACGAGAGAAACCGCCTCAATGACGAGCCCACTCACCGCAACTAGAGAGTCGCCCCCACTCACCACAGCTAGGGAAAGTCCGTGTGTAGCAACGAAGACCCCGTGTAGCCAGAAATAAAAATAATTAAAACTTTTTAATTGGAAAAATAAAAGATATCCTGGAGGTGAACAAGTTCAAAACATAAAAGAGTAAAGAAAGTGTTGTTTTAAAAAAAAGAATCAACAGTGTTTTGTCAAATTTTTGAGAATCACTTTTTCTCTTGAAGAGATCATATTTATCACTATTCCTAGCTCCTATTTTGAATCATTGGCACCTGAACATGGCTGATTTTTGTGTTAAACACTAGGCACCTCAGGCCTAATGTTTCTCCAATGTCTTCTTCACAAAGGGGTGAGAAACTTGAAAAAAAAGAAGAGCATCTGTACAATGAACTTGATAGACTTGCAGAACTGAAAAGACTGTCGGGAGTTAATTGAGTCCACGCCCGGGCTCTAAGCAGGTCTCATGAGAAAGTGCCCCATAAAATTGCTTCCTATGCTTTTCATAGACACAGAAGTGTCATCACCTCCCTTGCTTTGGTGCATTCCAGCATGGCTTTAGAGTTTTATTCTGAAAGAAACGGTGTGATATTTGTCTTAACAGAACCAGTTATTCTTAGCATGTGGGAAGCATTTCTTGTTGCAGGAAAACCAACTCATGTGCAAATTGATAAAATAGATTCAGGGAAGTGAGAGTTTGAGCTGCAGAAGTGACTTGGTTTTTACAAAAGTTTTCCTAGAATGTTCTTTAAAACACAAAGCTCACCAAATGGATTAAAAATGGAACTTCATCTCAAAAATAAAAATCCCAGATGCTGCCTATCTAATGGAGCATTTATTTTAAGTGCACATGCTGTTAAATATATGAAACCCCTCTATTAAGTGGTAGCCAAGGAGAAACCTCTGGTTTGGGAGTGGCATTCGCCTTTCCCCACCCGGGGCTTTCCTAGGGTGGGGACCTGCTTGGCTACCCTAATTCCTTCCACGTGGAGGCCCTGGCATCTGCAGTTGTAAACCACGGTTCTCTGACACGCAAATCCCAGATGGTGCTTTGACTTTAACGCCCATATTGCCTGCAGATTTCCACCGCGTGTGGTTTAATTTTTTCCCCTCACTGTTGCTCAGTGCATGCTTGTTGTGCAGGAAGAAAAGTAGATAAATATATAACAAAAATAAAGAAAACTCCTGTAGCCCCACGACTGTTCATATTTTGAAATCAATCCTTCTACATGGTTCCTGGGTATGTTCATTTATATGTATAACTTTATTTTTTTATTTTTTAATTGAATTTTTATTTTATATTTGAATGTTTGTAAATAGTTGATTTACATTGTTGTGTTAGCTTCAGGTGTACAACACAGTGATTCAATTATACATAAATACACATATATGTTCTTTTTCAGATTCTTTTCCCATGTAGATGATTGGGCTTCCTGGTGGCTCAGATGGTAAAGAATATGCCTGCCATATTGGAGACCCAGGTTCAATGCCTGGGTTGGGAAGATCCCCTGGAGAAGGGAATGGCTACCCACTCCAGTATTCTTGCCTGGAGAGTTCCATGGACAGAGGATCCTGGTGAGCTACAGTCCATGGGATCACAAAGAGTTGAACACAGCTGAGCAACTAACACACACACCTAGATGATTACCGAATATTGGGTAGAGTTCCCTCTCCTTGTTGGTTGTTTATTTTATATATAGGAGTGTGTGTGTGTGTGTGTGTGTATGTTAATCCCCAATTTTAATTTATCCCCCCACCTTTCCCCTTGGCAACCACAAGTTTGTGCTCTTTGTCTGTGAGTCTGTTTCTGCTTCATAGATAAGTTCACTTGTATCATATTTTAGATACCACATATAAGTTATATTATATGGCATTTAGCTTTCTTTTTCTGACTGACTTCAGGTCCATGTTGCTGCAGATGACATTATTTCATCCTTTTTTATGGCTGAGTTGTTGTTCTTGTTGTTCACTTGCTAAGTTGTGTCTGACTCTTTGCGACCCCTTGAACTGAAGCACTCTAGGCTTCCCTGTCACTATCTCCAGGAGTTTGCTCAAACTAATGTCCATTGAGTCAGAGATGCCATCCAACCATCTCATCCTCTGTTGCACCCATCTTCTCTTGCCCTCGATCTTTCCCAGCATCAGGGTCTTTTCCAGTGAGTCAGTTCTTCGCATCAGGTGGCCAAAGTATTGGAGCTTCAGCTTCAGCATCAGTCCTTCCAATGAATATTCAGGACTGATTTCCTTTAGGATGGACTGGTTTGATCTCCTTGCAGTCCAAGGGATTCTCAAGAGTCTTCTCCAACACCACAGTTCAAAAGCATCAATTCTTCAGTGCTCAGCTTTCTTTATAGTCCATCCCTTACATCCATACATGACTACTGGAAAAACCTTAGCCTTGACTAGATGGACCTTTGTTGTTATGGTTGAGTAGTTCCATTATATGTATGTACCACATCTTCTTTATCCATTCCTCCATTGATGGACATTTAGCTTGCTTCTGTGTCTTGGCTATGAACTTTGGGATGTATGTGTCTTTTCAAATTATGATTTTCTCTAGATATATGCCCAGGAAGGGGAGTGCAGGATCATGTGGTAGCTCTACTTTTACTTTTTAAAGGAATCTTCCTACTGTTCTCCATAATGGAACTTTATTTTTAATTATTTTTTACAAAAATGGTGTTGGACCTGTACTACTCAGGCTACTCCCCATTCTGTGTGTCATGCCGTGGATGTCATGGCCAACAGGTGACCCAGATGTACCCATCACAGGCTACTGCTTATGAGCTGCTACTGGGCAAGGGCCCATCAGCTCATCATAGTCAGCTGTGTTCACCAACATGAAGGGAAAAGCATGGGGGCCATTGCACCCTAGAGATACCATGTATTGAGCACCTACTGTTTGCTCCTGGAGATTTTACATGCGTTATCTCTGCTTTCCAGACTTACCCCAGGGAGAGCTGGTTCCCACATTTTGTGGATGAGAACATTGAAACTTGGTTAAGTCAGAATTTAGACTCAGATCAGTTTGGTTCCAGTGCCTGTATTTCCTGGGTCCCCTCAGTGCTTCCAGCTGGGCAGACCAGCGGGGTCTGGGGTGAAGGCAGCAGGAAGGGGAGGATGCTGTCCCCGGAGAAGGATGGGAGGTGGGATGGGATGAGCTAGATTGACCTGTAATGGACTGAGCAGGGCGGCTGGGGGCTGTTTTCTGCTCAGTCGAGGCAGGGGTTGGGGGCAGTGACTGAGCCTCAATGGGAGATACTTCTAGGGTAGATGTGTCCAGAGATAGAATGGGTTCCTGTGGGGCAGGGTTGGCCTGGGGAAAGCCATGGGGCTGAAAAAGCTTGGTCTTCACTCATGTGCAAAGCTCTCAAGCTCCTCAGGCCCCTTAAGACCCATCAGGGGTCCCAAACCCCAGGCCTGCCTCTCTGGTCTTCTTGGGTGGGACTCTCCCAGGGTACAGATCTCCATCCTGTGGCATTAGAGCTCCCACAGGCAGTAGTCCAGCTCTCCGAAGGCTTTTTCTGCTGACTAAGAAAGTGCAGGCACTGGTGGGTTAATGGGTATTACTGGCTCAGTATACTTGTCTCTCCTAAATACTCTCACTGGGACAGCATTGTTGGTACCAGGGGCTGGAAATATAAAGAGGAAGCCACCTTCTATTAAGCAGCTCACTGTAGTGGGGTGGCGTGACACAGTGGGGAGAACACGGGTTTGAAAGGACGTGATGGAGGTGCGCGCTGCAGGTTATGCTGCTTTGTTGTTGTTCCTGTTGTTGCTTTTTTGTTGTTTTTCCCCTGGGGAGAGGGGCCTGAGAGTAGCCCTGGAAGGAGATACTGGAGTGGGGCTTTGAGGGATGAATAGGAGCTGTATACCAGGCCGAGGAGTCACTGCACTGAGAAAGCAGCTTAACCAATTCCTGGACACAGTGATGGCCTCTGCCCGGACTGGATCATGTAGGCAGAGGCTGTAGGCTGGGCCAGGCTGAGGAGGGCCTCGGGTGACATCCTGGGACATGGGAGCTCTATCCCTCGGGCAGATTCTAAAGCATTTTAATCAGGAGAGAGACTTAATCTGACTTGTATTCTGGGAGGATATTCTTGGTAACTGTGAGGAGGCTGGATGAGTCACTTGGAGAGCAGGAGGCCGTATCACAGAAAGTGCAGTCATCTGGATGTTTTCTGCAGATGCTGAGGATGAGTTTGGATCAAGGTGGCTTTGTCCCAGGGTTCCAGTGAAAGGAAACGTCCTCAAGGATGTGTGGCAGGTGGTGTTGGTCCCCAGGGAGGCAAGCGAAGCAGTGCCCCCCAGCCCCTGGGCCTCATGCTCGGGGGCAATAGAGCCCGAGGCTGCCTTCATAGCCCTTTAAAGAAACGGAAGGCATTGGGCATTCATGGATTGCAGTAAGTCCTGGTGTTGGCCTGGGCAGGGAAGGAGGCCCTGGACACCTTTCCTATGTTCGCTCTTAACGGCCAGCAGGCTTTGTGAAGCTTTCTTGCTTCCAGAGGTGAGGAGCCACATGGGATGAAGGCCCCACACTGGGCAGGGGTGTCCGGGTGGGCCAGAGGGCTCTGACCCCAAGAGACAGCCAGTCAGAGAGTTTGGGGAGACTCCCAGGCTGGGTGGAGCCAGCAATGGGCAGGGCCTGGTCTGCCAGACACCTCTTGGGTGGAGTGTATCCTGTGCTTAGTCGCTTAGTCGTGTGCAACTCTTTGAGACCCCATGGACTGCAGCCTGCCAGGCTCCTCTGTCCATGGGGATTCTCCTGGCAAGAGTACTGGAGTGGGTTTCCATTCCCTTCTTCAGGCGATCTTCAGGGATAGAACCCAGGTCTCCAGCAGGCAGATTCTTTAGTGTCTGAGCTACCAGGAATGCCCAAGAATATTGGAGTGGGTAGCCTATCCCTTCTCCAGGGGATCCTTCTGACCCAGGAGTTGAATTGGGGTCTCTTGCATTGCAGGCAGATTCTTTACCAACTGAGCTGCCAGGGAAACCCTATACTCTAATACAAACCAGAAACTTTTAAAACAAGATAAAAAGAGAGGCCATGGAGTGTTCTGTGGTTCAGAGCCAGGCTGTGGGTTCAAATCCTGGCTTCACCACTTCCTTGCTGCATGTCTTGGAAAAGCCACTTCTCTCTCCATGCCTTGGTTTTCCCATCTGTAATATGGGGGCGATAATGACCCCACATTGCGGGTTTATTGTGAGGATGAAATGAGTCGATGCCTCCACAGCATTTGCAGCAATGAGCATCTTGCTAGGATCAGGTGCCTGCTTGCTTTGCCAGAGACCCAGGGCAGCCTGAACTCTCAGGAGGTCAGCCACCCAGACCCACCCTGGTCCCAGGCGCTTCTTCCTCCTCTGGCGTATGCACAGCTGCACCCTGAGACACCACCCTTCTCCCTCCACTTCCTACAAATCCAAGGACCAACTGGTGCCCAGACACACCCAGTTAGAGGGCAGGGGAGAAGCTGCGTGATACCCTGACCCAGCCCTGGAGCCCTGGCTGGCCAAGCCCCATGCCACCAGGGGAGGCAGCCTCCCCTTCCAGAGCGCCCAGCTGTACCTGGACTGACGCCCCCCCCCACTTGCTCCCCGCAGTTCTCCCTTTGCCTGGAACTTCAAAGAGGTCTATTTTTTCCTTTTGCATTTGGATTCCAGGAATATTTAATGGGGCGTGTTAGAGCAAACAGCCCCACTCACAGTCTTCTTCCCGAGATTAAACAGGTGCTCCGGCTTCTTTAGCCAGGCTTGGCAGCTGCCGCAGTGGAGAGCTCCCCCCGGGGGCCTCTGTGGCTGCACTTTCCTCCCGGCTTTGGGCGGGGGGATGGGCCCCAGTGCTCCTCTCCCTGCTCTGGGCCTTCCCCCTACTTCCCCATCAGCCCAGCCCGTGCAGGGCAAAGCCATCTCATCTGTGAGGAAAAAACAAGAAAGCAGGTCCTGTCATCAGGTGTGTTTGACTGAATCCACATAAGTTCTGAGGGTGGGGTGAGGTGAGGCCCCAGTGGACACCCCCCTAGGACAGGCCTGTGGAACCACTTAGGCGGCCATCTTCCTCTCTCCCGAGGGAGGGGTTGCTGCATCAGGCATTGGGGACTGTCCCTCATCCCCTGCCTGTCCTCTGGGACTTGGCTCAGCTCACAAGCGGGGGTCCTGAAGCCCGTCTTCCCCTGCCCAGGCCAGCAGCCCAATTGCCCAGTGCGGTGAGCCCTACCACCCCTCTCCTTTTTTCTGGAAGTTTCACAACCATGTTCAAATATAAACACCATTGTGTGAGAGCCCAGCAGCCCCTCGGGAGTCCCCTGCGGTGTGATGGATGAGCTGGGGACAGAGCCCACATCAGTCAGCTCTTACCTGGCCCCAGAGCAGGCCGTCAGCCCCGCCTGACTTGCATCATTTGTCTCCAAGTACCAGGGGATTTTCGGCAGCTGTGGAGCCAAGCATTTCAACAGGGAACATAGTTCTGGTCTGCGGTAAGAATAACACACACTGCCTGTTTGCTTCAGCAGCCTGGCCTCGCATCTCCTGGGCTGGGCGTGTCAGCCCCCGTGGTGACCCCTCGCCCTCCCCACAGCTCCTCCTGCAAGTGCCTGTGCTGGTCAGGAACCCCACGGGTCCCAGACTCAGGGTGCACTTGGTGGAGGACGTTCCTCCCTCTTCCCCTCGCCCCGAGACCTTATTTCCGCCTGACTCCCAGGGGCTGTAATGCTGGAAGCCAAGTCCTGGGCCCAGAAGGATGTTTCCTTCCACAGATGCAGCATTGTTCTCCTTTCTTCCTCTGCCCTTTCTTTGTCTCTCATTCCATCCCCTCCCTCCTCCTCATTTTGTGCCTTCTCCACCCAGAGAGGCCTTGCTCTGAGGAGGGATGGATGCGGGGCTGGAGGAGGGACCCTAGCTCATGGTGCTGGTATAAAAAAAGCAACTACAGAAAGTAGACAGGGTGTCAGAGGCTGATCATCAGCCGGACACAAGGGCCCGAGGGGGAGGCAAACACAGCAGCGGAGCACAGAGACCCCGTGTGGGAGCCACTGAGAGTTCCTGAGGGGGAGAAGAGGGGTGAGGGGA
The DNA here is from genome assembly GCF_055505025.1 of Bos grunniens. NCBI lineage: Eukaryota > Metazoa > Chordata > Mammalia > Artiodactyla > Bovidae > Bos > Bos grunniens. The sequence goes on along the minus strand of NC_141177.1, from coordinate 49,834,605 downwards.
GAGAGGAGATGGAAGGGGAGGTGGCCGGGGCCCCAGGGCCTCAGCGCAGCATCCCTCAGCCAGACTCTTGGCTGCATTCAGCCAGTTCTCCAGGCAGAACTGGAGGCTGGAATCCCTCGTCCTCCTTCCAGAACTGCCTGCCCATGCTGAAACAGAGGGCTGCAGAGTCTCCCTACCCACCTGTGCACCCAGTGCTGCCTGCAGACAGGGAGCCTCTGGGAGCCGAGCCTTCTCGGGGCCTCCCAAGCATTGTATCCAGTTCAATTCAGTTCAGTCGCTCAGCCATGTCTAACTCTTTGCGACCCCATGAATCGCAGCATGCCAGGCCTCCCTGTCCATCACCAGCTCCCAGAGTTCACTCAAACTCATGTCCATTGAGTCGGTGATGCCATCCAGCCATCTCATCCTCTGTCGTCCCCTTCTCCTCCTGCCCTCAATGCCTCCCAGCATCAGAGTCTTTTCCAATGAGTCAACTCTTTGCATGAGGTGGCCAAAGTACTGGAGTTTCAGCTTTAGCATCATTCCCTCCAATGAACACCCAGGACTGATCTCCTTTAGAATGATCTCCTTTAGGACTGATCTCCTTTAGGACTGGTTGGATCTCCTTGCAGTCCAAGGGACTCTCAAGAGTCTTTTCCAACACCACAGTTCAAAAGCATCAATTCTTCGGTGCTCAGCTTTCTTCATAGTCCAACTCTCACATCCATACATGACCACAGGAGAAACCATAGCCTTGACTAGCTGGACCTTTGTTGGCAAAGTAATGTCTCTGCTTTTCAATATGCTATCTAGGTTTGTCATAACCCTCCTTCTAAAGAGTAAGCATCTTTTAATTTCATGGCTGCAATCACCATCTGCAGTGATTTTGGAGCCCCCCAAAATAAAGTCTGACACTGTTTCCCCATATATTTCCCATGAAGTGATGGGATGCCATGATCTTCGTTTTCTGAATGGTGAGCTTGAAGCCAACTTTTTCACTCTCCTCTTTCAATTTCATCAAGAGGCTTTTGAGTTCCTCTTCACTTTCTGCCATAAGGGTGGTGTCATCTGCATATCTGAGGTGATTGATATTTCTTCCAGCAATCTTGATTCCAGCTTGTGCTTCTTCCAGCCCAGCGTTTCTCATGATGTACTCTGCATAGAAGTTAAATAAGCAGGGTGACAATATACAGCCTTGACATACTCCTTTTCCTATTTGGAACCAGTCTGTTGTTCCATGTCCAGTTCTAACTGTTGCTTCCTGACCTGCATATAGGTTTCTCAAGAGGCAGGTCAGGTGGTCTGGTAGTCCCATCTCTTTCAGAATTTTCCACAGTTTATTGTGATCCACACAGTCAAAGGCTTTGGCATAGTCAATAAAGCAGAAATAGATGTTTTTCTGGAACTCTCTTGCTTTTTCGATGATCCAGGGATGTTGGCAATTTGATCTCTGGTTCCTCTGCCTTTTCTAAAACAAGCTTGAACATCTGGAAGTTCACGATTCACGTATTGCTGCAGCCTAGCTTGGAGAATTTTGAGCATTACTTTACTAGTGTGTGAGATGAGTGTAATTGTGCAGTAGTTTGAGCATTCTTTGGCATTGCCTTTCTTTGGGATTGGAATTAAAACTGACCTTTTCCAGTCCTGTGGCCACTGCTGAGTTTTCCAAATTTGCTGGCATATTGAGTGCTGCACTTTCACAGCATCATCTTTCAGGATTTGAAATAACTCAACTGGAATTCCATCACCTCCACTAGCTTTGTTCGTAGTAAGGCCCACTTCTCATTTCAGGATGTCTGGCTCTAGGTGAGTGATCACACCATCGTGATTATCTTGGTCATGAAGATCTTTTTTGTACAGTTCTTCTCTGTATTCTTGCCACCTCTTCTTAATATCTTCTGCTTCTGTTAGGTCCATACCATTTCTGTCCTTTTTTTTGCCCATCTTTATAAGAAATGTTCCCTTGGTATCTCTGATTTTCTTGAAGAGATCTCTAGTCTTTCCCATTCTGTTGTTTTCCTCTATTTCATGAGCAGGAATATCCCAGAACCCAGAGACTCAGCCAGGGGTTGGCCAGCAGAGCACTGCCTTCAGGAGATCTCCGTTTCTTCCTGCCCTAGCGGGGCCCTGTGGCTGGGGCTGCAGGAGCCTCCAGTGGACACTTGGGGGCTGCAGGATTGGGACTTGCCTTCTGTGCTCCCAGCAGGGTCTGGGGAACTGGAATGCTCCCTGCTAGGGGGTTACCTCCTATGTGGCCTTCAAAGCTGTCTCTGTAGGGAGAAAATTCCAGTTTGGGGGACATCAGCCCACAGTGCAGGCAGGGTCACTAAGGACAGCACTAGCAAGCTACCTGGGACACACGTATCCCTGACTGTGACCCCAGATGACTTTCCTGATGGGCAACCAGGCTTTGCTAAGTCCCCCCAACCCCCTTCCTCTCCCCTTAGGGTGTGTGAGGAGGGGGCGTGTGCTGCTCGATACACACACCCACAGGCACACGTGTGCAGTCACAGTCACTGAACATACCACAGTACAGAATACTTAGGAAACAGAGACAGAGGAAACACTCCACCCCCACCGTGATCTCACCTAAGAACTGCTGACCAATATCAGGAGTGTTTCTAAAGAAAGCAGTTGTTGTTGTTTAGTTGCTAAGTCGTGTCCGACTTTTCTGTGACCCCACGGACTAGCCTGCCAGGCTCCTCTGTCCGTGGGATTTTCCCAGCAAGAATGCTGGAGTGCGTTGCTGTTTCCTCCTTCAAGGGATCTTTCCGACTCATGGTTCAAACCATCTCCTGCATTGGTGGATAGGTTCTTTACCACTGAGCCACCTGGGAAGCCCAAAGAAAGCAATATAAGAATGAAAAAAAAGTAAAAGGGTCAGAAAAGAGTATTTCCTATTTACCCTTTAAAAATTGTTTTATTGAAGTATAATTGACTTACAGTGTGTTAATTTCTGCTGTATAGCAGTGACTCAGTTATACATACATACACATGTAAATATTTATATATATTCTTTTTATATTCTTTTGCATTATGGTTTGTCACAGTATACTGAATATGTTAATATCTCCGTGTGTCACACAGCAGGACCTTGTTGTTTATCCATTTCGTAGTACCGTGTCTTTTAATCCCAAACTCCCAGTCTGTTCCCCTACCCGCTCCCCTTGGCAACCACCAGTCTGTTCTCTCTCTGTGAGCCTGATTCTGTTTTGTAGATAAGTTCATCTGTGTTGTATTTTAGATTCCACATATAAGTGATATTATATGTTTGTCTTTCTCTCTCTGACTTACTGTAGTATAATAATCTCTAGGTCCATGCTTTTTGCTGCATGTAGCATGATTTCATTCTGTTTTATGGCTGAGTAACATTCCATTGTATATATGTACCACATCTTCTTTACCCATTCATCTGTTGATCGACCGACAGTGTTCATTAACAGATGAATGGATAAAGATGTGGTACGCATATGCCATATACTATGATAGCCATGTACTACTTGGCTATAGTAAATAATGCTGCAGTGAACATTGGGTTGCCAAGTATCGTCTTGAATTCTACTTACCCTTTTAAAAATGCAAATACTAATATAAGACACAGTTCAGTCATTCCCTCCTCTCATCTGTGGTTTCAGTTATATGTATTCAACCACAGTCTAAAAATACTAAATGGAAAATTCCAGAAATAAACAGTAGGTTTTAAATTGTACACTGTTTGAGAGGCAGGATGAAATCTTCTGTCCACAATCTGCAGCATCCTTTTGTCCAGCACATCTGCCTGTTGGCCACCGTGGAGCCACTAAGTTGTCAGATCTGCCGTCACAGGACCACAGTGCTTGTGTTCAGGTGGCCCTAATTATACTTCATATTGGCCCCAAAGCACGAGGGCAGTGATGCCAGCAGTTCGGATGTGCCATTGAGAAGCTGTAAGGTCCTTCCTTAAGTGAAAAGGTGAAAGTTCTCCACTTAATAAGGAAAGGAAAAGAGATTGTATGCTGGGCTTGCTAAGATCTACAGTAAGAACAAACCTTCTACCTGTGAAATTGTGAAGAAAGAAAAAAAATGCATGCTAGTTTTGCTGTCGCGCCTCAAACTGCAAAAGTCACGGCCACAGAGAATGATGACCTAAGTGCTTCGTTACGATAGCAAAGGCATTGCATTTATATAATACATTTTGAGAGAGAGACCAGATGTATATAACTTTGATTACAGTGTACTACTATGATTGTTCTATATTATTAGTTATTGTTGTGCATTGCTTACTCTGCCTGACTTGTAAACTGAGCATTATCCTAAATATGTCAACTACAGATTGGTAGTTGCCATGGGCACTTGCCATCTCCCTCTATGAAGATTAAATCATGTGCTACTGCAGCTGCTGACTTTCAGTACCCCCTGAAAAGAGCTCAAGAAATGAGGCCCTCTGTGCTCTGGGGAAACTGGCAGAACAGGTCTTTGGATCGTTTATTTTCAGGAGCCAATTTTATGAGCCCAATTCTTGCATCTCCTCATATTTAGAAAAGCACTAAAATCCTTCATGGTGACATCTGCCCCTCCTGCCTGGCCTCACGAGACCAGCAGAAACCTGCAAAAATCTGTGCTTGATTGCATGTTCTCCCCCTTCACCAAAATCCCATAGATACTGGCCTCCCCTCCTGCCTCTTTGGAGCAGTTTCTCAGAGCTGTCTAAGGCACTATCTCCCGGGCTGTAGTCCTCATCTTGCCCCAAATAAAATTTCACTTACAACTTTCATGTTGTGCATTTTTAAAAATCAACAGGTATTGAAAGGAAAAGCTTGGTATATACACAGGGCTTGGTATTATTCCAGGCACCCACTGGAGTCTTGGGATGCATCCTCCTTGGATAAGGAGAGGAGGTGACTATAGAAGTTTTATTCTCGATACAGTTTTGTGCGCTCCTTTTCTAACTTAACATTTTGCCAGAAGAATTTTAGATGAGTAGTATTAACAGGGATCACTTAGAATGACAGATTAACATTCCAGGAAACGGAAGTATGGTGGTAATAGTCCACATGTTGTGTCGGACTTTTAAGTGACTTCTGTTTTTTCGCTGCTCCAAGCAGTACTGCACCACAGCTGCAAAAAATACGTGTTTGATTGAACTGATCTCTGGGAGCCACAAACCACAAGCTTCGTGTTTCTTGCATGAGTCCAGCACCACAGATGGGAGCCATCCCTTGGCCATGGAAGTGGAGTGAGTCAGTGCAAGCCCAGCCCCTCCTGGGAGGGACGTTATAGGTCATTGTGTTGTCCCAGGCAGAGGAGACCTTCTCTTTGTCTCCCGCTACCCTGGTGCTGTGCCCCCCCGCCCCCACCGACCCATCGTCTCTGAGCTCACCCTTCCTGCCCACCATGGGAACCCCAACTGCTTTTCTCCTCAATGAAGTGTGAGCCCTTGAACACGGAGACTGTGTTACCTCATCTTTGAACCTCTCGTGCCTGGGGACGGGACACTGAATTCTTCACAAATACTGGGCTGGAGGGAAAGAGGACAGAGGGGAGGTGAGGGGAACAGCCACTTCCTTCAGCATGGTCATCGAGGACATTTTCATGGTCGAGTGGTCTAGTTTTGGGGAGGTGGTGGGGAGCTTTGTTTGTGGCTTGCCAAGTCTTCTTTTGTTTGAATTGGGAGAGTGATGCAAAAAGGGCTCACGGCCAGCCGGTCTTCACCAGCCTGGGAAATGGAGAGACTTGACCACTCTGTACCAGACCCACAACAGCAGGAATTCTGTGAACACGATCCCCAACAGTGGATATGATCCCTGACAGCGGGCACAGTCCCCAGCAGCACATACGATCCCCAGCGCGGATACAACCCCAAAGGTGTGTTTCTCAGCTCTGTCCCCTTGGAGCCTCAGTTTCCTAACCTGAAAATGTGAATAATAAAACCACCCACTTCGGGGCTGTCGGAGTGGATGAACTGAGCTGCTCCATGTGGCTCATGCAGAAATCTTGGACACATACAAAAGGTCCAGCTCGTCTTAATTGGACCAGAGTTGAAATGAACCAGAATCGAAATCTGATCTTCAGCATCTGTAGGTCTGTGCACAGCAGCCATGAACATGTGAGCTGAAATGTGACCTTGGACCAGTTCTGAGGGATTGCCTGTCTCCTCCTGGCATCTTCCAGAAAGGAAATAGTGGGGACAGCCCCTTGTGGAGGCTGCTTTCCTTTGGTTTGCACCTTCTAACACCTTTGAAGAGTGTTGCCATTTCTGTCTGTTCTCTCCCGGGTTTTTCTTTGGTCTGCTCAGGGCTTTCTCCCAGGTGACTGGATCTTTCTTGTCCCTGGGCAGGGCCAGGTGACTCAGCCCATTGGGAACAAGACCTTTCTGGATGGCGTTTTGATGCCCACTACAGCTTCTCTCATTCTGGGCTTTGGCTTGGAGAAAGTGGCAGGAACGGTCATAGCAGTAAAGGCCCTTTCTGTTCCAGTGGGGTCTCAGGATGCCTTTGGGTTCCTGTCTTCAGAGGATTTTGCTGTGGTTGCTACTGCAGATCTTAACTGGTCAGCATGGAGACCAAAGACATAAACATGAAATCTACTGCTTGTAACATTACGAGATGCTGTTGAGGATGTTGGCAAGACAAAATTCTCTGAGGTTTCACAGTGAGATATCCCCTCACACCTGACAGGACGGCCAACATCAAAAAACGTGTGTGTGTGCCAAGTCGCTTCAGTTGTGTCTGACTCTTTGCGTCCCCAAGGACTGTAGCCCTCCAGGCTCCTCTGTCCATGGGATTCTCCAGGCAAGAATACTGGAGTGGGTTGCCATGCCCTCCTCCAGGGGCTCTTCCCAAACCAGGGATCAAACCCATATCTCCTGTGGCTCCTGCATTGCAGGTGGATTCTTTACTGCTGAGCCACCAGGGAAGCCCTCATCAAGTAACAAATATTGGCAAAGATGTGGAGAAAAGGGAACCTTTGTACACTGTTGGAGAGAATGTAAATTGGTACAGCCACTATGGAAAACGGTATGGAGATTTCTCAAAAAAATTAAAAACTACCATATGACCCAGAAATCCCACTCCTGGATATGTTGGATATGTACCCCCCCAACCCCCATCCCCAAATGTACCCAGTGTTCACTGCAGCACTACTTACAATAGCAGTCAAGACATGAAAGCAACCTAAGTAACCGTCAACAGATCGGTGGATAAAGAAGATGTAGTACATACATACAATGGAATATTACTCATCCACAAAAAAGAATGACGTAATGCCCTTTGCAGCAACGTGGATGGACTTGGAGGGGATTATGATAAGTGCTGAATCAGACAGAGGAAGATAAATACCAGATGACCTCACATGTGGAATCTTATAAATACAACAAACTAATGAATAAAACAAAAAAGCAGACTCAGGTAATGGAGAATAAACTAGTGGTCTCCAGTGGGGAGAGGAAAGCAGGGGAGAGGCATTACAGGGGTAGAGGATTAAGAAGGAGGGGTTATTATGGAATTATATAAAATCATGTATGTGAAACATCTGAAAATTTTAAAGCACTGTAGAACTTGAAGAATTATTTTTTTTAAAAAACAGCCCTGAGGTTTCAGCATCAGAGCCATGCTTTCTCTAAACCACGGGTTTGTTTTTGTCCTGTGAGCACCATGGCTTCTGTAACTGATGGTTTCACTTATTACTTGGGCTGCTAGGGAGCTCAGAGCCAAAACTGTGTCTCTCCTCCCTGAAGCTGAGGCAGGACAATTGGTGTGCCCTTCTGTGAGGTCATTTATTTTCCTATTCATGTTACCCTCCAGTCCCTCAAAGGTTTTGGTTGCTGTTCTTCTGAATGAACCCTGTTGGTCACAGGATCAGTTCTCCATAGTCAGCAACCCGGACAACGAGCACCCAGAATCTGTCCATCCCATTGTCTCCACACTGGCCAAAGGCTCTCAGGTCAGCAGCTTGAAGCGCTAGGTTTGCCCTAGTGTGTTTTTGATGTTCATTTAAAATCCTGCCCTGCCATTTATTTTCTTTCAGGGCCATGTGAGGCTGGCCTAATTTTCATGACTCTTCACAGGACTCCACACCAGGTGGTAAAGAGGAATGCAAGTGGATCCGTGTGCCAGGCACGTTTCTGTTGAGTCAGATGATTTTCAAAAGAAATTCTCTGAGCCTCTCACAGCCTCTTCTTAAGACCATCCTCCCTCCATGCCTCTCTCTTTCCTTTCTTCTTTCTGGCCCTTCTTGCTTTCCACTGCACACATATGTCCCTTGGTAGCTGTACAAGTCACTTCACTTATTTGAGCCTCAGGTTTTTTTTTCCTTTTCATCCATAAAAGAGGGACCACAAGAAGTTATATAATGATTAGGTGGATTAAATGAAATCATTCCTGTAAAGCACTGAGAGGCAGGAGAAGCACAATGAATGTTCAGTTCAGTTCAGTCACTCAGTCGTGCCTGACTCTTTGCAACCCCATGGGCTGCAGCACGCCAGGCTTCCCTGTCCATCACCAACTCCTGGAGCTTGCTCAAACTCGTGTCCATCGAGTGGGTGATGCCACCCAACCATCTCATCCTCTGTCGTCCCCTTCGCCTCCTGCCTTCAATGTTGTGTTGAGCCATGAATGTTAGCTGTTATCATTCACTCATTCAACAGACATTTATGAATAGCATCTGTTAAATGCTGGACATACACAAACATTTGTCAAGGAAAGAGAATTCTCCTTATTTAAACACAGACCCAGGGCGGTCCAGTGCTTAAAAGACTCCATGCTCCCAGTGCAGGGGCATAGGTTCGATCCCTGGTTGGAGAAGTAAGATTCTGCTTGCCTCATAGCAAAGCCCCCAAAACAGGAAATTACACACATACATGCACACACGCACACCCGAACACAGTAATCCAGGGGCAGAGAAGGACTGAGATTCCACTTGTGAGACTTGCTGGACTCCTAGGACGGGCTGGCAGTGGCCCCTTTGGGAGGCTGCTTTCACTACTTCTCGTTTCCTCACCCCAGTTTATGACATCCCCCTTCTCGTGATTGTGAGACTCACCTTCTCTGGTCTGAGGCTCTCTTTAAGGCCTCAGCCACATGTAAGGCTGGGGGCCTCCCAGGCCGAACCCCACCGTCCACTCCCACGAATGTGGCTTCATTGTTACTACCTCTGTGCAAATCAGCCAGAAAAAGATGGGTCTCCGCATTCACTTGACCCTTTATTCCCCAGCCTGGCCTGATGACTTTCAGTTTCCTTCTCTGCCTTTGTGGACTGGTTGTCCCTCTGGCTCCCACAGGCTTAGCTAAACGCCCTCTGTCCAGCGATGGCCTGAGTGATTAATCTGTGGCTCGTTTCCTCCCCTCTTCCCTGGAGCGTGTGCAGGGCCCATCCATCAAGATGCCCAGATAATTGAAGCAGTCCCCCTTCATTCAGGGCCGTGCCTAAGCAGAGATGCTGGCTGGAGACCTGTGCTGTTCTCTATAATTACTCCTTCTGAGTGAATCCCTGGGGCTCCTGTCTGCCTCCTTCAGCTCCTCATCTCCTTGAACCATGTTTCTATAATGGCCTCTCCTCCTCCCACCAAGACTTTTCATCCCAGGCTGGCCTTAGCAATCGTTTCACCTTGACCCCTAAGAAGAGCTGTTCCACCAAAGAACAAGACAGGCAGAATCAATTCAGTGCAGTCTGAGGGAGCTGAGTTGGCCACTAGAAAGAACTTTCTTCCCTGAGGCTTGGAGAAAGGCAGTGGGATCTTTCTAGATCTCTGGGGAAGGGACTGAAGAGTCTTTCTTGAGATCTATTAGAGGAATGAATGCCCTCCCCGAGCCCTTCCCCAGTCTAAGGAGAGTTCTTGGAGTTGGAAGAGACCTAGGAATTATCTATCCCACCCTCCCTCTCAATGCCAATTTTGGGAGACTTTGCTTTGCACAAATCCTCCTTAACTGTTCATTTATTCATTCAGCCACTCATTTCACAATACAGTAAGTTCCCTACATACGAACCTTTAAGTTTCAAACTTTTGGAAGATACAGACATGCATCTGGTTCCAGTGGGGAACCAGAACCAATTCTATCAATGTCAGGCATTAGTGAAATTGCATCTTGCCCTCCGTTTCCTATTGCTGATGACCCTTCAGCTCTACCATCTCCCACCTCCTCTCCCTCCTCCAGTCAGTAACTCTTCTTGCCTGTCCACTCAATGCCAGCTCCTGGATGTCAGCTGTTGTACTGTACAGTGTACTTTTCAAGGTACTGTACTGTAAGATTAAAAATATTTTCGTGTTTGTTTTTTATGTATTATTTGCATACAAAGTATGATAAACCTATTACAGTACAGGGTTATATAGCTGACTGTGTCAGTTGGATGCCTAGGCTAACTTTGTTGGACTTATGAACAAACCGGACTTACACATGTGCTCTCAGAATAGAACTTGTTTGTGTGTAGGGGACTCACAGCATCTTATGACCAGATCTTCACTGTCCCAAGCACAGGGTAGGGACAGGTGACATCAGCAAAGTAGGGTCTGACTAACACGGAGGGATGAGAAGGTTGTTTCCAGACCATCAAGTTAATAAAAGCAATAAACCTCCTTGGTTGTTCTAGGGAATATTCAGTAAGAACGGCTTTGCATTCAAGGGGACGTCCTGTCTTTGAACCAATGCCAGTCAACTTGGCAATGAAACGAAGATGCGTGATCACTCCCACGAGGAAACCTCTCACGCGTGTAGTCCTGAAAACGCGTACCGTGCAACAAAGGATCTGAAATCCTGGATTTGGCTCAATGAGTAACTCAGAGATGCAGAGAATTTGAAGCAGTCATTGTGCTTGGACCCTCTGCATATCAAGACATGTGGAGTCTGGCTGCCTCACTGGGAATCCAAGTCTTATAAAACATGGTCCCAACTTAATTTTCTCCTGAGAGGCTGCTAATATTAGACCTCTGGAGGGCCTCACCGCTGGTGGTGTCCACCCCCACCCTCCAAAAAAGGTGAATATATAGCATTACTAAAAACCATAACACAAGGGTAAGGAAGTCCGATTCTGTTCCAGTTTTCCTCATAATGTCTTTTTGATGCTGTTTTAAAAATATCAAATGAGAAATGCTTAAACAAAAAGGTTGCCATCGATGGCCTGGGGATGTGTGTAGTATGATGGAAGGCAAGCAAGCATTGTCTACTGTCCCCACCAGGACCCCCCATGCACTGTTAGCCTGATCCTGACCCCAAGCTCAGGACCTCGAAGGCTCTTAAGCTTCCTCTGCACCACGCATCTCTCTCTTTCTCTCTTTTCCTCCATAATTCTTACTTTCCATCTAAGATTCCCGTTCAACTTCAACTCCCAGACCAGCAGCACCACCAGACCTGTCCCCCAACCAAGGAGGCCTCCAGTGGTTATTCACACACAAAGAAAGCTCCCCCGCCTCTGATCTCCCGTGGAAAGTGTTGTCTGCATCACTTAATAATATACTACTTGTGACACGTTCCACATTCTTGCTTCGAGCTTATAATTAACTTTTCAAGTGTTCTTGTATTGTTTTAATGAACCTATGAGTGTTTGAGGGCAGGACTCAGGTTTTCATTTCCTTCTGGTGCTGTAAGGAATAGAAACCACCTTCACATTTCAAAGATGCTTCTTCTTGGGTCAGTCCTTCCTAACATGAGGAAGAAAGAGACTCACTTTAGAAGTGGAAATTCTCTGAAACACTGAGAACACATTTCATTTATGAAATATTGAACTAAAGGTTGGTGATCACGTGGTGCCCATACTATGGCACCTTGAAACGCACCATCAAGCACTGGTTAATGTGAAAGGGGAAGTAAAACCTTACATGTTGTAGAAATGCTTAGATCCTCAATAATATCTCTCTACTTTTCCTTCCACCCCATGCCTGCTCCCCACCAAAGCCTTCAACTCTAATCCATGTTTGAGAGTTATCAAAATAGTGAAATAGCTCACCTATTACCACCTCAATTCCAATTATTTCTTTATATTTATTTGTTTATGGCTTCATCAGTTCTTAGTTGTGTCACGAGGGATCTTTTATGTCGCTGCGTGCAGGCTTCCCTCTATTTATGGCGCTTGGGTTTAGTTGCCCCATGGCATGTGGAATCTCAGTTACCCAACTAGGCATCAGACCCGTAGCCCCTGCATTGGAAGGCAGATTCTTAACCGCTGGACCACCAGAGAAGTCCCTTAGCTCCAGTTATTTCGTGCTGTGAGTCAGCCTCCCTTCACAGGGAACTAGGAGAACAGGCAGAGGCCAGTTGCATTTCTATGGGGTGAGAGGAAGGTTGGAAAAGAGTAGAGCTTTAGATCCTTAGTACCTTTAGATCCGGGTACCACTTCTACAGGTCACGTTTCTCTATGTTAGAGCAAGAAGAACCAAGAGGAATAGCCTCGAGAGAAGTGTGCGATTCAAGACCAGATGGTTGCTGATGCCAGGTCTGCAGAGCAACAGCACAAAATGAGCAAGTGTGCATGGTTTGCAATGCTCATGGGAGAAGAGGAAGGCAAGAGGGAGCTAGAGTGTGCTGTAGATTCAGTGCAAAGTAGGAGGCAAGAAAATGTAATTGGCAAGAGTAGAGGGGAAGGGGACAGAAGCTTGAGGAGCCTTTGTTTATTTAGTTTGGGAATAGGGAGATGAACACACTCATAACTAAAATGACCAAAGATTCAAGTGACGCAGGGGGTAAAACAAGGATGGCCGGGGTGGTGACTGTGTTGAGAAGGAATTAACCAGAGGCAGGGGAGGGGAACCTTTCCTTTTGAGAAGCAGATCAATATTGATGTTATAATGTATCATATAAGAGGCCTTTGGTTGTAAGTGAGAAAAGCCAAAATTTTATAGTTTTAATTTCATATTAGAGTATAATTGATGTACAGTGTTGTTAATTTCAAGTGTACAGCCAGGTGATTTAGTTATATATATATATTCTTTTTCGGAGTCTTTTCCATATAGCTTATTACAGAGTATCAAGTAGAATTCCCTGTGCTGTACAGTAGGTCCTTGTTGACTGATTATTTTATATATCATAGTGTGTATCAGAGGATGAGATGGTTGGATGCCATCACCAGTTCAATGAACATGAACTTGGGCAAAGTCTGGGAGATGGTGAGGGATAGGGAAGCCTGGTGTGTTGCAGTCCATAGGGTCTAGAAGAGTAGGACACAACTTAGCAACTGAACAACAAAAATAGTATGTATATGTCAGTCTCAACCTCCTAATTTACACCCCTCCCCCGACCTTTGCCCTTTGGGAACCATAAATTTGTTTTCTTACTCTGTGAGTCTGTTTAAGAGAAACCAGTTTGAATCAGTTAAGTTAAAAAAAAAGAAAAAAAGCATGGCTGAGCCTCAGGAGCTTCTGGAATGTTCCAGACTCTCCCTCCATAGCTGTCGGGTCTCCTCTGCTTCCCCTTCCTTCTCTCGGCCTCTGCAGGTCCTCAGCGTCTTCAGTGTTGTGGGGAAAACAGGACTGAGGCTGCAGCCAAAGGAGTGGGACTGTACTGACTTTCTTGACCCCAAACCCAAAATTCTAGTGAAAGTTTCTCACTGGTCCATCTTGAATCTGTAGGAGCCAAACTGGGGTCAACAGATTGTGCGAGGCTGTGCAGAGGCAGCTGTAGATGAGCACCTGCCCCACTGAAGAGGAGTGTCTTGTCGATCTGTGTAGTTCAGAGGTAGAGGGAAGTTTAGGAAGTCTCTGACAGGTTCACATCTCAGGTTTGTCTTTATTTTTTGTTCTCAGGGAAGTTAGAGCCTCTGCCAAGAATATGGGAGGGAGGTGGATGGAGGTTCAGACTGCAGAAGGTTTGGCATGCTAAAGTATGAACTGAACAAGTCCGTGGGACAACAGAGCAATGTGGAGAGGCAGTCAAGGGTAGGAAGTGCAAGTACGTGAAGGGGTCAGCCCAGATTTATTCACCGGATGAACATTATTGATGACAGTCTATTATCTCTTAACGCTGGACCTGGCACCAATAAAACAGACAGTTGGGCTGATCCAGCACTGGAGAGAGGAAAGATAGCTGCTTCAGGTAGAGGGGGCACAGGAGCCTGGGGCGGGGGCAGAGGGCTGAGGTCGCTGGAGATGGGTCCACAGGAAGGGACGCAGGGACCTCATCAGGAGAAGCTGACACTGTCGTCTCAGTGGTATCCTGTTCATGGCCCTTCCCAGCATAGATGACCTCAGATTAGGTGAATCCAGTCTGTTTTGGTCAGGAATGTGTGTGTGCATGTGTGTGACATGGACTGTACCCTGCGAAGCTCCTCTGTCCTTGGGATTTTCCCAGGCAAGAATACTGGAGTGGGTAGCCAGTTCCTTCTCCAGGGGATCTTCCTGACCCAGGGATCAAACCCATGTCTCTTGTGTCTCCTGCATTAGCAGGTAGAATCTTTACCACTGTGCCATCTGGGAGAGCCATACTCAGGAAAGTCCCATGTGATTATCCATGGCACTTCTTTTCATTACTGACAGGTCCCTATGATGCTAGATCATGTGGTCAGCCTTAACTCAGCCTCGCAGGGATGTCACTTCTTGTGGGTTGTCATTCCTAATGATCTGGAAAGGCTAAGTCCTGGTTCTCAACCTGTGTCTCTCCTGTTGGTCCCACCCAGGGAAATGGAGACATCTGCAAGTCTCCAGTGCCTGCAGTTATGAGGTCCAAAGAGAACGGATCAGAGAAGGAAACACAGCTACTCCGGCCTCTCCGCCTGCTCACAAGAGGGAGACACCCCATCAGCAGAGGCGAGAGGGAACGGCTCCTTTCCTTGTTGGCAGTGGGCTTGGAAACAGCCACACTGGCTTCCCCCAGGCCACCTGATACACCTCCGGCGCCTCAGGGCAGGAAGTCTCAGAAACCAGGCATGGTTTCTGACTGCCCACTTCAACTCTGGTTGGCACGAAAAAAAGAAGGGCTGTGCAGGAATTGTCTCTGTGCCACAGTAGAAACCGAAGTAGATTTTCAGTGCAAACTCACGTGATTGAATGGCTGTCGTCTCCAGAACAGACTGGAGCTGTCCTATCTTAGAGGTGCTTCCGTTGGTGGCCTTGAACTTGGTTTGCAGACAGAAACTGCACTGGTACACCACAGGAGATGGGGCAACTGAGGATGGGGGTCGACGGGAGATTGGCAGGAGCTGGGGCAGGATTTTTTTCCTGACCCCAGCTGGTGATCAGCTTATACCCTAAAGCAGAAGGATTAATAACCAGGGTAATTTTATCCCTGTTAGAATGTAACTACAGATGTGGGCTTACTGGCTGAAACAGCTAATCCTTTCTACATTTGGCTCACTCATGAAATACGATGCCTGAGGTTGTCTAAAGCACTGTTTCCACACGGGCCTGCGCTGGGCGCGGCCTCTCTCTCTAGGCTGAGTGGGCAGCTGTGGGGTGGGGTGGGGAGGCATCTGTGCTCTGGCCTCTTGGGCAAGCTGCCTTTTCACTGGGCCGGTGATGGAGGCGAAGGCCTGAGGCCTGTGTGTCTGTGGACTTGAAGGGTGCAGTTGAAGGAAAATGCCAGGTGTTGGAGTGGGTGGGTGCACAGAGAGCCTGGAGAGGAGAGAAAAAAAAAAACTCTTGGAAAAAAATCTAAGGTTCATTTCGACCTGAAGTCCCTGAGACTCGAGGGATGGGGAGGCAGCAGGAGGGGGAGGGAAGGGGGAGCCCCAGGTCGAGCCAGCAGGCACCCAGGGATTTACAGCGAGGCGATGGTTGGAGGCTGCAAAGCGAGGAGACACGATTATTAATAATCAAAGAGCTACTGCTGCTGGAGCAGAGATGAAAGGCTTTCCAGGCCAGTCGGTGATGCGCCTGGAGCTCTCCCCTGGGCAGCCACCTGCGGTGAGTAACAGGAGACACTGATCCTTTGGGCGCTGAGGTCCGTGAGTCCAGAGTCCGAGCTGCCCGAGGAGGGGCGGTCCCCGGGAGCCCTGGAGTGGTGGTGGGTGTGGCCTGAGGCAGAGGGCGTGGCTCCAGTGAGCAGGCGCAAGTGACCGCCGCCTCCCCACCTCCTAGTGGGCGTGGCCACAACGTCACCGGGCCAGGTCTCCCCGGGACCCCAGGCAACCCCGCCCTTGACCTCAGCGGCTCTAGGCCCTGTGACCCCGCCACCCACCCCCCCCGTCCCTTCCCCTCTTCTTCCCACCTCTCACCCCTCCCAAACCTGCAGTCTGGGCTGCAGGAACCTGAGAGGTTAAACCTTCATTTTTGAGCGCCGCCTTCCAGAAACTTCTACAGACGCCCCAGGGTTCTTGGAAGACGTTGAGAGGAAAGCAGAGCGTCCCGCAGCCCCACCCGAAAGTTCCAGAAGCAGAGATGGCGTTTGCCCCAGACTCGGAGGGGGGTTGGGAAGGGCAAAGTAGTCAAGGGGCTTGTAAGAACACCTTCCTCCCCTGTCCCCTTACCTATGGGCGTCATTGATGTCCCACCCCCTCCTTCCAAGCCCCAGCCCCTAAAAACCTACAACCCTCTCCACCGCGGGGTCGGGGGAAGGATTCTGCGTCCGGAGCGGGGTCCCAGGGTTGGGAAGCTCGCATCTCCATGGCAACGGGCTCTTCCGTGGGAATAACGAACTCTCAAAAGTGCGGCAAATTGGAGAGGGACCTGCTGAGTGCCAGCTGGGGCTCCAGGGAGGCGGGGTATGGGGCGGTCTGTAGGGAGTGGAGGGGTGGGGGCCGCGACCGAGCTTGACAGGCGACCCCAAGCCTGGATTCAGGGCTGCATGCGTTCCCTGGAAGTCAGATGGGGCCACACGCGCGGGACACGTGATGTGATGTGCTGCTCTCCGCTGGCCTCCGGGTCCGGGTCCGCTGACTCACTTAGAAGGGCCGCCGCCCAGTGATAGCCCAGGCTGAGGGGGGCGCTTCCATTCCATGGGTCTGTCCCACTCCCCTAGCAGGTGAGACCAGCAGCTCTTGTGGGAGGACAGGAGGGTTGGCTGTGGAATTCAGTTCTACCTGGCTGAGGCCATTGACATCTTTTACAGTTCCTTTTTAAAGTTTTTAAAGCTGTATCAGCCATTTAAAAAGTCTATATGTTTTTTTCAGTTGAGAAACATGTAAAGAAGGAAATGAACATGAGCCACAGTCCCCATCTTCCCACCCGAACGTAACCAACCACTATTAGCATTTCGTTGTCATCCTCCTGACATGCTCACATGGTCACCTAGGGATGTACCAGTGACAAAAGGAGATTCCATGATGTTTCGTCACGGGAATTTTCACTTAACTTACCAAAGACGTGGAAAGACAGAAAAACACGGTACTGTTGAATATGATTTCTAATGGCGACATAGGGTTACTGTGATTTGTTAGCTAATTTCTTCTTGCTGGAAAAATTTAAATTATTTCCCAATTTTTATTCTTCTACACGGTAGAAGGGTAAACATCCTTCTACATACCTATTTGCATTCAGTTTTCTTAAACTTCTAGAAGAATTACTGGGCATTAAAATTTTTAATGCGTATTTCTGAATTATGGTTCTGGGTTTTTTTTTTTTTTGTCTTTTGTTTCTTTTTTTTTTTTTTTTTTTTGAGAGCCAGTGGACTTTATTTTCTCCCTGTCGGTATTAGGAATCAGGGAAAGATTCATTATAAAGTTTATATTCTCCCCAAATCAAGATCTGAAATGAGTTTGGGTGTGAATAGATTTTTTTCTAGAGGCTATCCAGGAAGCAGGCTTCCCTGGTGGCTCTGAGGGTAAAGAATCTGCCTGCAATGTGGGAGACCTGGGTTCGATCCCTGGGTTGGGAAGATCCACTGGAGGAGGGCATGGGAACGCACTCCAGTATTCTTGCCTGGAGAATCCGCATGGACAAAGGAACCTGGCCGGTTACAGTCCTTGGGGTTGCAAAGAGTCGGACATGACTGAGTGACTAAGCACACATATCCAGGAAGCACACTGAAGGGGTAGCAGTCGGGTGCACCAGTGAATGGGTTACTCCTGTGGGCTGCGGGGCTGATCCCCTTGGGGATCCTCTGGGAGACCACACAGGACCACCCTCAGAATTGACCCCCATTTGTTTCTGCAAGGCATCAACTCTCCAGATTGGCTGATTTCCCCCCGCTGTTATGTGGAAAATGTCCACAAGTAAATTCTGAGAAAGACCAAGGGGATGTAGCCAGAGCACTCACAGCCTCAGTGACGAATGAATGATTGCTCCTTACACTGAACCCAAGCCAAGGCATGAGGTTAATCCAGGACACAATTGCAAAATGGGTTAAGATTTCATCGGCCCCTTCGTCTTCCCTCTCAGTTCCCTAAACCATCTCTTGGTGCCAACTCCATGCTGCCCCCAGCTTCCAAGGTACCTGATTCTCCAAAACACATGAAAGAGGTCTTCTCCTGATTAGAGTCAGAGACAAAATATGCTAGTTACTCTTCCAAGCACGTTTATATTTTAAGATGGGAGAATAGCTCTTCACTGAGGACATTGATGATAACATTGGCATTTCAGGCATGGTGGCAGCTAACGGCTTTCCTGGCGGGACACCCAGCCCTGGGGCTTGTCCAGCACAGGAATTCGGCTCGTCCTTTCCTGAACTGTGGCAGGTGAGAGGAGGTAGGGAGGTGGAAGTGGAGGAGGCAGGGAGGGAAGAGTCCAGAGACTTGCTTTGCTAGTATGGATGAGACTGGCCTGTGGATTTTAGAAACTGAGACCGAAAGAGGAAATCTGGGCAGGGGGGTGGGGGGAGGGAGGAATCAGTTGCTGGAGGGGTCCACATCAAAAACAAAAATCTTTAAAAAAAAGATTGAGCAGTTTGTCTGCCCTCCTTCCTCTCTTGACTCTTCCTTCTTGGTGTCCTTTAGGGATCCTGCTTTCTTCTGCCAGTCCCCTCCAGGCTGGTGCTACCTAGAGTTCAGTCCTGGACCTGTTTTCTTCTTCAGTTGCACACACTGTGTGGCCAGCATGCCTTCATGGCTTCTGCTGCTGCCACAGCACATGTGTGCTGGCCCAGCTTGTCGGAGGGGAGCTTGGGTCCCGACTGTCCAGAAGTTGACAGCATTCAGGGTAGTGGGAGGAATCTTGGGGCAGACACGTACTCCCTTTGGTGTGTGTTCTCTTCTTGTCACGTTTGAAAGCTTGTGTCCCTAGTTGAGTTGTGAGCTGTGAGAACAAGGGCTTGACTTTGACTCGCTGATCAGTGAATCTGCAGTGACCAGCAGACACTGGTGGAGCTGCCCTCCGTGGGCGTTTCTCCACCAGCACCATTGTGGGGACCTAAGAGAGAGGGCTTCTCTGATAGCTCAGTTGGTAAAGAATCTTCCTGTAATGCAGGAGACCCCAGATTGATTCCTGGGTCAGGAAGATCCCCTGGAGAACGGATAGGCTACCCACTCCAGTATTTTGGGGCTTCCCTTGTGGCTTAGCTGGTAAAGAATCTGCCTGCAATGCAGGAGACCTGAGTTCAATCCCTGGGTTGGGAAGATCCCCCGGAGAAAGGAAAGGCTACCCCCACTCCAGTGTTCTGGCCTGGAGAGTTCTGGCCCTGTATAGTCCATGGGATCACAAAGAGTTGGACGCGACTGAGCGCCTTTCACTTTCAGGAGGACGGGGGCCAGCACTTTTCTGTGCAGCATCTTTGTTTCTACCGACATAGGGACCGCCCCGCCCCCACCCACCACAGCCATTCACAATTCCTCAGAACCTTCTCACCAAATCCAGTGGATTTCCAGTTCTCATCCTCGCTCCTCTTTTTGCAGCATCTGGCGCTATTCACCTCCTCCACCATCTTGAAACCATCCTTCCCTGGCCTCCCTAACATCACACCCTGGCCCCGTCCTTCTGTCCAACACGCTGTTTTCTTTCATCTCCTAAACATAGTTCTCCCCTAAGACTCCATCCTCTGGAGCGGTGTGAGGTAGTGGAAAGAATGCAGGTTTGGGAGCCAGAGTGGCTGTTGGATCCTGGGCTGTGTCATTTATTAGCTGGGTGACCTCTCTGAGCCTCCATTTGCTCAACTGTAAAGTGCAGATTAATCAGGAGGGCTGAAGATATGGTAGGTAAAGGGCCTGACACAAAGTCATGGCTAAACACAGGGCAGCTGTGGGTGTTCTTGTGTGACTCTGCCAAGCATTACACAAGCCCCTGTTGACTCACCCACCACTCACCTCTGGGCTGAGGGAGCCAGCACTCTTTCCCCATCCCTGAATCCTCTCCTGCATCTGGTCCTGGATGCCACATATGGGTAAATGTTTCCACTTTTGATGTCCTGCCATGACCCAGGCATTGGCCTGCAGAAACCTACCTTGTCATCTTTCTTTCTCTGAAACTCTTCCTGCCAGGATTTCCCCTGGTTCAGCCATCCACATGCTGCTATTTCCCAGACTTTTGGGATAAAGAACTTGGGAGTGTCTTTCATTCAGCCATCTCTTTGGCTTTTCATATTTGGAAATTGCTTTGATTATTGGTCCAGGGACTTCACATGCATTTCTGACTTCATCTCAACAGAACTTTGAAGCCGGCTATTATAGAAACGTGGCCTGGAGATGCAAAATCATCTGCCAGGAGAGTGAATAGTAGAGCAGGACTTGGACTCAGAGCCTAGCTTATCCCATTTCTTGGAAATTCCCTCCCTGGAATGACGGGAAGTCAGACTGGTCCCACATCCCACTAACTGAAAATGTTGGGGTCTCTGCATCTTAAGAACAAACTGATGAACCTTTCCTAGTGTCTGTCTGCAGCTGTCAGCTTTCTCCTGTCTCCCCCTGGTACCCCTCCCCCTGTCTCCCCTCCCACCAGTCTGTCTTGCTTTCTGCTCTGGGTTCCTTAGTCACTGCCAGCTAACATCCACCTCCCTGGAGTGGCCCCCACCATGTCATTTGGTCCCCAAGACACTTTGTGGCCCTCACCATACCTGAGCCCTGTTTAACCTCTTCACAACCCATCTACCAACATGTTTTCCTTTAGCTTCTCTCCTAGATTTCCTCCCACCTCTCTGGCAGTCCTGCCCTAGTGGCCTTGGCCAGCCCATCACTTGGATGCTGCAAATCCCCAGGTTTTGTTTCCAGGCCATGTTCCCTTTATGAAGCCTTTGTTCACCCTGTGGGCTCATTTCCTCCTGGAGTTTCAAGGCTCTCACACGCACCCACCCAGAAACACCCATTTCCCCTGTTTCAGTCTCTCACTCCCTCTCAGTCTGTATCAGGTGCAGACTCTGATGGAAGAGATTCACTTTTCTAAAAGTCTTGAGTTTGGTTCTCAGCTTGGTCTACCTCTGGCTCCAGGAAATATTTTTTGTTTATTCAAAATTGCCAAGGAAGCCTCTGTCTCTCGCAGTTTGCTTTGGGTTAGTAATCAACTGCCCCGAGCCTGTAATTTTCTCTTTTCAGTGCCTCCAATGATGGTCAGTAATGGCTGCCGACACCACCATCTTTTAATTACTGTTTGCTCTGTACCTCTCATGTGCCAGAGATATTGCCAAAAAGTATTCCCTTTTGGCTCACCACTGATGAGGGTCTCAGTAATTACACTGCTGCACCAGGCCAGGGTTTTTCCATACTCCCACTGTGAGGAAAGGAAGCTGAGGTTAGATGCTTTTGGAGATTAGGACCTTCCAAAGTAGCCATGTATTCAGGAGAATTTAGAAACACATGTGCATGTACAGTGAAGATGCTCAGATAAACTCTGAAATGAGGCATTCACTTAGAGCTTATTCCTAGGCTCAGAGAAAGTCTAGGTAAGTGGTGGGGTGTCCCTAGGGCAGAGCTAATCTGCAAAGGCCAGGAAAGCTGGCTGTTTTCTCATTTTGGAGTCTTCTTTTGGCATATTTGTTTGTTTGTTTTGTATCTGTTTCGGCTCCTGGCATTTCAGGAAATCTCTGCCAAAACACTAATTGAACACAAGCTAAAGAAATAGAATATTCACAGTGATTAAGCATGACAAGGCATATAATCTTTGCAAAAATATTTTGGAACAGTCTCAAACAAATGTACTATTGTAGCCTTCAACAGCATCGAAGAAAGTGAGGGAGGGGTGAGAGAGAGAGAGAAAGGAGGAGAAAGGACAGAGAAGACTAGCAAACCTTGAGGAAGGGAGGAGAAGTAGAATCTGATTTCCAGAGTTACTACATTATAATAGCCAAATGCATGGTTTTCAACAACAGCAACACAATTGCAAGGCATAGAAAGAGTCAGGAACAGATGGCCCATTCAGAGGAACAAAATTAATTGACAGAAGCTGTCCCTGAAGAAAGTCAGACATCAAAATCAATAGACAAAGACTTTAAAGCAAATCTCTCAAGTATTTTCAAAGAGCTAGGGAAAACATGGATAAAGAACAGAATGAAATTAGGAAATCAATGTGTGAACAAAATGAGAATATTAACAGATAGAAATTATAAAAAGGAAACAAAAGTTTTGAGCTGAAAAGTACAATAATTTATATAAAATTCACTAGAGGGGCTTCAGGAACAAATTAGAACAAGAAGAGAAAGAAAATCATGGAACTTGCAGATAGAACTATTAAAAGTATAGACTCTGAGAAGCAGGGAAAAGGAATGAATAAAAATGAACAAATCACAGGGATTTGTGGAATGCCATTAAGTGGAACAACTTATACCTTATGAGCATTTCAGAAGAAGAGACAGAGAATGAGACAGAATGATTATATGGAGAAATGGTGGCTGAAAACTTCCCTAATTTTGGGAAAGACATGATTCAAGAAGCTGCATAAACTCTAAGTAGGATGAACTCAGAGAGATCCATACTGAGACATATAATCAAACTGTCAATAGTCAAAGACAAAGAATCTTAAAAATAGCAAGAGAAAAGTACCTTAGCATGTACAAGGGATCCTCAATAGATTATTAGCTGATTTTATATCAGAAGTCATGGAGGCCAGTGGGTAGTGATAAAATTTAAAATGCTGAAAGAAAAACTGTCAATGAAGAATTCTATATCTGGCTAAACTGTGCTTCAGATATGAGGGAGAAATTAAGACATTCTCTGATAAACAAAAGCTAGAGGGGTTTGTTACCATTCGACCCACTCCACCAGAAATTCTAAAGGGAGTCCTTCAAGTTGAAATGAAAGGACTTTAGATGGTCATGCAAAGTGGTGTGTGTGTGTGTGTGTGTGTGTGTGTGTGTGCGCCAGCTTCAGTTGTGTCCTTTGTGACCCTGTGGATTATAGCCCACCAGGCTCCTCTGTCTGTGGCGATTCTCCAGGCAAGAATACTGGAGTGGGTTGCCACGCCCTCCTCCAGGGGACCTTCCTGACCCAGAGAGAAAACCAGCGTCTCTTGCATCTCCTGCATTGGCAGGTAGGGTTTTTTACCACTAGTGCCACCTGGGAAGCCTGCAGAAAAAGGTAAATATATGGGCAAAAAGTCCATTATTATTGAAATTTCAGTTTGTAACTCCTTTTAAAATTTTCTGTAGTATTTAATAGACAAAATTTATAAATCTGTCACTGGGGACGCAGTGTGTAATAATAAAATTAATAATCAATTTCAGAGCTAATCTGATGTCCACTGAGCCAGGAAAGAAAGCAACAGGAATCAGGTTACATGGCACCCAGGGCTCCATTATTGTGAGCTGAGTCTGTTACAGAGAAGTATGGGACGTACTCTTCTTTGAGTTCCTGATCCCAGACAAACTTGCCATAGCAGTGGCTGCTGGTCTCACCTGTTAGAGGCCATGCACACTTTTCCCTGATTGACTGTTCACTCCTGTGTTCATTTGTTTGTTTACTTATTTGTTCACTCGTTGCTGTCATACGTTTAGAATAAAACCTGAAGTCCTTGTCATGGCTTTCAAGGCTCCTGGCAGTTTCTCCAGCCTCATTTCTTACCTCTCCCTGCTCAGTCTGATTTCTGTCTAATTGTCACACACATCAAACATCATTGAGTTTCAGGGTCTTTTCATTGCTAGGATGATTTATCTGCTGCATGCATCTCTCATGCTCCAGCAGGCTAACCTGGGCTTGCTTTCATAGTAACCTAGCAAGTTTCTGAGAGAGAAAGAGAGAGGACCAAGGCCACCCAAGGCCTAGGTTGGGAACTGGAACTTGGTCACAGCTTTCACATCTTACTGGCCAGAGCAGGTCACAGAGAAATGGGGATGGGGAAAATGCCAAAGGCTGTATGGTGGAGAGACTTAACAGTGGCTTCTGTAACCCCTGCCTCCTGTTGTCCATGACCTCGTATAATCCCTCCTTGAGGGTGAGCTGGACCTTCTATCTGTATGATAGACTATGATAAAGGTAAAGGAACATCACTCTTATGATTAGATTACATTACACAAGACTCTCTTAGCAAACGGGGTACTAGAGACCCTCCTTATGAGCTCAGTGAAAGATGGAGCCATGTTGGAGAAGCTTGTATGTCAAGGAACCGTGAAAAGACTCTAGGACACTGGGGTGTCCCCAGCCCACAGCCAGCATGGAACTGGGTTTTCAGTATAGCCATCGGAAGTGAGCTCTGTGGAGAACCTGAATGAGTCTGGAAACAGATTTTTCCCCAGCAGAGCCTCCAGATGATGACGCAGCCTTGTGAGATCCCAAGCAGAAAACTCAGTCCAGACTCCTAGATATGGAAAGTCTGAGATAATAAATGCAATAAAACAATAATAAATATTGTTTTTGAGCCATCAAGTTTGGAGCAATTTGTCATACAACATAGAAAATGAATGAAGTCTGGGTTCAGCTGATAAACAGTAGCTGAGAAGTGGAGTGTCCTTAAAGGAGTCTAATGGTTCTTTCTGACTTTACCTGGGAACCCAGGAGCCCTGAACAGATGGGTTGTGATGGACCATGTGTGCCTGGTATTGGATTTCTCATGTGAACTGCTGCTGCTGCTGCTAAGTCACTTCAGTTGTGTTTGACTCTGTGCGACCCCATAGATGGCAGCCCACCAGGCTCCGCCGTCCCTGGGATTCTGCAGGCAAGAACACTGGAGTGGGTTGCCATTTCCTTCTCCAATGCAGGAAAGTGAAAGTGAAAGTGAAGTCGCTCAGTCATGTCTGACTCTTCTCGACCCCATGGATTGCAGCCTACCAGGCTCCTCCATCCATGGGATTTTTCAGGCAAGAGTACTGGAGTGGGGTGCCATTGCCTTCTCCCATGTGAACTGACCTACCTAAAATTCTAGTGTGTGAACACATAGAAAGACAGACTGTATTAATGGGTGGAGCCCAGGATGGCTGTTCCTTGTAGAGTGGGGTGTTATGAAAGTCCAGACTGACCCTCCCTTCCCATTCACATACACACTCAGACCCAGTTTTTCAATGGAATCTCTAGGGGTGATGTGACTGGGATATGGTATTAATTCAATTAACTTGGAGATATGAGAGGAAAAGAGACTTGTCTCAAATTAGTGATAAAAACAAATATTAATAAAAAAAGACTTTAAAATAAGTTCTGTCTTGTCACTGTCAAGCAGTTAAAAGAAGATGCAGTGGTTAATGTATTCTTGTTAGATATGTTTTTATGATTAGGGAAGTAAACCTTATAATTAGCATATTAATTGCTGATATTAAAGTGATAGCTTGAAGATTTTAGTTTCAAAAAGATGAACATTATCACAGTCTTCTTTATATTATCAATTAGTGTTTTGAGAGACAGAGATGGTGCAGCAGCAAACAGCACAGCCCCTGTTTAAAAGTCACAAACAACAAGTGAGCTGGATGCAGATGATCAAATTTTTACTCTGCTCAAATGACATACCTGAAGCACTCAGGTGACAGAAAAAGGAAGGTCATGATCGTGTTTGTCAACTGAAGCCATGGAAACAGCACTTGTCCCACAGCTCTGCTGGGCTGCCTGCCCTGGTGGGATTTAATGTTTTGTCTTCCTCCGTTTGCAAAGTCCTCAAAGAACAGTCAGCAGTTTACGTAGGATGTGGGATACTGGGGCAGCAAATGGCATTGGTTTATCAAATTTTTAAAAAATTTGATGCAAAACCCATGTCAGGAAATTGGTAATTGGAATTATGTGGTTGCATTACTTGATGACAGCATATTATTTGATAAAAAGCAGACACCACTTTGCCGACAAAGGTCAAAGCTATGGGTTTTTTTTTTCCAGTAGCCATGTACAGGTGTGAGAGTTGGACCATAAAGAAGGCTGAGCACCAAAGAATTGATGCTTTTGAATTGTTGTGCTGGAGAAGACACTTGAGAGAGTGTCTTGGAGAGACCCTTGGACAGCAAAGGAGATTGAACCAGTCAATCCTAAAAGAAATCAACCTTGAATATTCATTGGAAGGACTGATGCTGATGCTCCAGTATTTTGGCCACTTGATGTGAAGAGCTGACTCACTGGAAAAGACCCTGATGCTGAGAAAGATTGAAAGCAAAAGGAAAAGGGGCCGGCAGAGGATGAGATGGTTAGATAGCATCAGTGACTCAATGGACATGAATTTGAGCAGCTCTGGGATACAGTGAAGGACAGAGGAGCCTGGTATGCTATAGTCCATGAGGCTGTGAAGAGTTGGACATGACTTGGTGACTGAACAACAACAACATTACCGGTGAAGACAGACAAGCATGTGGATTCTGGATTCTGGGCCTGTGTTTCCTCTCCCTTCTTCCACTGTCACTCCATAAACTGCAGAGCTGATGGAGAGCACCCCAGAAGGCTGCTGCAGAGGAGGGAGCAATGCTTTTCCCTCCAAAATCCAAGGCAGTACTTTCCCCTGGTGGAGGGTCCAGGCCTCAACCCCGGCAGCCAGAATGGCAGCCCAGGGGCCTGATGTGAAGGAGCAAAACCTTGGGTTTTGTAAATCTTGCCCCAGGACTGCCTTTCCTTCCAGGAAACTACTTCAGAGGTCACGGTGCTGAACTGCTGGTGAAATGCTTAGGTCTTCCCAGAGAAGAGAGGGAAGGGAGGCCAGAGAGGGTGTCAGTCCAACATAGATGCCCCTGGGAGGCCGGCAGGCTGCTCGGCGCAAACCTGCCTCTCTTGCAGAAATCTCCCTTGCATCACTGCAGCCCCCAGGCCTCTCTGTCATCAAGGTCCTACAGCCAGGGCAGAGTTAAGCACCGCTCAGGGCTGGGTTCCAGTCCAGAAGTCAGCTCTGGCATCCCGGACCTGCTGTGCCCACCTTGCTGTGTGACCCTCAGTTGGGTGTCTGAGCAGCTCTAGGCTTCAGGCGTCTCTCCCGCCTGTAGGACACGTCCTGTTCTTATGTGGTCCTGTGTGTGGCATCACAGCAGAATCTCATAACCAAGAAGAAGTCTAATTTTTCTGTGTCTGACATGAAGGAGGATTTATTTGGCTGCATGTGAAAGACTCCAGATAACAGTACTTTGAACCTGGCGAAAGTTTCTTTCCTTTTGATGGCAAAGCCTGAAGGAAGGCCCCTGAGGGTAGTGTGAGGGCTCCAGGCCTGCTCAGCTGTCCAGAGGGTGTGGCCTTGAGCCTCAAGGTCCAAGGTGAGCTTCCGCTGTCTTGTCCATGCCCCCAGGGCAGGATGGAGGAAGAGGGGTAGGGGAGGCAGTGGGGGGTGGGGGAAGAAGAGACATGACCTCCCCGCCCCCGCCCTGCTTAAGGGATCTTGTCCGAGAAACCACACATATCCATTGCTCACTCTCCACTGGCCAGCAGTCACCTGGCTACAGGAAGGCGGAGAAATGTGGCCTCAAACCCGGGTAAATATCAGCAGATCTATGGTTGTGAAAGGAGTGGATGATTATTAAAGGGATGGCAAAGAGCCTTTGACATTTGTTTTTATTAACCTTTTCTATATTGATTTTTAAATTTGAAAATACTTGCTTACAACATATCAAGCAGTGCAAAGATACATATATATGTATACACACAAACATATACTTATGAGAGTGTGTATATATTCTGCCCCTCCCCACCACCCCCTCCCCCCGCTGCCCTCCCCACCGCCCTATAAACTCTAGTAAACTCTAGGACTTCTTGGTGGCTCAGATGGTAAAGAATCCACCTGCAATGTAGGAGACGCTGGTTCAATCCTTGGGTTGGGAAGATCTGCTGGAGAAGGGAATGGCAACACACTCCAGTATTCTTGCCTGGATAGTCCCATGGACAGAGGAGCCTGGTGGGCTACAGTTAATGGGATGGCAGAGTAAGACAGACTGAGCAACACTTAAGCTTTCACATAAACTCCAGGCTCCCGAGGGAACTAATATGAACAGTTGGATATATATTCTTTCATGTCTTTCTTGATTGACATGTAAAATACATAAACCTTCCTGTCTCCCCACATTTATTATTTTTTTTTAATGAGAACTGCATTTTAGAGATAAAATATATTTTTCCAAATATGTAGTTTGCTGGTTTCTAATACATAGCAAATCATTTTATTGGAAATTATATGTGGCTCTAACCCGTTCTTTATAATAGCTGCATAATCGCTCATAGTATGGATTTCATAGTTGAATGCACTGTAATTTCTTTTGCCATTCCCCAATAGAATACATAGATTATTTCCTTTTATTGCCACTGTAAATAATGTTGCAAGAAACAACCTTGTACACTATCCTCAGGTATGTCTCTCTGTGAGATGTTTGATCCAAGGGCCTGCAGTGAGTTCCACTTGGTCACTTCCTGCTGCTGCTGCTGCTAAGTCGCTTCAGTCGTGTCCAACTCTGTGCGACCCCATAGACGGCAGCCCACCAGGCTCCCCCGTCCCTGCGATTCTCCAGGCAAGAACACTGGAGTGGGTTGCCATTTCCTTCTCCAGTGCCTGAAAGTGAAAAGTGAAAGTGAAGTCGCTCAGTCGTGTTCCTGAAGACTCCTAATTTGCAGGTGGGTGCGGGGCAGGGAGGGGCTGGTCTCAGCCTTCGGCCCCCTTTCACAGACGTAACTCTAGCTAGTGAGTGACAGAGTGGAGTCTTGAGCTCAGAAGTGACTCCCTCTCCACCCCCCCAAATAAAAACCCTTGCTTCCCCTTCACTGCCAGGGGGCTCCTGCTTCTCTAAGGAGGGGGAGAGACGCTGGGGACAGCCAGCTAATTCTTTAGCCACCTCAGCACTTTGTAGAGCATCCTGTTTTTGTGTTGGGGTGTGTTGGGGAGGATGGGTGACCTAACTTCAGGTCAGCTAGGCAGCCACACCCCCTCAAAGTTACTTCCTCGATTCCTGGAATCCCCACTGCCGAGGTTTCTAGCTCCTGGAAGGATGCAGTGCACCCCTCTCCAATCTGAGGATACACACAGTGTGCCCTTGACCCATGACATACACCGACCACAGCAGCCACCCAGAGAAAGTGACCGCTTCCCTTCCCCACCTGGCTGGAGGGAGGAGGGCAGTTTCTTCCACCTCTAGGGACTCTGTGCATCTTGTGCCTTCTAGCCAAGTCATTGCCATTACTGTCCATGGACAAATCAAAGTCGTCAGCTCTGAAAAACCCCAGTTCAATAAACAGCCTTCCTCACTCCACTCGGTAACATGAAGATTCTCAGTTCTTCTCAGCCTGGGCTTAGCAGTCAGCCCAGCCCATAAAAAGGACAGGAGCCAGCCCCACCTGTCACTGTTGTTTAGTCCCTAAGTCATGTCCAACTCTTTTGCAACTCCACGGACTGTAGCCCACCAGGCTCCTCTGCCCATGGACTTCCCGGGTGAGAATACTGGAGTGGGTTGCCATTTCCTCCTTCAGAGGATCTTTCCAACCCAGGGATCGAACCTGTGTCTCCGGCATTGGCAGGCAGATTCTTTACCTCTGAGCCGCCAAGGACACCCAGCCCCACACTGCTCACCTTTTATCTGCAAGTGGCTTTCACAGTATAGGACATTTTGTTTTTATCAACCTACCCTCTGTTACTCAGGGGCATATATCTAGCTGTTGCTTTTCTCACGTTTTGGGAAGTGCTGATTTTGTGCTTTTCAGAGTGAAGACAGAGGCCAGAAGCATCTTGATTTTGTTTTTGCATCTTGTATGTTTGATTCAGCAGTTGGAAAGCTGTTGCATGTAAGGATGTTTCTGAGTTTGGAAAAGGCTGGGAACAAGGCTCTGGCAGAGCCCTGGATGGTGGGGGCAGGGTTAGAGTAGAGTCTGTGTTGTCCTTTTAAGTCATAGGATCGCAAGCTCCCTGAAGGGCAGTGACTATGTCCTCTTGCTTCTGAGTCCCCAGCACCTGTGTGAGGTCTGCCCTGGAAAGTGCTTGATAAATAGAACTGGGCAAATGCAGGCAGAAGCTGAGCTCAAAGGCGGGCCCCAGGCCAGGAATGACTGTGCCAGTCTTGGGGAAAGCCAGTGTCTTGGGGGTGGGGGATCCAAGGTGGCTAGAGCCCAAGCAAGAGGGGACCCCCCAACAGCTCTGCTGTAGCCCCTGGAACAGACTTTTGGGGGACTCGCATGTTGGTACCACAGCTTTCCAGGCTGGGCCTTGCTGGGTGGGGAGGCTGCAGGATGTACCAGGTGAGTAGCTGTGCCCAGTGGCAGCCCTGTGTGCTCCAGGGCTGTGGGTGGGGGGCCCTCCTCCTGCAAAGCTCTCTGGGCGGTTTATTTCTGCAGCATCAGTTCTGTTCTGGGAGCTGAAATCCAGTGGCCAGACCTAGAAACAGTCACCAAGAGAAACAAACAGCAGAGGAAGCCTGGGTCATAGCTGACTCCCTTTTGGGGGGATGGCTGTGAGGGAGGTGTGTCAGCTCCTGCAAAATGGTCTTATGGGGGTGGGTGGAGGCAGGGAGCCGACCAAGGACCCTTGGGAGGGCCGTGCACAGGGAGAGGAGCACAGCTATTTGTTCTGTGTAATTAGATTGAGCTTATTTCCTTCTGTGGCACAGAGCCGGAGAGTCAGGGTTCTCAAAAAATGTTATCTTATCTCATTTTGTGTAATGTCATCATGGCACAGCTGGAATGGGAAGAAAGAACATTTTTGAGACATTCCTGGTCCTCTTCATGGATTGCGTTCTGTTCATTCGGCGTTGAAGTCAGTCTGATGCTGAGGTCTCCAGGAGCCCAGGGCAGATGCAACACTGTATTTATGTAATCAGCCCACAGACATACAGGAAGGCACTCTTTCTGGATAAATCTAAGGCCTGAGTGAGAGAGGCTGAGAGATCAGACAAGGCAGTCCCCTGGGCCCCAGCATCTCTGCTCAAGAACCTGCCACAGCTGCTGACCTAGGTTTGTCCCGGAGGGGAAATGAGAGAAACAGAGAAGTAGACCTGGGGCAGCTGAGTTCCCGTTTGAGTCACTGTCCTGGAGTGACTCTGTGAAAGGGGGCAGCCCACCGAGGTGGCGCTGAAAAACGTCAGGGAACAAAAGAGGATGACCATGCAGTTCTTTTCAAGATGAGAAGGCGAGACGCAGGCGGGGGGCTGGGATCCCGGGCAGGCACTGGCGGCCCTGCCTTCGCCCATGCACTCTCTCCCCCCAGATTTCTAGCTGCTGTCTTCATGGAGCGCCAGCTGTTGCTGGATGCGGATGTGTCCTCCAGGGCACTTTGCCTGGGGCGGGCTCCCTAGAAGGACAGCCTGGCTGGAGAGACCAGTGGCTGTGCCTCAGCCCTTCCCGACGGCTGGATGCTGTGATGGCCCCCCAGAGTCTCTGTTCTTGCCCGCCTGCCCTCTGGCTCTTGCAGTGACGTGGGACCCCGGCAGGCTGGGCTCCGAGCACAGTGGCCCCCTGCAGCTCTCCCCCCAGGGGTAGGTCTCTGGGGGTGCTACAGTTTGCTGTACTAGAAAGATCAATGATGGATCCAGATCTTAGGAGTGGACAAGCCACCAGGAAATACCTCCAGCTTCCTGAGGAGGGGGTCTCCGTGTCTCGGATGTTGAGGACGACACATGGCATTTTGTAATGTGCTGGCGTTTCTCCTCACGACCACACTGGCCCCTGTGGTCACCACATGCTTGTGTCACCAGGAAGATTGCCTGTCCAGCTCCTTCCTCTCCCTCTGCTCCCCATGTCCTTCTGCCAGGTCATCAAACCACTGGCCCCTCGGAGTCTGGATTTCACAGAAATGTACGTGCATACGGCTCAGGACTAGAAGGGACCTCTGAAAGTAGTTGGTACATCTGTCGTGCACTAGTTTTCCATCACTTTCATGTACATTTCCTCATTTCTTTATAAGGACTGCCATCCACCAGTAGACAGCACAGACACAGACACCAAGGTCTGGGGAGCATCGTGACTTACTGAAGGTCATGCCGACTCTGATCCATGCCCTTCCTGGAGCTGCAAACCCCCGGGCCTCCTCATTCTCTCCCTCCTCCTTGGACCAGCCCCAGCTCTGGTGCTAAATGGCCCCATCATAGCTCAGTCCAGCCTTGGCCGCCCCTGGACAGGGCTGTGCGGGCAGCAGTACTGCTCGGAGCCTCCTGACTTGAGCAGGAGTTTGAGTGGCAGCAGCTGGTTCTCTTGAGTCCTGTCCCGGCTGGTAAGTCTGGAGGCCTTTGTATAAATGCCCCGCTGTGGGGTCCAGTACAGGAGCAGGTCAAACACAATCTGGAATCACCCTTGGTCATGGCTCATCCGTGGCAACCTGAAACGGCTGAGCACACGTGAAGCCCCACTTGTGGCCCTAAGGTGGCTTAATCACCCTCGTGGGGTGATTTCCTCTCAGAATCTGCACTCCTTTTGGTCCGTGTGTCTGGTGGCCCAGATGCCCGGGACTCTGATTAGCCTTCACACACACACTCTCCCACAGGCCTCAATTCAGTGAGGTCTGTGTGCTCTGGACCCCTCCTAGAACAGTTTTCAATGAGAGGATGAAATACCCCAGACCCTACAAGGGAAAAGGCCATGTTTTGGGACTCCACACCATGGGTGTTCATAAATCCCAGAGGAAAGGAAGATCCCTCGTCCCTCCAGGCCAGGTCACAGCTGACCATCTGCTCCTTGTGGTCTGATAGGTATTTAGTTCAGCCTCAGCAAGTCTTCTCTGCCGCCCCCTGACCCCTGGGAAGCCAGATAAATGGTGACAGGAAGGTGAGAGTCTGATGTGTTTTTGAAGACCTGTCCTGGGCAGGAGCACACAGATGAAGGACACTGGTTTGTGGTGATGCTTCTGATGCCCTGGGAGTGAGCCATCCAGCTGAGGAACAGTGATGAGGGCCAGGTCCTGAGGGGCGCACAGTAGGGGCAGCCACGTGAGCTGGGGAGAGAAGCAGTTGAGAAGTGAGGAGCTTGTGCCAGGCTGGGAAGGAAGTGGGGTGACAGGTGGGGGTTGCTGTGCTGTCTGGAGCTGCAGATGGATGTAGGGGCTGGCAGGGCTGCCAACAAGAGCCTCAGATGTGGCTTGCAGGGAGTCCGTGAGCACTTTAAGTCAAGCAGTGACATCCAGTCACCTTGTGAAGCTGCCGACGGGCAGGATTGTAAGGAGGGTCAGGCTGCAGATCTCTGGCAGAGCGTTGAAGCCCAACACTCAACTCTAGATCTCACACAAACAAGAGGAGACTTCCTTGCTCCTCCAGGGCAAGACATCTTTGCTCAGAGCCAGGAGGCTCAAGTTGGGCTTCTCCCCACACAGGAGAAGTTGGTGTTATGGAGCCAGTTGCTCTGGCCTGCAAAACTTAGCAACATCGTAGGAGGCTGAGATGCTCCTAGGGGTTATTGAGACAGGAGACCCTTTCTAATCTGTGCTGATAAAAAGAATCAGCTCATGTTAATAGGTGGCAACAGCAGGCTTGGGACTCTGGCCATCACCAGTGGTCCCTCTGCAGTCTTAAGAATGGTCTTTGGTACCAGAAGGATGCTGAGGTTGAGGCTGGGGTTAGTGGGAGGGTCAAGGGTTGCCAGGGTTAAGGGTGTGGCAGAGACTCCTTTAAGGTCAGTGCACTGGGCCCGCCACCAGATACCTATTTGAAGACGTACAAGAACCGCCCCCACCCTGGGTGCCCAGCCCTGCCCCAAACACATCTGAGTGGCTCTGACTTAGTTTAAGGCTTTCTCCCTGATAGAGTAGGTCCCATTGAGGCCGTGGGTTAAACCCATTTCACCTGCCTTCACTAAGCATGGTCATTTTAAGAACCCAAGGCCGCTAATATGTTTGCCTGAGTTGTTTTCTAGAAACTTGGGCTCAGCTGTGTCTAGTTGGAGCTGAGTTGGTTAAGACTGGATGGAACCGCCCATCCTTCATCTGAGTGAGCGGGAACACGTGGTCTGCTACTTCTGGCCCATAGCGGAGTCACGCATGCGCAGAACAACCATCCTCACAGCTTTTCCTCATCACCTTTCCCCACGCTCCCCGAGCAAACACACTTTGCTGCAAATTTCGGCATCTCAGCGTTCAGGAAACAAACCTGGCTGGTGACACTGGAAGTTTTTTCTTCCCTCTCGTGCCTGGGACTTTGCATCTTGGAAGAGTTGGTGGGAGACTTTCCAAGTGAGGTTCGTATGGTGAAGGCACCAGGGGGCTGGATACCCGAGGGAACAGGTAGGGGGTTGCCCAGGAGGTGGGGGAGCAGAGAGCAAAGGCCACAGTCTCCATCTACTCTCCATTGGCTTCACCGTCTGTCTGAGCTGACCTAGGCCTTGCCATGTTCTCCTTAGGCCCAGCCGAGGACGGCTTGACCCCAGGGCTTCTGCTAGACCTCCCTACACCCTGGTTCAGCCTGAAACCCAGAAGGGTAAGTTGTTCCAAGGAGACCAAAGTACGGGCTGTCCTCAGCTTGGGCCAGGGTGTGCTCTGAATGCTCTTTGTTCATGTGGTTACTTCCCTGTAGAAGCAGTGCTGTCCTTGAGGGTGATCTGGGGACTTGGATCAGCCCGCAAAGGCTTGACTGACCCATGAGGTGTCCGGCGTGGTTTTGACAGTGGTCTTGGGTCACCAGCTTTACTCTGAAGCTCGGCTCTGAGCAGGTGGCGGTGCGGCCTCTCCTGGGGAGAACGTGGGCAACAGGAAGGGAGGGAAAAGGAAAAGGAAAGGGCAGGCGCTTGTGTGTGTTGGGGGCTTTATAGGGGTGAGGGAAGCCAGGCTCACACAGTTCTTTGGCTGCTCCAGGAGCAGAAGTCGACAGAGCCAGAGGGGGACGCTCAGCAGAAGGCCCAGGGCGGCTCTCAGGCCTGTTGGGGGCACATGTGTGCCCTTCAGAGCTTCGGGATTTGGTGTACTTTTGAGTCTGGTGATTTTTTTTTTTTTGTCTGCTTAAAAAAAAAAGTATAATTCGCATATAGTAAAATGGACCCTTTTAGAAAAAATTATAGTTGATTTACAATGAATGCTGTGTTAATGACTGGTGTACAGCAAGATGATTCGGTTTTGCATATACATTCTTTTCTATTATGGCTTATCATAGAATATTGAATATAGTTCTCAGTGTTAAGCAGTAGGAACTTGTTGTTTATCCGTTCTATATGTAAAAGCTTACATCTGCTAACCCCAGTCTCCCACTCCATCCTTGCTCCGTCCCCCACCCCTTTGGCAACCACAAGTTTGTTTTCTTTCTTTGTTCATAATTCTGTTTTGTAGACAGGTTCATTGTGTCATGTTTTAGATCCCACACATAAGTGGTATCACATCGTATGTGTCTTTCTGATTTCATTTTGTATGGTAATCTCTAGGTCCATCCATGTTGATGCAAATGGCATTATTTTGTTCTTTTATGGCTGAGTAATATTCTGTTGTGTACATGTGCTCCCTCTTTGTTGATTCATCTGTCGGTGGACAGTTCGGTTGCTTCCACGTCTTGGCTATTGTGAATAGTGCTGCTATAAACATAGGGTACATGTGTCTTTTTGAATTAGAGTTTTCTCCAGGGATATGCCCAGGAGTGGGTTTGCTGGATAACATGGTAACTCTATTTTTAGTTTTCCAAGCAACTCCATGCTATTATCCACAGTGGTTGCACCAGTTTACATTCCCACCAATAGTTTAGGGGAGTTTCCTTTTCTCCACACCCTCTTCATCATGAAATGAACCCGTTTAGTGGACAGTTCTTGAATTTTGACATAATGTATACAGTTGTGTAACCACCACTGCAGTTAAGAACGTTTCATTGTACCCTCCCTCCAGGTAAGTGATGGGTTTTCTAACTGTTACGAATGATTTTCTATTTTATTTCTCCATTGGCTATCATTGGTAAAGAACATTACATTAAATTTTATGAGTTAATATTTTATCTTGCAATATTGATGAACTCTTACTAGTTATAATGACTCATCTAATGGTCCTGTTGAATTTTCCATGCAGATGATCCAATGTGCAAATAAAGACAGCTTTATCATCTCTTCAAATTCTTTTAGCTCTTATTTTGTTTTCTTGTCTCAGTGATTGCCAGGATCTCCAGATTTATAATAAGTCATCATGATGATGGTAGACATATTTAGGTTTTTCTATTAAGTGTAATGTTTTGTTGACTATGATTTTTTTGTTATTGAGATATTGTCAAAATAAGAAAATACTTTTATATTCCCAGCTGAGATTTAAAAAAATAAAAATCATAATAGGTATTGAATATTACCTAGTACTTTTCTGCATTTATTTTCATAATAACATGATTTTTTCCCCTTTAATTCTTAGTACCTTAGGTCTTAATGTTACTGATGTTCTGATCCTAATGTGCTTAATTTAAATTTCTAGAATAAACTTCTTGATGCTGTTGCATCATCAATACCTATTAGACTTGGTTGTCTAATATTTTGTTAGGATTCATAAGTATAAAGAACTTTTTTTTTTATTCTTCTTACTAGTTTCAGAATCAGGCATATGATGATGATTATCTATTCCTTGGAAGTGTGGTAGATTACATCCATGATATCTGTCTTAATTTCGGCCACTGTAACAAAAATACCATAGACTTGGTGGCTTAAACAACATTTATTTCTTATAGTTCTGGAGGGTGGCAAGTCCAAGGTGCCAGAAGGTTCAGGGACTTGGTTCATAGGTGAGGACTTGGTGAGGACCTGGTTCATAGAACGTTGTCTTGTTGCTTTACCCTCACATGGCTGGAAGTGAATAAGGGAGCTCTCTGGGGTCTATTTTGTAAAGGCACTAATCCCATGACTTGATCACCTCCCAAAGCCCCACCTCCTGATACCTTCACATTGGGAATGAGGCTTCAATATATAAATTCCAGGAAGACACAAATATTTAATACCTTAAGAATACCCTTTGGGTCTGGGTACTTTTGCGAATGCTCAATTTCCCTAATATTTATTAGTCTATTCAGTATTTCTTCCTGTGCCATTTCAAAATAATGTTCATTGAGTTAAAATGGACATACAGCATTATATTCATTTCTGGTATACACAGTTATGATCTGATATTTGCATATATTGCAAAACCATCACCATGATAAGTCTAATTATTATCTGTCACCACACATAATTGCAATGTTTTTCTTGTGATGAAGACCTCTAAGATACTCTCTCAGCAACTTTCAAATGGGCTACTCAGGATTATTAACTATAGTCACTGCTGTACATTGTTATATCAGTGACATATTATTTATAATGGGAAGTCTGGGCCTTTGATCCCCTTTACCTATCTTTCCCATCCCATTTTTAAAACTTTACATATATCCAGAAATATATTTTGCCTAGACTTTCTATGTTTATTAAAGCTGAGTAGTTAATATTTTTATTGTTGTTATATCACTGTGTCATAGTTGATCGTATTTTTTCTGTTTAAAAAAACTTTTTCTTTAAAAAAAAAACTTCTTATTTTTCATTGGAGTATAGCTGATTAATAGTGTTGTGATAGTTTCAGGTGGACAGCAAATGGACTCAGCCATACATATGCGTGTATCCATTCTCCCCCAAACTCCCATCCAGTCTAGGCTGCCGCATAACATTGAGCAGAGTTCCCTGTGCTGTATAGTAGGTCCTTGTTGGTTATCCATTTTAAATATAGCAGTACATATGTGTCCCTCACAAACTCCCTAAATTAATCCCTTCATCTCCAATTCACATTATCTCTTTTTTTTCTTGACCAGAGGTATGCCTACCTGATTAGACAGATTTATCTTCTGATTTGTTTCTACTAGCCAAAGCAGATCCAATGTTCTTTAAAAATTAGCCAAACCTTTTTCACCTTCTGGTAGTTCTTGTCCTCTTTTCAGGTTTGGGGAATTTTCCAAAAAAAACTATAAGTTTTGGGCAACTTTCCAAATCAGATAATTTCCTGGATATCACATTGCAGAGTTTGAAATATATAAATTAAATGTGATTTAATTTATTATTTGATGGAAAAGATCTACTAGATTCCTTATCTCACCATCCATCCCCATAATTCAGGGAAATTAGGGTCCAAGGGGAAATCAGGCTACTATTTAAGTAATAACACAAATATGAAAATTACATAAGTGGTAAGATTTAGGAGTGGGGAAAGGCTACGAGAAGTGATATAGGAAGCACTGACTCAATTATGACCATCAAGGAAAATTTCTCTGAGTAAGTGAGAGTTATCTTGGTGAGGAAGAGAAGAAACAGCATGAGTAAACATTCTAAGGCAGGGAGCCAATGAGATGGGATGAGGAGGATTAAATGAATACATTCAGGGATTTCTGCAGTCAAGTATGAATCAGTGGTGTTGATAGTATTACGTTGGCCAAAAAGTTCATTTGAATTATGCTGTCAAATGTTATGGAAAAATCTGGATGAACTTTCTGGCCAATCCAATATCTTTAGACAGAGAAGAATTGAGAAAGAGTCCTAGGTTGTAAACTGAAAGGTATATGCATTAAAGTTGGAAAAACCCCAAAAGATAAAACCCTATTTGTATCCTGAGAAAAATAACTGCAAAGACATATTTCAATAACTGAACATACCCTCAGAAAACACGAAAATGTCTCTGGAAGGGTTTGAATTCTTCCTACAATGATTTGAAATGATCAAAACTCAAAATGTTGCAGGTTAAAATGGAAAATAATTAAAAATGATTCTTTGGGATAATATATACCAAAGCAATATGTTAGATCTGGAATATATTCAACTTTCCCATCATGGCATATTGAAGACAAATATATTTT
The DNA here is from genome assembly GCF_055505025.1 of Bos grunniens. Classification (NCBI taxonomy): domain Eukaryota; kingdom Metazoa; phylum Chordata; class Mammalia; order Artiodactyla; family Bovidae; genus Bos; species Bos grunniens. The sequence continues at coordinate 49,795,840 of NC_141177.1, read as the reverse complement.
CAACTTATGAAGTAGTATTTGCTTTTAATTTAATTGTGTGAAGAAGAGCTGACTAGTTAAATTTCAACTCTGCAACAACCAGCCTTTCCTAAGAGCACAGACTCAGATGTGCATGCCCTGGCACCTCTTTCTGCATTGTGCCCTATACCAGCTTTTTGGTTGAACGATAATGTCCGCAAGTACCACATATATCTTGATGAGAATAAGCTACAGGTTTGCTTAAAGGTTACTAACTTCAGTTGCCCCAAATATGTGACTGTAAGCGACAAATCTGGGCCAAAAAAAGAGGCAAGAAATTGAGATGATGTAATTTATAGCTTTTTTCCCAAAGAAGTTGATGCAAGATGATTTGTTCATCTTAATAACATTTTAATAGATTCTTTCCCATAACACGTATTGCAAACCAGAACATTAAGCACTGCAGAAGCCTTATTATGGCTATGGATTTAGTAATGTGACAAACAGATTGCCTTGGTTATAAAACCTGAGATTGCTTTCTTTGGTTTTGCAGCATATGGAATTCTTCTTGGTGAACCATTAAACACGCACCATGCTTTTCTAATTAAAACTAACGGTTCCCTTTGTCACCATTTATCCCATCATTTCCTGGTGCAGAAACTTTCATAGCATCATAGGATAAAGGCCAAATATCATAGTCTAAAATGCAGTTCCTCCATGACCTTCCTTTCTGCTCTTGCTACCCTTTAGGCTCTCATGAAAGTGAAAGTCACTCAGTCGTGTCCTACTCTTTGCGACCCAGTGGACTGTAGCCTGCCCGGCTCCTCTGTTAATGGAATTCTCCAGGCCAGAATACTGAAGTGGGTCGCTGTTCCCTTCTCCAGGCGATCTTCCCAACCCAGGGATTGAACCCATGTCTCCCACATTGCAGGCGGATTCTTTACCGTCTGAGCCACCAGGGGAACCTAGTAAACAGTCTATGTGATTTCTCCAAATGTGACTGGTCCCTTCCTGCCTCTGTAATTTACTAAATGCTCCTCGCAAAGTTCTTCACTTTCTCTCTTCCATCTTGGCCTGCTGAAGCCCTTGCAGTTCTTTCAGAATCATCTCGGATGCACCACGCATCCTGGAAGCTTTCCTTGGTCTTTCTAATTACGCTTCCCAATCTGGGTTCCTCAGAACACCAATTCTATGGACCATAGAAGGACATTGCTTTCTGGAGAGTCACAAAATGAAAGGAGCATCTTAAATGCTCAGAGAAGTTGTACAGTAAAGACATCGGTTAATTTTTGTTCAGCTCAGCACTTCCTAAACTTGGTGTGACCATGAACTTTCCCTCCAGATGATACTTGTTAACATCACAGAGAGAAGACTTTAAGAAATATTTCCCTCCTAGTCTGCGTTCCCTGTTCGCAGGTCCTTATTTATTCATTCACTAGTGAACAGATAAAATAATTATAGACTGTATACTAAGTGTAGAGAAGGATTAAAAAAAATGACTCAGGCTTAGAGTCTCGCGAGAAGCTTAAAGTCTAGTAGGAGAAATAAGGCAGTAATGGCTGTCCAAGGTTGGCTTTGTCAAGTGCCCCGATGCGGGCACCAATGAGATGCCGTGGAGGCTCAGGGTGGAAGATGATCTTTAAACCCAGGGACTATCCATCTGGGTCCTTTAAGAAACAGATTTCCGAATGTGTGCTTTGTAGCTAACTAGGAGTTTCTGGATGATTTCAGATGGTATATTAATGAACATTAACAATGTTTATTTCAGTTCAGTTCAGTCGCTCAGTCGTGTCCGACTCTTTGCAACCCCATGAATCACAGCACGCCAGGCCTCCCTGTCCGTCACCAACTCCCGGAGTTCACTCAGACTCACGTCCATCGAGTCGGTGATGCCATCCAGCCATCTCATCCTCTGACGTCCCCTTCTCCTCCTGCCCCCAATCCCTCCCAGCATCAGAGTCTTTTCCAATGAGTCAGCTCTTCACATGAGGTGGCCAAAGTACTGGAGTTTCAGCTTTAGCATCATTCCTTCCAAAGAAATCCCAGGGATGATCTCCTTTAGAATGGACTGGTTGGATCTCCTTGCAGTCCAAGGGACTCTCAAGAGTCTTCTCCAACACCACACTTCAAAAGCATCAATTCTTCGGTGCTCAGCCTTCTTCACAGTCCAAATCTCACATCCATACATGACCACAGGAAAAACCATAGCCTTGACTAGACGAAACTTGGTTGGCAAAGTAATGTCTCTGCTTTTGAATATGCTATCTAGGTTGGTCATAACTTTCCTTCCAAGGAGTAAGTGTCTTTTAATTTCATGGCTGCAGTCACCATCTGCAGTGATTTTGGAGCCCCCCCCAAAATAAAGTCTGACACTGTTTCCACTGTTTCCCCATTTATTTGCCATGAAGTGATGGGACTGGATGCCATGATCTTCGTTTTCTGAATGTTGAGCTTTAAGCCAACTTTTTCACTCTCTACTTTCTTTCATCAAGAGGCTTTTGAGTTCCTCTTCACTTTCTGCCACAAGGGTGGTGTCATCTGTGTATCTGAGGTTATTGATCTTTATCCTGGCAATCTTGATTCCAGCTTGTGCTTCATTCAGGCTGGCATTTCACATGATGTACTCTGCATATAAGTTAAATAAGCAGGGTGACAATATACAGCCTTGACGTACTCCTTTTCCTTTTTGGAACCAGTCTGTTGTTCCATGTCCAGTTCTAACTCTTGCTTCCTGACCTGCATACAAATTTCTCAAGAGGCAGATCAGGTGTTCTGGTATTCCCATCTCTTTCACAATTTTCCACAGTTTATTGTGATCCACACAGTCAAAGGCTTTGGCATAGTCAATAAAGCAGAAATAGATGTTTTTCTGGAACTCTCTCGCTTTTTCCATGATCCAGCGGATGTTGGAAATTTGGTCTCTGGTTCCTCTGCCTTTTCTAAAACCAGCTTGAACATCAGGAAGTTCATGGTTTACATATTGCTGAAGCCTGGCTTGGAGAATTTTGAGCATTACTTTACTAGCATGTGAGATGAGGGCAATTGTGCGGTAGTTTGAACATTCTTTGGCATTGCCTTTCTTTGGGATTAGAATGAAAACTGACCTTTTCCAGTCCTGTGGCCACTGCGGAGTTTTTCAAATTTGCTGGCATATTGAGTGCAGCACTTTCACAGCATCATCTTTCAGGATTTGAAATAGCTCAACTGGAATTCCATCACCTCCACTAGCTTTGTTCATAGTGATGCTTTCTAAGGCCCACTTGACTTCACATTCCAGGATGTCTGGCTCTCGGTGAGTGATCACACCATCGTGATTATCTGGGTCATGAAGATCTTTTTTGTACAGTTCTTCTGTGTATTCTTGCCACCTCTTCTTAATATCTTCTGCTTCTGTTAGGTCCATACCATTTCTGTCTTTTATTGAGCCCATCTCTGCATGAAATGTTCCCTTGGTATCTCTAATTTTCTTGAAGAGATCTCTAGGCTTTCCCATTCTATTGTTTTCCTCTATTTCTTTGCATTGATCGCTGAAGAAGGCTTTCTTATCTCTCCTTGCTATTCTTTATTTAGGTATTAAATATAAATTTGGAAATGTCACTGGCACACAATAACCACAGTGTAGGTAGTTGCCCAGAGTTTTTGGTGGTGGTGTTGGTTCCCATAAATTATATAAGTTAAAAGCTTGAGAGAGACTTTTAAATGAAATAGTAAATAGATAATAAAATGGGAAATACAGAGAAAAATGTAGATTCCAAGACAGGATTAACTGTGCAAGGATTGATTAGTCGGTAGGAGCTGTGAGAAAACAGGGAGGGAACTGAGAAAACCTGGGAGAGCCATCCAGCCACAATGCAGCCTGACCCCTGAGTGAAAGAGAAGTTGAGGGTTGGGAGGAAGAGAGGGCTGCCCAGGGAAGATGTGGCCAGGCCATTGGGAGTCCTTGAGCCAAAGCTAGCCTCAGAGCTGTCTGGAGGCGTCTGTTATACTCAGTCATGGCCGGGAGCAGCCCGGGGGTGATATGGCCTCCGCACAGGGACAGCACTGAGTCCAGAGTGAAGCCGCTGGCCTGGAGGTCAGTCCTGTCGTTGCCAGCGCATGAAGTGTGTTTCCATGGCTGCAGCTGAGCACTGGGGCTGGGTGAGGGCTTCACAAGCTGGCACTGGTGCCTGACCTTGATGTTGTATTGGAACGTAGAGGTGGGAGAGAAGAGTGTTCCAGGGAAGATGAGCAGTAACGCAGAAGCAGGAAAATATGGAATTGCCCGTGGAAAACATCATTTCATTTATGGTTGGAATGTAAGGAATGGGAGAGCTGTTAAAAGTTACTGGTGTGAAATCTGGAGTCAGGCAGCCTGGCTAGAATCCCAGCTGCTCTCTTACATTGGGTGAGGCCCCTCACATCTCTTTCTTCCACTCTCCTCATCTTTACTGTGGGAATCGTGATGGGGTGGTTGTGTCATTCCAACAACAACCTTTGAAACCAACTAGGTGTCTGGCAGTTCTATTCTATTCTGAACAAACCCGAGTGAGTGTAGACCCCAGAGTTGAAGGCTGAGGAGCACTGAAGTGACCGCCCACACTTAAGATAGCAGCTGCCAGCGAGGTCCCCAGGCTACTTGCACATCTGCCCAGCTGGCTGTAAATTCAAGATTTTCCACATACTCACCCCTCAGGTTCAATAATTCACTAGAATGACTCACAGAACTCAGAATAGAGCTTTGCTTACAATGACCACTTTGCTATTTTTTTACAAAGGGTGAAACTTCGGGACAGGCAAATGGGAGAGATGCATATAGAGCAAGGAGTGGGGTGGGGGACAGCGTTTCCATGCTTCTCCAGGCACAGCTGCTCCCCCAACACGATCAGTAGGTTCATTAACCTGTGTGTTTATGTTAGCATAAACACAGGTGCGGATGAGATGGGATTGTTAAGAATAGCAAAAGACACTCCTGTCACTCAGGAGTAATGTAATGTTTATGTGAAATAGACATATATGAAATACACTATCTTAACAGTTTTTGTAGTCCAGTTCAGTGGTACTAGATACGTGCACACTGCTGTGTGGTAATCACCACCCTTCCATCCTCATGACTCTATTCAGCATATAAAACTGAAACTATACACACACTGAGTAATTCCTCATTTTCGTCTCCTTCAGCCTGTCAACCAACATTTTATTCTCTATCCTTACAGTTTTGACTATTCTAAGTAAAGTCACGTAGGTGGGTTCATACAGCATTTGTCTTTTTTGTGACTTAAATAATATCCTTAAAGTTTATCTCTGATGTTACATATTTCACACTTTCTTTTTTAAGGCTATGTAATAGTTCATATGTATAGACCACATTTTGCCTATCCATTCATCTGTTGGTGCACACTTGGGGTGCTTTGATGTTTTCAGTTCAGTCACTCAGTCATGTCTGACTCTTTGCGACCCCACAGACTGCAGCACTCCAGGCTTCCCTGACCACCACCAACTCTCGGGGCTTGCTCAAACTCATGTCCATTGAGTCGGTGATGCCATCCAACCATCTCATCCTCTGTCGTCCCCTTCTCCTCCTGCCCTCCATCTTCCCCAGCATCAGGGGCTTTTGCAAGGAGTCAGTTCTTCACGCATCAGGTGGCCAAACTATTGGAGTTTCAGCTTCAGCATCAGTCCTTCCAATGAATATTCAGGACTGATCTCCTTTAGGATAGACGGGTTGGATCTCCTTGCAGTCCAAGGGACTCTCAAGAGTCTTCTCCAACACCACAGATCAAAAGCATCAACTCTTCAGTGCTCAGCTTTCTTCATGGTCCAACTTTCACATCCATATGTGACTACTGGAAAAACCACAGCTTTGATTAAAGGAACTTGCCAGCAAAGTAATGTCTCTGCTTTTTAATATGCTGTCTAGGTTGGTCATAGCTGTTCTTCCAAGGAGCCAGCATCTTTTAGTTTCATGGCTGCAGTCACCATCTGCAGTTGTTTTGGAACCCCCATAATAAAGTCTGTCACTATTTCCATTGTTTCCATGTCTGTTTGCCATGAAGTGATGGGACCAGATGCCATGATCTTCGTTTTTTTCAATCTCAGTTTTATGTATTTATTTATTTACTTTTACTTTACAGTATTGTATTGGTTTTGCCATACATTGACATGAATCCACCATGGGTGTACATGTGTGTTGAGTCTTAAGCCAGCTTTTTCACTCTCCTCTTTCAGTTTCATCAAGAGGCTCTTTAGTTCTTCGCTTTCTGCCATAAGGGTGGTGTCATCTGCATATCTGAGGTTATTGATATTTCTCCCGGCAATCTTGATTCCAGCTTGTGTTTCATTCAGACTGGCATTTCACATGATGTACTCTGCATGTAAGTTAAATAAGCAGGGTGACAATATACATCCAGGACATACTCCTTTCCCAATTTGGAACCAGTCCGTTGTTCCGTGTCTGGTTCTAACTGATGCTTCTTGACCTGCATGCAGATTTCTCAGGAGGCAGGTTAGGTGGTCTGGTATTCCCATCTCTTTAAGAATTTTCCACAGTTTGTTGTGATCTACACAGTCAGAGGCTTTGGCGTAGTCAATCAAGCAGAAGTAGATGTTTTTCTGGAACTCTCTTGCTTTTTCCATGATCCAGTGGATGTTGGCAATTTGATCTCTGGTTCCTCTGCCTTTTCTAAATCCAGCTTGAACATCTGGAAGTTCACGGTTCATGTACTGTTGAAGCCTGGCTTGGAGAATTTTGAGCATTACTTTGCTAGTGTGTGAGATGAGTGTAACTGTGCAGTAGTTTGAGCATTCTTCGGCATTGCCTTCTTTGAGACTGGAATGAAAACTGACCTTTTCCAGTCCTGTGGCCACTGCCTGGTTTTCCAAACTTGCTGGCAAATTGAGTGCTGCACTTTCACAGCATCATCTTTTAGGATCTGAAAGAGTTCAACTGGAATTCCATCACCTCCACTAGCTTTGTTCATAGTGATTCTTTCTAAGGCCCACTTTACTTTGCATGCCAGGATGTCTGGCTCTGGGCGAGTGACCACACCATCGTGGTTATCTGGGTCATGACGATCTTTTTTGTACAGTTCTTCTGTGTATTCTTGCCACCTCTTCTTAATATCTTCTGCTTCTGTTAGGTCCATGCCGTTTCTGTCCTTTATTGAGCCCATCTTTGCATGAAATGTTCCCTTGGCATCTCTAATTTTCTTGAAGAGATCTCTAGGCTTTCCCATTCTATTGTTTTCCTCTATTTCTTTGCACTGATCACTGAGGAAGGCTTTCTTATCTCTCCTTGCTACTCTTTGGAACTCTGCATTCAAATGGGTATATCTTTCCTTTTCTCCTTTGCCTTTAGCTTCCCTTCTTTTCTCAGCTATTCGTAAGGGCTCCTCAGACAACCATTTTGCCGTTTTGCATTTCTTTTTCTTGGGGATGGTCTTGATCACTGCCTCCTGTACAGTGTCACAAACCTCCATCCATAGTTCTTCAGGCACTCTATCAAACCTAATCCCTTGAATCTATTTGTCACTTCCACTCTATAATCGTAAGGGATTTGATTTAGGTCATAGCTGAATGGTCTAGTGGTTTTCCCTACTTTCTTCAATTTAAACTGCAGAAGGGAATCGAAAACCACTTCAGTATTCTTGCCTTGAGAACCCCATGAACAGTATGAAAAAGCAAAAAGATATGACACTGAAAGATGAACTCCCCAGATCAGAAGGTACCCAATATGCTACTGAAAAAGAGTGGAGAAATAACTCCAGAAAGAATGAAGAGATGGAGCCAAAGTGAAAACAAAGCCCAGTAGCAGGTAAGACTGAAGATGGAAGTAAAGTCTGATGTTGTAAAGAACAATATTGCATGGGAACCTGTAATGTTAGGTCCATGAATCAAGGTAAATTGGAAGTGGTCAAGCAGGAGATGGCAAGAGTGAACATCGACATTTTAGGAATCAGTGAACTAAAATGGACCGGAATGGGCAAATTTAATTCAGATGACCATTATATCTACTACTGTGGCCAAGAATCCTTTAGAAGAAATGAAGAAAGCCCTCATAGTCAACAAAAGAGTCCAGAATGCAGTATTTGGGTGCAAACTCAAAAATGACAGAATGATCTCTGTTTGTTTCCAAGGGAAACCATTCAGTACCACACTAATCTGATTCTATGCCCCAGCCACTAATGCCAAAGAAGTTGAAGTTATAAGGTTCTATAAAGACCTACAAGACCTTCTAGAACTAACGCCCCAAAAAGATGTCTTTTTTGTCATAGGGGACTGGAATGCAAAAGCAGGAAATCAAGAGATATCTGGAGTAATAGGCAAATTTGGCCTTGGAGTACAGAATGAAGCAGGGCAAAGGCTAACAGAGTTTTGCCAAGAGAGTGCACTGGCCATAGCAAACACCCTCTTCCAGCAACACAATAGAAGACTCTACACATGGACATCACCAGATGGCCAACATTGAAATCAAATTGATTATATTCTTTGCAGCCAAAGATGGAGAAGCCCTATACAGTGAGCAAAAACAAGACTGGGAAGCTGACTGTGGCTCAAATCATGAACTCCTTATTGCAAAATTCAGACTTAAATTGAAGAAAGTATGGAAAACCACTAGACCATTCAGTTATGACCTGAATCAAATCCCTTACAATTATGCAGTGGAAATGTCCATCATTAGATGAATGGATAAAGATGTGGTCTATATACACAATGTAATATTACTCCATCCTAAAAAAAGCATAGTATAAGGTCATTTGCCTCAGATTTTCATAATAAGTGAAGTCAGACAAAGAAACACAAATATTATATGACATCACTTATATGTGGAATCTTAAAAAAGGAAACAAACGGACTTATTTACAAAACAGAAATAGACTTACAAAGAAAACAAACTTACGGCCATGAAAGGGAAAAGCAGGGGAAGGATAAATTAGGAGTTTGGGATTAAAATATACATACTACTATATACAAAATAGATAACCAACAAAGACCTACAGTTTAGCACAGGGAACAATTCTCAATATCCTATAATAACCTATAATGGAAAAGAAATCTGTATGCAGGTCAAGAAGCAACAGTTAAAACCGGACATTGAACAATGGACTGGTGCCAAACTGGGAAAAGAATACATAAAGGCTGTGTATGTCACTGTGCTTATTTCACTTATATGCAGAGTATGTCATGCAAAATGCAGGGGTGGATGGAGCACAAGTTGGAAACAGGATTGCCAGGAGAAATATCAGTAACCTCAGATGACACCACCCTTATGTAATAAAGATAAAAGGAACTAAAGAGCCTCTTGATGAAAGTGAAAGAGCAGAGTGCAAAAGCTGGCTTAAAACTCAACATTCAAAATACGAAGATCATGGCATCTGGTCCCATCACTTCATGGCAAATAGATGGGGAAACAATGGAAATGGTGACAGACTTTATTTTCTTGGGCTCCAAAATCACTGCAGATGGCAACTGCAGCCATGAAATTAAAAGATGTTTGCTGCTTGGAAAACAAGCTATGACAAACCTAGACAGCATATTTAAAAGCAGAGACATTTCTTTGCCCACAAAGGTCCATCTATTCAAAGCTATAGTTTTTTTAGTAGTCATGTACAGATGTGAGAGCTGGACCATAAAGCTGAGCACCAAAAAAATCGATGCTTTCAAACTGGTGTTGGAGAAGACTCTTGAGAGTCCCTTGGACTGCATGGAGATCACACCAGTCAATCCTAAATGAAATCAGTCCTGAATATTCACTGGAAGGACTGATGTTGAAGCTCCAACACTTTGGCCACCTGATGCTTCAAAGAACTGACTCACTAGAAAAGACCCTGATGTTGGGAAAGATTGAGGGCAGGAGAAGGGGAAGACAGAGGATGAGATGGTTGGATGGCATCACCAACTTGATGGACATGAGTTTGAGCAAGCTCCAGGAGTTGGTGATGGACAGGGAAGCCTGGTGTGCTACAGTCCATGGGGTTGCAAAGAGTCGGACACGACTGAGCAACTGAATAATGGAAAAGAATCTAATACACACATATATACATATATTTATATACATGCTTGTATGTGTGAATCACTTTGGTTTATATAAAGATAAAGCAACATCAGAAATCAACTACATGCTAAGTTGCTTCAGTCATGTCTGACTCTTTGCACCCCTATGGACTGTAACCCTCCAGGCTCCTCTATCCATGGGATTCTCCAGGGAAGAATACTGGAGTGGGCTGCCACTTCCTCCTCTGGAGGGGAGGTCTTCCTGATCAGGGATCGAACCCGTGTCTCTTCTGTCTCCTGCATAGGCAGGCGGGTTCTTTATCACTAGCGCCACCTGGGAAGCCCTGGAAATTACTTCATTTAAACAATTTTTTAGGTAGGTTCTTTGAAAAGATCAAGAAACTTGATAACCATTAGATGAGCTAAGAAAAATTACTAACACCAGAATTAAAAGTGTGGGCATTATTACCAATTCTACAGAAATAAAAATTATTATAAGAGAGTACTATGAAAAAGCTGTGGTACATATACACAATGGAGTATTACTCAGCCATTAAAAAGAATACATTTGAATCAGTTCTAATGAGGTGGATGAAACTGGAGCCTATTATACAGAGTGAAGTAAGCCAGAAAGAAAAACACCAATACAGTATACTAACGCATATATATGGAATTTAGAAAGATGGTAACAATAACCCTGTGTACGAGACAGCAAAAGAGACACTGATGTATAGATCAGTCTTATGGACTCTGTGGGAGAGGGAGAGGGTGGGGAGATTTGGGAGAATGACATTGAAACATGTATAATATCATGTATGAAACGAGTCGCCAGTCCAGGGTCGATGCACAATACTGGATGCTTGGGGCTGGTGCACTGGGATGACCCAGAGTGGGGGGTATGGGGAGAGAGGAGGGAGGAGGGTTCAGGATGGGGAGCACGGGTATACCTGTGGCGGATTCATTTTGATGTTTGGCAAAACTAATACAATATTGTAAAGTTTAAAAAAAAAAAAAAAACAAAAAATAGAAGAAAAAAAAAAAGAGTACTATGAACAACTGTATGCCCAACAAATTGGATAATTTAGATCATCTGGTAAGTTTCCTAGAAACACAAATCCTAACAAGAGTAAACCATGAAGAGAAAAACTGAACAGACTTATAACTAGCAAGGAGATTGAATCAGTAATCAAAAATCTCCCCCAAAAAGAAAAGCTGTCAACCTGAGGGCTTCACTTAGTGAATTCTACATTTTAAAGAAAAATTTCATACCAATTCTCCCCAAGCTTTTCCAGAAAATTGTAGAAGAGGGAACACTTCCTAACTCATTCTATAAGGCCAGTTTAACCCTGATACCAAAGCCAGACAAAGATATTACAAGAAAAGTAAATTACAAACCAATATCCCTATGGATCAAATCAGCTCAGATCAGATCAGTCGCTCAGTCGTGTCCGACTCTTTGCAGCCCCATGAATCGCAGCACGCCAGGCCTCCCTGTCCATCACCAACTCCCAGAGTTCACTGAGACTCACATGCATTGAGTCAGTGATGCCATCCAGCCATCTCGTCCTCTGTGGTCCCCTTCTCCTCTTGCCCCCAGTCCCTCCCAGCATCAGAGTCTTTTCCAGTGAGTCAACTCTTCACATGAGGTGGCCAAAGTACTGGAGTTTCAGCTTTAGCATCATTCCTTCCAGAGGAATCCCAGGGCTGATTTCCTTCAGAATGGACTGGTTGCATCTCCTTGCAGTCCAAGGGACCCTCAAGAGTCTTCTCCAACACCACAGTTCAAAAGCATCAATTCTTCCGTGCTCAGCCTTCCTCACAGTCCAACTCTCACATCCATACATGACCACAGGAAAAACCATAGCCTTGACTAGACGAACCTTTGTTGGCAAAGTAATGTCTTTGCTTTTGAATATGCTATCTAGGTTGGTCATAACTTTCCTTCCAAGGAGTAAGCGTCTTTTAATTTCATGGCTGCAGGCACCATCTGTAGTGATTTTGGAGCCCAGAAAAATAAAGTCTGACACTGTTTCCACTATTTCCCCATCTATTTGCCATGAAGTGGTGGGACCGGATGCCATGATCTTCGTTTTCTGAATGTTGAGCTTTAAGCCAACTTTTTCACTCTCCTCTTTCACTTTCATCAAGAGGCTTTTGAGTTCCTCTTCGCTTTCTGCCATAAGGGTGGTGTCATCTGCATATCTGAGGTTATTGATATTTCTCCCGGCAATCTTGATTCCATTTTGTGTTTCTTCCAGTCCAGCGTTTCTCATGATGTACTCTGCATATAAGTTAAATAAACAGGATGACAATATACAGCCTTGACGTACTCCTTTTCCTGTTTGGAACCAGTCTGTTGTTCCATGTCCAGTTCTAACTGTTGCTTCCTGACCTGCGTACAAATTTCTCAAGAGGCAGATCCCTATGAATACTGATGAAAAAATCCTCAACAAAATCCTGGCAAAAAGAATTTGGTAGCATAGTAAAAGTATTATACACAATGACCAAATAGGATTTATTTCTGCAATGCAAAGAAGGTTTGATGTATGAAAATTGATCAGTATAATATGCCACATCGACAACATGAAGAAACTGCACAATCATCTCAACTGATATAGAAAAGTAATGTGGCAAAATAAAATACTCTTTCCTGATTAAAAAAGACTCCAACAAACTGAATAGAATAAAACTATCTCAACATAATAAGAGCAAGTTATGAAAGATTCACAGCAAATATCATACTTAACGGTGAAAGGCTGAAAGCTCTTTCTCTAAGAGCAGGAACAAGGTAAGGATGCCCAGTTTTCACCTCTTTTATTCAACACAGCACTGGAAGTTACAGCCAAAACAGTTATAGCCATTAACAATGAGAAAATGAAATAAAATACACCTAAATTGGAAAGGAAGAAGTAAAGTGATCTGTTTGCAAATGATGTCATCTGATATATATCATCTTATATATCATCTTTTAATATCATCTTATATATTTATATAGAAAACTATATATATAAACTATATATATATATATAACTTATATATATATAGAGAGAAAACTCTAAAAATTCCACACAAAAAAATTAGAGGTAATAAATGAATTCAGCAAAGTAGCAGGATACAAAGTCAACACACAAAAATCAGTTGCATTTTTATACACAATAAATCTAAAAAAGGAAATTATAATAATAGTTCCATTCACAATAGCATCAAAAAGAATAAGATACTTAGGAATTATAACTTAATCAAGGAGGTGAGAGACTTGTACAATAAAAACTACAAAATATTGCTGAAAGAAACTGAAGAAGATATAAATAAGTGGAAACACATTTCATGTTTATGGATTGAAAGACTCGATATTGTTAAGAATGTCCATACTATCCAAAACAATCTACAGATTCAAAGCGAGTCCTATCAAAATGCCAATGGCACTTTTTAAACAAAAATAGAAAAACCCAAACTAAAAGTCACATGAAATCTCAAGGGATTCCAAATAGCCAGAAGTGTCTGGAAAAAAGAACAAAACTTCAGGACACGCACTTTAATTTCAAAACTTACTACAGAGATAGAGTAATCAAGAATGGGAGATACGCAGAACGATAAACATAGAATAATGGAATAAAACAGAATGCTTAGAAATAAACATATACAGGGAAGTGATTTTTGACAAAGGTGGTAATGTTGCCTTTTCAACAACTGATGCTGGGAAAACTGAATAACCACATGCAAGAATTAAACTGGATCCATACATAACAGCACATACAAAATTACAAATGAATCAAGGCCCTAACTGCAAGATTAAAACAATAAAAAAATTCAGAAGAAAAGATAGAACAAAAGCTTCAGGACATTGGACTTGGCAATAATTTCTTTGATATGATATCAAAAGCAAAGGTAACAACAGAAAAAATACACAAATTTGACTTCATGAAAATTTAACATTTAAAGACATAGACAAAAGAGTAAAAAGGCAAAACCGTATGATGGTAAAAAAAATATTTGAGAATCATATATCTGATAAGGGATTAATAAAATATATAGAGAGCTCCTAAAACTCAACAACAACAAAAACAAAAAACAACCTCAACAACAATTCAAAATTAGCAAAGAACTTGGAATAGACATTTCTCCAAAGGAGGTATGTGAGTGGCCACAAAAAGATGTTCAGCATCACTAATCATTAGGGAAATGGAACCAAAATCACAGTGAGGTACCATCTCGCACCCATTAGGATGACTACTGTTTTTTTTAAATTTTTTTAAAATTTTATTTTTAAACTTTACAATATTGTATTAGTTTTGCCAAATATCGAAATGAATCCGCCACAGGTATACCTGTATTCCCCATCCTGAACCCTCCTCCCTCCTCCCTCCCCATACCCTCCCTCTGGGTCGTCCCAGTACACCAGCCCCAAGCATCCAGTATCGTGCATCGAACCTGGACTGGTGACTCGTTTCATACATGATATTATACATGTTTCAATGCCATTCTCCCAAATCTCCCCACCCTCTCCCTCTCCCACAGAGTCCATAAGACTGATCTATACATCAGTGTCTCTTTTGCTGTCTCGTACACAGGGTTATTGTTACCATCTTTCTAAATTCCATATATATGCGTTAGTATACTGTATTGGTGTTTTTCTTTCTGGCTTACTTCACTCTGTATAATAGGCTCCAGTTTCATCCACCTCATTAGAACTGATTCAAATGTATTCTTTTTAATGGCTGAGTAATACTCCATTGTGTATATGTACCACAGCTTTCTTATCCATTAATTTGCTGATGGACATCTACGTTGCTTCCATGTCCTGGCTTTATATTTATAAACAGTGCTGCGATGAACATTGGAGTACACGTGTCTCTTTCCCTTCTGGTTTCCTCAGTGTGTATGCCCAGCAGTGGGATTGCTGGATCATAAGGCAGTTCTATTTCCAGTTTTTTAAGGAATCTCCACACTGTTCTCCATAGTGGCTGTACTAGTTTGCATTCCCACCAACAGTGTAAGAGAGTTCCCTTTTCTCCACACCCTCTCCAGCATTTATTGCTTGTAGGCTTTTGGATCGCAGCCATTCTGACTGGTGTGAAATGGTACCTCATAGTGGTTTTGATTTGCATTTCTCTGATAATGAGTGATGTTGAGCATCTTTTCATGTGTTTGTTAGCCATCTGTATGTCTTCTTTGGAGAAATGTCTATTTAGTTCTTTGGCCCATTTTTTGATTGGGTCATTTATTTTTCTGGAGTTGAGCTGTAGGAGTTGCTTATATATTTTTGAGATTAGTTGTTTGTCCGTTGCTTCATTTGCTGCTATTTTCTCCCATTCTGAAGGCTGTCTTTTCACCTTGCTTATAGTTTCCTTTGTTGTGCAGAAGCTTTTAAGTTTAATTAGGCCCCATTTGTTTATTTTTACTTTTATTTCCAATATTCTGGGAGGTGGGTCATAGAGGATCCTGCTGTGATGTGTGTCGCAGAGTGTTTTGCCTATGTCTCCTCTAGGAGTTTTATAGTTTCTGGTCTTACATTGAGATCTTTAATCCATTTTGAGTTTATTTTTGTGTATGGTGTTAGAAAGTGTTCTAGTTTCATTCTGTTTAGAGAAGGAGTGGACAAACTGGAACCATTGTGCACTCTGTGGGAATGTAAAAAGGTATAGTTGGTATGTTGGTTCCACAAAACAATTATACGTAGAATCATTAGTGCCAGTGGTCCCACTTTTAGGCATAAACCTCAAAGAAGTGAAAGCAAATTCTCAAAGAGACATTTACACACCCATGTTCATAGCTGTATTACTCACAATAGCTAAAACATGGATATGCAAAGATGGATGTTAGGTCCATGAATCAAGGTAAATTAGAAGCGGTCAAACAGGAGATGGCAAGAGTGAACATCGACATTTTAGGAATCAGTGAACTAAAATGGACAGAAATGGGCAAATTTAATTCAGATGACCATTATATTTACTACTGTGAGCAAGATTCCCTTAGGAAAAATGGAGTAGCCCTCATAGTCAACAAAAGAGTCCGAAATGCAGTATTTGGATGCAATCTCAAAAACGACAGAATGATCTCTGTTCGTTTCCAACGCAAACCATTTAATATCACAGTAATCTGAGTTTATGCCCCAACCAGTAATGCTGAAGAAGCTGAAGTTGAATGATTCTATGAAGACCTACAAGACCTTCTAGAACTAACACCCAAGAAAGATGTCTTTTTAATCATAGGGGACTGGAATGCAAAAGTAGGAAGTCAGGACATACCTGGAGTAACAGGCAAATTTGGCCAAAATGAAGCAGGGCAAAAGTTAACAGAGTTTTGCAAAGAGAACACACTGGTCACAGTAAACACCTTCTAACAACACAAGAGAAGACTCTACACATGGACATCACCAGATGGTCAATATCGAAATCAGATTGATTATATTCTTTGCTACCAAAGATGGAGAAGCTCTGTACAGTCAGCAAAAACAAGACTGGGAGCTGACTGTGCCTCAGACTATGAACTCATTATTGCCAAATTCAGACTTAAATTGAAGAAATTAGGGAAAACTACTAGACCATTCAGCTATGACCTAAATCAAATCCCTTACGATTATAGAGTGGAAGTGACAAATAGATTCAAGGGATTAGATTTGATAGAGTGCCTGAAGAACTATGGATGGAGGTTTGTGACATTGTACAGGAGGCAGTGATCAAGACCATCCCCAAGAAAAAGAAATGCAAAACGGCAAAATGGTTGTCTGAGGAGGCCTTACGAATAGCCAAGAAAAGA
Organism: Bos grunniens; assembly: GCF_055505025.1. NCBI lineage: Eukaryota > Metazoa > Chordata > Mammalia > Artiodactyla > Bovidae > Bos > Bos grunniens. The sequence goes on along the minus strand of NC_141177.1, from coordinate 49,779,154 downwards.
AGAGAAGCTAAAGGCAAAGGAGAAAAGGAAAGATATACCCATTTGAATGCAGAGTTCCAAAGAATAGCAAGGAGAGATAAGAAAGCCTTCCTCAGTGATCAGTGCAAAGAAAGAGAGGAAAACAATAGAATGGGAAAGCCTAGAGATCTCTTCAAGAAAATTAGAGATACCAAGGGAACATTTCATGCAAAGATGGGCTCAATAAAGGACAGAAACGGTATGGACCTAACAGAAGCAGAAGATATTAAGAAGAGGTGGCAAGAATACACAGAACTGTACAAAAAAGATCTTCATGACCCAGATAACCACGATGGTGTGGTCACTCGCCCAGAGCCAGACATCCTGCAATGTGAAGTCAATTGGGCCTTAGAAAGCATAACTATGAACAAAGCTAGTGGAGGTGATGGAATTCCAGTTGAGCTCTTTCAGATCCTAAAAGATGATGCTGTGAAAGTGCAGCACTCAATATGCCAGCAAATTTGGAAAACTCAGCAGTGGCCACAGGACTGGAAAAGGTCAGTTTTCATTCCAGTCTCAAAGAAAGGCAATGCCAAAGAATGCTCAAAACTGCACAGTTAAACTCATCTCACACGCCAGCAAGGTAATGCTCAAAATTCTCCAAGGCAGATTTCAATAGTACATGAACCGTGAACTTCCAGGTGTTCAAGCTAGATTTAGAAAAGGCAGAAGAACCAGAGATCAAATTGCCAACATCCGTTGGATCATTGAAAAAGCAAGAGAGTTCCAGAAAAACATCTACTTCTGCTTGATTGACTACGCCAAAGTCTTCGACTGTGTAGATCACAACAAACTGTGGAAAATTCTTAAACAGATGGGAATACCAGACCACCTAACCTGCCTCTTGAGAAATTTGTATGCAGGTCAGGAAGCAAGAGTTAGAACTGGACATGGAACAACAGACTGGTTCCAAATAGGAAAAGGAGTACGTCAAGGCTGTATATTGTCACCCTGCTTATTTAACTTATATGCAGAGTACATCATGAGAAACACTGGGCTGGAAGAAGCACAAGCTGGAATCAAGATTGCTGGGAGAAATATCAATCACCTCAGATATGCAGATGACACCACCCTTATGGCAGAAAGCAAAGAACTAAAGAGCCTCTTGATGAAATTGAAAGAGGAGAGTGAAAAAGCTGGCTTAAGACTCAACACACATGTACACCCATGGTGGATTCATGTCAATGTATGGCAAAACCAATACAATACTGTAAAGTAAAAGTAAATAAATACATACATAAAACTGAGATTAAAAAAAAATGAAGATCATGGCATCTGGTCCCATCACTTCATGGCAAACAGACATGGAAACAATGGAAACAGTGACAGACTTTATTTCCAAAACAACTGCAGATGGTGACTGCAGCCATGAAACTAAAAGACGCTTGCTCCTTGGAAGAACAGCTATGACCAACCTAAACAGCATATTAAAGAGCAGAGACATTACTTTGCTGGCAAGTTCCTTTAATCAAAGCTGTGGTTTTTCCAGTAGTCACATATGGATGTGAAAGTTGGACCATGAAGAAAGCTGAGCACTGAAGAGTTGATGCTTTTGATCTGTGGTGTTGGAGAAGACTCTTGAGAGTCCCTTGGACTGCAAGGAGATCCAACCCGTCTATCCTAAAGGAGATCAGTCCTGAATATTCATTGGAAGGACTGATGCTGAAGCTGAAACTCCAATAGTTTGGCCACCTGATGTGTGAAGAACTGACTCCTTGCAAAAGCCCCTGATGCTGGGGAAGATGGAGGGCAGGAGGAGAAGGGGACGACAGAGGATGAGATGGTTGGATGGCATCACCGACTCAATGGACATGAGTTTGAGCAAGCCCCGAGAGTTGGTGGTGGTCAGGGAAGCCTGGAGTGCTGCAGTCTGTGGGGTCGCAAAGAGTCGGACACAACTGAGCGACTGAACTGAGCCTTTATAAGTGGTTGAGCTACTGTCTTTTCTGTATATGCGCCTTTACCATGCGGTGTTCGTGTTTTTCACATTCTAGTGTGGTCTTTTTTCCTTAGAGAAGTCCTTTTAATGTTTCCAGTAAAGTCAGTTTAGTGGCGCTGAAGTCTTCTAGCTTTTGCTTGTGTGTAAAACTCTTGATCTGTCCTCTAAAACCAAAATGATGGCTTTGCCAGGTAGGGTATTCTTGGTTGTATGTTTTTTCCTTACATCATTTGAACATATTGTGCCACTCCTTTCTTGACAGAAAGTCGGCTTCTAATCTATTTGTGCATAACTGTTTGCCGTTCTCTTGATGCTTTTAAGACTTTCTCTTTTCCTTTAATTTTGCCATTTAATTATAATATGTTGGCGCAAACTTCTTTGGTTCATCTTACTGGGCATTCTCTGTGCTTCCCGAACCTGTTTCCTTTCCCAGGTTATGGAAGTTTTCAGCTATTGTTTCTTTAAATAAGTTCTCTTCACCTTTCTCCGTCTCTTCTCCTTCTGCAACCCGTATAATGCCAGTGTTAGTATATTGGATTTTGTCATAGTTCTCTTAAACTATCCTCATTTTAAAGAAATTTATTAGATCTACAATGTGGTGTTAGTTTCAGGTATATAGCAAAGCGATTCAGTTATACACTTATTCTTTTTCAGATTGTTTATCAATATATAGGTTATTACAGAATATTGAGAAGTGCCGTATGCTATACAGTAGATCCTTGTTGATTATTTATGTATATTAGTGTGTGTATGTTAATCCCAGGCTCCTAATTTATCCCTTCCCACCTTGTTCCCCCTTTGGTAACCATATGTTTGTTTTAAAAATATGTGAGTCTGTTTTGTAAATAAGTTCATGTGTATCATTAAAAAAATTAGATTCCATATATGAGTGCTATCATGTACTTGTATTTTTCTGATTTACTTCACTTAGCATGATGATCTCTAGGTCCATCTGTGTTGCTGCGAATGGCATTATTTCATTCTTTTTTATGGCTCAGTGATATTCCTTTGTGTATATATGCTGCATCTTCTTTATCCATACCTCTGTTGATGGACATTTAGATTGCTTCCCTGTATTGGCTATTGTAAATAGTGCTGTGGTGAACATTAGGGCGTATGTATCTTTTCAAAGAAAGGGTTTCTTTGAATATATGTTCAGGAGTGGGATTCATGGATCATATGGTAGCTCTATTTTTAGATTTTTAAGGAACTTCCATACTATTCTCCATAGTGGTTGTACTGATTTACTTTCCTAGCAACAGTGTAGGAGAGTTTCCTTTTCTGCACGTCCTCACTGTATGTGTGTGTGTCCAGTCACAGGCATGTCCAACTCTTTGTGACCCTTTGAACTGTAGCCCACCAGGCTCTCCTGTCTATGGGATTCTTCAGGCAGGAATACTGGAGTGGATTGCCATTTTCTCCAGGGAATCTTCCTGACCCAGGGACCAAACCTGAGTCTCCTGTGTCTCGGGCCTTGCAGGTGGATTCTTTACCCGCCAAGCCACTGGGGAAGACCCAAATCCTCTCCAGCATTTTCTGTTTGTAGACCTATTGATGACGGCCGTTCTGACTGCTGTGAGTGATGCCTCGCTGTAGTTTTCATTTGCATTTCTTTGCTAATCAGTGATGTGGAGCATCTTCTCCTGTGTCTGTTGGCCATCTGCATGTCGTCTTTGGAAAAATATCTATTTAGGTCTTTTATCCATTTTTGGATTCAGTTGTATGTTTTCTTGACATAGAGCTACATGACCTGTTTGTATATTTTGGAGATTAAACTCTGGTTGGTTGCTTTGTTTGCAAATATTTTCTCACATTATGTGGGTTGTCTTTTTGTTTTGTTTATGGTTTCTTTTGCTATGCAAAAACTCTAAGTTTAATTAGGTCTCATTTGTTTATTTTTGTTTTCATTTCCATTGCTCTGGGAGGTGGATCCAAAAATATATTGCTGTGATTTGTACCAAAGAGTGTTGTTTTCCTCTAAGAATTTTATAGTGTTCAGCCTTACATTTGGGTCTTTGATCCATTTTGAGTTTATTTTTGTTTATGGTGCTAAAGAGTGTTCTAATTTTCATGCTTTTATGTGTAGTTGTCTAGTTTTCCCAGCACCATTTATTGAAGATTGAGACTGTCTGTTCACCATTATATTATTCTTGCCTCCTTTGTTAGAGAAGTTATCCTAATTTTTAAAAATTCTTTTTGTTCTTTTTTCTTTTCAGCATGGATAATTTCCAGTACTGTCTTCCAGTTCACTAGTCTTTTCCTATGTGTCACCTAATCTACTGTTGATATCTTTTGTTGCAGATCAGATCAGATCAGTCACTCAGTCGTGTCCGACTCTTTGTGACCCCATGAATCGCAGCACACCAGGCCTCCCTGTCCATCACCAACTCCTGGAGTTCACTGAGACTCACGTCCATCGAGTCAGTGATGCCATCCAGCCATCTCATCCTCTGTCGTCCCCTTCTCCTCCTGCCCCCAGTCCCTCCCAGCATCAGAGTCTTTTCCAATGAGTCAACTCTTTGCATGAGGTGGCCAAAATACTGGAGTTTCAACTTTAGCATCATTCCTTCCAAAGGAATCCCAGGGCTGATTTCCTTCAGAATGGACTGGTTGGCTCTCCTTGCAGTCCAAGGGACTCTCAAGAGTCTTCTCCAACACCACAGTTCAAAAGCATCAATTCTTCGGTGCTCAGCCTCCTTCACAGTCCAACTCTCACATCCATACATGACCACAGGAAAAACCATAGCCTTGACTAGACGAACCTTTGTTGGCAAAGTAATGTCTCTGCTTTTGAATATGCTATCTAGGTTGGTCATAACTTTCCTTCCAAGGAGTAAGCGTCTTTTAATTTCATGGCTGCAGGCACCATCTGTAGTGATTTTGGAGCCCAGAAAAATAAAGTCTGACACTGTTTCCACTGTTTCCCCATCTATTTGCCATGAAGTGGTGGGACCGGATGCCATGATCTTCGTTTTCTGAATGTTGAGCTTTAAGCCAACTTTTTCACTCTCCACTTTCACTTTCATCAAGAGGCTTTTGAGTTCCTCTTCACTTTCTGCCATAAGGGTGATGTCATCTGCATATCTGAGGTGATTGATATTTCTCCTGGCAATCTTGATTCCAGCTTGTGTTTCTTCCAGCCCAGTGTTTCTCATGATGTACTCTGCATATAAGGAGGAAGCCAATTCTGACTCCATGTTGGAACTGTTTCTTTGACTTGCTTTCCATTGTTTTTGTTATTATAATCATACAGAATGGTTTACCTCAGAGAATCCAGCCCCTCTGAACTAAATTTCCTATGTTCAGAGTCCTGTCCACATGTGGATGGCAGGAAGGAAGAAATTAACACATCTCTTTGCTGAGGCTTGCCATTCTAGGAGATGTTTGCAAGATTACTGGCCTTTTTACTTTGCTTCCTCACCTCCCCTCATCTCTAATTTATAAAAGAACCCGGCATCCAGACCCTAAAAGGATGGTTATTTTGATGTGCTAACCTGCCATCTTCTCGGCCTGCCAGCTCTCCTATTAAAGTGTCTTCCTTGCCTCAACACCTCGTCTCTTGGATTCATTGACCTGTTGTGCAGCAAGCAGAGCGAGCTTGGACTTGGTAACACTTATACTGTATTACTTATTTCAGTCATTGTATTCTTTAGCTCTGTTTGGTTCTTCTTTATACTTTCTCTTTTTAAACTTATTACTGCATGCATCCATTCTTCTGAGTTAGTTGAGCATCTTTATAATCATTACCTTGAACTCTTTGTTGGGTAAATTGCTTATTTCCACTTAGTTCTTTTTCTCAGTTTGATCTTGTTCCTTCATTTGGAACATACTCCTCTGTCTCCTCATTCTGCCTAATTCTGTGTTTCCATGTGTTGGTAATTCAGTTGTGTTTCCTAATCTTGAGGAAATGGCCTTATGTAGAAGACGTTCAATGAAGGGGAGCCCACTCCCTTCTGGTCACCTCATGTAGGCTGTGTTGGCTGTTATGTTGTGGTTGGTATGACTGCTGTGGGCACATTGGTACATGGGTCTCATCCCTGGCCCAGTTGACTACGCAGCCCTAGTTCAACCCACCCCTGTTGGCTTGCTGTTAGATGGGGAGGGGTCCTGGCATGGCTGGTTGCATGGCATGGGGGTTGCCCAGAGCTGGTGCTGGCCTGCCTGTTGGTGTGGCCTGATCCTTGGGTGGCTGGCTGTTAGTCCTGAGGGGTCCTGGGGTTGATGCCAGTCCACTAGTGGATGGGTCCTGGGCTGGCTGGCTGTGGGGCCAGAGGGACCTGGGAATGATGCTAGCCTGCGGTGGGTGGCTGGGGGGAGGATTCCAGAATGACGCCAGCACCAGTATCTTAGTGGTAGAATGAGCTCCCCAGAATGACTGCTGCCAGTGTCTATGACATCAGGGGAAGTTTCAGTAGCCTCCAAGAGGCTCTCCAAATCAATGAGTTTGACCCAAATCCCTGCAAAGTACTGAGTCTGCACTGGGACTTGAATTATGTGAGATTACTGTGTGCCCTGTAGGAATCTCTGTTTTCTATATCGCTCTGGTTCTCCCATACACAGGCCCTGTCACCCTTCAGAGCCACATATTCTGGGGTCTTGTTTTCGGTGCAGGGCCTCCACGTTGGGGAGCCCAATGTGGGCCTCAGACCCCTCCCTCTTTGGAAAGAACCTTTGCAGTTGTGGTTTTATCTTCCCATTTTTGGATTGTCTACCTGAGGGGGTGGTGGTGTGGTCAGGTCATATTGTGTCTCTGTCATCCCTACCCATCTCATTGTGGTTCCTTCTTTATATCTTGAGTTTTGGAAAAATCTTTTCTGCTGGTCTTCAGATTGTTCTCATTGATAGTTTCTCTGTAATTAGTTGTAAGTTTCGTGTGCCTATGTGAGGAAGTGAGCTCAGTTCTACTCTCTGTCTTGGCTGCACCTTCATTGTGTTTTCATTTGTACTCATCTCTGGGATTTTCCAGATTCCTTTGTGAGTTTTTCTTTGATCCATTGGTTAAGAGTGTGTTGCTTTCCCTTCTGGTTTCCTCAGTGTGTATGCCCAGCAGCGGGATTGCTGGATCATAAGGCAGTTCTATTTCCAGTTTTTTAAGGAATCTCCACACTGTTCTCCATAGTGGCTGTACTAGTTTGCATTCCCACCAACAGTGTAAGAGAGTTCCCTTTTCTCCACACCCTCCCCAGCATTTATTATTTGTAGACTTTTGGATCGCAGCCATTCTGACTGGTGTACCCCAGTGTTCATCGCAGCACTGTTTATAATAGCCAGGACGTGGAAGCAACCTAGATGTCCATCAGCAGATGAATGGATAAGAAAGCTATGGTACATATACACAATGGAGTATTACTCAGCCATTTAAAAAGAATACATTTGAATCAGTTCTAATGAGGTGGATGAAACTGGAGCCTATTATACAGAGTGAAGTAAGCCAGAAGGAAAAACACCAATACAGTATACTAACACATATATATGGAATTTAGAAAGATGGTAACAATAACCCGGTGTACGAGACAGCAAAAGAGACATTGATGTATAGAACGGTCTTATGGACTCTGTGGGAGAGGGAGAGGGTGGGAAGATTTGGGAGAATGACATTGAAACATGTAAAATATCATGTAAGAAACGAGTCGCCAGTCCAGGTTCGATGCACGATACTGGATGCTTGGGGCTAGTGCACTGGGACGACCCAGAGGGAGGGTATGGGGAGGGAGGAGGGAGGAGGGTTCAGGATGGGGAACACATGTATACCTGTGGCGGATTCATTTTGATATTTGGCAAAACTAATACAATTATGTAAAGTTTAAAAATAAAATTAAAAAAAAAGTGTGTTGCTTAATTTCTAAAATTTTTTGAATTTTTTTATTGATTTCTAACTTTAATCCTGTTGTGGTTTAGAGAAAATATTTTGTATAGTATCTATCTTTAAAAACTTTTGAGACTTGTGGCCTAACATATGGTCTATCCTGGACAATGTCCTATATGTGCACTTGAGAATAATATGAATTCTCTTGTTGGTGGCTAGAGTGTTCTGTATATGGCTATTATATCTAGTTGGTTTATTGTCTTTTTAAGTCTTCTATTTCCTTACTTACCTTCTGTCTAGTTATTTTATCCACTATTGTGAGTATTGAAGTCTCCAACTCTTACTATGGAGCTCTCTAATTCTCCCTTAAGATCTTTCCATTTTTGCTGCATTTATTATATTTTGATGGTCTGTAATTAGATATATGACTTCCCTGGTGGCTCAGACAGTAAAGCGTCTGCCTACAATATGGGAGACCTGGGTTCAATCCCTGAGTCGGGAAGATCTGGAGAAGGAAATGGCAACCCACTTCAGTGTTGTTGCCTGGAAAATTAGATATATAAATGTTTATAATTGTTATATATTTTTTCTGTGTTAAACCTTTTATAATATATGACATTCCTCTTTGTCTCGTATAACCTTTTGTGATTTAAAGTCTGTTTTGTCTGATATTACCATAGCCTCATCCCCTGCATGCCCAGTAACTTTGGGTTACTGTTTGCAGTTAAATCTTTTCCCATCTTTTCACTTTTGACCTGCTTGTGTCTTTGGATATCAAATGATTCTCTTGTAGATAGCATATAGTTGGAGCTATACATATAGCTTTCAGTTCCGTTCAGTCCCTCAGTCGTGTCCGACTCCATGAATCGCAGCATGCCAGGCTTCCCTGTCCATCACCAACTCCCGGAGTTCACTCAAACTCAAGTCCATCGGGTCAGTGATGCCATCCAGCCATCTCATCCTCTATCGTTCCCTTTTCCTCCTGCCCCCAATCCCTCCCAGCATCAGAGTCTTTTCCAATGAGTCAACTGTTCGCATGAGGTGGCCAAAGTACTGGAGTTTCAGCTTTAGCATCATTCCTTCCAAAGAACACCCAGGGCTGATCTCCTTCAGAATGGACTGGTTGGATCTCCTTGCAGTCCAAGGGACTCTCAAGAGTCTTCTCCAACACCACAGTTCAAAAGCATCAATTCTTCGGCACTCAGCTTTCTTCACAGTCCAACTCTCACATCCATACACGACCACAGGAAAAACCATAGCCTTGACTAGATGGACCTTTATTGGCAAAGTAATGTCTCTGCTTTTGAATATGCTATCTAGGTTGGTCATAACTTTCCTTCCAAGGAGTAAGCGTCTTTTAATTTCATGACCGCAGTCACCATCTGCAGTGATTTTGGAGCCCCCAAAAATAAAGTCTGACACTGTTTCCACTGTTTCCCCATCTATTTGCCATGAAGTGATGGGACCAGATGCCATGATCTTCGTTTTCTGAATGTTGAGCTTTAAGCCAACTTTTTCACTCCCCACTTTCACTTTCATCAAGAGGGTTTTTAGTTCCTCTTCACTTTCTGCCATAAGGGTGGTATCATCTGCATATCTGAAGTTATTGATATTTCTCCTGGCAATCTTGATTCCAGCTTGTGCTTCCTCCAGCCCAACGTTTCTCATGATGTACTCTGCATATAAGTTAAATAAGCAGGGTGACAATATACAGCCTTGACATACTCCTTTTCTTGTTTGGAACCAGTCTGTTGTTCCATGTCCAGTTCTAACTGTTGCCTCCTGACCTGCATAGGTTTCTCAAGAGGCAGGTCAGGTGATCTGGTATTCCCATCTCTTTCAGAATTTTCCACAGTTTGTTGTGATCCACACAGTCAAAGGCTTTCATATGGCTATAGAGTTGTGTTTTTATACACATGCCAATCTGTCTTGTGATTTGAGAGTTTAATCATTTATGTTTAATTAATTATAAAAAGAGGCTTACTACTGTCATTGTTTTCTATACGCTTTACAGCTTTTTTGCTCCCCTTTCCTACATTCCTGTTACTTTTTTGGGTTTAATTGTTTTTTTTTTTTGTAATGTTTAAATTCCTTTCTTATTTCCTCTTATGTATATTCTATAGCTATTTTCTGATGGATACTGTGGGGATTACATTTAACATTCTGAAGTTGTAATACTCTAATTTGAATTTATATCAATTTAACCTTGTTAACATACAAACAATTTAAGTCTGAAGAAAGTAGGGAAAACCACTAGACCATTCAGGTATGACCTAAATCAAATCCCTTATGATTATACAGTGGAAGTGAGAAATAGATTTAAGGGCCTAGATCTGATAGATAGAGTGCCTGATGAACTATGGAATGAGGTTTGTGACATTGTACAGGAGACTGGGATCAAGACCATCCCCATGGAAAAGAAATGCAAAAAAGCAAAATGGCTGTCTGGGGAGGCCTTACAAATAGCTGTGAAAAGAAGAGAAGTGAAAAGCAAAGGAGAAAAGGAAAGATACAAGCATCTGAATGCAGAGTTCCAAAGAATAGCAAGAAGAGATAAGAAAGCCTTCTTCAGCAATCAATGCAAAGAAATAGAGGAAAACAACAGAATGGGAAAGACTAGAGATCTCTTCAAGAAAATTAGAGATACCAAGGGAACATTTCATGCAAAGAGGGGATCGATAAAGGACAGAAATGGTATGGACCTAACAGAAGCAGAAGATATCAAGAAGAGGTGGCAAGAATACACAGAAGAACTGTACAAAAAAGATCTTCATGACCAAGATAATCACGATGGTGTGATCACTGACCTAGAGCCAGACATCGTGGAATGTGAAGTCAAGTGGGCCTTAGAAAGCATCATTATGAGCAAAGCTAGTGGAGGTGATGGAATTCCAGTTGAGCTATTTCAAATCCTGAAAGATAATGCTGTGAAAGTGCTACACTCAATATGCCAGCAAATTTGAAAAACTCAGCAGTGGCCACAGGACTGGAAAAGGTCAGTTTTCATTCCAATCCCAAAGAAAGGCAATGCCAAAGAATGTTCAAACTACCGCACAATTGCCCTCATCTCACATGCTAGTAAATAATGCTCAAAATTCTCCAAGCCAGGCTTCAGCAATATGTGAACCGTGAACTTCCACATGTTCAAGCTGGTTTTAGAAAAGGCAGAGGAACCAGAGATCAAATTGTCAACATCCACTGGATCATGGAAAAAGCGAGAGAGTTCCAGAAAAACATCTATTTCTGCTTTATTGACTATGCCAAAGCCTTTGACTGTGTGGATCACAACAAACCGTGGAAAATTCTGAAAGAGATGGGAATACCAGACCACCTGACCTGCCTCTTGAGAAATCTGTATGCAGGTCAGGAAGCAACAGTTAGAACTGGACATGGAACAACAGACTGGTTCCAAATAGGAAAAGGAGTATGTCAAGGCTGTATATTGTCACCTTGCTTATTTAACTTATATGCAGAGTACATCATGAGAAATGCTGGACTGGAAGAAGCACAAGCTGGAATCAAGATTGCCAGGAGAAATATCAATAACCTCAGATATGCAGATGACACCACCCTTATGGCAGAAAGTGAAGAGGAACTAAAAACCCTCTTGATGAAAGTGAAAGTGGAGAGTGAAAAAGTTGGCTTAAAGCTCAACTTTCAGAAAACAAAGATGATGGCATCTGGTCCCATCACTTCATAGGAAATAGATGAGGAAACAGTGGAAACAGTGTCAGACTTTATTTTTGGGGGCTCCAAAATCACTGCAGATGGTGACTGCAGTCATGAAATTAAAAGACGCTTACTTCTTGGAGGGAAAGTTATGACCAACCTAGATAGCATATTCAAAAGCAGAGACATTACTTTGCCAATAAAGGTTTGTCTAGTCAAGGCTATGGTTTTTCCTGTGGTCGTGTATGGATGTGAGAGTTGGACTGTGAAGAAAGCTGAGCACCAAAGAATTGATGCTTTTGAACTGTGGTGTTGGAGAAGACTCTTGAGAGTCCCTTGGACTGCAAGGAGAGCCAACCAGTCCATTCTGAAGGAGATCATCCCTGGGTGTTCTTTGGAAGGAATGATCCTAAAGCTGAATCTCCAGTACTTTGGCCACCTCATGCAAAGAGTTGACTCATTGGAAAAGACTCTGATGCTGGGAGGGACTGGGGGCAGGAGGAGAAGGCAACATCAGAGGATGAGATGGCTGGATGGCATCACTGACTCGATGGACGTTGAGTCTGAGTGAACTCTGGGAGTTGGTGATGGACAGGAAGGCCTGGCGTGCTGCGATTCATGGGGTCGCAAAGAGTCAGACACGACTGAGCGACTGAACTGAACTGAACTGAACATACAAACACAGCTCCTATACAGCTTTTACCCCACCTTCTTTGGTTGTTGTTGTCACAAAATTACATCTTTATACATTGTACACCCCAAGTCACTCCTTGGAAGGAAAGTTATGACCAACCTAGATAGCATAATCACAAGCAGAGACGTTACTTTGTCAATAAAGGTTCGTCTAGTCAAGGCTATGGTTTTTCCTGTGGTCATGTATGGATGTGAGAGTTGGACTGTGAAGAAAGCTGAGCACCGAAGAATTGATGCTTTTGAACTGTGGTGTTGGAGAAGACTCTTGAGAGTCCCTTGGACTGCAAGGAGATCCAACCAGTCCATTCTGAAGATCAGCCCTGGGATTTCTTTGGAGGGAATGATGCTGAAGCTGAAACTCCAGTACTTTGGCCACCTCATGCGAAGAGTTGACTCATTGGAAATGCTGGGAGGGATTGGGGGCAGGAGGAGAAGGGGACGACAGAGGATGAGATGGCTGGGTGGCATCACTGACTCGATGGACGTGAGTCTGAGTGAACTCCAGGAGTTGGTAATGGACAGGGAGGCCTGGTGTGCTGCGATTCATGGGGTCGCAAAGAGTCGGACATGACTGAGCAACTGAATTGAACTGAAACATAAACTGATAATCATTTAAAATGCATTAATTAGTCCTTTATATTTTGTAGAAAACAAGATTTGGAGTTACAAACCAAAGTTACGGCAATAATAGCTTTTACACTAATAATTTTTTATTTAAATTTGTTAATTTCTCAAACCATGTTGAAAACAAAAAATGCAATTACACATCATTTTTGTAATAGCTTTTATAATTTCCCATCTATTACCATTATTGAAATCTTCATTTTTCAATACAGCTTCAAGTTACCATCTAGTGTCTTGTCTTTTCACCTTGAAGGACTCCCTTGAGCATTTATTTCAGGGCAAGTCTAATGGTGAAGAACTCCCTCAGCTTTTGTTTATCTGGGAATGTCTTAATTTCTTGTTCATTCTTAAAAACAGTTTTTCTGGATATAGGATTCTTGGTTGAAAGTTTTTTCTTTTAGCACTTTGAGTATATTGGCTCACTGTTTTCTGGACTCTGAAGTTTCTAATGAAAAATCTGATCATCTTATTGAAGGTCCCTTGTATGTGATAATTTGCTGCTCTCTGCCTGCTTTCAAGATTCTTTCTCTTGATAGATTGATTATGATGTGTCTTGGTGTAGGTGTCTTTGAGTTCGTCTTTACTTGGAGATTACTGACCATCTTGGATGTTTACACTCATGTTTTTCATTAAGCTTGAGAAGTTTTCAGCCACTATTTCTTCGGCTGTTCTCACTTTCCCTTTTCTCTCTTCTTCTGGGACTCCTATGAGAGTATGTTGGTACACTTGATGGTGTCCCACAGATCCCTTAGTCTCTGTTCACCTTTATTCAATTTTTTTTTCTTTCTGATCCTCAGATTTGATAATTTTTGTACCCTGATCTTCAAGTTTGCTAATTCTTCCTTTGGCCTACTCAAATCTGTTTTTGAATGCCCCTTGTGAATTTTAAGGCTTCCCAGATGGCTCAGTGATAAGAATCTGCCTGCCAATGCAGGAGACATGAGAGATGCAGGTTTGACCCCTGGGTTGAAAAGATCCCCTGGAGTAGGAAATGCAGCCCACTCCAGTGTTCATGACTGGAAAACTCCATGGACAGAGGAGCCTGGTTGGCTACAGTCCATGGGGTCACAAAGAGTTGGATGTAACTGAGCATGCACAGTGAACTTTTAAGTTTGTTGTACTTTTCAAAAGCTACAGAACTTCTTTTTAGGTTTTTTTTTTAATCTCTATTTAAAAAAATTATTTACTTAATGTATTTGTGTTTGACTGTGCTTGGTCTTCATTGCTGTGCATGGGCTTTCTCTAGTTGCAGTGAACTGGTTCTCCTCTTTGTTGCAGTGTGCAGGCTCCTCACTGCGGTGGCTTCTCTTGTGGAGCACAGGCTGGAGGTACGCGTACCTCTAGTCTTGCAGTCTTCAGTAGCTGCAGTGCGTGGGCTCAGTAGCTGTGCACAGGGGCTCTGGAGCATGGGGCTCAGTAGCTGTGGCTCACGGGCTCAGCTGCCCCATGGTGTGTGGAATATTCCTGGACCAGGGATTAAACACACGTCCCCTGCATTGGCAGACAGATTTTTAACCACTGATCCACCAGGAAAATCCTGTCTCTGTATTTAGTTTCCATTTTGTTCACAGTGCATTTCTTGATTTTCTTGCATCATCCTTTAATTCTTTGAGCATCTTTAAGACAGTTGTAACATCTTCATCTAGTAGATCTGCTATCTGGTCTTTTTCAGGGACAGTTTATGTTGACTTATTTTACCTTTTGAATGGGCCACACTTTCCTCTCTCTATGACTTGTGATTTTTGTTGTTGAATGCTAGACTTCTGAATCTAATAATGTCACTCTGGAAATCAGATTATCCCCTTTTGCCAGGGTTTTCTCTTTGTTATTGTTTTATTTTTGTAAACTGTCTCTGAGCCAGTGATCTATCTAAAGTGTAAACTTAAGGTTTTCTTGAGTCTTTTCTGAGCCTTTTCCTGAGCATGTGAAATTACTTTCTAATTTCCTCCATATATTAGTTGTTTTAAATGTTCTAATGTCTAGCTCCCAGAGTCTTTATTGGTATGGAGATGTGGAGGAAAAGGAGGTTAGAGTTAAGGGTGGGAAATTGAGTCAATGCCAGTGAAAATCACTATGAGATACCATTTCACACCCATTGCTGTTGTTCAGTCACTCAGTCCTTTCTGACTTTTTGTGACCCCATGGACTTCAGCACACCAGGCTTCCCTGTCCTTCACTATCTCCTTGAGTTTGCTCAAACTCATGTCCATTGAGTTGGTGATGCCATCCAATCATCTCATCCTCTGTTGCCCCTTCTTCTCCTTCAATCTTGCCCAGCATCAGGGTCTTTCCCAATGAGTCAGCTCTTTGAGTCAGGTGGCCCAAGTATTGGAACTTCAGCATCAGCTTCCAATGAATATTCAGGGTTGATTTCCTTTATTAGACTGGCTTGATCTCCTTGCAGTCCAAGGGACTCTCAAGAGTCTTCTCCAACACCACAGTTTGAAAGCATCAATTCTTTGGCACCCAGCCTTCTTTATAGTTCAACTCTCACATTATACATGACTACTGGAAAAACCATAGCTTTGATTATACAGACCTTTGTCAGCAAGGTAATGTCTCTGCTTTTAAATATGCTGTCTAGGTTGGTCATAGCTTGTTTTCCAAGGAGCAAGCATCTTTTAATTTCATGGGTGCAGTCACTATCCGCAATGATTTTGGAGCCCAAGAAAATTAAGTCTGTCACTGTTCCCCATCTGTTTGCCATGAAGTGATGGGACCAGATGCCATGAACTTCATTTTTTGAATGTTAATTTTTAAGCCAGCTTTTTCACCCTCCTCTTTCACCATCATCAGGAGGCTCTTTAGTCTTGCTTCCCTTTCTGCCATTAGGGTGGTGTCATCTGCTTATCTGAGGTTATTGATATTTCTGCCAGGAATTTTGATTCCAGCTTGTACTTCATCCAGCCCAGCATTTTGCATGATGTATGCTGCATGTAAATTAAATAAGCAGGGTGACAATATACAGCCTTGATGCACTCCTTTCCCGATTTTGAAACGGTCTGTTTGTTCCATGTCCGGGTCTAACTGTTGCTTCTTGACCTGCATACAGGTGTTGCAGGAGGCAGTTAACGTGGTCTGGTATTCCCATAAAGGAATTCTCCACAGTTTGTTTTGATCCACATAGTCAAAGGCTTTAGTGTAGTCAGTGAATGAGAAGTAGGTGTTTTTCTGGAATCCCCTTGCTTTTTCTATGATGCAACAGATGTTGGCAATTTGATCTTTGATTCCTCTGCCTTTTCTAAACCCGGCTTGTACATCTGGAAGGTCTCAGTTCACATACTGTTGAAGCCAAGCTTGAAGGACTTTGAGCATTACTTTGCTGGCATGTGAAATGAACTCAGTTGTGTGGTAGTTTGAACATCCTTTGGCATTTCCCTTCTTTGAGATTGGAATGAAAACTGACCTTTTCCAGTCCTGTGGCCACTGCTGAGTTTTCCAAATTTGCTGGTATATTGAGTGTAGCACTTTAACATCATCTTTTAGGATTTGAAACAGCTCAGCTGGAATTCTGTCACCTCCACTAGCTTTGTTCATAGTGATGCTTTCTAAGGCCCACTTGACTTCACATTCCAGGATGTCTGGCTGTAGGTCAGTGATCACACCATCATGATTATCTGGGTCATGAAGATCTTTTTTGTACAGTTCTTCTGTGTATTCTTGCCACCTCTTCTTGATATCTTCTGCTTCTCTTAGGTTCATACCATTTCTGTCCTTTATCGATCCCCTCTTTGCATGAAATGTTCCCTTGGTATCTCTAATTTCTTGAAGAGATCTCTAGTATTTCTCATTCTATTGTTTTCCTCTTTTTCTTTGCATTGTTCATGTAAGAAGACTTTCTTATCTCTCCTTCCTATTCTTTGGAACTCTGCATTCAGATGGGTATGTCTTTCCCTTTCTCCTTTGCCTTTCTTTCACTTCTCTTTTCTCAATTATTTGTAAGGCCTCCTTGAAAGTGAAAGTGAAGTTGCTCAGTCATGTCTGACTTTTTTCGACCCCGTGGACGATAGCCTACCAGGCTCCTCCCTCCATGGGATTCTCCAGGCAAGAGTACTGGAGTGGGTTGCCATTGCCTTCTCCAGGGAATCTTCCTGACCCAGGGATCGAACCTGGGTCTCCCGCATTGGAGGCAGATGCTTTAACCTCTGAGCCACCAGGGAAGCCCTTAGACAACCATTTTGCCTTGTTGCATTTCTTTTTCTTGGGGATGGTTTTGTTCATTGCTTCTTGTACTGTGTTCACCAATTAGAATGGCTATTATCAAAACACAGAATAACAAGTGTTAATAAGGACATAGAGAAATTGAAATGCTTGTGCATTGCTGATGGAATATAAAATAGTGTACTGCTGTGGAAGAGTTTGGCAGCTCCTCAAAGAGTTTAACTTAGAATCACCATTTGATCCAGCAGTGCCACTTGTAGGTATATATCCAAACGAACTGAGAGCAGGAACTCAACAAGTCAGTGATCCTAGAAGCTTTATTCACAATAGCCAGAAAAGGTGGAAATAGCTAGATGTCTATTGATAGATGAGTGGATAAACAAGATGTGGCATATACAGTCAGTGGAATATTATTTAGCCTTAAAAAGGAATGCAATTCTGATACATACTACAGCATGGATGAACCTTGAATATAAACGGTTATGCTAAGAGAAATAAGCCAGACACAAAAGGACAAATACTGCATGATTCCACTCATATGAGGTATGTAGAGTAGACCAATTCATAGAGAAAATACAGTAGTGCATAATAAGGTTAACAGGCTGGGGAGAGGGAAGGGTGGGGAGTTATGGGTACAAAGCTTCTGTTTGGAGATGACGAAAAGTGGATAGTGGTGATAGTATAACATGGTGAATATACTTCACGCTACTGAACTGTATACTTAGATATGGTTAAAATGGTAAAGTTTATTGTTGGGGGCCAGAGTGAGGTACTCTGCCCGTGACAAAGGTCATGAGGAAGGAGGCTCGACATACGCAAAGGCGGGATCGAGCCTCAGGAGTCCCCCTGGAACTCCTCGAGCATCTACCCCCATAACCAGAGCCTGCCTACTTTACTACTTTGTGCTCTTACCTACACCTCTGACTTTACGGGGGGCTGTCCCCCACCACCTCTTTTGGAGAAGGAGTTAACTTAGAGCTCCAGTTAATAATAATTCCTGGGCATGATAAGAGTGTTTTAACCTACAAACTCCTCTGAAGGTTCTCTAGCCTGCCTGACAGGCTCGTCCAGCCACATGTGATTGCTCACAGCCTCCCAACCGTGAGAGGCACGAGATGCTTTAAACCTTCTAAAAACAGGTTCCTTAGAAAAGTTAGAAAACTATTAGTATAAGTATAATGGGCTAATTAGAAATTGTGTTGGTGAAGGGTTTTTCATTTGTTGAGCCAATGTTTGTTGCTAAGTCTCCACATCCCCTGCCCTTACACACATTAATGAATATATAGAAGAAATAAGTATTAACCTTTGATATTAATCACGTTTGACCTTAGGCTAAGTAAATTCTTTCCTTAACTAAAACCCACTACACCCTCACCCTGTAGGAATGTAACTTTATTTGGGTGGCGTCTGTTTTGAGAATAATCAGCCCTGGAGAAATAAGTGTCCTGATTGACTGACCGCTGTCACAAGGAGAGGGTCGTAAATTGTCAGCAGGCCCCCCTGGCCAGAAGATGATGTAACACCCTTAAGACCTCTGTATACATTTGTATGAAGCACCTGACTTTGATAAAAGTCAGGACTACTGACCCCGCGTGACTTTTGCATAACATCTCAGTGTATAAAAGTAGACCATGGAAAATAAAGAATTGGGATCAGTTTCTCAAAATACTGGTCTCCCCATGTCTCTCTCTCCCTCTGGCTGAGTCTCCATCTGGAGCGCGGAACCCACCAAGCTTACTAATTTTGCCTGGGCTTCTAAGATCCGACCGGGGAGGCCTCAGTGTCTCCTCTCCTTCGGGAGAACGGAAGGACGCCTGCGGCCTACGTAAGTGGTGCAAGCTTCTTGTCTTGAAGTTTTATTGGTCCCCCGCGTAAACCAAGCTACTCAGCCTCTTTTCTCCACTGAATTTTCCTACTGAGCTATCCTTATTCTATTACTCTTTATATCTTTAATTAATATCTAATTGAAGCTATCGTATCCTGATCCTCGCCTACGCCGTCTCTCCTTCGAATACCCTGGATCAGCCGGGGCTGGTCCCCGGCAGTTTATATTGTACTTATTTTATGATAAGAAAACAGACAAGCCCCAGAGTAATAGTAGAACATAGCATTTTCTGAAGATGAGATTATTAAAAAAATTTTAACTTGTAATTTGCCTTGAATATGTCTGCATTTAAGAGTTTCCTTCCCACTTTCTAGTACTCTAAAAAAAGCCTAATCCAGTAACAGAAATATTGAGTCTTTGCAACACAACTCAATATACTTAGAACACAAAGCCAGCGCTTACTCCCTGTTTTGTTTTGATCTTCTTTTAATTAAGAAAGAAAACGGAGGCATTGAAAAGGCTATTTTTTTTTTTTTTTTTTACAGTTTTTGCAAAGGTGTATTCCTGTATGGCCACCACTCTTCATGTTATAGTTAGCATATCTGCTCTTCAGATTCATCCATGTTGTATGTGTTGCTTATTGTTGAGTGGTATTCCATTGTGTGGAATACTGTGGTGTATTTATTCCCTGGTTGCTACATATCTGGGTTACCTTTGGTTTGGCTATTATGGCTAAAACTGCTATGAGGGTAAAGCATCTGCCTGCAATGCAGGAGACCTGGGTTCAATCCCTGGGTCAGGAAGATCCCCTGGAGAAGGAAACGGCAACCCACCCCAGTACTCTTGCCTGGAAAATCCCATGGAAAGAGAAGCCTGGTAGACTACAGAGTTGGACACGACTGAGCAACTTCACTTTCTTGCTAACTTCACACAGCTATGTTAATTGAGAAAGTGAAGTCGCTCAGTCGTGTCCAACTCTCTGCGACCCCATGGACTGTAGCCTACCAGGCTTCTCCGTCCGTGGGATTCTCCAGGCAAGAATACTGGAGTGGGTTACCATTTCCTTCTCCAGGGGATCTTCCCGACCCAGGGATCAAACCTGGGTCTCCCGCATTGGAGGCAGATGCTTTAACCTCTGAGCCACCAGGGAAGCCCATGTTATTTGTATTACTCTCTAAAAATGTATCGCTAAGTCTCCAATCAATAATGATAACAAAAGACATACTAATATGTCTCCAGTGAGTAAGAATTTAACTGTATTTAACTTTATGAGACAGTGACAAGCTATCTTCTAAAGTGGGTGTATTATTGTAAATTCCCACTAGTAATGTATGAGAGTTCCGGTTGCTTTCTATTCTGCGCAGTATTTAGTATTACCCATACTCTTAGGTATATAAATGAGTGTGTGCAAGTATTCTTCCAGTCTGTATTCTCTTTTGATTTTCTTAACAGTATCTTTTGGAGAGCAAAATTTTTAAGTTGTAATGTCATCAATTACTTTTTTCTATGACTCATTCATCCTTTTTGTGTCTTATCTATGAACTATTTGCCTAATTGGAGATCACAAAGAATTCCTTATGTTTTCTTCCAGAAGGTTTATAATTTTAGCTCTTGTATTTAAGTATGTTATCCATTTGGAAATAATTTCTGTGTATGGTATGACATAAGGTCAAGTTCATTTTCCTGCATATGGTGTGACATAAGGATCAAGTTCTAATATCAACAGTATATTTTGAAAAGATGATCATTTAACCATTGGATTACCTTAGCACCTTTGGCAAAAATCAATTGGCTGTGAATATGTGGGTCTCCTCCTAACTTTTAATGGTTTTCTTGATCTGTATGTACATTCTTATGCCCATACAACCCTGTATTGACTACTGCAACTTTATAGGAAGGCTAGAAATCAGGTAATCTAAGTCCTCCAACTTAATTCTTTTCCAAAATTGTTTTGCTTACCTGAAGTCCTTTGCATTTCCATATAAATGTTGAATAAGGCTGTCAATTTCCACAATTATATGGCTTCAGTTTTCACTGGAATCATGTTGAATCAATAGATGAATTTGAGGAGGACTGACACAGCAATGACATTCAGTCAATCTTCTAATCAATACACATGGACTATCTTCTCATTTGTATTGCATCTTTCTTTTAGCTGTATTTAGTATTTTTGGTGCCCAGGTTTTGCCCATATTTGATAAATTATCCCTAAATGTTTCATATATTAAAAAATTAAATTTCCATTTTATAAAAATGATAGATTTTTGCATGATGACCTTGTATCTGCAAATAAAGTTACTTCTCTTTTCTCAATCTGTGTGGTGTTCATTTCTTTTTCCTGTCATGCTGCACCTGATGGGACCTCTAATACAATACTTTAAAAAAAGAGTGAGAGTAGCCGTTCTTGCTTTGCTCATAATTTTATGAAGAAACCATTCAATTTTTCAAAATTATTGTAATAACTATGGGGTTTGTTGCAGGTGCCCTCTATTAGATTGAGGAAATTTCCTTCTATTCCTAGATTGCTGAGGACTTTTATGACTTGGTGTAGAATTTTGTCAGGTGCTTCCTCTACACCTGTTAAGATGATCATGTGGCTTTTCTTTTTGCTCTGTAAATATGATAGAAGTATGTACAAACGGTGTTAATTGGTTTCTGAATGCAAAACAACCTTGCAGTCCTGGGATAAATTCCACTTGGTCATAAAGTATTTTCCTTTTGATACACTACTCAAAATGATTTCCAAATACTTTGTCAAGGATTTTTGCATCTACATTCAGAGAAATATTAGTGTGAAGTTTTTACTTATTGTTATGTCATTGTCTGATTTTCCTATCAGGTTAATGCTGGCTCCACAGACTAAGGCGGGAAATGTGTTTTATTTTCTGGACGAGCTTGTGAGGAATTTGTACAATAACTTCTGTAAAACTTTGGTAGAATTCACTGGTGAAGCCATCTGGTCCTGGAGTCTTCTTTGTGGGAAGATTTTTAAAAAGCTTTATTCATTTATGGCTGCCCCGGGTCTCTGTCGCTGTGCACGGGCTTGCTCTAGTTGTGGCAAGTGGGAGCTACTCTAGTTGTGATCGGCTAGCTTCTCATTGCAGTGGCTTCTCCTACTGTAGAGCACAGGCTCTAGAGCTTGTGGCACACAGGCGTAGTGCATGTGGGGTCTTCCTGGACCAGGGATTGAACCCACATCCCCTGCATTGGCAGGTGGATTCTTAACCATTGGACTACCAGGGAAGTCCTGTGGGAAGGTTTTTAACTAGCAGTTTGTGATTGGACTAATCAGGTTATCTATTTCGTGTTATAGTGAGTTGTGGTTGTGTCATTTTCATCAAAGCTCTCAAGTTCATTGGCTTAAAAAGTTTACAATACTTCCTTTTCATCCTTCTACCCTGTAGAATTTGCAAGAAGAATATCTTCTCTTATTCTTGATGATGTGTCTTCTTGATCTACCTGGCTAGAGGTTTATCAGTTTTTTCAAAGAATCAGGTTCTGATTTCATTGGTGTACTTATTGCTTTTCTGTTTTCTATGCCATTGACTTCTTCTATTATTGCCTTTTCCTTGGTTTGGATTTAATTTTATTCTTCTAATTTCCAAAGGGGGAAGCTTATGCCTTCTTTTCTAATGTAAGCATTTAATATTATGAATTTCCTTATATGCACTGCTTTTACTGGTTACTACAACTTCTGATGTTGGACTTTCATTTTTACTTAGTTCTTTTTGTCAGTGTTTACTGAGAAACATGTTAACATAGTTTCAAATAGTTTTGTGGGGCAGGGGGAGGGGATTTTCCAGATGTATTTCTGTTACTGATTTCTAGTTTATTTTGTAGTCAGAGAAAACCACTTTGTTTTTAATCCTTTAGAATTTGAAGGTTGTTTCATGGCTCATAATATGGTTTCTCTTCATGAATGTCCCATGTGTTGTTAAGAAAAAATGTGAATTGTTGAGTGCACTGTATTTGTTCACCAGAACAGAGAAATTTATGTTCTATTTTTTTTTAAGGTTTGAAGTCCATATTATAGTTGTTCTAATATATCCTCCCATTGATCTTAAGAAGTCTAAGTTTGCATTTTCATGTTTTCATGGCGAATTTTAAGTTTACACAGATTTGAAAAAAAAGTCTTTGCCCTTCCTTCTCTTTTTCTCCATGTTATGAAATGTGTATTAGTCTTGCTGACAACTTCTACTCATATTACTTACAGCCAGGCTTAAGTTCAGATGTAGATAGTGTAGGCTATTCTCACATGAGATGTGATACAGGCTAGTTAAGAGCATGGCTCTTAGTGTCAGATATTTTATTCTGCTCCTTAATATGTGTGTGTTCATGGGCACATGGTGTTTCTGTCTTGTAAGGCTTCTGCAAAATCAGCTTTGACAACAGCAGCAAGGAGTCTGTGCATGTGGCACAGGTCAGTGACGCCCTGTTACTGGATTTGGGGGAGTGATGGGAAGTGCTGACGCGTTGTCATCTTCAGAACTTCTCTGATGAATCTAGAATTCCTTCATTAGCCATTTACCCGTATAAATCGAGCACGGACTTCTTTGAGCTTCCCGTTAGAGTGATTATAGTATGAATGTGTCCTAAGAAGGGTTACTTATTTATTCTTGTTTCCTAAACCTCTACTGTGCTTATTGGGGAGGTTTTGTCAGTGACAGAAGTGAGGCATCACGCTGGGAACATGAGGCCATCAGAAGGGAAGGGGGTCCTCATGGAATTTGTTAGGATGGGTGCTGGCACTCCTCCCAGAGGCCTTGAGCACCTGTGTCATGTACCTTGAGGTTAAGCACAAGAATACACCTAGAAATAAACTCACAAATCAGAACAGAAAGGCAGGCGGACAGGCAGAGTTTACTATTTGTCTATTATGTCTAGTGTTTAATAGGACCTGAATAAGGACATTACCAAATTGCTGAAATCATTTAACATATACAGAAGCAAAAGAGTAGTAAAGACATAGATGAGCTCTTTTAACATGCAAATTATATTATCATTCAGCACACACGGCCGCATGGACTTGTGCTGGGCACTGGGGCAGGAGAGTGACCTGGCAGGTGGTCCAGAGGACCCTGGTCCTGGTGGGAGGGGCGTGAGAGTGTAAGGGCCGAGGTGAGGAAAGCGAAGGCTGTGGGAGCGCAGAGGAAAGACTGTGAAACCCAGCTCCCCAAGGGTAAGAGGTCACGGATCCGGAGTCGGGAGTAAAAGCTTCTGGACGAGGACGCAAGCTCTCAGTTGGCCATTCGTTGTCACCTCTGACATTCCCAGAAACACCAGCTGCAGGAAAATCCCTGACTTAGTGGGGAATGTCTAAACCACTGAGTTTACCCAAACTCAGCCCAAGATACACCCAGAGCAGGATGACTGTATACCTACTTTACAGAGTCCTCCAGAGAAAATCTTGACAATGATTAAAAGAAGGACAGCAAGTCAGGCTTGTTGATGCATTTTATTGTGAGATGGGGAGTCTGGTAAAAAACTAGAAAATGACCATGGTGTAACAAGGAACTTAAAAATGAAGAGTCAGATTTGTAACTTACATACATGAATACAGGAACAAATTGGCACAAAATGTTAAACGTTGTTCCCAACACTGTTTACATGAGGTTATCCTAATTTGGCTTCCTAAGGAAATGAGAGTTTTATGGTTAGACTAATCTCTTAATAAAACCGCAGAGCATCATGCTATTAGTCACACAGTGAATTTCAAAATTTAAGAGTTTTATATTAAAAACTGGGTAAAGGTAAAATGACTTGATTGCAGTTGTAAAACTAATACATTCCCATTTAAATTCTGTTCTACAGTCCAAGGCAAGTATAAATGTTAACATAACACTGTTAAATCAAATCTCAATGCAAGAGAACCAATTGCATCTCTACTTTAAATCTTATCAACTTTCCAAATTTTCATACTAAAATATATTATTGTATTAATACAAACTACAGTATTATACACTACACTGTGTAATAAATAAAGAAATATAAAAATAAGACACATAAATATAAAAGTTTTCTAAAACTAAAAGTACATATGTCAGTAAGAAGGGTATTAATACTGCCAAGTTTGAAGACATACAGTACAAAAATGTTGCACAGATCTATAAACTAAAAGAAATAAAATAATACTGATAGGTAAAAATCAGCTAATGTTGTTAATAAACTGGGTCCATAATAACTAACATTTGGAAACAGTTATGAGCCAAATAACAATGGCAGGTCCATGTTTGAAATGCAAGTACATGGATAAAGCAGATTAGAAAATTTCCCTTTCGTTTCAGTAGAGAAATTCTGAAAGTCAATTAACGCAAAATGAATACTGAGGAATTAAAGGGTGAAATGTCCCAGTGTTTGGCTTCTCTGACAGAGTCAGTGGTTTTTAAGTTTTATTTTGGAATTTTGATACAAGAAACAAATCAACAAATGCTAGTTATTGTAGGCCACGCATGAACAGAGGCTGGTCAGAGCCTTGAAAATACTGATAAATGGCACTTACAGCACACAGGTCTTGCTTAAGGCCAGAGGAGATACAAAGCTTCATATCACATCCTTCATATTTGTGTACCACGTACGCAAACACAATTACGAACACTGATTCTGACGTCTCTGCTGTCTCACCAGTATCAACACTGTTAGTCCCTGCAATCAGAACTCAACGGCAATCTCGTCAACTCCATTTTAAACCACATGAGTAAGAAACTTCAGCTCTTCTAGCGGCTGCTTTCTTAAGGCTAACAATACACTTTAAATGAGAATACGCTCTACTGTGACATCTAAATATTAGAAATGACTACCTTCTAGGTTGAATTTAGAAAAGGTAGTTAGCACGGTTTGGAACTGCATTATACTTCTCCGTGAAGGGAATTCTGTAGTGCAGAAGTTCTCACATTTTACAAAACATAATAAAATACTGAAGCGGATTTAGCATATGTTTACCAATAAAAAATTATAAAATTCTCCCAATTGTACAGCTTAAGAATAAACTAACGTAAGAGTGCTAATTAATACTGATAAAATGAAACAATGTCAGGTGCTCATCTAATCAATCAGCTTTCTTTAACCTGTTAAATCTCTGCTTTCTGAGTCATTAAGTTTTCTAATCTGCTTCATATTACAAACTTGTTCCTAACTTTGAAAAATGCATGAAAAATTACTAGGTCTGAGGTTCAGGCACACCCGGATTTTTTTGTGTGGTTTTTTTTTTTTTTTTTTGATTTTGTGTTTTTTTAAATTTTTACTTTACACAGTAGTGAACAGAAATCACAGTATACAGGTTACTGTGTTTCCATGAAAAGCATGTATAATATAGAACAAAACTTCATTACCAATTAGAATTTTCTTTCTTTTCTAGAAAAACTATTAGGCTTCATTTGTTTTCTCTTCGGACACCTGCTCGCTGCCCTCACTGACTTTGTGTTCTAAGCTGTGGGCCTGGCCTCCAGCCCCCGCCCCCTGCCCCACACCTTCCGTTTCTGCTCTCTCCCCGTCATCCTCCGCCTCCTCGTCCTCGTCCTCCTCGTCGTCCATCTCCTCCTCTCCGTCCTCCACCTCCTCCTCCACCTCCTCCGCCCCTCGCGCCGCTCCACTTCCCTTCTCCTCCTCCAGCTCCTCCAGCTCCCGCTCCTCCTCCTCCTCTTCCTCCTCCTTTTCGCTGTCCTCATCCTCCTCCCGCGTCGAGCTCTCCCTCTCGTCCGAGTCGCCCTGCCCCGCATGCTGCTCGGGCGGGACCCCTGGGCCTGCGGCCCCCGGCTCAGGGGGCTCCCGTTCCTCGGCCTCCCTCTTGCAGTAGGAGTAGCGGTGGTTCATGTGTTGGGAGTAGGAGCCCGAGTGGGAGAAGCGCTTCCCGCACTTGTCGCACTGGTAGGGCTTCTCCCCGGAGTGCAGGCGCATGTGCTCGATCAGGTGATGCTTGTGTTTAAACGCCTTTTTGCAGATGCCACACTCGTGGGGCCTTTTACCTGAAAATAAGGGCACAGCTATGAAATACAATGGCATGGAGCCGCTAGGCCTTGGGGCACTTCTGGTTATGGAAATAGTCATCAATTCAACTCTGCAAAACTGGCAGCTTCCTTAATATACATACCTGTGTGTTCGTATTTATGTCTCAACAGTGAGCTACTCTTTTGGAATATCTTATCACACAAATCACAAGCATACATTCCGTTTTCTGTCTTCCGCATTTTCTTTTTGGGGGGCGTGGAATCGGAGTCGTTCTGATCCTCTACGTTGGATACTCCTTCTGAGCTAGTGTCTTGCCTTTCATCCTAGAGAAAAGGAAGTAGAAAAAGTTCGTTTAAGATTACAGGATAAACGACAGACATAAATAAAAGCAGAGCTGAAGGAACCACTTTGATTTCTGCTTTCGACAACCTGACCAAAGCAGGCTCTAAGGGAAGGTTCGGGTGAGGGGGCCGTGCAGTCACAACAGCAAAAGCAGCCCAGGGTCGGCGGGCACCGAAAGAAAGGACGCTGCAGAGAACACGCTTAGTTGCCTCTGGATCATTAATTTATGAGAAGTCTGCCGAACATTTTAACTTACCAGTTTGCTAAACAGTTGTGAATTTCTACCTGCATCACTTACTTACCTTCTGGGTTTTACTAAGTGAAAATTAAGACTCTATTTCTTAAAAGTGGTCTTTAAATTGTATCTTCCAGGACCTTAGAATTTTGTGAACTAAACTTCATTGTCTCCTTGTAAAGAGGGAGGTTTGTCCTATCACTTTCCTAAGAGGCAAGTTGGAAAAACAATGCAGGCAGGTCTGTGTTTTTAAACAAGAATCCTTGCTTGATGGTGAATCTTCAGAGTTTTGGGTGAGGGTTAGGGAGAAAACTGGAGGCAGGGTCTCCTGTAGGTGGAAGAATTCTGCAGGGAGCCTGCAGTGGGATTGGGCTCCTAAGATCCTGTGTCTTTCCTGAAGACTTCCATCCTAAACTCACACATTTTCCACAAGTTTAGAGGTTTCCCACAATTTCTTACAGCTTTGTAAGGTGGGAGAGGACTTTTCTGGTGGCTCAGTGGTAAAGAATCCGCCTGCCAATCAGGAGATGTGGGTTCAATATCTGATGCAGGAAGATTCTCTGGAGGAGATGTCAAACCACTCCAGTATTTTTGCCTGGGAAATACCATGCACAGGGAAGCCTGGCGGGCTACAATCCATGGGGTTGCCAAGAGTCAGATACAACTGAGCTGAGCAACTAAACAACAAGGGGGGCGAAGTGCTGACAGACGTTCTTCTGCCACTTGTAAGCTGCCAATGGTGTTAAAGGGACTCTCTTCATGTTATTGGGTGTCGTTAACTGAAATTTCCCAGTTTATTCTTCAAAGGTGTGAAGAGTGTTTTATACAGTTAAAATTTAGGTTTCATGAAAAATTTAGCCATGTGAAAACTTTTTCAAGGTTACCACGATTACAGGAAGCCCCATTGGTAGCAATATTTAAGGAGACAAAAATAGCAAAACATACTTGAACAGGATATTGTAATTATTTTACAGTCACATCTTCTTATAGTAAGTATTTGAGAAAAAGATTAAATTTATCTCTAGTATTCATTTGATTCAATCAGAAATTGATGGAAAAAATGGAGACATCAAGGTCAGTGACACAGAAAAAGCCTGGACAGTGAAACACACAACAGTCAAGCAAAATAGCTTTATCATAACTGTCATGGACTTGGAGAGTGTTACAGAGGAAAATACAAACACAGATTCACAGCTGTAATTCCTCATGTATTATTATGATTGAACACTAGTTTACAGCTTATAAAATCATCAGTAAACTCATTAGGTGAATTCTTTATATACTTAATTTTTGTTTGCTTCATTAAAGCCTTTTATAAACAGGTTAACACAAAAAGTGAGAGCTAAGTTTGCCTGGTGTAAAACATCTGTGAACAAATTTTCATTTACTGATGATCATAAGGCAGAAACTATGACGAATTCTGGGAACTTAACTATAAAACAGAAGTCTGATTAATGAGTATTTGAATTTTACTTTCCTCTTCCATCTCTAGTTACAAACAGTCAGTCTTATAGCTGAGACCCATTGACCCTCTTTTCAGCAAAATAATACTTAAAACTGCAGTTGAAAAACTACACTCTGGAATCAGTAAACAACAAAAGCCAAGATGCCACAGCAGCTAAGGCACATAGCCAGCTATTTCCTTTCAAATGTGACAGTTTAACAAGCTGCTTGGCTCTCTCATGCCTGGTTTTTATTAGAGAAATTCACTAAAATAAATCAAACTAGCATTTGATCAATGGATTGGGGCTGGGAGTGGTTTTTTTCCTTTTTTACCTGATTTCCACTGGGCTGGATCACCTTCAAGGGTGTTTCCTGGACCGCCGGGCTGACTGCAGTCGAGTATGTGTAGGCAACCTGGGGGATCAGGATGGTCTGCTTGTTGGCAGCCAGTGCTCGCAAGCACGGAACACTGTTCTGGTCAGCGATGGCCACGATCGTGGGTAACTGGGCAGTGACGGTAGGTATAGCAATATTTATGGGGTTGGCACTTGGTGGGATTACATTTACAACTGGTTCTGAGTCTGTAACACAACTGTCCTTTTGTGGCTCCTTTTTTGCACAAGACAAGTTCAAGGGTTCTTCCTGGACAGAATAAACACTGTTCTGGTAAACACTAGTGATAGTTGGCCTTTCCAATAACTCGCCCTGCTGCTTTGGTAGTGAAAGATCAAGAGGTTCGACCTGCGGCTCTTCCTGCGCCCCTTCTGTTGGGTATGAGTAACCCTGTGCGCTTCTGGAGGAAGAGAGGTTCAAGGGGGAAGGGGAGGAGGCGCTGCTTCTGGAACCATTGACGGCCGAGCCCCCTGGTAAGACGGGAGAGCTAGCTCTCTTCAGAGGGCTCTGGCGGTTCCCTGTGCTGTCCTGGGCTTCATCTGCATCTGCAGCCTGAGGCTGATCGTCGCTCTTGGCAGGGGTGTTGGCTTTGCCTGGTTCCGGGGAAGATGGTTCAGAAGACTGCACTGAGATCTGTCCCGCTTGCATCTTTTCAAACCACTTTTTCACTACATCCAGTGGTAGGTTCACGGAATCGGCAATTTTTGAGAGCTCTTCTGCACTTGGTTGTGCGTTCAAAGCATAATATGCTTTCAGAAGAGACAAGAGGTTCTTTAAAGGTGGCTGACTGGGAGACAAACTGCCATCTCCGGACCCCGATGAAGCGGAGGCCTCGGGCTTGGCAGCTTCTGGGGTAGGGGGCGGAGGGGGCTGGGCGGGCTGCTTCAGGTCATAGTGCTTTAGCTCCGGAAGTGCATTGAGGTCCCCGGGACAGTCGTCACACAGGAGGCACGTGCTGTCGTTCCCTCCCCCTTCAAAGCTTTTGTCCTTCTCAGACTTGACAGTAAGATCTTCTGGTAACTTTTCGCTTTTGCAATTGTTGGTGGGGACTGGGGTTTCTTTTTTTAAATTCTGAGGAACAACTTGAAGTTGGCTAGGTTGTTCAAGACTGTAGTTAATGATGATTTTGGTTGTTCCATCTTGATCAACCAGAGGAAGACTGATGGCTGAAATAACAGAATGGCCGCCTTGCTGGATGGATGAAGCATTGATTGTTTCTTGTTCTTTGGATGCAAGATTGGCTTGATTATTCTCCAAAACTTGCCTGATGACGTTACCATCTACCGCCACTTTAAGTACATTCTGAATATCACTTAAATTGATACTGATGGGGGACACCAAACCCACCGTTGGCAGAACGACGGCCTGCACCACACCCTGAGGAGAACTGGTTGCCTGTAAGGGGCCACCACCACTGAAAACCCCGTTCTGTAGAGGGGCTGAACAGTTGATTCCTGAAGCAACCACTATGGGTTTGAACTCATAATCCACAGGTTCAGTTTTAATCTGGTTTACGGGGAGCTGCTCCTGCAGGGGCTTGTTCTCTATCTTCTGCCGCATCTGTGGTCGCGTGGGGCTGCCTGGAGAGGCCGAGAGCGAGGGTGAGGAGCACTGCGAGGTCTTGAGCCCTGTTCTTGGTCGCCCGTTCACAGGCATCAGGCTGATACATTTCTTACTGCTTATGTGTGAGCTGTAGGAACCAGAATGGGAAAAACGTTTCTTGCAGTTTGGGCATTCATATGGCTTCTCTCCTAAACAACAACAAAAAGTTACATTCGTAAATTTTCACATATTCACATTTTCCCTAAAACAAGCAGTATCAATTTAAAAAGGGGGTTACCAGGTGTGCTTGTGATACAATTTTATTTAGAATCATCACTTTTAAGTTGAAAACCTTCATAAATGTCAAGCACCAATAAAATGTTAGTCTGAACTATGTGCTGACCAGTAAGAGAATCTTCTCTTCAGGTGCATGTAACAATTTTGCTCACTTTTAAAAGTTCAAATCTTTCTCAGATACCAAAAAATTATATCCCACTCTTTCAAGTAATTTTTTTCTTATCCTGTGTCACTAAACTATGTAATTCTCTATATTCTACTCTACTTAACCATCTATAGGAGAAATTATTAGACAAAAGGAAGCAAAATCTCCCATAAGGCTTAGTAAGTGTGGACATCTATCGTTGACTGTATGAGTCATATGAAGAGTATCTATCCTTCCTATATTCATAGGTTTCCTTGAAAAGACCTTTTTCAGTGGGGAAGAAAAGTTTAAATACAAGTATTGTTACAAGCCTTGGCTTATTAAGCTGGGATGTATGTGTGTGCTTAGTTGCTCAGTCATGACTGACAATTTGTGACTCCATGGGATTCTCCAGGCCAGAATACTGGGGTGGGTAGCCATTCCCTTCTCCAGGGGATCTTCCCAACCCAGGTCTCCTGCATTGCAGGCGGATTCTTTACCATCTGAGCCACCAGAGAAGCCCAATACTGCTGGAGTGGTAGCCTATCCCTTCTCCAGGGGAACTTCCCCACCCAGGCACTGAACCAGGGTCTCCTGCATTGCAGGCGGATTCTTTACCAGCTGAGCTACGAGGGGTGTATGTACTCCTAGATCAGTAAGGCAGTGTTCGCTGTGTGCTCAGTTGCTCAGTTGTGTCCAGCTCTTTGTAACCCCTTGGACTGCAGCCTGCCAGATTCCTCTGTCCATGGGACTCTCCAGGCACGAATACTGGAGTGGATTGCCGTTTCCTCCTCCAGGGGATCTTCCCATTGTGGGAAGCAACCTGTGTCTTTTGTGCCTCCTGCACTGGTGGGTGAATTCTTTACCACTGAGCCTCTTGGTACGAAAAGCATCTTGGAGTTTCAATTTCAGTGACAGTGGTTACAGTAACTTAGAACATTTAAGTATTAAAACACAGTATACTTTTGCTGCACAAATACAACATCTTTGTGAAATGTCAGGAAAAAAAAAAGAAGCTTCCTGCTTGCAGAGGCCTCAGTTACGTCACTCCCCAAGACCTTCCAGGGTACAAGGTGATCTTCTGGGTCCCTACGAGTACTCTGACAGAAATTTTTGAGTTGAATGGAATATTTTCATACAACCCCATTTTTTTTTTTAACTTTAGTTTGCATATGTTCTAGTTCATGAATGTATAGTCTAAAGGTACCGATGCCTGGGTTCAGGGAGGTCTGGTCTTAGTGCTGTTTACTCCCACATCTGCTGCGTGCAGGTCACAGCGCTGCTCTGTAAGCCTCTGCCAGATGAATGAGTGGCCAACTGTACAATCATGAAGTGTGGTGATGCTGCTTATCTACTCAGTGGCAAAATAAAGCTCTTTATCTCCCCCTTTCTTTTTAATGATTAAAAGGAAAGCAGCAAGAAAGCATAGGACCTGCTAGTCTTGGAATTTCAATGTTGTAAAGATTAAAACAAGTGCATTATATTTTCTCAAATGTGTCTGCATAATCAAATTAGAGTTGGAAGGAATCTAATAAAGCCCTCTAGTATAGCCTCCTTCCCAATGAAGCGTTCATTTCATATCATCCTTGGCACCAGCTCATCTCTGCTTAACCTCTTTTATTAAAAGGAGGTTACTGCCCCTGGACAGATCGGAGGAAGGCAGTCTAGTCTGGCTTTGCTGAGGGCCAGGATCTAAGTTCAGGTTCTCGCTCTGTCACATACTATGTCTATTTTCTTAACCTGTCCAAGCCTCAGTGTTTTGGTGTGTGAATAAACGTAGATGCATCCTCGCTGGACTGTTCTGCAGTTATAACAGACGATGCAGCAGAGCTCAGTGTGCCCTCAGGAGCTGTTAGTGACTCCTTAGAAGAGCACCGGGACAGAGGGTCGGCACTAAGCTAGAGTTGGCCTTCCCTGTTATGCTTGTTTCTGATGCCGCTTGGAGCTGGTCTAACACTTCCTCGACAAGCCAGACTTTGGATGTGATGAAGAGCTGTCCCAAGTATCCCTCAATTTCGCTCATGCAGGTTAAATGTGTCCAGGTCTTTCACACGTTCCTCATGGGATGTGTTCTTCAGAACTCTTACCCGCTTGTTAACTCACCTCTGAGTTTCTCCAGTTTTATCAATATCTTTCCAATGGGATGCCTGAAATGTGATTCAATACTCAAAGTGCATTGGATAAAAATTTCCAGTGGGTGTAAAACAAGGGATATGTCTTTGCATTTTTTAACATTCTTAATTATTTGATGACCTTTTTAGATTAACTACATGCTTGTTCCCTTGCTGACTAGGAAAATAAGCATCTATAGTATTGATTATTTCTGTCTTTACAGAGCACAGTGGGGATGGCAGTGGCTTTGGAGTCAGGAGGCCTGTGTCCCAGCTGAATGACTGGGGACAAGGTAAGTTCTCTGAAACTCTATTTTCTCATCAGTAAAAAAGGACAAAACAGTAGCATCTACCTCCCAGGGTTACTGTGAGAGCTGCGTGACTTAAAGCAGTTGAGTGTCCAGCAGGTGCTAGTTACCCTTACTATTATGGGAATCACCCAGTTATTTTACTGCTGCTATAAAAAAAGACTGCAGAACAATTATTCTAAAGCCAAAGTCTGTGTTAGAAAAAGCCGTGTTTCTAATTCTAACTTCATAGCTAAAGCACATCACCTCAGTTACTGACCTAGGTTAGTGTTTGTAACTACTACTACAGGAAGTTGTGCTGCTCAAAGTCTGATACATTATGCACATTGACTTTTTTCTAATGGCTAAGGTGGTGTTCAGTTGCACCTGATATAGAAGTTTTCTAGGCTGAAATGACTATCAGGCTGTGGAACAAACCCAGGTTACTTGCTGGGGAGGCTCCCTGCCTGGGTGCAGGGGCTCTTTTGCACCCTCTTTGTGGGCAGGTGCAGTGGCCTCCACACAGCTCCTTTGCACAGTTCCCATGTGCAAAGTTTATATGACAGTGACACACAGGACTCTGCAGAGGGTTCCCTTCATGGACATCAGAAGAGATCCATGCAATTCCAGGGCACATAACTTGAGGGCCCTGACCTTCAATGCCTTAAAAAGTCAGCTGCAAAAAAACCCCCAGAGTTTCCTGAAGGATATGAGGTTCATTCATTATTAGGTAATAATAATAAAAAATTAAAAAAAAAAAAGAAAAAAACAAAACTACCTGTGGTGAATGATCATTGTTTTTTTTCATTAAAAAACATTTTCCAATCTCCTATGGACTACCATTGTACAGACTATAATGAAATTGTCACAGCACTGTCTTGATAGACACTGAGGGTAAGCATTTAGAAAGTATTATGTTTATCTGGGATGACTTGGAGTAGCCCTGCTCGAAATCTCCCCCTGAAATAAACCACCAGGGAGCTGTAGACTTGGATGGTATCCACTGGGCACCCTGGGGCAGTGCTCTTTCTGAACTGCATTTTGGTGAAATATCACTGGCCTCTATGGAAGAATCTTACTTTAGAAAGAAAACACTATTGAATCCTCTGCTGTATTATTTTAAGGATATTTTTGAGGATGACGTAAATTATCTTCTGGTATTTTCTTCTTAATGATGCTCCAAGGAACAACTTTCTCTATGGACTTCAGTATCAGAAGAGAGTTGTGCTTTTTCTCTCATCTTCTGACATCTTATCCTTTTTACCTACAAATACTCTAGATTTCCATTACTAACTGTAGTTTTCTTACTTTCTAAAACCTAGGGTCTAATTTGTGGTCTCTTCTAGCATGTGCAAAGGAATTCATAGTATTCCTTTTTTTCTTTCTCGTTTTAACTTCATGCCTGTCTTGCTTTCTTTGAGAGATATAAATATGAATGGACAGCAGAGCACAGGAGTCCGTGTGCCAGGACGTGGCCTGAACCTGCCTCCTCTTTCAGAGCAGCAGCATGCTGTGAGCTTACTATAAAGCTCTTGACCACGAAAACACCTAAAGGGTTGCTGTAGATAGCACAGGCATTGTTACTTGACTGCAGCTGATTTTTGATGATCAGTGCAAGATTTTATGATTAGATATCTATTAACTTCTTGTTTCTGGACTTATATTTTAATGTTTTGTACGATCTGTGTTTCCCAACTTCATATAATTTATAGATCTGCGACTCTCTATGACTGCAATAGCACATTCATTTTTATATACAAAATCTTACTGTTTTATTACCCCAACTTCTTCAACATTAAAAAATGAATTAGCTATAATCTCTATCAACAACTTCAAATCATTTCTGGTGAGAAAGTGAAGTTGCTTAGTCGTGTCCGACTCTTTGCGACCCCGTGGACTGTAGCCTGCCAGGATCCTCCATCCATGGAATTTTCCAGGCAAGAGTACTGGAGTGGGTTGCCTTTCCTTCTCCAGGGGATCTTCCTGACTCAGGGATTGAACCTGGGTCTCCTGCATTGCAGGCAGATGCTTTACCATTTGAACCAGGGAAGCCCTCTGGTAAGAAGGGTTATTAAAAATAAATTATTGATGTAACACCTATCCTTCTCAAACTATGTTTAAAAATTGGATAGGAAGGAATACTTGTGAACTCATTCTATGAGGTCAGCATCATCCTGATATCAAAACAAAGCACACACAAAATTGCAGGCCAATATCACTGATGAATACAGATGCAAGACTCCTTGACAAAAATATTAGCCAACCAAATTGAGTAATACATTGAAACACCCAGGTATACCATGATCAGGTGGGATTCATCAAGGGATGAAGAATGGTTAAATATCTACAAATCAATGTGATATACCACATTAACAAATTGAAGGTAAAAACCATATGATAATCTAAATAGAGTCAGAAAAAGCTTTTGACAAAATTCAATATCCATTTATGATAAAAAAAAAAAAAACTCACAAAGAAATGGGTACAGAAGGAACATACCTCAATGTAATAATGACCATGTATGATAAGCCCATAGCTAACATCATACTCAATGGTGAAAAGCTGAAAGCATTTCCTCTAAGATCAGGAACAAGACTAAGATATCTACTCTCACTACTTTTATTCAACAAGGTATTGGAAGTCCTAGCCACAGTAGTCAGATAAGAAAAAGAAATAAAAGAATCCAAATTGAAAAAGAAGAAGTAAAACTGTCACTGTTTACAGATATGATACTATATACATAGACAATTCTAAAGATGCCGCTAAAAACCTACTAGAGCTCATCAACGAATTTGGTAAAGTTGCCAGATATGAAATTAATGTAGAAATCTGTTGAATTTCTCGACATTAATAATAAGAACGAACAATTAAGAAAATAGGTTTAATGATTCTGTATCAATTCATTCTGCTTATTCAATGTAATTCCTATCAAAATGCCAATGCATTTTTCACAGAACTAGAATAAATAACTCTTGAAATTTGCATGGAAACATAAAAGATGCCAAATAGCCAAAACAATCTTGAAAAAGAACAAAAGTGGAGGTATCACATGCCTCAATTTCAAACTATGCTGCAAAGCTACAGTCATTTAGCATGGTGTTGGCACAAAAGCAGATTAATAGATCTATGGAACATAACAGAAACCACAGAAATGAACTCGTAAGGGTGGTTAACCTATGGCAATATACAGTGGGGGAAAAAGACCCTTCAATAACTGGTGTTGGGAAAACTGGACAGCTACACTCTCTCATACTACGCACAAAAGTAAATTTCAGATTAAAGATCTGAAACCATAAAACTTCCAGAAAAAAACACAGGCAATAAGCTCTTTGACATAGATCTCAGTAATATAATTTTTTTTATATGTCTCCTCAGGAAAGGGGAATAAAAGCAAAAATAAACAAAGGGGACTACATCAAACTTAAAGACTTTTGTATAGACAAAACTATGAACAAACTGAAAAGGCCACCTACTGAATAGAAGATAGGGGTTAATATGCAAAATGTCCAAGGAACTCGTACAACTCAAAATCAAAAGATACAACCCAATTAAAAATGGGCTGAGAATCTGAACAGATATATTTATCCAAAAAATACTTATAGAAGCCAACAGTCACATGAAAAGATGCTCAACATCATTAATACGATATCCCCATACACCTGTCAGAATGACTATTACACACACACAAAAAAGTATTGGCAAGACTGTGGAGAGAAGGGAACCCTAGGTCACTGTGGGTGAGGATGTAAATTGGTACAGCCACTATGGAAAATGGTATACAGATTTCTCAACAAACTAAAAAGAAAACTACCTTTTAATCCAGCAATTCCAGTTCTGAGTATTCATCCAAAGAAAATGAAAACACTGCTTTGAAAAGATTATATATACAGCCCTGTATATATAATACATTTCAATGCATTCACTGCAGCATTATCTACAATAGCCAAGATAAGTCAAATCATGCTGCTTATACAGTGCTATATGTCAGTTATATCTCAATAAAGCTGGAAAAAAAAAGTAGTACAGGAAAAATATCCATTGGATATATGCTAATATAATGTTAACTTATATATATATATATATATATATATGAAATTGATGAAAATTGTTCAGTAGCACAGGAGCTAAGAAACAGGATCCTGATGCAGATGCCAAAAGACAGCTTTGTTTTCCAGACACATTAACGTATAAAATTTTTTAAAAATGTATGAATCTCAGTTTGAGCATGTTTTAAGAGGTAACATTTTTTAGCCCTCAATGAGCAATTCAGCACAACTTCTATTAATGCAGTTCCAAAATAAAACACACGTATCACAAAGCCACCCAACCGTACTTTTTTTGCAGGATATTTGTAAAATCTATGAATAATTGTCAATATAATAATTTTCACAAAACAAGGATGTGCAGAAATCCATAATTTCCCACTCATTAGTTAACAGTTGTCTTTCATTGAAATTATTTCATATTAAATAATGCATCAAAATTAACCGGGAGACAGGGTTCATAATGCGATGTGAATTTTCTTGGTTGCTTTTGGGTAAGTAAAGCCTCCAAAAAAAGGCAAACAGAGCTCTCTTTGTAAGTCTCTAAAATTGACATAATATTTTTACCAGGTATTAATGTTCACTTTTCATGTGAAGCTATAGCTGCTGAGTAGTGCAGAACTGAGGGTGAGATGGGGGAAGCCCTTTTCCGTGAAACCCCCTCTCGTGCCACAGTTCCCACCCCTCCTCGTGCTGCCCTCTCCCACAATCCCCACGGTGCACCATGCCATTTCCTATCTTGAGTTCCATCTCTCCTCTTACGGAAAGAACATCTTCATCTCCTCCTTTCCTTGTGCACACGCTTTATCATTCCCTGTTAACTGTGCAACAGAGGCAATGAAATGAACATTCACTGAAAAGCTCATGTCTCAGGTTGTACATCTTGTAAAACGCTATATTCTTATTAGGAAATTCAAAGTGTGTCCTCTTAGCTTGATATACTTTAGCCAAAGAGTCAGATCCCAATAAAATACCGTTTATAAGCAGAAAATGTCTCAATATTAGTGTTTATCCCAAAACCACTGCAGAGTTTGTAACCATATGTGTAGCTCACATGTGATATTAATTTACTATCATAATCACTATGATATTCAAGGTAGACAAAGAAAACAAATATTTACCACTGTGGATTCTTAAGTGCTCTTTTAGATGGTGTTTGTATTTGAAAGCTTTTCCACATTCAGTGCACTTGAATTTACGATTACCCCCAGACTGCGTCACATGTCTCTGTAAGAAAGAATTGGTATTTTATTTATAAAGCAAAAAATCTTTAGACATAAAGAACATCCAATCTGCTAAAAGTAATGTTTGGGTGGTTCTTTTGTTTCTTAAAGGCCTCAAATCGTAGCAGTCACAAAAATCTAACGCTAAATGTTACCAAAAAGGAAGAGGACAGTGGCAACAGAATTTTGACATAAAGGAAAATCTCCACTTCCCAGTTTAAAGAATCAGAATCACTCTATGATGCAATATAGCATTTAGCAAAAATATGTACTTGACCGGGAACTAGAGATGATTTCCCTCTCCTGCACTCTAATTGACAGGTAAAGAAACCATGGTCCAGAATGTCCAGGAATCTGTCTCAAGCACACTTAACTAAACAGAAGAACAAGGTCTCCTGAACAGAAGAAAAGGCTGGGGCTTTTTCAGGACTTTATCCTCTCTAGTAAGTTTGGTATTTCCAAAATCTTAATCTGATGATTTAAAAAATACTTCCCTCTTTTCAGTCAAATATGGATTACTGTAATAGCTTTCTGTCTGGTTTATCAAACTCCCACTTTTACATACTTCGAATTAATTCTGCACCCTTTATTCATCTTACAAAAGCAGTGTTTGAACTGAATTATGCGATATTCTACTCATAAATTTCTAGAGGATTCCTGTTCACCCATGGGCACAGATTCTAAGGCTACAGATGCCAGGTTTCTAGCCCTGAGTTTCCAGGCTTCTTCAGCAGGAGTCCACATCTCATCATCCAGTGAGTCCCACCTTCTGCAATACACCGCTCTTCACCTCCCTGCTCCCACTGATACCATCCCTTACTTCCTGGCTACGTTTCCCCTTAATTGTGACTATTAAGACTCTACCCATCGTTCAAAGGCTCCAGTTCTGCTTGTTCTATGTTCTCCCAAACTGCAATCTCCCTTCTGTCCTTCACACAGGAAGGACAGAGGATGAGCGTGAAGTATGTGTCAGGCTCTACTTCACCCAAACCCCTGGCTTTGAAATTGAATACATGGCGCCAACTCCAAATAGCTCTCTCTAGGTCTCTCCTCTCTCCATTCCAGACTCTCACAGCTTCCTCGACGTCCCCCCTGAACAGTGACAGGCATCTGCTAAGAGGACTACACTGACCTCTTCATTTCTCTCCTGGAAATTAGCTCCTCCTCTCCTGTTTTTTGGGGGCTTAATCCACCTGCAGTGCAGGAGACCAAGGTTCGATCCCTGGGTGGGGAGGATCAAATGGCTACTCACTGCAGTATTCTTGCCTGGAGAATTCCATGGACAGAGGAGCCTGATGGGCTAGTCCATGGGGGTCACAAAGAGTTGGACACAACTGAGTAACTAACACTTACTTACTCCTGTTTCTTACCTTTGTGAGTAAACCCCTCATTTATCTGATCATTGCTTAGGCCCTAATTTGGAGGAATCCTGGTCCCTCTCTTTCCCTGATACCCTTATCCAATCCCTCAGCAAGCCAGCCTACAGCCACCATCCTCATGACGTCACATCTGTCACACCAGTGCCTCTGGCCTGGGTTACAGCCACAGCCCTTAAGTGTGCTTCCTGCTTCCTTCTCGTTTCTCTCGATCTACTCTCCAACCCACAGATCACCTGGCCTTAAAAATAAGCCATAAACACAAAATTCAGTATCTTTCAAATGCTTCCCTATAATACTTTAGAGTAAAATCACAGGCCTTAGCCACGGCTCATACAAGAGGCCTCATCATCTGCCTCCTCCCTACCCAGCCTCTTCATCTTTCTCCCCTTTGTGCACCCTGGCTGCCTGCTGTTCCTTGGCTTCTGCCTGAGGCCTTCACGCTCCTCTGCTCCCTCTGCACAGAAGGCCCTTCTCCCAGTCATTCTGTGACTGGCTCCCTCACTTCACCCAAGTCCAGGTTCAGATGTCCTAGTCTCAGAAAGGTCTCTACTCTATTAAAAAAAAAAAAAAAAAGCAGCTTCCGCCACTTTCTATCCTCTTTGCTTTGTCTTCTTCATTCTACCTGTGTTTATATTTTACATCTGTTTTCTCTCACCTATAAGACACTCCCGCTACTGTCAGGGACTTGCTCATTTTCACTACTGTGTCTTAAACACCTACAACAGGCCTTACACAGAATCAAAACTCAGATATCTGTTGCATGAATAAGACAACCTGGAAATGCTTACCTTGATTTCCAGAGGCCAGCGAGGTGGACGCTCTGCCTCCTAACCTAAACGGTTCCCAATTATACCCCTCATGTTGCTGGCCTCCACATTCTATCACGGCTCCTTTCTGACCTTGGTCTGACCACATATTTCACATATGAAACTGACCGGCTACCTTTACCTCCCTCAGAGAAAGCCTCACACACACAGTGGCCTTCGTGATCATCAGAGATCTTACGACTTATTTTTCTCACAGCATCTCTGGCTTTCCCTCCAGTTCTCTCTGTCCTTTGAGGCTCCTTCGACAAGGGCCCTTGGGGTGGAGAGGATGTGGGGGCAGCAGTTGCAGGATAGCTCTGCTCCCAAATGTCACCTGAACAGCTCCTGTCCCAGGGCTTGTCTACACTGTGGTCATGTCCCCAGGGCCTGGCTACCCTGTGGCCACGTCCCCAGGGCCTGGCTACCCTGTGGCCACGTCCCCAGGGCCTGGCTACCCTGTGGCCACGTCCTCAGGGCCTGTCTACACTGTGGCCACATCCCCAGGGCTCGTCTACACTGTGGCCACATCCCCAGGGCCTGTCTACACTGGCATCAGGCCCCCAGGGCTCGTCTACACTGTGGCCATGTCCCCAGGGCCTGTCTACACTGGGTCACGTCCCCAGGGCCCACCCACACTGTGGTCAGGTCAGGACACTGGGGTGCCAAGAGCATGCTTCTGTTCTGTCTCTGATGAGACCCATTCAGGGCAGATGAGAAGATGGGGTTTGTCTTCTGTGGGTGAGTTTCCTCCTCGTGGCACTTACTCCCACCCCAAGTGCTCCTTTGTGGACTGAAGCACTGACCTCCCCAAGGAAAAGCTGGCCCTGTGCTCATCATGCCTGCCTGTACACTCCACACCCCATGATTTCATGAGTACTGTCACCAGGGTCCTGGGGAGACAGGCTGACCCATTCTCATCACTGTTTCTCTTACAGATTTTGGCGTGGTTTTTGGTTGAGCCATCATAGCCAAGAGGGTAACTCGCGCTCTCTGGGGTCAGTGACGTGGGTACACATGGAGCAGACTCTTACACTCAGGTAACAGGTATTCCTGTTATATATCTGTCTTTTGACAGAAGAGACTGAACATGTGCCCCAAGCACAGCACACACCTTCAACATACCATGTGCTGCTGAACACTTATTTGATTTTTAAATCTAGATTAACCAGATATTGATTTGATTATTTACAGTTGACCTTACAAAAGCAGAACTGGCAAAAACGTTTCTGACTTTAATCCTTAAGTTCAGAGCCAGCAACGTAACTTAAGGATAGTCTTGGTTTATACTTCTAGAAATTGAGGCAAAGTGACATAGAAACAGAATGAAACCATATGAAAAATTGAGTCCTCAGATTAAAAATGATTCAGTCTAAACTTTAGATTCTTAAGAGGCAACTTCCCTTACATGGGAAAAAGCCACAGTAGCTTATATGATGATAATCGGTGTTTCACGAAAAATTAAACTTGATTATTGTTTGATTTTCTCCTCTACTTGGTCAGTAGTAAGTCATGTGGTTTATTAAATGGTATTTATTTTTCTACATTGAACATTTTAGTAGAATGCATCTTGAAATCCAGTTATAAACTTGACATATTTGTTATGATATAAGCAAAATAAATGAGTTGAAAGGGACCTTGTCTGAAAAGAAATGTAGTCACTTCTAAAATAGTGTTCATAGTTGTTTACATGTGCATTTAAACTCAGAAATGACCCGATCATCCAAACGAATAATCACTGTCCTTTTTACAAGGCTGCAGGCCAGACACTGTCTGGTACAGCCCCTTAATCTTTCAGTGTGTGAGAGCCTGCCTTCCACGGAGCGAGGAGTTCTCGGTGTGGACAGTGGGTGAATCTGAGTCATGCCACTTACCTGCTCTCGTCCTGATTTGTGGGAGGTCATGTGGCGCTCGAGCTGGGTTCTGTATGCAAACGTGTAACTGCACAGGGAGCAGCTGAAGTTGTCTTCGTTCTTCTCGTGGCGATACTTAATGTGTTCTTTCAGAGAGGTAAAGCGTTTATATCCTCTGTCACAGTACGGACAGGTGAGCAACTGGGAAAATGCATCTGGTGTTCCTGTGAAACAAGGATCGTACGTTTTAAAGATGTTCCCAAAGTAGCACCAAAGCGCCCACCGAGGCCCTCTGCTGTGTGCCAGATATTGTGCTTTGTAGCTGATCCTCAAAACCAACACACTGATGTGTCTCTGTTTTATAAAGAGAGGACGTGATGCCCAGAAAAGGTTAAATTACTTCCAAGTCACACAGCCTGTGAACAATGAAGTTGAGAGTCAAATGCAAGCTGACTTTAAAGTCTCATATCTTTTTCACTAAAACGTAATTCTTCCCTTCTTTTGTG
The DNA here is from genome assembly GCF_055505025.1 of Bos grunniens. Taxonomy (NCBI): domain Eukaryota; kingdom Metazoa; phylum Chordata; class Mammalia; order Artiodactyla; family Bovidae; genus Bos; species Bos grunniens. The sequence continues at coordinate 49,735,894 of NC_141177.1, read as the reverse complement.
TGGTTAATTAGACAAAACAAAAGCAAAATTATAATGCAGGTTATCGTTGTGAATGTATACACATGAAAGGGGTTTGGTACACAATAACCATCTTTCTACAAAGGTAACAATGTCATCATTAGTTATTGAATGTTCATTCTTTCAAATTTGAAAAATGTCACTACAGTCATCAGAGAGTAAGTAGCATACAGTTAGAGCACGTTTCTAAGGCTCCCCTGCAGGTGAGTGTGGAGGACGTATTGTAGGAGGTGTGAGGAGCCGTGGGGGCTGGACTGAGGCTGGCCACTGAGATGCCCCTGCATCTTCGTGTTCTTTCCCCTCCCGAGACACACCAGCACACTTCTTGTTTAGTTTCAGATGGATGACTATTAGGATAGCTTTCAGAAAATAAGCCATTCTAGATAAACTGTAGTTCAGAGAATGAACTACATATTTTTAATACATGGAAACATCTAAGCCTGCCAATCTTAAAATGTAATATCACTTGGCCAATATTATTTAACTACATTTCTATATTGGATTTACTTCTTCAAAGAAAAAAGTTCCTAAGTCACATCTTGCTATAAATGTTATCTTAACTTTATTTTTAATTTCTTATAGAAAAACAGACTACCAGAGAAAATGTCATAATCTTTACTTCATCAAGCTGTCACTGTTATTGAAATTCAAGTCCATATAAATTAAATGTCTTATTCAAGGACAAGCCTGCAATGAACAGGCTGAACACCTGACTCTACATAGCTAAGTACACTGAAATATATATCAAATATATGAATAAAGTCAAACAACCAAGACCCCAAAGTTTATGATGGTATCTTCCGTTATCAGCTAGCAAGGTACCTGGAACCAGAGACTTTTCCACTGGTGATGACTCTGACATGACCCACTTCTCTGGGGACTAGACTAGCCCTGTGAGGACATTTGGGGGGAATCATGCTGTGTTCTAACGACTTCCTGTTTGTACAGTGTTTGGGACACTCCCCTCGCCTGGCGATGCTGCTGCTCTCGGCTGGTTCCAGGGGCTGAGGTCAGAGGCCCCGTGACAGGTGTTTTATCGTCAGCACCACAATCGGTTTGCTTCCACCAGTTAAGCTGCCCTGAACTCCTGTGTCATAAGCTGTCTGCTCGGCATTTCATTCTATTTTCTTGTCTTCATGATTAATTCTTGTAATTAATGTACAAAATACTAATAATTTTATAAAATGGCAAGTTGCTCATATTTAAACAGCAAGTTCTTTTCATAAATATCTATTGAATGTTCTCACACATATGAGATATGAACTTATTTTAGGCCAACAGCATAAAACAATGAAAAATAAATATTTAACATTATAAGTTTATAGAATGAACAGGTTTAAAAGTTAAAATTTTTGTTTTTGTTTTTAAAAAAGTTTTTTTTAAAACTCACCTTTTAGCAATGAAGACCTTTAAGGAATAGATGTTTCTTTTTAGAATTCCTATAATACACCTATGGTAGGAATTCAGTACTAAAAAATCCACCCTATGTCTGACCACTTTTCGAACTATAATTTCTTTATGAGTCTGTGATCATTTATGAATCTGTGACCATAAATAAACTTACTTAAAAAACATTTTAAATTTCTGTGTCTTAAACTTCCTTTAGTGGCAGACTGATACAAAACCTGTGAAAAAACCTCCTTGATTTGTTCCCACTGAACCAGAATTTTGATAAATCAACCTGCTGGAATAAAGCTCCCCTGTTTACAACTTATGAAGTACAGGATGGTATGTTTAATTTACTAAAACAGTAAAAACCTAAGTGCTTCTGAAGATAATTACTTTTTCATGGCAAGAGATGTTGCTGGTGTGACAGCATACCTACTGTGGAATACTGTATTAGCAGTTAAACTACATTACATACCTGAAGGTAGTGAATACCTGAATGAAAAACACTGTATACTTCAAATGTTGTACTGATTCAGAATGACTAAGGCTCCAATTCTTATGGGACTTAACTGCACTGATTTGTTACAATGGACTTTACAAAGCTGAGTTTTCATTATTTCACTGAGGCTTTTTGAAATCCTGTTACATAATAATTTTACATGTTTATAAACATCTGTATTTTAAGGTTTTATATTTCCCTTTCATATTTATTGTAACCTACTGCTTCTTCAGGTGAAATGTTAACACATTTTCTTTAAGAGAAAAAAAAAAAAATCCAGGAAACAAACAAACAAAAAAAACAGTAGGCAAGCAGGCCCTACAGAATTATGATGCTAATAACTCTGGACTCGACAAATCTGCAAATAGATCAACAGTGTCCTCAGGCTAACTATCATTTTCAGAAATGTGTCCTTTTGCCACACTGAAGTAAAGAATTTCTAGAGTAGCCTACTTCTCTTTCCTTTGTCACCAAATTATTTACAGAAATCCTACCTATTCTGGAGTGAAAGCTTCCTTTCTGATCTTTTCCACAGCTGATTTCCTAATTTAAGGAAGGGACAGTTGACTTTCTGTAATGGAATCTGATTTGTTTTCTGATCACCCTTGTAGATTTCCTTCAAAAATCGGAAAGTTGATTGATACAGTACCATTTACATTAGCACCAAAATGCCGAAATGATTAGGCATAAATCTAACAAAATATGTATAAGACTTATTTGAGGAAAACTACAAAACTCTGATAAGTGAAACGAAAGCACTTGATAAATACAAAGATATTCCATGTTCAAGGATAAGGAGACTCAATACTATCAGGATGTCAGTTCTTCCCAACTAGATCTTCATATTCAGTGCAGTCCCAATCAAGTTATTTTATGGATATTGACAAAAATTCTAAACTCACATGGAGAGGCAAGAGACCCAGAAGAGGCAACATAACACTGAAGGCAAGAATAACGGGAGACCGACACTACCTGTCTTCAAGGCTTACTACATAACTTTAATAATTAAGATAGTGTGGTGTTGGTGAGAGAACAGACAAATGGATCAGTGGAATGGAGTACAGGTGAGCCCAGAGAGCGAATGCAATACAATGGAGCAAAGACAGTCTTTTCACAAACTGTAATGGAACAATTGGACATCCACACACAAAAATATGAATGTAAACACAGACCTTACACCCTTCACAAAAATTAACTCAAAAAGGATCACAGGCCTAACTATAAAATGCAAAATGAGTAAGACACAGGCTATAACAGAAGAAAACCTATACCAACTTGGGTATTGTAATGCCTGTTTGGATACCAAAGGCATGAGTCATGAAAGGCATAATTGATAAGCTGGACTTAATTGAGAACATTCTGCCCCATGAGATAAGACAATAAGCGAGTTAGACGATAAACAGACTGGGAAAACTATTTACAAATGACACAGTTGAAGAAGGACTACTATCCAAAATACACAAAGAATCCGTAAAGCTCAACAGTAAGAAATCAAATAATTCAATAATAGGTCAAATCATACCCCCATTCCTCATCCATCTTCATGACAGAGAATAAGGGAATCACCATTGCAGTGTTGAGTTCAAGAATATGTGCCTAAGATTAAAGTAAGCCCAGAGGACAAGATGGAGGAGTAAGGACCTGCTCTTACCGCCTCTCAAGAAGACGCCCAAATCACAACTAACTGCTCAACAGCCAACAGCAAAAAAGGCTGGAACCTACCAGAAAGCATATTCTACTTCCAAAGACACAGAAGAGGCCATAAGGAGATGGTGTAAGGGGTGTATTCGCAATATAACTCAACTCCATTCCTGCTGGGTGGGTGACGCATATACTAGAAAGTAACCATATTACAGAGGTTCTCCCACAGGAATGAGAGTTCTGAGCCCTATGTCAGGCTCCTGGGTCTGGAGATCTGGCATCAGGGGGATGAGACCCCAGAGCATTTGACTTTTAAGGCCAATGGGGCTTGATCACAGGAACTTCAAAAAATTGAGGAAAAGAGAAGTAACACGCTTAAGGGGCACACACAAGGTACTGGGCACGCTGGGACACAAGGGAAAAAGCAGTGTTTTCAGAGGAGCCTGGGCCAGACCTACCTGTTGGGGCAACATTAAATGTACCCGCATTCACATTATAGTGGTCCTAGAAGGAGAGAGAGAAAGGGCCTGAGAAAGTATTTGAAGAGATTAATAGCTGAAAACTTCCCTAACAGGGGAAAGGAAATAGTCACCTAAGTCCAGGAAGCACAGATAAACCCAGGATAAACCCAAGGAGGAACATGCCAAGACATATTAATCAACTTGATAAAAAATTAAAGAGAGGATAGCATTGAAACATGTATATTACCATATGTGAAACAGATTGCCAGTCCAGGTTCGATGCATGAGACAGGGTGCTCAGGGCTGGTGCACTGGGATGACCCTGAGAGAGGGGATGGGGAGGGAGGTGGGAGAGGGGTTCGGGATGGGGGACACACGTACACCCATGGCTGATTCATGTGAATGTATGGCAAAAACCACTACAATATTGTAAAGTAATTAGCCTCCAATTAAAATTAATTAATTAAAAAATTAAAGAGAAAATATTAAAAGCAACAAGAGAAAAGCAACAAATAACATACAAGGGAGTCCCCATAAGGTTATTAGCTGATTTTTTAGCAGAAACCCTAGAGGCCAGAAGGGAGTGGCAATGTATTTTTAAAGGGGTGAAAGGGAAAATCCTGTAACCAAGAATACTCAGCAAAGCTCTGATTTCGACAGAGAAGTAAAAAATTTTACAGACAAGCAAAAGCTAATTTGGCACCACCAAACCAGTTTTACAATAATTGATAAAGAAACTTCTTCGGGGGGAAAAGAAAAGCCTACAACTATAAACAAGACAATTACGAACAGGAAAGTCACTGGTTAGGGCAAACATACGGTAAAGGTAGGAAATCATCCACACACAAACATGGCATCAAAATCAGCAAGCGTGAGAAGAGAAGAGTACAATGCAGGATATTGGAAATGCATTTGAAATTAAGAGACCAGCAACTTAAAACTATCTCGTATATATACAGACTGCTTTAGCAAAACCTTGCGGGAACCGCAAACCAAAAATCTACAACAGACATGTGCACAAAAAGGAAAAAGGAATCCCAACACAACACTGAAGATAGTCATCAAATCACAAGAGAACCAAAGAGGAAGGGAAGAAAAAAGATCTACAAAAACAAACCACCCAACAAACAGCTCATGCCAACTCAGCTGTTCTTTTAACAATGCATTCAAAAAATGGGCAAAAAATCTAAATGGACAATTCTACAAGAAGACATACAGATGGCCAGAAGGCACACAAAAAGAAGCTCAACATTATTACTAGAGAAATGCAAATCAAAACTACAATTAGGTATCACTTCACACCAGTCAGAATGGCTATCATCAAAAAATCTACAAACAATAAATGCCTAAATCCACAAAAACAATCCCCAAAGTAACAAAACAGCAATAAGAATATATATATCATCAATTACCTCAAATATAAATAGATTAAATGCTCCAACCAAAAGATTGGCTGAATGGATACAAAGATAAGACCCATATATATGCAGTCTACAAGAGACCCAAATCACAGTAGATGATGACTGCAGCCATGACATTAAAAGATGCTTGCTCCTTGGAAGGAAAGCTATGGCAAACCTAGAGAGCATATTAAAAAGACATCGCTTTGCTGACAAAGGTGTGTATAGTCAAAGCTATGGTTTTTTCAATAGTCATGTATGGACATGAGAGCTGGACCATAAAAAAGGCTGAGTGCCAAAGAATTGATGCCTTCTAAATGTTGGGAGGGACTGGGGGCAGGAGGAAAAGGGGATGACAGAGGATGAGATGGCTGGATGGCATCACTGACTCGATGGACGTGAGTTTGAGTGAACTCCGGGAGTTGGTGATGGACAGGGAGGCCTGGCGTGCTGAGATTCATGGGGTCTCAAAGAGTTGGACACGACTGAGCAACTGAACTGAACTGAACTGAATTGTGGTGCTGGATAAGACTCTTGAGAGTGCCCTGGACTGCAAGAAGATCAAACCAGTCAATTCTAAAGGAAGTTAACCTGAATATCCATTGGAAGGACTGATGCTGAAGCTCCAATACTTTGACTACCTGATGCAAAGAGCCGACTCATTAGGAAAGACTCAGATGCCAGGAAAGAAGGCAGGCAAAAGGAGAAGCAGGTGGCAAAGGATGAGATGAGACAGCATCACTGACTCAATGGCCATAATCTGAGCAAACTCCAAGAGGTAGTGAAGGACAGGGAAGCCTGGCATGCTGCAGTCCATGTGGCTGCAGAGAGTCAGACGCAACTTACTGACTGAATTCACACACACACACACTCACGACCCACTTCAGATCTAGGGATACATACAGATTAGAAAAGACAGTCTCTTCAATAAGTGGTGCTGGGAAAACTGGACAGCTATGTGTAAAAGAAAGAAATTAGAACTTCCTAACACCACACACAAAAATAAACTCAAAATGTATTAAAGACCTAAATGTAAGGCCAGAAATGATAAAACTCATAGGAAAACATAGGCAGAACACTCTTTGACACAAATCACAGCAATATGTAAGATTTTCTCTGACCCACCTCCTGGAGTAACATAGATAAACAAAAACCAATGGGACCTCACTGAAAGCTTCTGCACAATGAAGGAACCTATAAGCAAGGGGAAAAGACGGCCCTCAGGATGGGAGAAAATAACAGCAAATGAAACAACTGACAGAGGACTAATTTCCAAGTTATACAAGCAGCTCATGCAGCTCAATGGTAGAAAAACAACCAACTCCATCAAAAAGCAGGCAGAAGACCTATACAGACATTTCTCTAAAGACGACATGCAGATGGCTAATAAACACATGAAAAGATGCACAATATCATTCCCTATCAGAGAAATGCAAATCAAAACTACAATGAAGTATTATCTTACTCTTATCAGAATGGCCATCATCATAAAGTCAACCAACAATAAATTTCTAGAGGGTATGGAGAAAGGGGAACTCTCTTGCCCTGTTGGTGGGAATGCAAATTTATACAGTACCTATGGAAAAGAGTATGGAGATTCCTTACAAAACTAAGAATAAAACTACCATATGACCCAGCATTTCCACTATTGGACATAAGAAACCATAATTGAAAAAGAAAGACTCATGTACCCCAGTGTTCATTATAGCACTGTTTACAATAGTTATGACATGGAAGCAACCTAGATGTCCCACTGACAGATGAATGGATAAAGAAGATGTGGTACATATACACAATGGAATACTACTCAGCTATAAAAAGGAACACATTTGAGTCAGTTCTAATGAGGCGGATGAACCTAGAGCCTATTATACAGAATGAAGTAAGTCAGAAAGAGAGAGATGAACAATCATATATTAATATCACATATTAATGCATATATATGGAATCTAGAAAGACACTACAGATGATCCTATTTGCAGGGCAGCAAAGGAGATGCAGATATAAAGAACAGACCTTTGGTCACAGTAGGGGAGGGAAAGGGTGAGATGACTTGAGAGAGTAGTATTGAAACATGCTATTTTCATCTGTTTCTAGTGCTTGGAAGGCAGAATGACAGCTGATTTCTTTACAGGAGAATATGAACACATTACTATTGTATTTTACTGCTGTTTATACACTGGCTGTTAATATCAGAGACGACCAACATAGATACAGGAAAAAAAAAAACAAAACTGTCTCCAAATTAGTATGTTCTGAACCATACCACCAAGGTTTTCTTCCAGAACAGTGGAGCAGCATCAAGGGGAAGTATGGCTTCTCCCAGAACCTACTTCTGCTGCCTGCTGCCATGTAAGTGAATGGAAGTCAATGTCCAGGCACGGTGCTAAGCATCTCACGTGCGGGTCATCACAGTGCACACATGAGATGCACTGACAAAAGACTACACACTGTTACCATGGACATCACTCCATTCGCTAAAGAAATTACTCTCTATTGCCATCTGCAATAAATTCTCGTTTTCAGAAATGTTCCCTATAGTGGGGTGGGTTCCCACACAGTGCAATGGAAGCAATAATCCTTCAGAGGTGAGAACCAAGCGGCCGTGAGCTCCAATTACCGTTTTCATCATGCCCGCTGGCCTCCGGCGTGCCCTGCCTCTGGTCATCCTCGGGTGCCTCGGGGTAGATGACTGCAGTGTCTTGTTGTTGCAGGAACTCTTCAACGTTAGGATCATGGTTTTGTTCATTTTCTGCATCTGAGTCGCATTCATCATCTTTTACTAAAAGAAATGCATACTCTATAAAAAGCCATTTCACCAAGTTGTTACATAGTTTTCCTAAATAAGAAACTATCTTGAGAGAATACAACTGTCCTTGAATCTATAGGAAATATTTACAGGAATATTAAAAACAATTTACTCATTCACCTATAATCTATTGAGAAGTCTGTTTTTATAAGTTTACAGTGTTCTAAAAGTCTCAACATTGTAACCATATCCTCTTTAAGTTTTAGGGTTGTACTTCTATTCCATCTTACTGGTGAACAAGACCCAGTGGAGGCTGGCTGAATCCTTAGTTTCTCAATCAATAATAAAGCAAGGAAAACAGGAAAAGAGAAAAACATAGTTCCCAAACCTAAGTACTTCCTAGCAACCGACTGTACCATGTTTACTTAGAGTTGTACTTGAATGACAAACTGAGTGCAAACTGCTCTGAAGTTCAGTTCAATTATGTGGTTTCTTAGAAAACAGCTTTAATAGTTAGCTACAATCAGAAAGATTTCTAATAAGAGTTAAAGAGTATCAAACTGATAAAAGTGCTTTCCATCTCCCCGAGTATTCAGATACAGACAGGGCTGTTCTTTGTCTTTCTGCTCCAGTAACTGTGTCACTGCTGGGTGATGGGAGAGGCATTTCCACCAAGTCAGGTTACAAGGGTAGAGCACGTCTTCGCTTGGAGAAGGGAGCCAGGGCACTGGTGTGCTGCAGGGTGGGCCTGGTGCCCTGGGGTTCCATCCGTCTGTCCTCCCGGAGGAGGGTCCACACTTCTGGTGACTATCCTGGGTCAGTATGGCCTCTGGGTGTCTCATGTATGACTTCTTCACACACTTCAGATTGAAGTCGGTTCTGAATTTGTGAAACAGCAGACTGAACTGGGCCCAATTAAGACGGTGATGTACCAGCATCTTTTTGTTCAACAGATACTACAACACTTGCACGGGAGCAGTAACTCAGTTTCTCAACGTAGCTGCTGTGTAACACTTTAGCACCAACGACAGAGTAATAAAGGTGACTACTCACCATCTTTTCCTCCTTTTAAACACAGGCAGTAGCTATCAGTTACGTAGTGTCTGCTATATATAGTCAGTCCCTGAACAACATGGGTTTGAACTGTGAGGATCCACTTATACTTAGGTTTTTTCAATAGTGAATACTCTAGTACTATATGACTGTCGTTGGTTGAACCCATGGATGTGAAACTGCAGACACAGAGGAATCCAGTATTGGGAGGGCTGCCTGTAAATTACACATGGAATCCACTGCAGGGGGGCAGGTGCCTCTACCACTGTGTTGTTCGATGGTCGCCTGTATTGAGAACTCTTTTTCTTCAGTTGATGCCAGTTGTCACCAAACCTTGGTCACTGGGTCCAGGCGGAGGTGAAGACTCTTTAAGAGGGAAGCCACCACTCTTCACTTAAAGGGAATCCATTTCCAGATCCTCAGCTTTCATGCAGGGCCCTTCCTAGAGTCCAAAAGCTTCTTTCTTCTACTCCTCTTTCACAGTCCTTTGCTCTAACTTCAAAGACAGACAGGTCCCCCCTCCATCCATTACATCAGTACAGTGCATGCCTTGCAGTATAAAACCTCCAGCTGCCAAAGGAAAACAATTCAAAGTACTGATTGGGAGAAGCCTGCTTTACTGATCAGTTAGGCCAACAAAAGAGCACTCTAGTGTCCAGCCTTCCCAGGATTTCTATCAGGGGAAAGGCTGGCGACTAAAATGGGGATGTTTTGGCCCTGGTTATGAGTCTCTGAAATCAGCTATATGATATGGCCAGAGAAAGTAGAGTAATTTCCCCTTAATGACCTCACCTGTTTCATTCCCTAACTATTCTTAAAAAATTCACTGCTCTTCAGAAGGCTGGTGAGAACAAAGCAAGGAGTATTCTCGAAAACCTTTCCTAGGATCTGTCATTAGCTAAAACAATAAGCTCTTCTGAACAGCTAAAGTAGTACAAGTCTGTGTTGTTATATCTTTTATCATTTTATTTTCCTTTTTTATTTTTTAAATTATGAAAGTGTGTGTGATAACACATTTACAGGAGACTTGGAAAACACAGAACAAAGTTACATATAGTTCCACTGTATTACCATTATTTTTTTAAGTAGATCTGTTCAATGTAACTTCAGATATTTGAGTTAAACTAGATTAAACTCACAAATGAAATTTATATTTATGTGATTTCTTATAGAGGAAATATAGATTTGACAAGTTACTTAAAAATACTTTTATCAGATTATATTACAAAATATTTACTTCAATTAAATATTCTCCACTTTCAAAATGTTTATATTTTCTATAGCCTAGTAGCTAAATGGATAAGGCAATGGCACCCCACTCCAGCACTCTTGCCTGGAAAATCCCATGGACAGAGGAGCCTGGTAGGCTGCAGTCCATGGGGTCGCTAAGAGTCAGACACGACTGAGCGACTTCCCTTTCACTTTTCCCTTTCACACACTGGAGAAGGAAATGGCAACCCACTCCAGTATTCTTGCCTGGAGAATCCCAGGGACAGGGGAGCCTGGTGAGCTGCCATCTATGGGGTCGCACAGAGTCGGACATGACTGAAGCGACTTAGCAGCAGCAGTAGTTAAATATATCCTAGATGATGGAATGATGAAGTTTTAAGTAGTGTACATTGTTCAGAATTACATATGTAGTATGTATTTTATACATGAATCTTATGTCTTTAATAAGTTATAATCTTATCTATACACTGGTTGTAAAGATACTCATTTGGAGACAAAGATTTTTATAACTTTTTATAACAAAGATTTTTATAATTCATAATAATTAGATTAGATCTAAATAACCTTAACCTCATTGTTGAATATTTTAAAGAAGTATTTATTTATACTTTATGCATTCCTCATTATAAATTGTATATTCTTCATATTAATAGAAAAAATTTTATGAAATCCCTCAAAATGTGTATCAACACATTCATTTTAATTAGAAAAATGAAGACACACTTTATTTTTCTGCCAGAAAGTCTGACTTGGCTGATGGTCTAACAGTGATAATTGGTTTCACTAGTAAGGTTATTAGGTACAAATTTTCCAGAAATTGAATGAACTAATAAGTTTATAGCTCTAAGAAACTGATCAAAATATACTTAGCTCAGGTATTAAAAGAATTTTTATTTTAAAATGTATTGACAAAAGGTACTGATTAGCAATATTTCAATATTCCCAACCATTTCTGAATATATTACACAAGGTGCCTCTAAGTGAGGGTAAACAAGTAGCAAAAGTCAGAACAGACATCATTAGCCTTTTGGTAAGTAAGTATGGGTGAGACCTTTTGGTATACACCCAAGGAAGTGAGGGCCTGAGTGATTCTGGTGACTGAGAAATAAATCCTTTAGTGAAATAGGTGGCTCTGAATTTTTGCTTTCAACAGAACTGAAGGCGCATTTAATAGAACTGATCATTGACAAGTCATTAAAATACTCTTCTTAATAGATAACCATAATTCTTTGCATATAGTTCTGAAGATGTATAAAGAATTTAATAAATCACTTATGAGAAAAAACTGATTTCATCTTTTTACTTATGAGAATAAAGTTCTCTCAGAGCTAAAGAAAAGCCAGAAACAGAATTAATGCTCCACACTCTTTCTTCTAGAATAAGCGACATTAAACTACTGATTATGGGCTAATTAAAAAATACTTTGGCTCCTTTAATCTCATTTCCAGTAACATTTTACTTTAATGAGTAGTTGACCCCTGAACAACACAGTTTTGAACTGCATGGGTCCTCTTGTACTGGATGTGTTCAGTAGTGAATACTACAGTTCTCCATGCTCCACAGTCGGTTGTGTCCATGGATGTGGAACAGCAGACAGAGAGGGGCTCTGTGTACGGAGGAGCTGGGTACTCAGGAGGGCTCACTGTAAGTTGTATGTGGATTCTGACTGGGCAGAGGGGTTGGCGCCCCAACCCCTAGGTTGTTCAAGGGTAAACTGTAGTATTAAAATTTGTCATGTATGTTGTGATCAGTGATCATAGGATAAATCAATCCATAAATTTTAAAAAATCTAGGAGCCATATAGTCCCTGGAAACTAAACAGAAAGTTAAATTTCAATTTATATATATGTTTTTCTTGCAAAAAAATGACAGTTGATCAAAGTATCTTCGAAGAGGAAATACACTGGTTAGCATTAAATTCTATATTAGTTCAGGGAGTAAACATTATGATGTAACATTTCTGACTCTCAAAGAGGTATTCATATTTAAAAAATAAATGGTATTAAATTGCTGTTGATTTCAAATATAACAGTGATGTTAGAAATCTCATTTTTAATCTGTCAGATAATAGGCTGTAACTACATCTGACCCTTAAAACATGAGGTTTAGGGGTACTGACCTTCCAGTGGTGGAAAATCCACGTATAACTTAAGAGTCAGCCCTCATTGTATATGATTCCACATCCTCGGAGTTGGCCAACCCCAGACTGTGAAGCACTGCAGTATTTATTATTAAATAAAATATGTGTATATGTGGACCTGCACCATTCAATCCTGTGTTGTTCAGGGGTCAACTGTACTTACTAAAGTGGAGAATTCTGTATGTCCATCAGACTCCTGGGAGGCAACACATAATCCGTCTGTACAATATAAAATCTGGAGGATAGTAACAGTATGTCCTAGGATAGTTGGGAGGCTTAAATGAATTAACACAGTATGTGTTTAGTACTGTACCAGGCACATAGTAAGTGCTCTGTAACTGTTATGTTTTCTTCAAAGCAGTCCTGCAAGGTGAACACTGAACTAGAGCAGATGACTCAGTATTGGGGGTCTGCTATTGAAAGCTGGGCTCTTTCCAACTAAAGTACACGGTTTCCATGAACCTGTACTTACCAAGCCAATTTCAAGCTAAGACCAGACATTCCTCAGATTTACCCCTAAAACTAAAAGTGCTTGGAAGTGCACATGGTGAAAAGGTCTATTATAAAGCAAAATTCCTAGTCTTAAGACTAATAAATTGCATGTGTTTAAATATTAAAGAGATGAGCAAATACAGAGAATATGATGACAATTTGGTTTTTCAGGTGTGACAAAACTCTGAACGAACTGTCACAGTATAGAATTACAGGATTATAATCATTGGTCAAAGTGTACAATTGTAGGGTTATAATCACAAATTATACAAAGCAAGGTTAGAGAGACAAACATTTAATATAAAGGCTAAATAACATTTTTATGAGGCTATCAGTGTTTTACTCCCATCAGAATAAAGGATAGTTAGGGTTCCGCCAATCTTTATCCTCCAATTTTGAAACTTTGCACAAGTATCAGCTAAATAAACAAAGAAACGATGCTTAGAAGAACAAAGGCTGTTTTGGGTGACCTTTTCACTCCCTGAATACTAAGCTGAGACTATAGTTCTCTTCACTTCCTGAACTGCAGAAGAAGTCAGCTTGAGAAAGGAGCTGACAAAGTTCTAAACTAATGATGGTGACCTCTTGCCATGGTTTTGTTTACTTTGTCAGCACATTATTCCCTGGAAGTGAAGGAAATAACACAAGCAAAGGTGAAACATGACTTCAAAGTTGAACTGCTCTGAAGTCTCAAACAGCCAATTTCCACCCTTCTTTGCTGAAAACTGCATTTATCAGAGTTTTATTAAACGTTTGTGTTCTCCTAACTCCCTGAGTGCCAGGAAAGTAACACACAGGGCCCACTATTTTGGAGGCGGGGGTGCTGTATTTCAGCAGGAACCCTAGTTTACGTACAGTTACACTACCTTCCAGACCTGACTATTTTTGGGGAGGGAGGGAAATTATGTATCACTCAGTACTTCAAACTGAAAGCATGAATTCATTTCATTTTTGTACTAAAGAGCAAACTGTGAGGTGAAATACTGTCAACTCGGAACTCTAGGTGTCTTTTTTGCTGGCACTTTGCCTCAAAGCGCAAACGATCTTCTACAGAAGACCTTCTACTACTCTGGTGATGTGAGTCGTCACATTTTAATATAAAATAGAAGAGTAATGAATAGCATTCTTCTGTGCTCATTAACACTATTTTACTAACAACAAATATAGTTTAAATACTTTATATAATGTGTAAGTCAGCTTGACAAATATTTGATAATAAGCATACCTGAATACATTATTCATGCAAGTTCAACACAACCATGTTAAAGGCAGAATACACAATCTTTGGCTGTGGCACCATAAATGATCACACATTCCATTATTTGATTAATTTGGAGTGCACTTTCAGTAAGAGTACAAAGCCTTGCTCTTTGTTTTATAGAACTGACAAGTATGGGAGGGCTGATGCTTATAGGTAAAAATCGATTTTTGACACATTACTGCAAAATACACTCATCTTACACAACACAAGGTGATTTATAAGGCTCTGTGGAATACTCCTAAAATGTACTGCAAAGAACAAAAAACTATAAATGTTAAGCCAAAGAAGAAACAAAGAAAATTTAAAACTATATGATAGAAATATCTAATCTATGGTTGAATATACAGAATACAGTAATACTACTTTTAAGTACAGAATTTTGAGGAAATGTTTTAATAATTTGGAATTTCTTTTTGAAGTTTACATTCGAAGACTGCCTTATCAGAAGTAATAAGTGCCTGGTATATATTGGACATTATCATATGAAATATCTGGATTTAAGATTTGCACTTACTCTTTTGCTTCTTAAATCTGATTTGAATCCAATAATAGAGGAATAGTCTCGGGGAATATGTACTAATATAGTCACCTAGAAGCAACAAATTTCTTTGTTTACTATAATTCAACTTCATTTTGGGTTGGGAAGATCCCCTGGAGAAGGGAAAGGCTACCCACTCCAGATTTTGGCTTGGAGAATTCCATGGACTCTGGTCCATGGGGTCGCAAAGAGTCGGACACGAGTGAGCGACTTTCACTTTCAACTTCATTTTGGCCTTTTTCAATCACAGAAATGGTAAGAAAAAGTGTATTCTCTTGTTTGCTGTGACATGTTCACTTATCAATATTCATAATTCTCATCTGGTTTCTAGATAACCCATGATATTTGCTTCTTTTTCTCTCTTCTGCTTTTAGTCTTGTGGGCAATTTCATGTAGATCCTGGTAACTAATAATCAAACTCAAAATAGATCTGTATTTCTGTAACTATGGTAAAAATCTGATAGAAGTTTAAATTATCATTAAAACACTTACTCTGTGGATTACATGTAGATTATATTTGTTATTCTTACAGATGAATACCTGTATTATATGAATATCTAAGCTTGCAGTCTATTTAAAGAATATAAACATCTAATTTTTCATACAGTGCCCCATATGCTTAGGTACTTAAACATTTAAAGGGGGGCAAGATAAAGAGGAGGAAACAGATTAAATGCAGAACTCACAAATGCAAAAACCAGTCACACAAAGGCTGTTCAAAGATGATAGTGCTTGAGAAAAAGGCAAGAGTACCTGCACATCCCACTTCATCTGCCCGAGCTTCCGGCCCCAGGATTTCTTGTCCTTCCTTTCCTGCTAAAAATCAAAGAACAAAAGCTTTAAAACAGATCCCCCCTCTCACCAACACTTAACGTCTATAAATCTGAAAAGGAAACTTTTAGGTTATATTTGATTTGGATTTTTCCCCCCCTTGTATAAGTACAGTAACATGTCCTACTAAGCTAAAGCTTTTTAAGGAAATTAAGCAGCTTCACAAAACTCATAGAGATATTTTAGAGAAGCAAAATGAGTGAAAATGTTTATATATTCTGGACTTCTACATATATTAGAATTATACGCGTACTAGGATTTTATTAATGTATTTTTTTTTTTTAGGAGAGGCGCTCTATCTACAGGCAGTAGGACTCCTTTTCCATCTCTTCCCTGAAGCACAAATTGCTATGTGCTGGGCACTGTGCCAGGTGCTTTATCAACCCATTTCCTTTAACCTTCATAAACTATCTCTTTATAAATTAAAAAATCCCACCAAAACATGAGGCTTGAAGAGGTTACAGAACCTGCCTAAGGACACACAGCTACTGGGTGGTGGAATATGAATGCAGGTCTGAATGGCTCTAAAACCCGCTCTCTCCTCCACCCTGGCTTATCTCACTATAGACAGAGTCCCTGACAACCTGCAGTGTGCCCAGAGCAAACAGGTAAGGACTATACCTTTTCTTTCACTCTCTTCATGATTGTAACTACTAGTAAGCAGTAACAAATGATAATAGTGGTGCCAATAAATATTTTAGATGTCTATTATTCACCTTCTCTTGGGCTCATATGGTAAAGAATCTGCTTGCAACACGGGAGACATGGGTTCAATCCCTGGGTCGGGATCTTCCCGACCCAGGGATTGAAGGGAAGGGAATGGCAACCCACTCCAGTATTCTTGCCTGCAGAATCCCATGGACAGAGGAGCCTGAAGAGCTACAGTCCATAGGGTCACAGAGAGTCAGACACGACTGAGCGACTAACACACATTATCCACCTCTGACACCTATATATTTGTAATGAGCTGATAAGATCAGAGTCAACATGCACATTATTTAGGCAAGCAGAAAGTAAACTTTATATATTTAGGTACATTTTATTTATTGAGTAGTTTATTAAGAACGTGTGCACATACAAAAGATTAGAAGTTAAAAACTGCTTTCAGAGTATATAATGTAATTATGATCAGAAGACTTACAAAGTCACGTTAAAACACTGTGTAGTTATCTGCACTCCCATCAAATCCCATTGAATATGTCAATCAAAAATCTTGATTCAGATTTTCCTCGTTTGATAATTGAATTGAGAAATAGAGCACTAATCAAGTAAAATCTGTGCTCACATTAAAGCATGTATTTCTATAAGTGTCTTGGATTACTGGGTGGATTTATTTGGCAGATTTTCTATACTCATTAACTTTTATGTTACTACTTAAAGATGATCATTATGTGATAGTTAAAATATGCATAAACCTCTTTAGATCAGCATAAAAATCACTGTCTGAAGTGGATAATGATGAGATTAACTTCTGCTGAAGAATTCTGATTTTATATCTGCTATCAGCAAAATGACAATTTAAAAATCCCTGGTCAAATGTTAACAATACTCTATGATAAACACTGGTATTTGCTAAGCATCTGAAAGTCTCCAATGTTTATTTTTTTTCTCTTCCTCCAAAGCATCTACTTAATCTAAAATAATAAACAGTGTGCCAAGTGGGTAATTATGATAGCAATATATTTATTACTGCATATGCGTGTTCGCTGATTCTCCTCACATGAAAACCGAAGCAGGCTGAGCTAGGACTTGCTAAGGTGGAAGGTAACACTGATTTTGGTTATTTATTTTGGAGTTTTTGTTTCTTTTTTTTCTTCAGTACCACATGGCATGTGGAACTTTCCCCGACCAGGGACTGAACCCATGCCTGCTGCAGTGGAAGTGCAGAGTCTTAAACACTGGACCACCAGGAAAGCCCACAGGATCACTGACTTTAAAGTTTAAAATGTTATTTTGGACCTTATTAATTTTACTGCTTGCAGTTAAAGCTAACTTAAACACTGTCTGCAATTCAATTAAATTTTTCCTTCTGCTGGAGTGACATCCAGGCTACCTACATGAGAATGTAACATGTCAGAATCTGGTCCAATGCTTATTTACCAGTTTGAAACCTGGAAGGCTCCAATCATCCCCTCTTTATTGGGGGCAGAATTTTTGTTCAACAACTAAAATCATGTCAACTAATGAAACAGAAATGGTGCTCGCGCCGGGCTGTCAGGTGGGTACCCTCCTCTCCCAAAACTCACTGCCTGCAGTAGTCCCTCCCCGCTCCATCCAGGGACGGCATGAGGGCATCTTGGAACAGGGGGTGTTCTAAGTATTTCTCAAGCAGCATTCTCCCTAATGTGTTCTGACCTTACTTCTAGTTTTAAGAAATATAAGAGGAATAAAGTAACTGAATCTACTTATTCCTAAGATTTTTTTTCTCCTATAAGACCTTATAATGTCAACATATTATGACTGACCAATCTAAGTGCAACTTAGGAAGGAAAACCAGAGTGCTCCCGAGGGTTTGGCTTTTAGTCTAAATACCAAAGCAAGTATCTAAAGGACAAACTCCAGAGTAACAAGACTTCAGTTTTTCAAAGAATGGCAAAAGACAGCTGAAGTAAGTCATGAAATGCTTCTCAGCAATAAAAAGGAACAAACTATTGATACATACAACTTCAATGAGTCACCAAAAGATTTTGGAGAGTGAAAAAAGCCAATCCAAAGGTTATTACATACTGCATTATTCCAATTACGTTACATTAACGAAATGACAAACTTACAAAAATGGAGAATAGCTTAGTGGTTGCCAAGGTTAAGGATGGGGAGGAGGGGAAAGGAGGAGAGGACGGATTGCTTGAAGGCAAGTGGGGAGCCCTGTGGTCATGGATGCTCTGCATCTCACCTGTATCAACATTAATATCCTGGTTACAATACTGTACTACAGTTCTATAAGATGTTACCATTTGAAACTGGGTAAAAGGTGCACAGACTCCCTGTATTATTTGTAAATTTAAAACTATGAATTGTTTGTGAATCTGTAATTATCTCAAAATTGAAAGTTTACTTTAAAAAAGTCAAAGGCAAATAGCACACATTTATATCAAAGTAGACAGCACCTGTTCATTTTGCTGAAGAATGAAATTCCTAGTAAGTAAAAGCAAGTATGACAGATGCAGTTGATTTTAATTAGAGATGCAGATGCCTACTATCAATGGCGAGATAAGATAATTCAAAGTACAGGATAATTTAACACATATTCTAAATTCTAAAACTTGCATTTCTGAAATTAATATCAAGATGCTTCTAACAATTACACATATTTCTGTGGGGATATTTTGTAGCAGCGGCTAAGAAGGCACAGTGAGTGGCTAAGGGAGTCAGATTCTCCTTTTCTGCTCCTGTCTTTTTCTCGATGACACACACACCAAGCACATTTAGACCTGCCTTTTTCTTAAATCTGTGTTCTCTGCTAGAACGCTGTTACCCATTCATCTGAGTAACTGCTACTAATCTGACTTCTTTGAAGCTCAGTTCACCTGTCTCTCAGTTTGTAAGTCTTCCCTGACCCTGCTCTCTGCTAGCCCCACTCCACTGTCCCTGTTACAGGAGAGAAACCTATTACAGTAAGACTGTCCAAAAAGCAAACATTGAGAAATTCCTTAATGCAAACATAAAGTATTCAAACTTTGATTAAGGATGGAATGTTTGTTTCACTGTGTACTTTTTAAGAATGTTTCCAGACAGCTTCATCTTTTTCCTTCTTATATCCATTAGGTTCTACATATGTATCAATCTATTTTTGGTATAATTGTCCATCAACCTCCCAGTAAATATAATTCACAACCTCCAGGAAAACCTGTTACTGTAGACAATGGTAAATAAAAAACATGCCTGCAGTCAGCTTTGGTGAAGATGGAGATAGGCTACCTGTATGTCCCACCAGACACAGCCACAACACCTGGGAGAATGCATGGAGGGGCAGTGTGAAGACTCTGGAAGGTGAACCAGAGCAGGCAGAGGAAGAAGAGGGGGCCACTGAGCTGGAAGTGATTCCACCCACCGCAGCCTGGGTTCAGGGCGGTTCAAAAGCTGGATGTGGACACTGAAGCATGGAAGAAGCATGCTAGAAAAGCCCTCCAGTTTAGGGAGCAGGAAAGGGAGAAATATGCATTTTTCCATCTTTCATTTTGGGTCCCAGCCCCCAGGTCATCCCATAGTGGGAGAGACCATGCTGAAAGCAGGGGCCCCCAGGTACGTAAAAGCCAAGGGAGGGGCACCTTCTCCTCCAGCTGAAGGAGCAGAGCCTGAAGAGGGTGGTACGTGTGTCCACTGAACTTCTTCCTGCAGCTCTTCTCACAGTCATAGTTGTAGGAAGTATGCATAAGGTGGTACGTGTGTCCACTGAACTTCTTCCTGCAGCTCTTCTCACAGTCATAGTTGCAGGAAGTATGCATAAGGTACGGCAGTAAAGTCCCAGGATTTTGGACAGAAGACTGAACAGGAGAGTCCTGAGGAGCTGGAAATACTGAGGAGACCACTGAGCGGGAGGAGCATGGGGAAGCAACTGCACAGAGCTGTCTGTGGACCCCTGGGTGCATCCCAAGTGTCCCTCATGTGGTTCTGATCACAGACTCTGAGAATTGAAGAGTCGGATAAGATCATTACTCCACATGGTACAGATCGGAAGAGCACTGCAAAGGCTTGAAAACGCAACTTATATTGGGACTACAACCCACAAAAAGCTGGTTGGAACTGACAGCTTGATACACTGAATTGCCTGCTAAACCAGAAGTACAAAAATTCTGCACAGGATTTAAATAACAACAAGGGTCTCATAAGATAATACTCAAATGTGTCCAGGATACAATCCAAAATTACTTGGCATGCAAAGAACCAAGAAAACCACAGCTTCTGTGGGAAAATGTGGCAACACTGAGATAACACAGGTGTTGAAATTACAGGACAGCTTTTATAAAGGTTCTCCAAGAAGTTAAGGGTGAACATTCCTGAAAGGAGTAGAAGGAAAGTCTCAGCAAACTTGCATCAGCAAATAGAAACTATAAAAAAAAGAATCAAAATACAACTTTAGAAGAATACAATAACAAAAAATTTAAAAACCCACTTGATATGCTCAATAGCAAAATAGAGATGAAAGAGGATAGTGAACTTGATGACAGATCAATGAAAATTTTCTAGTCTGAAAAGCAGAGTAAATGACTAAGAGAGTCTTAGATACATAGGATAATAAGGAAGTATCTTTCATGTCACTGAAGTCACAGAAAGAGAAGAGAATGATATAGAAAAAAAATTTTGAAAAAATTATGTCTAAAAACTTCCCAAATTTAACAGAAGACACAAATTAATAGGTTCAGAGGTTAACTGAATCTCACAGGGTAAAGCCCTCCAAACCTAGGCCCATATCATCAAACTAACTCTGAAAGCAAAACAAAAACAAAAACAAAAACAAACAACAAAAAAACCCAAAACTTGAAAAGAGTAAGAGAAAATGTAATATAAGGGAACAATGATTGAAATGACAGTAAGTTTATCATTAGGAATTTAGGATTCCATAAGGAAATGGAATGTTTTAAAGTGCTAAAAGAAAATAAAAGTCTCTCAACCCTAAATTTTACATTCAGTGAAAACATACTTCAGAACTGGAGGTAAAAGAAAGATATTAGTAGATAAAAGAGAGCTAGCAGAGTTCATGGCCAGGAGACCTATCTAAAAGAATTGCTACAGGAAGATCTTCAGAAAGAAGGGGAAATGATATTAGAGGGAAACTTGAAATGTCAGGAATGAAGGAGAATATAAGAAATGACAACTACATATACAACTACAATATAAAGGAAGGAGGGCAATGGCATCCATGTGGGTGCAAGGTTTCTGTATTTCACTTGGGGTAGTAAAATATTGATTCTAAGTAGACTGTGCAAAGTATGTAACATTCAAATCTATAGAGCAACTACTAAAAACATCAGAACAAAGAGATACAGTCAAAAATGAAATAAATAAGTGAAAATGGAATACTAAGCCATATTCAAATGGTCCAAAAAAGACAGGAAAAGAATAGAAAAATGAAAAAAATGAAAAACAAATAATATACAATTATAAACCTAAATCCAAACACCAAAAGTTATATTAAATATAAATGGTCTAAACAAGCCAATTAAGAGACAGATTTTAAAAACCAAGCTCCATCTATAGCTCTCTACAAATAAGTCATTTCAAATATAATGATATAGGTATGTTAAAAGTAAAAGGATAGAAAAAGATATACCATGCAAACATTAATGAAAAGGAAATAGGGTGATTATTTTAACATTAAAGCAGACTTTAGAGCTAAGAAAATTACCAGAGATATAGAGAAACATATGATAAGTCCATTCACCAAGAAGATATAACTATCTTAAATATGTGTGAAACTAGCAAAGCTTCAAATCAAGAGACTGAGAGAACAGAAAGCAGATCTATGATTGTAACTGGAGACTTCAATACTCCTCCTCACATTAACTGACAGAACAAGCAGAGAAAAAGTCAGCAACAATATAAAGAACCAGGCAGCATTCACAACCACTAGAACCAACTGACATTTATAGAACATTCAACCTGGTACTTTTTAAAAGCACATAAAAGATTCAGGAAGACAGATCACATCCAGGATCATACAACTAAACTTAACAAATTAAATATAATTTAAAGTACTGAGTTGGCCAAAACAACACACTTTTTGGCCAGCCTAGTATGTTTTCTTAGCATAATGAATATAAACTAGATATGTAGGAGAAAGAGGAAAAAGTTTCTGAACACTTTGGAAATTAACACACTTCTAAGGAATCCATGGGTCAAAGAGAAAAATGAAAACCAAAATATCAACATTTGTGGAATGTACCAAAAACACTGCTTAAAGGGTAATTTACATTATTAAATGCCTATGTTATAAAATAAGGACTCAAATAAAAACTCTGTGCTACCATGGCAAACAGGAGGAGAAGAGGAGAAAAATAAATTCAGAAGTATTAAGAACAGAAATCAATAAAAGTGAAAAATAATAGAGAAAATGGTAAAAAGTTCTTTGAAAAGACCAAAACAGCTCTCGCTCTCTCTCTCTCTCTCTCTTGTTCCCCCTGCTCCCTCTTATGCCCACGTTCTAGGCTGCCATGCCCTGCTCTCAAGAGGCACAAGTCGTCTCCCCCAGCAAGCGGGCCTGGGCCACAGAGGCGGGCGATATGCGTCTCCGCTTTGCACGCCACAGCTCCAACCAAGGGGTCCGCGCGCGCTGTGGGCTACGACCTGTACAGTACCTATGATTACCCAGTACCACGATGGAAACAGTGCTTGTGGAAACTGACATTCAGATAGCCCTTCCTTCTGGGTGCTATGGAAGAGTGGCTCCTCGTTCTGGCTTGGCAGCAGAACCCTTCATAGATGTAGGAGCTGGTGTCATAGATGAAGATTATAGAGGGAATGTTGGTGTTGTCCTGTTTAATTTTGGCAAAGAGAAGTTTGAAGTCAAAAGTTTGAATTGCACAGCTCATTCGTGAACGGATATTTTACCCAGAAATAGAGGAAGTTCAAGTTTTAGATGACACTGAAAGGGGTTCAAGAGGCTTTGGTTCCACTGGAAGTAATTAAAACGTATGCCAAAAACAGGATATGAGAATGTACTTTTTTCTTGAAAATAAAGACTTTGCTTAAAAAAAAAAAGAAAAGACCAAAAACAATGACAGACATTAAGAAAGACTGACAAAAAATGAGGGAGGCTATAAATTTCTAGTATCAGGAATGAAAAGGGGATCACTGCAGAGCCAGAAGATATTAAAAGGGCTATGAGTTCAAGAAGTAAACATTAAGATATACATTTCTGACTCTTAAAAGAAGAGCTTATTCATGTTTTTTTTTAATGGAAGTATTAAATTAAGGTATTAAATTGCTATGGATTTCACATATGAATGGTGTTTAAAAATGTAATTTTTAATGTGCTAGAAATTAGGTTGTTTGTAATTACACTTAAATGAAAAGTTTTATATGTCCATTATGAAATCTGTGAGGCAGTTCATAACCAGTTTATAAAATATAAATTTGGAGGATAACAACAGTAGTTAGGGTAGTTGTGAAGATAAAATCACTACAGTATGTGCTTAGTATTGTACCAGACACTCAGTAAGTGCTATGTAATTGTGAGCTATTTTCCTTAAAGCAGTCTGGTAAGGTTAACATCTCTTAACAGACATGAATTTGAAAACTTTTAAATGGACTATATCCTCAAAAACTAGAAACTACTGCAAGTCATCCAAGACCAAATGGCTAATCTGAATATTCCTATAATTGTTTTAAAAATTTAATTTGTAGTTTAAAATCTTCTCCCCCAAGTAATAGAAATTCTAGGTCCACATGGTTTCCACTTTAAGTTTTACCAGACATTTACTAAACAGCATTAAATTTAAATAATATTTTAAGAAAACAGAAGAGAAAGGAAGACTTTCCTATTAATTTTATGAGGCCCATATTACCTTGATACCAAAACCATGTTACAATATTACAAAAAACAAACCAACCAACCTATAGACCAGTATCTCTCATGAACACTGGCACAAAACTCTTCAACAAAAAATTACCAAGTCATATTCAGCGATATATGAAAACACAATGACTCAGAGGGGCTTTCCAGATAATCTAAAGCTAGTTCAATATTGGAAAGTCCATTAATGCATTTCACTGTGTTAACAGGCTGAAGAAGCAAAACCACATGATCATATCAACTGACACAGAAAACGCATTGAAAAAATCTGACATCTATTCATGATGAAAACTCTCAACAAACTAGAAATGAGAATAGTTTCATAAAGAACATCTACAATAAATCCACAGTTAACATTATACTTTAAAGCAAAAGACCACATACTTTCCCTCTAAGATTGGGAAAATGTCCACTCTCACCACTCCTGGCATTTTCTAATAAAAAGAAATAAATGGTATACAGACTAGAAAGGAAGAAAAACTACCCCAATTTGAAAAGAAGACTGTCTACATAGAAATCTTAAGAATCTCCAAAGACTGTTTAGAACTAGCAAGTCTGCAGGATACAAGGGCAACAAACAAAAATCAATCATATTGCCCAATCATGTAACCCTAATGAGAATGAACAAATGGAAACTTAAAAATAAAATATTCACAATAGTTTTTCCCTTCAAAAATGAAAGAAAGAGGTTTAAGTCTCTCAAAACATGTTAATGATCTGCATTTTGAAACTATAAAATGCTAATGTAAGAAATCAAAGAATACCTATACAGATTAAAAAAAAACAACATTCAAAATCAGTTGCATTTCTATATAGTGAAACCATATGAAATAGAAATAAATAAATAGATGAAATCTTATTTACAATAGCATCAAAACTAACAAAATACTTATGAATAAATTTAACCAAGGAAATAAAAGCACTAAATGCTGTGAGGCAATTTTCCTGCAATTAAAAAATAAATTAAAACACAATTTCATTAAAAAGCTGTAAAACACTGATGAAAGAAATTGAAAACACAAATAAGTGGAAAGATATCTTGTGTTCATGAACTAGAAGAATTAATACTGTTAAATATCCATACTACCCAGAGCTATTTGTAGATTCAATGCAATCCCCATCTAAATTCCAATAGCATTTTTTACAGAAACAGAAAATAAATGATAAATGCTAAAATTTATGTGAAATTACAAAAGATCCTGACTAGCCAAAACAATCTTGAGTAATAAGAACAAAGCTGGAGGTATCACACTTCCTGATTTCAAACTGTACTATGAAACTATAGTAATAAAAACATGTGGTACTGGCATTGAAAACACATAGACTAATGGAAAAGAATCAAAGGCCCGGAAATAAACCCATGTAATTACTGAAGTCAACTAATACTTGACAAGGGAGCCAAGAAAGCTCAATAGGCAAAAGGTGGTCTCTTCAATCGACGGTGTTGGAAAAACTGGACAGTCACATGTAGAAGAATGAAGCTAGACTCCTATCTCGTATCACTATCAAACATTAACTTGAAACAGGTTAAAGACTTCAATGTGAGGCATGAAACCATAAAAATCCTGGAAGAAGACACGGGAAAAAACTCCCTGACATTGATCGTGGCAGTGATTTTCTAGATATGACACCAAAGCACAAGTAAAAAAATAAATAAAGGCATACATCAAATTGAAAAAGCTTCTGCACAGCAAAAGAAATGATCAACAAAATGAAAAGGCAAACTGTGTGGCAGAAGAAAGCATCTGCAAAGCATACAAGTGAAAAGGGGTTAATATTCAACATGCATAGGGAACTTCTACAACTTGATAGTAAAAAAGCAAGTAATGATTTTAAAATGGGCAAAGGACCTGAATGAGCTTCCCTGGTGGCTCAGTGGTAAAGAATCCACCTGCCAGTGTGGGAGACGTGGGTTTGATCCCTCGGTCAGGAAGATTCCCTGAGGAGGAGATGGCAACCCACTTCAGTATTCTTGCCTTGGAAATCCCATGGACAGAAGAGCCTGGAAGGCTACAGTTCATGGGGTCGCAGAGAGTCAGACATGACTTAGTGACTGAGCACACACACAAAGGACCTGAGTAGACTGTTTTTTTTTTTTTTTTTTTTCCAGAAGACATACAAATGGCAAAGAAATACACATGAGAAGGTGTTCAAAATCACTTCTCATCAGGGAAATGCAAATCAAAACCATAATGAGATGCCACTTCACACCTGTTAGAATGGTTGTCATCAAAAAGACAAGGTGTTGGTGATGTGGAGAAAAGGGAACCCCTGGTGCACTGTTTGGAATGTAACCTGGGGCAGCTACTAGGAAAAATAGTATGGAGGTGCCCCAAGAAAATTAAAAACAGAACTACCATGTGATCCAGAAATTCTGAGTATGTATCTGAAGGAAAAGAAACTACTACCTCAAGAAATATCTGTACTCCTATGTTCACTGAAGCACTATTTATAATGTCAAGGCATGGTGTCAGCATGACCTGATGCAAGTGGCATTAACCTTCATCACCTGGTTAAGATTCTGTCAGGTTTCTTTACACCAGTTATTATGCCTTTCTTTATAATTATCTGGTGGGAAAATACTTTGAGATTATGCACGTATCTTTTTTCTCATGTTACCGGCACCCACTAACTTTAGCACCCATTGACGGCTCTTGCCCACAACAATTACCAAGGTGTTTGCCTAATGGTGATTTTCCACTCTCCTGATTATTTCTTAATTTACAACTAGAATTATACTATAAGGAAGAGCTTTCCCTTCTCCTCCATGTATTTAAGTATTTATATCCATATGGATGCATTGATATTTATTTCACTTCATAGATTATAATCCAATACTACCATTTATTTTGCTGCCAAAATTGTTCTAGATTTGGCCATGGGGAGTCCTTTAAGTTAGCTCTTGTGTCTCTTGATATGCCTTCATAAATTTTTTTTAGCCCTTTTTTACTCATGTTCCAGGCTTATCTTACATTTACTCTCCCTTGGTTCCAGAATCAGTCATTTCTGCAAGGAGCCTTGCCACAGTCGTTCCCCAGATCTGGGCACTGGATATGCTTACTGCTACTGTCTGTCACTGCCGCCCTGCTTTCTCAGCAGACAGAGCTGGGAGACACGTATGCGCACTAACAGCTGCACGTAGGCGTGTGTACTTTTTTATTTGTCTTCATAGACATTAAGAACCACGAGGTCACACGAATACCTCTGATTCCAATCAGACACCACAGGGTTTATCCCAGCCTCCTTTCTTCCCCTTTCTCACTGCTGACAGTGAGAAACCTGGGTCTCCTTATCCTCAACATATTTACTTATTTGTTCAATTTCAGAGTATACTATACACATAAAGTAGTTTCAAAATTATGGAGTCTTCTGTGAGTAGCATTTTTATTAGGGAAAACGGGGACAGGAATGGGTGTGTGACACTTGTCTGAGTGTGTCTTTCTGAACCTTTACAGACAGAACAATCCACCTCCTCCCCCAAATAAATCACCCAGCAGACAGAATACAAAATGAAATACAGACATTAGCAAGGGAACCTAGCTGTATTACAAATGAATTACATGACACACTGAAGGGGGTGGGGAAGACAAGAACCTAAGTAACTTGGAAATCAATACTTGGAACATGAGCTGTAGAGCTGACTACACAGGAGCTGTACACACTGCTCTCCATCCAGGCACACGTCTGATTGGCTGGGATTTTTCAGGAGGGCAGTGGGCACAGCTGAGGTTCCCACTGTAGGTAGAGCCCAGACTCCTCCCCCTGGGCCACCTCATAATGCTTAGGCGTTTAGAGTCACTCAAATGTTAGTGCTGCACATTTAGTGCAAATGGAGTTGGATCCCGTTATGAGCAGAGCTAAAATAAGACCTCTGCGGTCATTCGGCCCAGTTTTTTCATCTTATAGATGCAAAAGTGACGCTCAGGGGACACAGCAGTACAAAGAAGACAAGAAGCCGCATGGTGAGCTTTTCCACATCACACACCACCTTTGGTTGAAAAAGGTTCCAAAGGGTAGGTCAGGCTAAATCTTGAGACAAGGATAATTTGGTTCAATACTGAGTTATTTAGTGACGGAGGCATTCTTTGCATAGATTGTTTACTGTATTTTATTATAGTGTTAGTTGCTTAATTGTGTCCAACTCTTTGCGACCACATGGACTGTGGTCCACCAGGCTCCCCTGTTCATGGAATTCTCCAGGCAAGAACACTGAAGTGGGTTGCCATTCCCTTCTCCAGGAGATCTTCCTGACCCGGGGATCAAACCTGGGTCTCCTGCATTGCAGGTGGATTCTTTACTGTCTAAGCCGCCATTTTATTATAACTTATATTCAAAAAAGCTTTATTGCTATAACTGTAAGATCAGACTTTTATATGTTTTTACCTTAAAGAAGTTTTCATTGACTTGGCATTTTTGTCAACATGTGCATTTCTATAGAGGTCAAAAGTTTTCAAGTCCAAAAAACGGTTAAATCACTCTTACTTGGGATCATTTTAAGGCATTAAGAAATAGCCAGTCTATTAAATGATATTGTATACCATTGGATTAGTTTCATGTAATTTTTAAAAGCTAAAAGAATAAAAGGTCTATGAACAGGTGTCCTGAAAGAGCACACATATTTAAAAACGTTTAACTGACACAAGCATGAGAGCTTCTGGCTGAACCACAAGCTCTTGTCAGATAAGTATGATGTGCTGGAACACTGCCAAGTTACACTATATTTCCTACCAAAAAAAAAGTGAAGTTTATAAGTCTTTTAAGACAACAGGACTTAATGAATCTAGAAATCTCATCCTTAGATGTGAACATGTCTTAGTTTATTTAGTTTTATAATGAAAATATTACTTCTCTTTAATCCTTCTAAGAACTTGATCCTAACTTGAGACTTCATTCACAGGTAAGATTTTAAAAGGCATTTATGGCATAATTAACATTTTGGTAGCATATTTTCCCAGTACACTTAAGACTGACGATTTGTACTCTGGTTGCAAATCTGTACCAGTTTCATGTGCTGATCTCTGCCACAGCTGAATGTCATTGCCTGCTTTCTTTACCGTTCCCCTTTTTTTAGTCTTTAAGGAAACCAACTGGCATAGACAGTGTGGCTCCTGTAGCTTTCCTTCTTTGGTTTTTTGTTTGTTTTACCTTGGGTAGTGGTCGATTAATAGGATGCACCAAAAAGTAAAGAACACGGAGCAGCAGTGGAGCCAGGTCTCCCAAAAGAACAGAAGCTAAGGGGACCAGGCAGGGGGCCATCTGCCCCTGGGTGCCTGCTCCTCTGGTCACAACTCAAGTGCTCTGTTTCTGCTCCAGGAGCAGGCTGGTTTGGTCAACCAGGTCCAATGTGACAGATAATTTTTCAAATTCAGCCACAAGGACCATCCTGAAGAGTCATAAAACGATTCAAGGGTAGAAGTGCTCTGGATCTGAGGCTTCATTACATAAAATTTCAGTGGAATGCATGATTAAAGGCTGGTTAATTGTAACCGACTGAATGAACCCTTAAAAGTTACTAACCTTGGTATTCATGAAGTTAAATTGATTTACAGAGGATTCTGAACCAATAGTCCAGCAAAAAGTCTGGGCTGCCTTGCATCCCTGGGGCAGGGCTGCAAATCGGCTGTGCATCTTTTTGCAGATGAAATTTTAAACTCCCACTGTTTACCAGAGGAACGGTTTTACGTTTACTGGCTTGTTCCACTGGTCAGGCAAGACTGTTCTGAACACAGTGTGACACACATAAACCTTATGTACTTACTTAACTAGGTGAGGTAAAGCCCAGAACTAGAACTTTATGTAGTTTGTTTATGAAATCAATGTATCTTCAAATTGAGGGCTTATTTTTCAGAGCAGTTTTAACTAGTTTTCACTATCTTCGTAGCATGTTCTCTAAACAATGCACACTGAACAACTGTGGCTCAAATGAACCAACAGTTATGTTCAGGTAGGAATTAATGTGCAACTCTTAATCCCCTATGACTTGGGTAGCAAATTTATCACAAGATTTGGTCAAATACAACTTGAGGGAGCTTATACACAATACAAATTAGAAAGTATTGACGTTTGCTCCATTTCATTCATTTTATCGACCCCTACTCATGTTTTCCACTTTGTCATCACACATAATTGAGAAAATCTGGGAAAAAAAGGATATGCATGTGGCCATATGTTCACTCTCATCATTGTGCTTTCTTCCTTCCTGATGGCCCAAGATTTCTTTTCTGTCATTTCCTTTTTATTGAGAGGCTGCTTTCAGACATTCGTTTAGGGAAGGTGTGCTGGGGACAAACCCCCTCCGTATTCATTTGATTTCTTCTTCATCTTTGAAAGATCTCTTCTCAGGAGACAGAATCCCAGGGCTGACATTTTTTTTTTTTAATGCAGGAGAAATATACTACTACTCAACTTCTACTGTAAGGCTGGCAGCCCTGAGAACTCCTTTTTTAATGTAGCATGTATTCCCGCTTCCACAGGAATGAGGAGAAGACACTTCCACGTGCAAGACAATTCTTTTCTTTAGCATTTGAGGTCTCCTGTTTCCGGCTGGCTCCGTGATTTCCTATGAGAAATTTTTGGCACTTAAACTGTTTCCCCCTAAAGGTATATGTACCTCCCTTCTCTGCTTTCAGGATTCTTTCTTTGGCTTTAGTTTGCTTATGATGCACCGTGACCTGGGTCTCCTTGGATTTATCCTGTTTGGGATGCAGGATCCTGTCTTTTTGCTGCATTTGGGAAAATTTCAGCCATTATTTCTTGGAATAAGTTTTCAGGCTCATCTTGTTCTCCTGGAATTTTGATGACAGGCACATGGCACCCAGAGGAGTGGCTCAGGCTCAGCTCCATTCTGCAGTCTGGCTCTGTTGTTCACACGGGCTCACACAGGCTCCAGTCCCACTGCCACATCACTGATTCCTCCTGTGTCCTCCCACATGGCTATGGAGTCTGTGCGCTGAGGCTCTGTATGTTTCAGTTCGAAACTTTCCATTTCTTTGTGAAGACTGTGTCTTTTCATTTGAAGCATGCTCACGATTGGGAGCTGAAGCGCTTTTATCATGACACTCAGTGTCAGGTAATTCTAGCATCTCTGTCGCCTCAGTGCTGGTGTTTGTTGACTGTCTTTTCTACTTCAGTTGAAATTTTCCAATGAGTGAGTTTTGAATGACACTTGGGGCTTCCGTGGTGGCTCAGACAGTAAAGCATTTGCCTGCAATACAGGAGACCTGGGTTCAATCCCTGGGTTGGGAAGATCCCCTGGAGAAGGAAATGGCAATCCACTCCAGTACTCTTGCCTGGAAAATTCCACGGACTGAGGAGCCTGGCAGGCTATAGTCCATGGGGTCACAAAGAGTCGGACACGACTGAGCAACTTCACTTTCACTGGGACATTCAGTTATTCTGTTGGCAGACAGAGACCCTGGATCTCCTGTGGGAAGGTGTTCAGCGTCTCATTCCAGGCTATGGCGGGCAGGTCTGGGCTCCTCCTTCAGCCTCTATTCCAGCCTGGGGAGAGGGCCTGCTCTTTATGGCTGAATGGGTGGGATCTAGGCCCCCACCAGGCTCTTCCGATTCCACTCTGGCTGAGGGGCGAGGGTGCCTTATCACTGCCCCGTGTGGCTTCCACTGACATCACGGGTGGTGCAGGGTGGGAGCCTTGAGTCCTCACCAGGCTTCCCAGCAGGAGAGGGCAGGACGCCTACCACCACTGTGGGGAGGGGGAATGGAAGGCCAGGTTTCCGCGTGGTTTCCAGGGCGTGTCCGTTGTCACTGCTGCTGAGGGGGGAGCAAAGCCCCATCTCCCTACTTGGTCTCTGACATCACCACGGCAGGGTGTGTGTGTGCTCTGCTCAGTGGATGCCAAAGGCTGGGATCCCCACTGGTGGGCATGGGTTGCAGGGCTGCACTCTTCCTGTGGCTGGACTAGAGCAGTTGGTGTGCACAGCCTTCTTCTTACCAAGTGTTGAGGTTCTGATCCCCAAGGGACTCATTACTGACTGTGTTGTTCCTTGGGTCCTAGGAAATCTGCCTGTCTTCTCTCCCCCTTCCAGAGTCTTCTTGGGTTTGTCTACATGTAATATCCAGAGGGTCTGGCTGTACTTAGCACGAGAGACATGGAAAAATATGTATTTCATCTCCCTAGAAGCAGAGGTCTTCACAGTTTTTTAAAAAAGAGTTGATAAAGGATTAAGTTACTATCTTATTTTACTGCTTCCCAGATGCCTTATACATGGGCCAGCCCAGAAAACTCCTTAATCTCTACTCATATTTTACATAAGAAAAGTTTAAGAAAATAAAAAAAAAGAAAAGTGTCACTCAGAAGGAGCTTCCAGGTTGCTCTGATTTCAAAAGTATATTTACAAAAAGCAGGAGAAATATCACCTAACCCAGACTGAATACAGGAGTTTAGACAATGTAAGGTCCAAATGTCAGGAAGATAAAAACTGAAGAAGAACTGAAGCTCTCAAATCAAGTCTAGGAGGGTGCAGTCAAGTTGGGCTGCATGGGCTCTGGTCTGCTACGTGGCATAGTCTGGATTCAAATCCCACAGGCAACTAGGAACACGAGAATTAGTTGTGATCTTCTCTTCCAGAAAGTATGAAGTTCAAGAAGCAAAAGAAACTCAAAACTCAGGATAGAGAGATCACAGTACAAAAACACTTGGGTTTCCTGGCTCATACAAAATTATTTTCAGAAAATACAAAAAATCTTTGAAAATAAATCACTGACCTGATCACTACTCATGATCTTTGAGGGACAGTGGAGATTAGGAGAGGTGGACAAAGTCATTCTGTTTGCATATTGTTCCTTTTGAAACTACAGGTCAGAGATGTTTAACTTCCTTCTGGAGAATGTGTTCTAGACTAGATTATATAAAGGTACTGTGTGTATCTGCACTAAAGAATAAAAGTAAAAATAAAGAACACTGATCTCTAGCACTCAGGATGGGTTCAGTAAAAGAAAAGTCATATAACTGGCCTCATATCCATTTTTTATATTATTCCTAGGAGGCATGATCTCATATGATATTTACTTTTGAAGACATGGATGGCAGAAAATGAAGAGGAATTAAAGAGCCTCTTGATGAAGGTGAAAGAGGAGAGTAAAAAAGCTGGCTTAAAACTCCACATTAAAAAACTAAGATCATGGCATCTAGTCCCGTCACTTTATGGCAAAAGATGGGAAAAAAAACAGAAACGGTGACAGACTATTTTCTTGGGCTCCAAAATCACTGTGGATGGTGACTGCAGCCATGAAGTTTAAAAAAATGCTTGTTTCTTGGAAGACAAGCTGTGACAAAATCTAGACAGTGTATTAAAAAGCAGAGACATCACTTTGCCAACAAACGTCCAGATAGTCAAAGCTATGGTTTTTCCAGTAGTCATACACAGATGTGAGTTGGACCATAAAGAAGGCTGAGCACCGAAAAATTGATGCTTTTGAACTGTGGTGCTGGAGAAGACTCTTGAGAGTCCCTTGAATAGCAAGGAGATCAAACGAGTTAATCCTAAAGGAAATCAACCCTGAATATTCACTGGAAGGACTGATGATGACGCTCCAATATTTTCGCCACCTGATGCAAAGAGCCAACTCATTGGAAAAGACTCTGATGCTGGGAAAGATTGAAGGCAGGAGAAGGGGATGACAGAGGACGAGATGGTTAGATGGCAACACCAGCTCAAAGGACACGAGTTTGGGCAAACTCTGGGAGACGGTGAAGGACAGGGAAGCCTGGCAAGCTGCAAGTCCATGGGGTCGCAAAGTGTGACATGATTTAGTGACTGAACAACAACAACAAAAATACAAAAATATAATTTGTTGGTTTCTAAACAGATTCTTCATTTGAGGTAATGATATGAAATTAGATAGGTTTAACTATATCGATAGTGTATGAAAAGCTTGATTCTGCTTATAAAAAACTAACAAAATTCAATATATTATATAGATCAATATACTAAATGCAAGTATGGTTGAAATAACTATTATTCTACTTCAGAAATTACTTTTTGGTAAGTAGAAGGAGCTGGTCCTTTTAGGAACCAGGCCGCACAGGAGGAGGTAAGCGGCAGGCAAAGAGTGAAGCTTCATCTGTATTTACAGCCATCCTCATCACTTGTGTTACCACCTGAGTTCCACCTCCTGACCTCCGCCTCCTGTCAGATCAGCAGAGGCATTAGATTCTCTAAGGAGTGTGAACCCTACTGCGAATTGTGCATGCGAGGATCTAGGTTGCGCACTCCTTAGGAGAATCCTCCAGAAACACCCGCCCCCCAACACACACTGGTCCATGGAAAAATGTCTTCCATGAAACCGGTCCCTGGTGCCCAAAAGGTTGGGAACCACTGGATTAACAAGATAAACTGTAATTCATTTCAAACTTATCATCTAGTTTATCATTTCCATTAATACACTTTTTAAAAAGAACCCAGAGAATAGAATATTCCAAGAAAAGCTGAACTCACCATCGTCCTCCCAGCAGCTCTTTGCGCTCCCTTCTCTCGCGCTGCTCCCGGGCAACACTGTCTGGTCTGAGGGCAGGTCATCGTCTGGCACGCCGCCTTCACAGTCGGCTGCATCTGTGATGCTTTCTTCTTCCACAATGTGGAGTTTGTCTTCATCGTCTGAATCTGAGTTTGTTTCTACCACAGTATTATAATTTGTAACTGTAATACAAACAAGAAACAATCAATCAAAACCAACTAGTATAAAAACCAGTTTTTACACCTTAGTAAAAATAAATTTTAAGAAGTGCTTAAAATAGATTGTCACTCAATAATAGTTTATTTTAGACTGTAAAATGTAAACAACTAATGTATTTGATAACATGCATACATACAGCACTCACTAGATACACAAAAAAGGCAAATAATAGTAGCCATGCTTAGTGAACACTTAATTGTATGTACAGGTGTTTTATAAAGAGTAACTCATTTGATTCTTACAGCAACATTTTAGCAACCGTACGAACAGAGGACCTATCTACTGCCTACTGCTTATAGCCCTATTTTACAGAAGTGGGAACCAAGACACAGGGAAGGTCACTTGTCCATCTAGGAAGTGGCAGGGCAGGGATTTGAACCCCAGGAATCTGGCTCCATATTCTGTGTTCTTAAACATTCCATCAAACATCTTCTCCAGTATAGCAAGTTTATGTTATATGATACTGCTTATACGGAATGAGAGCTTCAAATCTTTCAAGTACTACCATTTAAGAGAAGAGTTCATCTTCCCTAATAAAACAGCAGTGCAACATCAAGTTT
The DNA here is from genome assembly GCF_055505025.1 of Bos grunniens. Classification (NCBI taxonomy): domain Eukaryota; kingdom Metazoa; phylum Chordata; class Mammalia; order Artiodactyla; family Bovidae; genus Bos; species Bos grunniens. Next base: position 49,700,425 of record NC_141177.1, on the reverse strand, counting down.
AACAGTATTCTCAAGTTGTCAATTAGGTCCAGGCATTTTCATTAATCCCATACCAACTTTAGAAAGAATCGCCCAATATTACCAAATTTCCACATAATGCAGACATGATTTAAGTGACATTTATATGTAAGTAATGTTTATATGTGAGTCATTCTGAAAAAAGAAACCTAATGTTCAGTTTTCCAATGGGCATCCTTTCTACCTTTTCAATGAACTTCAGTAAAGTTTAACACCAGCGTTATAAAGATAATTATTCTGAATGAATAATTCAGCTCACAGAACCAAAACAAATAATATAGTCCAGTCAATATTTTTTCCTCCAGAGTCCTTGTAATAGTCACTCTAATTGGATTAATTATTTAGAACTTCATTGGATATGATCACTGGAATAGCTCTTTTCAACGATCTGCAGGGTGATTCTTACTTGCTAAAATTTAAGGGGACAAAATAAGCTTTGTTCGTGTAGCCAAACAATAATCACTTTCAGTTATTCTTTCCATTTTTCCCTTAACATTTCCAATCATTCTTGAAAGAAGATAATCACCCAAATGCTTAAATGACATGCATGTAAACACACACAGACACACACACACGCAAGAACACAAAAGAAGAAACACAATCTAAAAGTAGGGACGTGTATGTCAAGGCAGGAACTAATAACCAAAAGTCTACAAAACTGCTCTGACAGACCTGAGGAAGACCCCTCTGTCCAAAACAGTGCCAGAGGTACCCTTCTACTCACATTAGGAACTCTTCCATATCTGAGGAAAAATATCAAGTCTTGTGTCTTTAATATTTTGGAATAAATACATTTTCCCAGATCGTTCCCCAGAGCAAATAGTTTTCTCTCTAGTTTTAATTTAAAAGTAATAATGTCACTGTAAAAAATTCGCACAACACAAAACATGTAAAATTAGTAAAAGCCCCTCCTCCAATTTCTCCTTCCTCACCCATTCTTTCAAGGTAACAATACAGCAAGGTTTATTAATTAGTTTATGCACTAGGTGGACATGGTACTTGGAGAAGGAAATGGCAGCCCACTCCAGTATCCTTGCCTGGAGAATCCCGTGGACGGAGGAGCCTGGTGGGCTGCAGTCCATGGGGTCGCAAAGAGTTGGGCTCGACTGAGTGACTACTACACACACAGACATGATACTAAGTATTTTATATGATGCTGCTGCTGCTTCTAAGTCACTTGCAATGCTACAGACTGCAGGCTGCCAGGCTCCTCTGGCAGAGATTCTGTCCACGGGATTCACCAGGTAAGAATATTAGAGTGGGTTGCCGTGTCCTCCTCCAAGGGATCTTCCTGACCCAGGGATCGAACCGTCGTCTCTTGTGTCCTACATTAGCAGGTGGATTCTTTACCACTAGTACCACCTGGTACCACCCATTTTATATACTTTATACTATTTAATAGTAACAGACCTCACCTTATACTCTCTTATTTAATATAAACCCTATATATATAAATGTATGCATGGATATCTAAACACATATGGGGTCACATTATACTGTTTTGCCATGTAGTTTTTGGGCCACGTAATAACATATCCTGGAAACTTTTCTATGTGGGGATCTATTGAGCTTTATCACTTTCCTCTGGATGGCTACATAGCATTTCACTGTACAGACATAATCTAACCAATCATCTGTAGACAAAATTTAGTTTTTTTCTAGTGTTTAAGCATTGTAAACAATGTAGTAATAAATTTTCTTATAAGTACATCTTTGGACATTCCTTAAATACATTTGTCAGATACACTGGTAGGGGTGGAATTGCTGAATCCAAGGAAAAGTTACATTTAAGTAGCTATTAAAACACAGGAATTCCTTCTACTCTAGTCACATCACGAATAAAGTAAATTGTGAACCTATGTGACAGGTAAAGAGTGTGATTCTCAAAGAACAGTCTACAGCTGGAAAAGCGTTTCCCAATGAGAGTAAGCATTTAACTGAGAGTAAGATACAAATGTGTGTGTTTCTAATTTTACTTATTTTTGGCTGTGCTGGGTCTTTTTTGCTGTGCATGGGCTTTCTCCAGCTGCAGGGAGTGGGGACCACACTCTGGTTGTGGTACAAGTGCTTCTCATTGTTGGGACTTCTCTTGTTGTGGAGTATGGTCTCTAGGGCACGTGGGCTTCAGGAGTGGTGGCACATGGGCTCAGTAGTTGCAGATCCTGGGGGCTAGAGCTTCAGAAGTTGTGGTTCATGGGCTCAGTTGCCCTGAAGCATGTGGGATCTTCCTGGATCAGGGATCAAACCCATGTTCCCTGCATTGTCAGGCAGGTTCTTTACCAATGGGCACCAGGGAAATGTGTGGGTGTGTGTGCGCTTGAATGAAAGATCTTACTGACAAATGATGCAAAACGCTATTAGTCTTGTTTTTACTTTCCAGGGCTCCTTATTAGTAGCCTACTGAAAGCCTTACTGAAGTCATTTAAAGTTGAGACGGTATATAAAGGCATTGATATACCCCAAACTAAAATCTGAACACAGCTAATGTCTCCTGAGGATTAACTGATTCTTTAGTCCACTAGACCTGGCTGCCACGGAAGGTCTGGTTCAGTGCAAAGCTCTCACTGTGCTTGGACATTCATCAGTTCAGTTCAGTTCAGTTGCTCAGTCATGTCCGACTCTTTGTGATCCCATGAATTGCAGCACTCCAGGCCTCCCTGTCCATCACCACCACCTTCACTCAAACTCAAGTCCATCAAGTCGGTGATGCCATCCAGCCTCTGTCATCCCCTTCTCCTCCTGCCCCCAATCCTTCCCAGCATCGGAGTCTTTTCCAATGAATTAACTTTTCGCATGAGGTGGCCAAAGTACTGGAGTTTCAGCTTCAGCATCAGTCCTTCCAAAGAACACCCAGGAGGACATTCATAGATAGCTGAAATTCCTAATAATTTCTAAAAGGAGGTTTTAGTACCCTTTCAGTGTCTTGCAGTGGCCATGGGTTTGCAGTGATGCTATTCTTGCCTTTTAATACAATATACTCTAGTTTAGCTTTATTATTATCAATTCTGTTGGCCGTAGGTGGTCTGGTTAACTCTAGATTGTATATTTACATGTACAGTTAAGAGTATTTGGGGCTTGAAAATTTTCCAAAAATTGGTCTTTAAGATACACACACACACACACACACATTATGGTTTAAATATTTACTTGCATGCTTCATAGTTTTCAGTAAGTTCTTTTTACTCTGAGCTGTTTCATTCCATCTGAATCAACTGTAGCCTGAAGTCCTCTCTGTGAATATCTGTCACTTTCTAGGGTTCTAGCAAAACTTCTCCCTGTGCCCCAGGAGAAGCTGCCTTTGTAGTTTGGATGACTACAAGCCACATAACAAAAACACAGAGACTGCATATATTTTACTGTTACCTTGTGAATTTCCCCCAAGTGTGTTTTGAATAAGTGGAATAAAACTTGAAAAATCCAGAAAAGCAATATATTTTGTTAACGAAAATGGAAAAAAAGACCAATAAGCCTTCTCACTGTCTTCTGCTTCACAGTCACTTAGTGGAGAGAAAGTAGTGAAAATCACTTATATTAATTATCATAACTCAGATAACACACAAGCCTGTGTGTCTGGATCTATCCTTTGGTGGATCCACAGAGCTAATTTCAAACTACGCAGCTCCCACATCAGAAACGCAGAGAGAGTAATGCAGGACCTTTATGAACTGTAGAACACAATGAGTGCAGTGATCTCAACTGTCTGCCCATCTATTCCCATATCCCTATGCTGCGTGCAACCTTCGAACAAAAAGTAATGAAATACAGTTTTTCTAAAGAGAAGCATTTTTAACAATCACAGGTGATCATTACCTCTCGCTTTTGAGTTTTAACCAAAATAATAAAATTTTAAGAAAGAAAATATAAAGGTTTTAAAATCTTTAAATATATAAAATTATATAATTATATCATATAAATATACACAATGTGAAAGTTAAATTTCAATAAAAATGGTAAAATTTTCAATGCATTCCAGAATGCGGTAAGGATATGCTGACTCTTGGTGGTGGTTCTTTTGTGTCATTTGCTAGCATTAATGCCAGATTTAACAGTGTTTCCCACACAATGTGGTTGTGAGGAGCTAATGACTGAGAAATGCATTGTGCTTGGAACAGTATTTTATCAGCAGTAAAGACTACAGAAGTATCTGCTGTTACTCTCAGCAGCAGTGGCATCTCACTGAACCTTTACAACAATTCCTAAGAAGTAGGTACTACTACATCTTCCTTTTATAGACAGAAAAGGAAAAAGTAGCTGAGTAACGGTTCTGAGGTTAAGTAGCTACTAAGTTGAATAGCTGGACTCCGATCCTGGTCTGCCTGATTCTACAACCCATATACGTTTACTACTAAGTATAAAGCCTGCTGGCTGAAGACTTCTGCACTAGTGATAAATATTTTTAAACTTGTATTTCTGTGTCTAGCCTATTATGGGGCCCTGTAATTCCATACTTAACAATTTGCCACTAAAAACATTTTCAAATGACTCAAAAACTTTAACCATTAGAATCTCAATATAACCAACAGTATCCCATGAAGTAATATCATCATTATAATTAATAAGCCTTTACAAGACTTGCACATATTATTTTCAATACTTGATAGCATGTAGTATTGTATCAAAGGTGCTCATTAAACTCTATGTACCTATTTCTTAAGTCATGTACAATTATAATAAAAGAATTAGCTAAATTAGATGAATGAGGTTCAAGAGCTGAGCAATACAATCCCAACTTCCATCACAAAGGTAAGAGAAAGATATCTGAAGGCTTTATAAATAGAAGCCCCACCAGACACTGTTTATAATCATGCTGCATAGCAGATTAGGTTCCTTCCTGTATGTAAAGGGGAGGCTGGCGGGGTGGGAAGAGGAGGTGGGGTGGGTCAGGTCTGACTCACAGGTCTTCGGTTCCTGTCAGGTTACAGCAGTGGCATGTGTTGATTAAAGCCACAGGCAAAGGCCACGTTTTGACATATTTTCTGATGTACAAAGGCATTTTTCCTTCCAGAGGAGAAGTACATCATGGTGAACTACATCCCACTCCTTCACCAATCCCCAAACACACACATCTGCATGGCAGAAAAGAAAACTTCTCTTAGGAGAAGACACAAGACTGGTCCTTAAAAACTAATAAACCACTTCTAGCAAACTGTTCTACGTACATCAGTCTAACTTACTGTCATAATTTAAGAAAGACCTAGAAAACAAGTACACTGAGTCACGTATGAAGCCATATTTCACACGTGTCTGCACTATGTTGAGAGCAGCACAATTCAGGCGGGAGTGCTATGGAACAGACTGGAAGGTGGAGACGCTGCACAAGTACTTCCATTACTGCCAACATCGCTGTGAGGAAAATACCAACACATCGTGTATTCATACTCCTCTTGACCTGAGCATAGTCCCTGACACACTCACTGCCTTCCCCTTCCACAGAGTAGGTACAGAATTATTTGCTGAACTGAATGTGAGCCCACACTTATTTATTTCTCAAGGAAGAAGTCAGTCAGTATATTTAAGTTCTACCGATAATTCAGGAAGATAAAGACAAAGCTGCAATGATAATCAGATAAAAAAATCTTGTCAATTAACACACAACATAGAAAGGAGAGGTCATTTGACAATTTTAAGGTCAGAGAAAATTTGTGCAAACAGCATGACTCCAGGAAAGAGGAGTGCTGTCCATAAATACTACATTCAATATTTGTCAATCTGGCTTTTAAACTAATTTATAGATAATGTTAACTTACTATCTAGATGTATTTTACTGCACAAAGTTATGATGAGTATGCATATTTAATATAACATACAAGTAATCTAATAAATGGGCTTCCCAGGTGGCTCAGTGGCAAACAATCTGTCTGCCAAGCAGGAGATGCTGGTTCAATCCTTGGGTTGGGAAAACACACTGGAGAAGGAAATGGCAACCCTCTCTAGTATCCTTGCCCGGGAAACCCACGGACAGAGAAGCTTGGTGTGCTGCAGTACAGGAGGTCACAAAGAGTTGGAGATGACTGAGAGACTTAACAGAAATGTAATAAATAATATACAAAGTGTAATTAGCTAATTTTAAGTCCTTTAAAAATAGAAATCATAGTGATTGTAGAGTGCTCTAAACACTGAACATGCGAGATTTTACTTAACACTAACGGTTTAGCAAATTTGGAGGTAACTTATTTCAATTCCTCTCTAGGTACAATCTTTCTTAAGAGTACCCAATAAACAATAATCACAGACTCTTTTGACATTTTCAAAATAATTTGATAAACATAATTTCAACGAAAGTCAGTGATTCTGAAATTTACCCCTGCAAAAGGGCTGGTGGTTTACAGGGCCTCCAGATACTAGCTATTAATAGACGGACAGCTGAGAGCCACATCAGCCGGAGGGAGGGCTGCTCCCACGCACAGGACCCCCGTTCTTATTTTCCCCTCTCTCATTACATAGAAATCACTGCATATTCAGAGGATCTGTCTTTGGTCCTCTCTAGTTCTTATTTGGGCCTTTCTCCTATTCTCTATGGGTCCCTCTGTCTGTATCTCTTCCCAAGTTAACTTCCCCTTTTCCTGCTTTATCAAAACTCCCACTCACTCAGGGAGCTTAGTTTAGCCAATGTTTGTATAATTTACTATAATGTTGGCAAAACTGTTAAACAGCAAAATTCTCAGCAGATTAAGTTCAGTCCCAGGAACAGGTGAGGAATGTATATAGACTAAAAGAATTCATGCTAAATTATCAATTAGTAATAGTTCCTTTCACAGGTAAACTCTACATTGATAAAAAGGATGCTTTTTAATTTATATGACTTGTTACTTATGTAATACATGCAGTATGACAAAAGTCAATGTGAAGAAGGGATTTAAAATGCATACATAGAAATTATTAAGTTAAAAAGTAGAAAAGCTATATAATCAATAAATCAATCCAAAAGCCAGATCTTTAAATAATTAATAACATAGACAAATCACTAGCCCATTTAACACTAGAAAAAAATTGAGAGGCACAAATATTCAATATTAAAATACAAACAGAGAAGTAACTAACATGACTTACCAACTAAACAAGAGGAATTTAAGAGACAAACTTTATAAATATTTTGCACAAATCTAAGCAAATAAATTTGTAAACATGGATGAAATAACTTTCTTGGAAACTGAAAATGATTATAGCTATATTTATTATTTGATAGAATTTATAAAATTATAGAAGAGAGAGCCAAGGTAGACAGACCATAATATACATTTGGGAAGATATCAAATAGTTAACCATAAAGTGCCATATGTTTTCCTAGGTGAACTTCAGGATCTTCAAAAGACTGATAATTCTGTTGCTTTTTCAAAGGAGAGGAAAATGAAGAGTCCAAGTTCTTTTTATGAGGCCAGCATAATAACAGTCAACTAGAATCTGAGGATGGAGAAGGCGATAGCACCCCACTCCAGTACTCTTGCCTGGAAAATCCCATGGATGGAGGAGCCTGGTGGGCTGCAGTCCATGAGGTCGCTGAGGGTCAGACATGACTGAGCAACTTCCCTTTCGCTTTTCACGTTCATGCATTGGAGAAGGAAATAGCAACCCACTCCAGTGTTCTTGCCTGGAGAATCCCAGGGACGGGGGAGCCTGGTGGGCTGCCGTCTATGGGGTCACACTGAGTTGGACACCACTGAAGCAACTTAGCAGCAGAATCTGAGGAAGACCACACTCTTCCCCTCCCTACATTCCACCCAATAAAATCAGTCTTAATGGTAATCACTGATGTAAAAATTCCAAATAAAATATTAAATCCAGGATTATATTAAAAGAATAAAGCAAGCACTACTCAACAGTAAGAAATATATGAAATTCACTACATTAACACAATAAAGGAGAGACAATATGACTTGTATAGAAACTGAAACACATCTGAAAATATTCCCTCTTCCTTGTTGATAAATGCTTTTTCATAAAAAGTAAAAATGAAGTTAGTATCCTGATAAACAATTATGTATTGGGAGGCATTTTTAAGATAAAGATGTTTAATGTCATTAGAAATTAGCAGTATTCTAAAAGAACAAGCTGATATTTTAAAAGTATGAAAGAAAAGCACAAATAATAGAAAAGAAAAAGCAAAATTATTATTGTCAGGTGATATGAAGATGCTTCTTTATGGAGAATGCAAGAAAAATTAAGAAATCATTAGCAATGAGCAAATTTGGTAAATAACTAATTATGAATTTAATAGGAAAAAATCAATAGCTTTCCAATAAATCAACAATAACCTGCAAAAGACATAGCAAAAAAAAAAATTCTACTACTATTGATAACTACTCAGAAGATAACACCTATAGGAAAAAAAGAAGCCTGGAGAGCCAGCAGGGAGCTGGCACACTCAACGAGCATGGAAGGATGTGGGTGAATGAAGACATCCCTCTCTGGGGTAGAACGGTTTCATATGGTAAAGATTCAGTTCTACCTAAAATAATCTACAAACTCAATGCAATTCTGGCCCAAGTACTAACATGTTATTCTAGATTCTAAATCCAGATGATCTGGACCAAATGATTCTAAAGCTTACAAGGAGATACAAGAGCACAGTCTCTGGAGTCAGACTGCTTGGTCCTAATCACAGCTTCCTCTCTTATCGGTTGTGTTGCCTTGGGCACATTACTCAATCTTCTCATGCCTCAGTTTCCTCATCTCTAAGATGGGAATGATGATAGCATGTCCATAATAGAGTTGACATAATGAGAAAAAAACTTATATAAGCAAAAACTTCATACAGTACTGCACATAAGTGCTCAACATATGATATTATTATTATTTTCTGGGAAATAAACAAAAATATTCAGGAAAATTCATTAAACTAATAGTTCAGTGATAGAGAGGCTTCCCAGGTGGCACAGGGGTAAAGAATCCGCCTGCCAACATAAGGAGACACCAGAGACACAGGTTCAGTCCCTGGGTCAGGAAATGTCAACCCACTCTAGTATTTTTGTCTGGGAAATCCCATGGACAGAGGAGCCTGGCCTGGCAGGGTACAGTCCATGGGATTGCAAGGAGTCATACACGACTGAGCGTGCACGTATGTGCGCATGCACACACACACACACACACACACACACACACACACATATGGTGGTGGTGAGGCAGGAGCAAATGGAGTTCCCAGGCTGAGCAAACGGAGTTCACCCCCTATGGACAGAAATCCCGTAACAGAAGGATAAATGGAAGGATAATCTGAGTCCTGCCCAGATACAAGACAGAGACCACATATTTCTCATTCTTGAAGTCAAGGAGACCTTCCCAACTAGAAAGCTCCTTGGAGGTCAAAAGGGGAGTGGTGTCAGTCCACCCACAGCCTCTTCGCTGGAATCCATCTTGGCTGAGAGATGCATGCACGCCTATGAGAGGACCCTGAGGTAAACCAAACACTGACTCAGACCCAGGCAAGTCAAAATGACTAGCCAAAGGAAACGGGAAGAAAGGGCTCATGTAAGTGATTTAAACTAGCACAAGGGTGTGACTCTCAGTCTGCCCAAGTGTCTATCTACATGCACTCTTCTTCCTCTAATAAATACTTTACTTGTTTCACTACTTTCTGTTCTTGTGGGAATTCTCTACAAAGCAGAAAAGCCAGGGTCTTGTCACTGATCACCAGTCTAGTGACTGGGATTCAGCACTCTCATTGCCATGGCCCAACCTCAATCTCTAGCCGGGAACCAAAACCCTGCTTCAAGCTGCTGCAGGGCGAGGCCACTGGAGATCGGTGGCAGGAGAACATGGATGAGCTGTACCACACAGGAAAGGAATCTCGAAGCCATAGAAATGGAAAGATTTACACCAGCACAGGGGCAGGCAAGCAATCGATGGACCTCACAGAATCCAGAAACAGATCCCCAAACATATGGTGGTCTTGCTCATCAGATTCCCACCTCACAACTTTAACCAAAAGGAAATCTGCATGAGTCAAAGATTTTAATCAACAACTATTAAACCATAAAAGTAACAGAAGAAAGCACAGGCAAATCCTTCTACAGACTTAGTACAAGGAAGGCTGTTATGAAACAGACTCAGAGAATGAACTTATGGTTGCCGGGGGAAGGATGGAGGGAAGGGATAGATAGGGAGATTGGGATGGACAGGTACACACTACTGTATTTAAAATTAATAACCAACAAGGACCTATTGTATAGCAAATAGAACTCTGCTCAATGTCATGTGGCAGCCTAGATGGGAGGGGGGTTTAGGACACAACGGATATATGTATGTGGACAGCTGAGTCCCTTTGCTGTTCACCTGAAACTGTGACAACACTGTTAACTGGCTACACCCCAATACAAAATAAAAAGTTTTTTTTTTTTTTTTAAAGAAAGGCTGTTATAAGCATAACACAAAATCCATGATTATACATAGAAAAATTAAAGTCAAAAGACAACAAACTATGAAAAATGTGCACTACATGCTACCAAAGGTTGATTTATTACACAATCCTTAAAAACCCATGAGAAAATGACCAACCAATAAGAATATGCAAAGAAATTCACACACGACAGCAAGAGTGGCCAACAAACATGTAACAAGAACACTCAACTCTGCCAATTAAAGATGCGCGTGCGTACTCAATCGTGTCTGACTCTTCATGACCTCATGAACTGTAGCCCACCAGGCTCCTCTGTCCATAGAATTCTCCAAGCAAGAATACTGGAGTGAGTAGCCCTTCAGTGGGAGAACATTCCCTTCACCAGGGGATGTTCCTGACCCCAAGGACTGAACCTGGGTCTCCTGCATTGCAGGAGGATGCTTTGCTGTCTGAGCCATCAGGGACGCCCGTCAATTAAAGCCGTATTTACTTTAATCCTATGTTGTTAACATATCATTACTTCTATACAGAACTTCAACTCTCTTGCCTTTCTCTGACTTCAAAGCCCCTATTTTCATTAAATCTCACTTTTCTAGACTCTATACCTCAGTCCTGCTTTCCTGCAAAACCTCCAGAAAACGCTGCCTACACTTGTCTCCGATGTCTCTTTCTATTTGCTTTTATCTTGTCAGGACTGTAAAAGATGCTTACACTGTTAAATCCAATGACAATCGAGCCTCATGTTACACGACCAAGTAGCAGCATTTGACATAATCTGTCACCCTCTCCCTCTTCAAAGCCATCTTTTTGCTACCCTCTTGGTTTTCCTAATGCACTGCTGCTTTTCAGTTGCTTCCCTTCATCTCCTAACCTCAGTCTCTCTTAGGGCTCTAAACCCGCTTTAATACCCGAGTTCCAGTTTCTCTTCTGAACTCCAGACTTGCACAACCACTGCCTACTTGATGTCTCCACTTGGATGTCCAAGGGCAGACATGCCATACCCCAGGTCCAACTCTCGGGCCTCCCCTGGTCCTCTCCATTTCAGTCAATGGCAACTCTCTTCTTCCAGGTGCTTGGGCCAAAATCCTTCATGTCAGCTTTGACTCCTATTTTCTCTTATATTCCACATTTAACCCAGAAGGAATGTATCTTAAAATACCTTCAACATCTGACCACTCACTCCCCTACCCCCACCACTCTCTCCAGAACATTCTAACAGGCCCCCATCAGGCCTTCTTCCTTCCTCCTCTGCCTTCTGGCAGTCAGTTCTCAGTACAGCATCCAAACAACCCTCTACAGCATCAGAGGAACCCTGTCACCCTTCTCTCAAACCATGTAATGATTTCCCACCATATCCTCTGTAATTCAGAGGCCCTTCCGGAGCTGTGCCCCACCTGCCACCTCCCAGACGTCACCTTTGCCTTCACGCCTGCTCCTTGCACTCGAGAGGCACTGGCCAAGGTGTCTGCAGTCATGCCGCTCCACCTGGAATGCTCTTCCTGCACGGTTCAGCTTCACCTCCTCAGAGAGGCCTTCCCTGGCTGTGCTGTTTACACACACCCCTCTTCCTGTGATTTCTTTCTGTTTAAAATACTTATTGCCAACTGCCATAATATTTTACTAAAATTGTCTCTTCTCAATTGGAGTGATGGGAATGTAAAATCCATAGGGGCAAGATTTTTTTCTGTTTTGTTCACTGCTGTGCTTCCCTGTAACAACAAACTGTTCATTAACTCATGGTGTATGCAGAGGCTAAGGAAACAAGTACACGCTTACATGTTGTGTGAATTTGGCAGTGTTTACCAAAATTTTAAATGTTTACCTGTTGATCCAGTAATTTCTTGGAATTTACCCTATAAATTAGCTTACACAGGTGTGCAAATATGCATACATGTTTCTCTCCAAACTTGTTTTTAATTGTAAAACACCTGAGCAGCCACACAAAGTATATCCATTTGTACTAATACAGAAGAGTCCTTCAAAATAGTCTGATCCCATTCTTGTAGAAAATAGACACAGAGCATATACACATGTATCTAAATATAATTCATGATAATGTCTCGAAGGACATACAAATGAAGAAAGAGGGTAATGAAAGAGTGATCTGTTTTTTTCTACTTCACTCATTCTATGAGACTGTTTAAATCTTTGTATTACTTAAATTTTTTAAAAGATAAATTTTAAACTTGCAGGGGAAAAGTCTGAAATAAGAGCAGCATATGACTGCTAGTGGTGAACATCAGAAAACTGAACTGGGATCAGGGAAACATTTTCTTGATATTTTTGTTATTTAAATTTTAATAATAGTAGATAAGTATGATTAGAAACAGCATGAAATTTTAAAAACAGGTTAAAAATAATGTTTAGGAAGAAAATAAACAAGTTGTAAATATACATCTTGTAGATTTTGAAATAAAACAACTTCTTATTAGAAAATAATAGCCCTACTTTTCTTACATATAAAATATAAAAGACGGCTTCTGTTTCACAGTGTGAGTAGCATTCACCTTTTTAAATCTATAGTTACATAAAAGTATGAAATCATGTAAAATGAAAAGGAAGGTAACACTTGCAGAGGGAGATAAGTGAACACTCAGCCCAGCACTCCCTGCCCTTCCCTGATGCCCAAAGGCCACCATGCTCATGCTGTTCAGGCGCCCAGGAGGCCCTGAGAGAACACGCGCCTCCCATCATCAACGGCAGCTAATGCTCCCAAAGCTCTGGTCAGAGGAACACACACATCCATACACACAATCGTTTGTTTAACAGCTTCTGCTACATGATTCTAAGTTTTTCTCAATTTACAAAAAAAGTTTTAAGACATATATTGTCCTCTACCAATCCCAGAAGGCACTTTTTCCTTGACTGGTTTTGAGACTCATCCATTTGAGGCTGAACTGGTTATGAAAAATAAGATGAACACATAGGACAGGAATTTTATTCTAAATCCTTCATTTAGGTTTTTCAGAAACCTTTTAACTAGTAATATAGTGTGTTTAACTGAAAACTTTTGGCCATATGCTGGACACCACTGCTCACAATGGGAAAAGAAATCACAGAAGTGCAAGAAACAGGCTGTAGCCCCCAGGACAGAGTCTGAGGCTGGGTCCTCACTGGCTTCCAGGGGAGGTGGAACACAGTAATCCAACCAGGGCTCAAGGTACCCAAACTTTCCTGAGGGCATTTCAGTTACTAAATCCTCAAGTTTAGCCTCATAAAGGAACTCTCTTCACCCCTCTATGGACTAGACATGGAATAACAAAGATCATACTAACAAGAGTTGAACTGGAATTGATTTCTTAATGAAGAATTAAAAACAATCTGTAGATAACTACATTTTAGTTTTACTGAGATCTTCTAAACATTACATGATATAAGCTTGTGACTTACCAAATTAGGAAGCAGACTAGTTCTTCTGACCTAAGTGCTCCAGAAGGTGGAAGAATGAAGACATATGTTGTCTACAGTCTCTGCTTTTTGAGATATGTGCAATATTTACAAAACATGAGTGATATATATATTGAATATTATGATGAGAAATGTGATGGCAAATAAGTGCCAAGAGTGTATGCGTACTAAGTCACTTCAGTCGTGTCCAATTCTTTGCAGCCCTATGGACTGCAGCCCCTCCAGTCTCCTCTGTTGATGGGATTCTCCAGGCAAGAATACTGGAGTGGGTTGCCAGGTCCTCCTCTAGGGGATCGTCCCAACCCAGGGATCAAATCCAATCTTTGATGTCTCCTACATGGCAGGTGGGCACTTTACTACTGACCACCTAGGAAGCCCAGAAGTTAAGAGTGATGGAATAAATAAATACTACAGGATTCCCTATATCACTGAGTCTTAAATCTTTATGCCTTGATAATAAGCTACTAAAATAAAATTGTTAATACTTCTGGTTTTTAATTTGAAATATGTTGAAAAGTTAAATGGATTTGGATTTTGTACCAAAGAATTTCTAGTATTTGGTTGTACCCGTTTTGAGAAGCAGTAGAAAGGTAACTATCTTTGGAAAGAGCCTTTTCAGAAAATAAATAATATCTAGTAAACAGGAAGATCATGTGAATTCACTACACTTAAATTTTCATATGAACTTTACCTTAGCGAAGAAATGAGCTTAGTGGTCAAAGAAATAGAGATTCTAGGAAAAACATAATAAATGGAAACTTTAAGATCATATACAGAAACAGAAAAAGGGGTATTTGGTATTTTTAAAGTATTTAAAAGACATTATGTATACCTGTGGCGGATTCATTTTGATATTTGGCAAAACTAATACAATTATGTAAAGTTTAAAAATAAAATAAAATTGGAAGAATAAAAAAAAAATAAATAAATAAAAGACATTATGACCTATTGAATTTCTACTGCCAGTGAAAAGGTAAGCCAATCAAATGTAAATAGTTTTACAATCTGCCTCAAGAATACTACATATTCAGTTATTTTATAAATGTAAATTCAGTTAATCTGTATAAGAACCATATGAAGAGTTATTAATATTCTTAGTGAATAGATAAGAAAACTGAGACTTGAAGAGGTTATGGAATTGCCAAAGGTATACCAGTTGTTCTGGAACCAGGATTTCCAGTACAAGCTGTGTGGTTCTGGAGATCCTGCTCTGAACCTATATATACTGCTTCCCCAAGCAAGCAGAATGATAGCACCAACAAATCCTCACGAACCAGGAGCAAAGACAGGGTCATAATGAATTATTAAATACTTCACTGACAAGCATTTAATCAAATCTTTCTGACCTCAGAATCTCAGAAAATAAAACTTAAAAATATCATTATTCATCTTTACATCAAGAATGACATTTGAAGACACAAATAATTACAAAATGGCAGTTCAGAGATTGTTTTATTTTCTCGATTTAAATTTCCATTGCACATACCTGAATTCCAAAATCCTATGCACAGCAAACAAGGGCCTCCAGACTGAATGTTATGGCCTCCAATATCTCTTATCTTTATCTCCTACCAATCTGCCCAATATATTCTATTCCCTAGACATCTCTGATTATTCATGCTCCCCTCTGCCCCTTATCCTCTACTGCCAAATTTCTACTCATTTTTCAGAACTTACATCCAAGCCATCAACAAATCCTGCTAGTCATACCTCTCCATGCCCTTCACTGGATCCTACAGGACCCGCCTCACTGGAACCCTTGCCTCCATCTACCCCATAGCAGCCACAGCGGTATTTTCAAAACACAAAGCAGAACACGCCACTCTCCTTCTTGGAAACTTTCAGTGGCTCTTCCATGATCTGTCACGGCCTGCAGGTTCTGTGTGTTTAGGCCCACACCTTCTTCTGCATGATTCTTACACATCCTCACTAGACTATCATCTTGTTCCTGGCATGTGTCTAGCCAGCCTTGTGCTCTCCAAGCCCTTGTCCTTGCCTTGCCCTCTGAATGGAGTGATGCTCTGCCCCCAGCTCCTTCCACAGTGACTCTCTTCTCCATGTCTCCATCCCAATGTCACAGCCTCAAACCCTCCCATGACCACCCAACCTAACCTGCTCCACCTGTGTTCTCTCTCATCATCCTATTTCTTTCAGAGCAACCAATCTGTAAATCTCTGAACTGTTTAATTATTTGTTTATTTTCTTTCCTTTATATTAGTTTCCTATTGCTGCTGTTAATAGATTACCAGAAACTTAAGAGGTTCAAATTACACATTTGTTATTTTATAATTCTGAAGTCAGAAGTCCAGGATGGGTCTCGCGGGTTAAAATCACGGTGTTGGCAAAGCAAGAGTCTTTCTGGAGGCTCTGCTGCTGCTGCTAAGTTGCTTCAGTTGTGTCTGACTCTGTGCGACCCCATAGATGGCAGCCCACCAGGCTCCCCCGTCCCTGGGATTCTCCAGGCAAGAACACTGGAGTGGGTTGCCGTTTCCTTCTCCAATGCATGAAAGTGAAAAGTGAAAGTGAAGTCGTTCAGTCGTGTCCAACCCTCAGCGACCCCATGGACTGCAGACTTCCAGGCTCCTCCATCCATGGGATTTTCCAGGCTAGAGTACTGGAGTGGGTTGCCATTGCCTTCTCCGTCTGGAGGCTCTAGGGCAGTGTATTTTCTTGTCTTTTCCGACTTTTAGAGGCTGCCACATATTCTGCCCTTCCTACTTCAAAGAAGCAATGGCAGCAGAGACTCTTTAACATAACAACATTCCAACACTGACCCTACTTTTGTCTCTTATCTCCACTTTTAAGGGCCCTTACCATTGCCTGGTGGCTCAGACTGTAAAGAATCGGCCTGCAATGCAGGAGACTGGGGTTCAATCCCTGGGTGGGGAAGATCCCCTGGAGGAGGAAATGGCAACCCACTCCAGTACTCTTACCTGGAGAATCCCATAGACAGAGGAGCCTAGTGGGCTACAGTCAATGGGGTCGCAAGGAGTCAGACATGACTGAGTGACTAACATACCATCAGGACCAACTGGATAATTCAAAATAGTCTCATTTTAATATCAGCTGATTAGCAAGCTGAATTTTTTCTGCTACTTTAATTTTTTTGTCAAGTAATGTGACATATTTACAAGTTCTGGGGATTAGGACACAGGCATCTTGGGAGGCCATTATTCAATCTACTGTACTTTCCCACTAAAGTGTAAGCTCCACAAGGGCAGACATTGTCTTGTTCAATCCAGGAGTCTAGTTCCAAGCATTACAGGGCCTACTGAAAGCATTCAAGAAATTTGTTGAATTATTTAAAATGCTACCGCTTTGGTGATGTTCTTAACTTGTCAAGACTCTTGTTTTAACCTCTGTGATCTTATAGAAATTTTTACACTTCCTGTGATAGTGTATACATTCCGTTATGTTTTCATTAGGTTCACATGCTTACATCAGGTCTTTGGTTACATGTGAAGCGTCCTGATAACATAAATGGTTAAGTGCTGTGAAAGAGGTATTCAGTCAATGATTTTTAAAGTGAAAGAGACTTTAAAAGTTTTCAAAAATTTGTTAATGATTTCGTAATTGTTTTAATGATTCCCTAATAGTGTGGTATATTCTAACAATGTGTCAATAAAGGATCACCTTGCTATGAAATGTATGTTAATAAACTTTAAACTTGAAAAGGATTTGGAGTATAAGTCTCAATCCAATATTTTATATTTGAAACCCAAAGAAGCTAAGTAATTTGTCTAGTTATGCACAAAAATCATGAATCTGGCAAAAGATCCAGTGAAGTTTCTATAAGAATCCACTTCCTGAGGCTGCCATGAAGATGAAATGAATGCATTTAAAAGGACATAAATGCAGGACCTAGCACAGAGCAAGTGCTCGATAAATAATGGGGTCAGTAGATGCTTTTATTGGCATGATTATTATCATAAACATTATATATTTCCAATCTCTCAATAACAGAAATAATTTATGCAAAGTAGACTGTCAATGAATACTTGAGTTAATGAATGATTAAAATATAAAATACAAATAAACAAGGTTACACAATTTTTAACAAGCTAATGCTTTGCTTCTTTCATAGGAAAGGACAGGTAAACGAGAAAAAGCAAAGCAGCAAAGGCATATCAGTATCACACTGACCTGTGTCATGATGCCTCTCCAACCTGTCCTTACTAATGGCACTTGCCCTCCTCCCTTATCATCTGTTTCGGCAAGGGTACAAGCATTTATATAACACTGCTAAGGTGCTATGTCATTTACCTTATTTACTCTTTGACATCTGCACTGATAAGGCAGTGGTGGGTAAAACTGTTGGTTCTATAGCACAATTCAAAGCAGTAGCAACAAACCGTGTATCTTTGTGTCTTTCACTGCCACTCATTTCCAGTTTAAAAATAATTGCCATTTCACTTAAGAAGGCCTTCATGAAGTAGTAAACATCATTTTATTAAATCTGTATCCTTTAGTACAGGTCTTTTAAATATTCTGTATCACAAAATAGGATGTACACATAAAACATTTCTGCTGGATACCAAAGCATGCAATTGTTTTGAGTTGCCAGCTAAACTATCTGCTTTGTTCATGGTATAGCAATTTTACTTGAAAGAACAGCTAATTATTATTTAAAGTTCAAGATAGACCAATGGATTTTAATGTAACAGACTATGAAATTCATTATATGGTTTCATATTTCACCCACATTGCAACTAAAGAGTTGCTACTTGATGAATTTTGGTGCAATAATCAAAGAATATCCCCAATTATCTGATAGAGCTAATTCCAACTACATAACTGTGTGAGGCTATATTTTAACATACTTTAACCAAAACAATTTACAACAGATTGAAGGCAGAGCAGAAATGTGAACCCAGCTACCTTTACTGTTACTAAATATAAATTTTAAGTGTTTTATTAAGAATAATAAGTATTTTAAGTGTTTTCAGTTTTAATTCTGAAAATAGTAAATATTAATAAACATAACCCACATAAATAAAAGAACTTTGAGGTATTCAAGCATTCTGAAGAGTGTAAAGGGACCCTGAGATCAAAAAATTTTGAGAAATGTGCTGTTTAATAAGGTACCCACTGGTCACATATTATTTTTCATATTAAAATCAATTAAACTTATAAATAAAATATTAATTCATACCAGACTCAGCTCAAGTGCTCAATAACTACATGTGGCTAGTGGCTATTAGAATATAGAACATTTCTATCATCACAGAAAGTTCTATTGGACAGCGCTTATCTATAACTGTATTTGGGGTCAGTTAATCAGCATCTTACTAAATATCTCTGGTACAATTCTTTCAATATTTTCATACCCATTTTAACTCTAAAAAGAATATATATCTAAACACTAAAACATTAATATCTCTTCTACATATAGATGACATGGTAATGTTATACACATGATACTATATTGTAGCCCATAATGCCTTAAATATACATTACTAGAAATTATGCTGAACAAGAAAGATATCTGTTCAACTGAATAGTCATTAACTCAATAAATATTTATTGTGGGTTTTACATAAGACAAGCCTATGTGATTATTTATTATCTTTCATATTTCAATATATTCCTGTCCAAATTTATAAGCACTGGGTCTCAGTATTTTTTGTTTTTGTGTGTTTATAATAAACTATTTTGTCAAGGGTCAAGTTATGCTGCTTCACTTTATTTTCATAACTAAGGATTTAAACCCAGTCCTTCCCTCTTATTATCTATTGATCATACAAAATAGGTGTTATAGTTCATAATCATAAACCACTAATTATGACTTTCATGTTTTCCAAAGACTTCTGTACATGTGGCTGAAGAAAGCAGTTTTTAAAGTTATATTAAGTTATAGTAAACAATGAAATTATTAAATTTGTTTTGAATGAATTCCTATCACCTAGAGTTTATAGAAGGCTTTTATCTCCTGTATAGTGTTGTCGGATTTCTAACTTTAAAAAATTTTAGCAGCTAATTATTTTGATTTGACAATCCTTATATCCTACTAAAAGCAGGGAATGAAATTTGGGGAAGCTTATTAAAGTTAAAATTTTAAATACATTTTGTTTAAATACACTTTAAGTTTTTACATATTAAGAAAGCTGCAAAGTACTTTGGAATACCAAGAAGCTTGGGCGGGCCTGTATTTGTCCTCTGTTCCTCCTCACTCAGTAGATAAGAAATTTACAGTGTAGTGGACATTGCCTCTTATTTCCTGTTTAGTTTAAGGCAGTGCTCCCTGGCAGGCAAGACATTTACAGGGAGGAGGAGAACAGGAGAGATATGCGGGCTTCTGGCCAGGTAGGTACTTCTCTGGTCAATGACTGAGACCTGTACCTGGAACTAGGTGAGAGATTAGCTGTTTGCATCTATACAAAAGCCCTCTTCCATTTTAGGACTATGTATCACCCCCTTCATACACCCCGTGAAAGATTCTTTTTGGAGAAAGAAGACAATAGTTTTTCTTAAATCTTCTTTTTGGGTGAAAGAAGCAAAAACATGATCCATAAAACAAACATACTCTTTGTACAGTATAGAGTAGGTACTAATTTGGGGCTTACAAAATCACCCCTCCTCCATGCAGAAGAATGTGTACCATAAATTGAATTGTAGGAATTTATTTCTTCAATAAAAATAAATAAAAATAATTACTATTTAAATTAAGTAATTTTTGTAAACTATAAACTTTATAATATGCTAGCTCCTTAAGCCTGTTTTCAATTTTGTCTTGCTATATAAGTTCATTCTAAACAGTGTTTCTGTAACCAGAAAGGCTTATGATCTAAATAAGAGCTAACGTATTTTCATAAACTGCTTTATTTTCCATATAAACTGTTTGTATCCTTATGCAGCAAATTATTTTCCAAGAAACATTAATCCATGGTTAAGAGTAAAAGTTTGACACTATATTGGCAGAGGTAGAATTTTTTTAAAGTAAAATCAGATTTTATGATTCAAATTGGCTTGTTAAATTTTAGTATGGAAAAATTAGGAAACAGATAAAAGTTATATGACTACTTATTAAACTGAAAAAAGAAATAATGTTTACGAAATTAAAATCATGCCTCTATACAGTAGCAATCTAAAATACTATGTTAAAAAGGTAGTATTTAGGGGCTTCCCTAGTGGTCCAGTGCTTAAGACTCCACACTCCCAACACAGGAGGCCCAGGCTCGACCCCTGGTCAGGGAACTAGATCCCATATGCCGCAACTAAGAGCCCTCAGGCTTAACTAAGACCTGGTGGAGCCAAATAAATTAAAAATAAATGAAATACAAAATAAAATAAGGAGGCAATTCATTAAAAGAAGCCATAAAGGTTAATCTAACAATGTAACAGAGACTTTGGGGTCCAACTGATTTGAGTATAAATCATGGGTCAAACACTCAATGGGTGGTGGTTCTTGAGTAAGTTTTCTTCTTAAGTCTTGGTTTCCATACATATGACACAATAATAACTACTTCAAGGCTGTTTTCAGGACTGAATTAGTCAATTTCTATAAACTGCTTCATACAGTAAAGGATGCACAGTAAATAATTAATGAATGATCCTACACATCACACACACAGTTTCCCCAGGACACAGATATACTTGCAAGCATTTTACACTGATTCACTTTAGTAATCCACACCTGATATATTTTATTTAAAAAATTTTACTACGTCAAATATCACTTAGAAGTTTAAATAGGAATACGACCCAGCAATCCCACTGCTGGGCATACACACTGAGGAAACCAGAATTGAAAGAGACACATGTACCCCAATGTTCATCGCAGCACTGTTTATAATAGCCAGGACACGGAAGCAACCTAGATGTCCATCAGATGAATGGATAAGAAAGCTGTGGTACATATACACAATGGAGTATTACTCAGCCATTAAAAAGAATACATTTGAATCAGTTCTAATGAGGTGGATGAAACTCGAGCCTATTATACAGAGTGAAGTAAGCCAGAAAGAAAAACACCAATATAGTATACAAACTCATATATATGTAATTTAGAAAGATGGTAATGATAACCCTGTGTACGAGACAGCAAAAGAGACACAGATGTATAGAACAGTCTTTTGGACTCTGTGGGAGAGGGAGAGGGTAGGATGATTTGGGAGAATAGCATTGAAACATGTATAATATCATACGTGAAACGAATCGCCAGTCCAGGTTTGATGCATGATACAGGGTGCTCGGGGCTGGTGCACTGGGATGACCCAGAGGGATGGGACAGGGAGGGAGGTGGGAGGGGGGTTCAGAATGGGGAACACGTGTACATCCGTGGCAGATTCATGTTGATGTATGGCAAAACTAATACAATATTGTAAAGTAATTAGCCTCCAATTAAAATAAATAAATTTATATTAAAAATATTTTTTAAAAGTTTAAATAAGAAAATTAAGATATGGAGCCTATTATACAGAGTGAAGTAAGCCAGAAGGAAAAACACCAATACAGTATACTAATGCATATATATGGAATTTAGAAAGATTGTAACAATAACCCTGTATACGAGACAGCAAAAGAGACACTGATGTATAGAACAGTCTTTTGGACTCTGTGGGAGAGGGAGAGGGTGGGATGATTTGGGAGAATGGCATTGAAACACGTATAATATCATATATGAAACGAGTCGCCAGTCCAGGTTCGATGCACGATATTGGATGCTTGGGGCTGGTGCACTGGGACGACCCAGAGGGATGGTATGGGGAGGGAGGAGGGTTCAGGATGGGGAACACATGTATACCTGTGGTGGATTCATTTTGATATATGGCAAAACCAATACAATATTGTAAAGGTAAAAAATAAAATAAAAAAAAAAGAAAATGAAGATACTTAAATTAAAAAAGTCATATGCAATTGCATAAGACTATCAAAAACAGACTCTCAGAATCCTATCAGACTCTTTCCCTTAAGTATGAACTCACTCTACAGTGTCCCAGACCGCTTCATTGACTTTGAAAAGCAAGTGTTTCAAATTTTGTATATTTCAGATGGGGGATAAGGAGGGAGGGATAGGGGGAGAGGAAGGAAGAAAGGGAGGGATAGAGAGAGAGAATGAGAGAGGAGGAGATTGAGACTAAGTCCTATAATACAGACTGAGCCCCTGGATCAATCAATACCCTGAAGTCGTCACCTCTTGTTTTAATGTTACACGAGCCAATAAAATTCATTCCTTGCCCTCCTCCCGGCTTTGGGCTTGTGCCTACTGATTAAGTTGGGTATCTGAACTTACAACCCAATAGTATTTATTAATAAACTAGTTATGGGTGAGAATACACTAGGTAGACAAGACGTAGGTTTTATTTCTATAACATCCATTATAATTCTTTAGTGAATGATGGTTTTAGCCTTTGTACTCAAGACACTGATCCCCAAGCCTGGAAGCGGCAGCACTATTGCACATATCCCTGAGATGTAACCATGGAATTCCTTTCTGAATTAAGACCAGGTTGCACATACCTGTATGCATCTGTTTTTAACCATACACTTTGATAGTCTGTAAAGAAGATCAAATGGCAACAAAGACTACAAAGATGCAAATCAGATTTTTCTAGTCTCAACAATTTAGAAAAGAAGATAAGAAATTCTTTTTCCAGAAAGACTTCTGCTACATTCATATGAGGAGGTGTACAATTCACAACCTGTTGTCTCAGTTATGCAGAAAGACTACAGCTCTGTGTTTCTGTTTCAGGTATGTCTCCGGTCCCCGTCATCGGGGAGTGCTCATTAAAGTGTGACTGGAGACCTAGCTAATGGTCGCTATTATAATCTTGCCTTTTTGAGCTAAGAGACTCACCTACAAGAGGTGTTTGTTTAGGGAGAGGGTAAACATGCAAACTAGAGATTTCTGTTGTAGAAGGTGCTATACAATCTGGCACTAGAATTTCCAGGCATCTATCCAGTTATTCACAAACAGGATATGGGTGGGATTAGTGCACTAGGAACAGTCAGATCACAGGACGTCCCAGCTGCAAAACCTCAACAATATGAGGGTTTTCTGGACTACTCCCGGGCTATAAAGTTAGGCTGACACTATAATCAGAGTATCTTAGTAGTCTGAAGACTCTGGAGTGAGTTATAGACATAAAACTGTCTTTCAGGAGGAGTGTTTCACAAGGCCAAAACAATCTAGAACTCAATGAATATCCACAGAGAGCTGTCCAAACTGTCCTGTTTCTCCAAGTATCTCTTAACTAAGAACAGCTACCACCCTAAGTCACTCTGGGGAACAGAGAGTGGAGACTCTTGTTTTCTCTAGGTCACGTGTTTTGTAATTCAACTTGAATCTTCAGATTGACAAAGAGTACAGCAACCCACAGCATCTCCAGACCTTAAAACTGATTTACAAATGACAAAGCCCTTCAACCAGAACATCCTCAGAGCAACACCATGAGATTGTATAGTTGGTGTTCTCATCACCACCTTTTCAGGAAAAGGCATATAAATTCACACAGAGAGTCAGCAGGAAAGTAAGGATTAAAAGCAGGTCTCTGGAGTTCTCTCCGAAGTACCATGGTATTCCAGGAACAAATTGAAGCCTCTTGCTAGGTGCTCTGAATTTCTCAATTAATCTTCCATAAAACCTTTGTGCTGTTTATATGCATGCATCTAAAATTCTCTTCGATACCTGCACACAATTATTTCATCCTCTGGTAAACATATGTATTCTAATTTCTCAATACATGGGTAGATGTTCAGCTCTAGAAAAATATACCCTTAAGTGCCATCAAAACGCAAGTTGCTACACAATAATTTTTCAGACTTGCAAAAATGAAACAAGGGAAAAATCAAGGGAGACAGTTAAGCTTCAAGTCAGATAGTTTAAAAACTTTAAAATGGGCACAATTTACATAATTCAAAATTTGTGGGAAACTGATGCTTACAGATCACAACTGAGGAAGCAGGTGATGTAGAGTCATACTGGAGGAAGTCGTCATGCTGAGAAATGCGGGGACTTTTACATTAGAGAATTTCTCAGGTTTATTGAGGAACACATATATACACAAATTTTTCTTATGACTTCCCTAAAGTCTATTTTCTCTGAGGTCTGTCCTTCCTGCATTTCTGCCAACCTCACTCTTTCTAGAAACCTCACCTTGTGGCTGGGCAGGAATCACTGAGCTGCCGTAGTCAAACAAAAAAAATGCATCTTAGCGCTCAGTCTTGAATGTACCTCAGACTGTTACCACATGACGAGTGCTTTGAGTTCATGATGACGGTGGGCAAACTATTCAGTTAACTACTGGCTAACTCGAAACTACTAAAAATGTATTCAAAATTTTAAAATAATGTCCTCCATTTCCTTTCATCCTTAAAATACTGTCTCATCTAAATTTAATTCAAATTCATGATTTCTGGTCTTTGTATTTACAATTAACAAAGGTCTACTAAACCACCAGGTACACAACTCCTCCTCTTTGCATATATCGTGCTGGCCCAAATTCCTTCAGGAGTACTGACATTCCTCCCAAAGTAACAAGGGCTGAATATCAACCTTCCAAGTGTTTTCAAATTTTCTGTAATAAAACATATTTTCCCCACTAAAAACAATGAAACTTGGGTTGCATTTATTGTATAGGAACGCTTCAGAAAGAAGGTCAGTGCTGTGCTTAAGGCACAATCCTCTGTCTATACTGACTGTGTGATTGATAACATACATGAGGTTATTGTTATGAAGCATAAAATGTCGATTCGTAGGCTGAAAAAGGTTTAAAACATAAATCAATAAAACACTATGATTTGGTAAACCACTTTAAAGAGAAAAACCTACGAAATACATTATGCCAATAACCCACATGTCAAAAAAGAAGTTCCCACCTTAGAAAAAGAAATTCCTTGTGAGCAGCACGAACGTTCTAACACAAGTTTAGCACACCAGAAGCTGTCAAGTTCCAATACCTATTATTCACAGCTCTTTAATCACTGCCACAGAGTCGATTATAAACAGCCTCATACGTTTTAAAATAAAGTCATTCTGAAATGAAACAAAAGGCAGTAAATATTCTCATATATAAGGAACTCAAATCCTAATGCACCACAGAACTGTGTATGCTCAAACGTTCAATACAGAGTAGGTTAATCACACCTTTTATTAACCATGTCAAGTGTCTGCTCTGCGTAGATTAAGTGGAATAACTAAATTGCAGCATTAACTAAACCCAACAGCTTAAAAAAATCCCTCCCCAACCAATTTTATTATTGAGACCTTAGGCATTATTCATGGTATCATAAAAGTAAAATATAATAATCAAATTGTTAATCTACTGAAACAATGCCCTGCAAACTCATGACGGAAAGACTAGTCTGTAAGGAAAACTTATACAGCTTCACCGATGACACAGTTGGTGACCTCAAATGTGTGTTAGAGAAGAAGGTATAAAATATTTTAACAGAGTGGCAGAACATTTTTCAGAAAAATATTAAATTAAAATTGAGAATAAGGAGATAAAGTACTACTCAGAAGGCAAGGTCCTAAAACAGTAAGCTGAAACCAGTAACTTAAATAAAGACAACAGAAACAAGAGAAACAAAAGTAACAACTTGGCTTTGTATCAAGAGTCCTTTATGACAGCTGGTCATTACAGAATCTCTAGGAAAAATCTCAAGTCGTCTCATGATTCCAGAGTGGTTTCCTATCATCATGGCCCCTGTTAGCATAAGAGGAGTATGTAACTACAACCCTTCGTTTGGGAACTTTAAGCTAATAGAATGAAAAGACTGGACCTGAAGAACATTTGATTCCAAGAGTCCCATGGACTGCAAGCAGACCCAACCAGTCCATTCTAAAGGAGATCAGTCCTGGGTGTTCTTTGGAAGGGATGATGCTAAAGCTGAAACTCCAGTACTTTGCCACCTTATGTGAAGAGTTGACTCATTGGAAAAGACTCTGATGCTGGGAGGGATTGGAGGCAGGAGGAAAAGGGGACGACAGAGGATGAGATGGCTGGATGGCATCACCAACTCAATGGACGTGGATTTGGGTGAACTCTGGGAGTTGGTGATGGACAGGGAGGCCTGGCAAGCTGCGATTCATGGGGTTGCAAAGAGTCGGACACGACTGAGCGACTGAACTGAACTGAACTGAACCATGTTTGCCTTTAATTGACTACTTTAGGATTTCCCCATGAAGTTTTCAGACTAAAAATCCTGAAGTTTTTTCTGGAAGAGCAAACTTGCTAAGTGAGCAACTTTCCCCCACTTTTCCATTTCTTCCTAACAAGTGTGCCTGCCTATAGTTACAAATTACATTCTGGGAAGAGATAAATTAAAAAGTTTGTGCCAACTTAGCTCCTGAACACTGATCCTTATGCATTTACATTATGTAGTAACACAACCTTTGTGGAGAACACCTACAGCGTAAACTCGTTATCAGAACAATAATTGATAATGATAATAATTTTCCTCTTTTCCTGTGAAAACAGGAAAGAAGAAAAACATGCATTAACATTTTACGATCTTAAAAAAATCACATCATGTCCCACTTTCTACTGAATCATTCATTTCCCTCCACTGGCTTTAGAACTATTAGCTTAAAAAGCATTATTTCTTGCAAAATAAACAGTTACTCACCTCCTGGACTTTGTTTCCCATTTAAAATAGATTCATTTTTAAAGAAAAGCTTTTAGTTAATTGTAGTTAGTTACTTTTGACAAGGTAAGTACCAAGAGAAAATGCTGACCGTAGAGAAAGCCATGAGACTACTCTCTGCCCATATTCCAAAACAAGAGCTACATAGAGCTTTCTGAAATTAACTCAGCATTGTTATTCGTATCAAATTCTCTTAGTTCTATTCTATTCTACAGTCATCGATATTTTATAAAATTACTTCTCACATTAAAAAGTACACTTGTGATACGGAAGTGATGTTCTTCCAAGGTCAAATTTTTAATGATGCCACTGCACCGTCTTTATTTTTTTAATATAAATTTATTTATTTTAATTGGAGGCTAATTACTTTACAATATTGTAGTGGTTGTGCCATACATTGACATGGATCTGCCATGGGTGTACATGTGTTCCCCATTCTGAAGCCCCCTCCCACCTCCCTCCCCATCCCATCCCTCTGGGTCATCCCAGTGCACCAGCCCCGAGCACCCTGTCTCATGCATCGAACCTGGACTGGCGATCCAACTAATGCATATATATGGAATTTAGAAAGATGGTAACGATAACCCTGTATGCGAGACAGCAAAAGAGACACTGCACCGTCTTTAATGCTGCTTTTCAGCAGTAAATTACATAAAGACCTTCAGTAGAGACAATAATCGAAAGACCCTCTCTGACTTGGCTCTCTGTTAAGTATGAATATAAAATTATTTCCTTAGTAGTTCAAATAGTACACAACCTTAAAAATACAGTGCACATGTCAAAATATGGTGATTTCCAAAGATAATGTTTGGTCTATACCCCAAACCATCACTGATTCGATGGACATGAGTTTGAGCAGGCTCCCAGAGTTGGTGATGGACAGGGAAGCCTAGCATGCTGCAGTCCATGGGGTCGCAAACAGGTGGACACGACTGAGTGACTAAACTGAACTGATACCCCATACCTAAAGATACTGGTGGAATTATTGCTCCTGTTCTTCTATTTCATATCTTCAGAGGTTCATGCAAAGATAAAAAGATTATAATGAAGACCCTCGGCTAGTGCTTCACCCTAATGCCAAGCACTTTGCTCTTCCTCTATTTTCTGGGGTGACTTACAGAGCTTCAGGACAGTAAGACTTTGACCCAACCAAAACATCTTTTTGAAAGACTGGTCTTATGACTTTAAAATATGCTGGTCAGTAGGGGACAGGGGGAGAGGGAAAAAAGCAGAGAACTCTAGGCTAGAGTAACCAAACAAGCTATAAAAAGGATGGCTGTTAGTTCAAATATCATTATTTACCCACAGAGCAAGGTGTGGTCACCTGAATCATATGAGTGGAAATATGACTTGTTTAGGGGCAATGACTGATTCCTTCATTTATTTAAAACATTCACTGAGCATCTGTCATAGGTCAGACACTACAATTAAAAAAATGAACAAATCAATTTTATTACCAAGGATCTCACAAGTAGGGTAGACAAACATTAAATAAATAAGTTATAATACATTATGATGGGTGTACTTGATATAAACATAACAACCTGATAGAGAATAAAGAGTAAAAGACGGATTAACTTTCTCAAGGATGGACACTGGGGCAAGTTTCAAGAAATGAAAGTGCTTTAGCAAGAAGATGTCTAAGCTTTTTTTCCTTAAGCTGGTTCTTAATGGATAAACTGAACAATGAAAAGAGATGAAAATCTTTTCATAAAGAAGAAAAAGGAACTGCTTCTTCCAGGAAAATTCCACCAAGCTATTCCTAAATTAGGGAAACCATAGAAGACTACTCAATTTTGCTAGAGGACAGAAGGTTGAATTCAAGTGCAAATGATATACTTGAATTCTAAGAATGCATTTTATGATTTAAATTCACTGGTGGGTTAATAATAGACCAGGCATGTCCCAACTCATTCATGTCTGGCCCCTCTCAATAAATGCCATGAGGGTACACACACTCTTTGAAGGTGCCAAGTACACCATGGCTCCCCTATGGCTGCATCATCAAGAACCCCCTGACACAACTGCCTAGCCCTTGAGCTGGTCAAGTTTCCCAACCATCCTCAGGGTTTTCGCCACCATCCACACACAGCTGAGTGGTTGGAGCCGTAACCAATCATGGTAAGTTGGGGATGGGGATCTTCCCCCGTCTTCCCAGAAAGATCCAAGAATGGCAGGAAGTAATAGAATAGACTGCTTTTGTTTTATTCATTATATGATATCTGTTTGTCAGCAAGTGATTGGAAGGAAAAGAACCTATTAGTTTTGTTTTTAGAAGTAGGAAAATGGTCCTCAACCAAATGAAAAACAATAGATACAGGGTCAAGAAACAGGCTGGATGGTTATCAGGATGTTCAAAGAACACGAACATTTATGGAATGGATGAAGATAATGGAGAAGAAACCACCAAAGACATGGAGAGACTAGGATGACCGTGTCTGTGGGAAACCACTGTGGGAGAAATTCAAGAAGGGCAGGTGAGGCAGACACAGTTCTGAGTGACTACCCTGTATCATCCCTGCGTTATAAGTATGGACAAGAGACATCTCTCCCAGTATATCACTGTTACATGATGAAAGTGAAGGGATTTTACAGATATAATGAGGGTCTCTAATCAGCTGACTTTGTGTTTTTCAAGAGATTATCCTGAGTGGGCCTGACTTAATCAGATGAAACCTTTAAAAGAGGGCTTAGACCTCAGACTTCCCCTGAGCTCAGAGATTCAAAGCAGAGACTTTCTCTCTTTTACTGTTCTTAAAGAAGGAAAAGGCCATGTTTTTTTTTATTTTTAAACTTTACAATATTGTGTTAGTTTTGCCAAATATCAAAATGAATCCGCCACAGGTATACATGTGTTCCCCATCCTGAACCCTCCTCCCTCCTCCCTCCCCATACCATCCCTCTGGGTCATCCCAGTGCACCAGCCCCAAGCATCCAGTATCGTGCATCGAACCTGGACTGGCGACTCGTTTCATACATGATATTATACATGCTTCAGTGCCATTCTCCCAAATCTTCCCACCCTCTCCCTCTCCCACAGAGTCCATAAGACTGTTCTATACGTCAGTGTCTCTTTTGCTGTCTCGTACACAGGGTTATTGTTACCATCTTTCTAAATTCCATATATATGTGTTAGTATACTGTATTGGTGTTTTTCTTTCTGGCTTACTTCACTCTGTATAATAGGCTCGAGTTTCATCCACCTCATTAGAACTGATTCAAATGTATTCTTTTTAATGGCTGAGTAATACTCCATTGTGTATATGTACCACAGCTTTCTTATCCATTCATCTGCTGATGGACATCTAGGTTGCTTCCATGTCCCTTGGAAAGGAGCAGCCTTTCTACAAATGCAAGGAAAGGGATTCTGTCAATAATCTGAAGGAGTTTGGACGATGACCCTGAACTGCATGTGGGAACGTGGACTGGTGGAGTCCTTTCACTGCAACGTCCAACACCCACTGAGGCTGTGCCTGGACTCATGACCCACAGAAACTGTGAGGTAATAAACGTGTTGTTGAACTCATAACATTTGTGGTGATTTACGCAGCAATGGAAGGGTAATCCATTAAGCAGGGTCCCAGCTTTGCTTTTCTTTTGGACATGAATGTGGGCAAATTCCGGGAGATGGTGAGGGACAGGAAGTCTTGTGTGCTGCAGTCCATGGGGTTGCAAAGAGGCGGACAC
This sequence comes from Bos grunniens, assembly GCF_055505025.1. Lineage (NCBI taxonomy): Eukaryota > Metazoa > Chordata > Mammalia > Artiodactyla > Bovidae > Bos > Bos grunniens. The sequence goes on along the minus strand of NC_141177.1, from coordinate 49,669,392 downwards.
GACTTGGCAACTGAACAACAGCAGCAGCAGCAGCTTTTCTAAGAGTGAAGGAGAACTGGGAATCGATCTTTAGGTCATCAGGTCCCTGATACATGTTAGGACTTAGGAGGGGCTGTATTTTCAGCAAAGGCAAAGTAGAAACCCAATAACATAGGTGAGAACCATGAGAGTCTTGTTGTTCATCCAGGACATTCCAGATCCTGAGGCTGGGACAGTGAGGCTAATTTCACATCACACCATTGACAGGCAGGAGGGACAGCGTGCCACTTGCTTTGCTCAGCTCTGTTAGCCAGACTGCAAGTCCCCTGATGACACACTGCATACCTGTCCTATTCATGATTCTGTATATTCAGCTCTCAGCCACCCAGCACATTTTAAACATTCCAGTATTTACTGATGAATGAATGACGCACACTGGCCAAGATGAAGAAGTCAGTCAGAATATTTGAAGTTCTATGAGGAAAAATTAGTACAAATCAGCACCAGTCTTCACGACTCCTTAAAACTATTCACTTTGACTCATGGTTGAAGTATGAATAATCTGTGATGCTACAGCAGACAGTGGTCTAGTCACTGTGCAGCAAATCCACACACATCTGCTGTGTGTCCGATGCTGGGTAAACTCCTAATTGATGTCTCTGTGTTCCTTCTAGCTGTGCTCTTGGCCAACTCCACACATCACCCACAGCAACCTTTTTAAGACAACTCATCTTTAATTCCCTTGTTCCAAATCTTTTAATGGCTTCTCATTGGTTCAGTGATAAAGAATCCACCTGCCAATGCAGGAGATGTGCGTCTGATTCCTGGCTCAGGAAAATCCCTGGAGTAGGAAAGGGCAACCCACTTCAGTATTCTTGCCTGGGAAATCCCATGGACAGAGGAGCCTGGTGGGCTACAGTCCACAGGGTTGCAAAGAGTCAGACATCACTGAGCGATTGAGGACATTATACTGAGGATAAAAGCCCAAGTGCTCAGGGTGGTTTCCATCTTCTGGCTCTGCCCACCTCCCACCCCACCCCACCCCAGCTCCTCCCATGCCACCCCTTCATCACCTCGGACTACCCGTGCCTGCCATACTGGTGTCTGGAACTTTCTGCCTTTGCCCACCTCCTTCTCACCCTTCAGATCTTAGGTTAAGTCTCCACTTCGAGGTCATTTCTTCAAAGTGCTCCCAGCATAACTCCTGTTTCTGCACATTAGTTACCACACGGCCCGTGCGATTTCCTCCACAACACTGAAAGCTCCACTAGGTTAGGGACTGTGTCTGTTTTGCTCAGACAAGTATCACCGGAACTAAGTATATTTAGTTCACATTTTGTTCCGTACATAAAAGTAAAGACCTAAGAGGCTACAAGTCACAAATCATGAAGGCCACTGCCACCAGCAGTGAGAAGTCCCGAGTCCTACCTGGTAACATAACGTCACTGGAGAACACAATTCCCAACCTGAGTAGAGCAGAGGTGAGGCCATCACCCCGCTGCTGTGCTAGATACAGCAGAACAATCGCGAAACCACCACAACTAAAACAGAGTACTTCTCCTTCTACCTTTTCTTAAAATATTGTACTAAAATTTTTAAATTTTTAAGAGACCCAGGCCTCCCACGTTGCAGGCGGATTGCGCCTGAGCCACCAGAGAAGTCCAAGAATACTGCAGCGGCAGCCTAGCCCTTCTCCAGGGGACCTTCCCAACCCAGGAATCAAACTGGTCTCCTGCACTGCAGGTGGATTCTTTACCAGCTGAGCTACTAGGGAAGCCCTTTCTTAAAATACTGTATTGAAACTTTTAAATTTTTAAGAATTTCACTTACAGGAAAACAAAAGTTTTTAAATCACTTATTTAAGGGATCAGAAGTGCTTTCTTTAAGCAGCACTATTAAGAGTAAGAAAGTATAGGACTTCCCTGGTGATCTAATTGTTGAGAGTCCGTCTTGAAAATGCAGGGGATAGTGGTTCGATTCCTGGTCCAGGAAAATTCCACGTGCCACAACTACTGAGCCCACATGCCCTAGAGTCTGTGCTCCACACAAGAAAAGCCACTGCAATGAGAAGTCCGCAAACAGCACATAGAGAAAGCCCGCATGAAGCAACAAAGACGCAGTGTAGCCAAAGATAAAAATTTTTTAAAAAGAGTAAGAAAGTAGAGTCTTCCCAGGTGGCACAGGTAAAGTATCTGCCTGCAATGCAGGAGACCTGGATTTGATCCTTGGTTTGGGAAGATCCCCTGGAGAAGGAAATAGTAACCCACTCCAGTATTCTTGCCTGGGAAATCCCAAGGACAGAGGAGCCTGCTGGGCTATAGTCCATGGGTTACAAAAGTCAGATAAGACTTACCAACTAAACAAAACAATAACAAGAGCACAGACTGTCTATTCGTGGCTCTAGTACTAAAGTCCTATGTTTTGGCACATAGTAGATGCTCAACAAAAATTTTTTTTGCCAGAATAATCAAGTGTTTTAGAAAAACCTATTATGTACAAAGTAGCATTAGAGTAGGGACTAGAGATACTGCTTGGAGAAGGCAATGGCACCCCACTCCAGTACTCCTGCCTGGAAAATCCCATGGACGGAGGAGCCTGGTAGGCTGCAGTCCATGGGGTCGCTAAGAGTCGGACATGACTGAGCGACTTCACTTTCACTTTTCACTTTCATGCACTGGAGAAGGAAATGGCAACCCACTCGTCTCCTTGCTTGGAGAATCCCAGGGACAGGGGAGCCTGGTGGGCTGCTGTCTATGGGGTCGCACAGAGTCGAACATGACTGAAGTGACTTAGCAGCTTAGCAGCAGAGATACTGCTTGGTTAAAAATATGAACCATAAAATATTTACAGTAGCTTCAAATAAAATTATCACCAAATATGAAATACAGGGCAAAAACTAGAAATTTCTATTAACTAGTATTCCTATACATGTAAATTTCTAAGTGAAACACCTTCAGGATCATCAAAGTAGCATTAAGGACGCTTCAGTATATTCTCTCATAATGTGAGTTTGACTAAAAGACGCTGAGCCTTGTTCACCTATAAATTAAATGTGATAACCCACTAATTAACTAGAATACTCAATTTCCTGATAATGCTTTCAGATCCAGAATAAAAGGATGATCCAAATTAGATGACTAAATTCAACCTCAAATCTCACAAGGTACTTCTGGCTAGCTGTGTTTTTAAATATTTTAAGGAAGGAGGAAGACATCCTTGAAGAGGAAGGATAAGGCACCAAGAAGCGGAAACAGACATGTACTATGTTGAGAATAAGAAAATGTTACCAATAAGAGACTTGGGCTGAAGACCAAGAGTAAGTGAGATTTGGAAAACTTTAAATTCTAGCTTGAGTTTTGATTTGGTAGCCAATTAAGGACTATTAAAACTCCTAACTTAGAAATGGAACATATAAAAACACTGCTTAAATAAATGCTTGACACATGGTTGGGTCTCAGATGTATACAGTTCAAATACATTCATTACTGAATGTCTCTGAGCAGGGTAAGACTGAGGTATGGATTCCAGCACACAAGATACAATAAATCAGGTGTAAAAAGATGAGAGCCAGAACTAGTGGAGCAGCTGTGGAACTGGTAAATAATGGTTTTGTAAATTTTCTAACAGCCTGAATATTTGCACTGGGACTGATTTCAATGATCAGAGTAATACCAGTGATAGAAATTTCTAGGCCAGTATGGTACAATCAAGATAATAATTGCTTCAGAGTCATTTTATTTGGCAAGTATGTGCCTGTGTTGCTGAGTCCCTGGGTTAACCATCAAGTATGTAGCTGAATTCATTCTTTCTATATACTCCTATGTTTCTCTCTAGTGCTCTAAAAATAAGATTTAGGCATATCTGTAGTATCTCCTAGTTTATAAGGTGCTTAGAATCTTTAGCAAAATATTTTAAAATTTGATCCAAAATCCTCTAGGAAAAATGGCCAAAGGGTTCACTGAGAATTCAATTCACCATTTTTAATGTCTTGCTTTCCACCTTAAGCAGACTGGTGCATTACCATCATAAAGATAACTCCAAGCTTATAACAAGACTAGAAAATATACACTGCCATGTCATCATTTGAGAGTAAGAAATAACTTGGTATTTAATTTCTTGAATACTTTCCCTTGAATTTGTTTTTTATTTTAACAGCTTTATTGAGATATCTTTGACATATAATTGATGTTTTGATATGTGTATGCATTGTGAGACAATCACCACAATCAACTTATAAACAACATATCCATCTCTACATAGTTATAAATGTGTCCCTGTGTGTGGTGAGATTTAATCGTATCTATCTTCTTTGTGAATTTCAAGTATATGATACAGTGCTGCTATCTGTCAGCACCATATTGCACATGAGATCTCTAGAACTTACTTGTCTTGCATAACTGAAATTTTGTATCCTCAGATCTACATCACTTCACTCCCCCATCCCTAGATCCTGGCAACACCATTCTACTCTCTGCTTAATGAATTTGATGAGTTTAGATTCCACGTACATGTGAAAGTGAAAGTGAAGTTACTCAGTCGTGTCCGACTCTTTGTGATCCATGGACTGTAGTCCACCAGGCTCCTCTGTCCATGGGATTCTCCAGGCAAGAATACTGAAGTGGGTTGCCATTTTCTTCTCCAGGGGATCTTCGTGTCCCAGGGATCAAACCTGGGTCTCCCGCATTACAGGCAGACTCCTTACCATCTGAGCCACCAGGGAATCCCACATACATGTAAGATTTCCTTATTTTTAAGCCCATAAATATATAATATTCCATTTATATTCACTAAGTCATGTATGACTCTGCGACCCCATGGACTGCAGCATGCCAGGCCTCCCTATACTTCACCATCTTCTGGAGTTTGACCAAGTTCATGTTCACTGAATCAGTGATGCTATTCAACCATCTCATCCTCGGCCACCCTCTTCTTCTTTTGCCTTCAATCTTTCCCAGCATCAGGGTCTTTTCCACATCTTCAGTTCAGTCACTCAGTTGTGTCTGACTCTTTGCAACTCTGTGGACTGCAGCACACCAGGCTTCCCTGTCCATCAGCAACTCCCAAAGTTTGCTCAAACTCATGTCCATTGAGTTGGTGATGCCATCCAACCATCTCATTCTCTGTCGTCCCCTTCTCCTCCTGCCTTCAATCTTTCCCAGCATCAGAGTCTTTTCTGATAAGTCAGTTATTTGCATCAGGTGGCCACAGTATTGGAGCTGGAGCTTCAGGTTCAGCATCAGTCCTTCCACTGAATGTTCAGGACTGATTTCTTGTAGGGCTGACATCTCAGCTACTGTGAATAACGCTGTGCTTAACATGGGTATGTATGGGGTCTCTTTCAGATCCTAATTTCATTTCATCTGGGTCTGTCTCAAGAAGTGAGACTGCTAGATCACATTAGTTCCATTTTCAAATGTTTGAGCAATCTCTATACCATTTTCCATAGTGGCTGTACCAATTTATGTTCCCATCAACAGTGCACAAGGGTTCCCTTTTCCCTGCATTCTCACCAACACTTATCTTTGTGATAACTGCCATTTTGATGAGCGTGAAGCAGTAAACCTGGTTTAAATGGCATTTGCCTGATGATAAGAAATGATGAGCATCTTTCGATATACCTTAGATGTCTGAATTACTTCTTTTGAAAAGATGGGCTATTTTTACTTTTGGTATTGAGTTGTATGAATTTCTCATATATTTTGAACTCTGTATTGGATATGTCGGAGAAGTCAATGGCACCCCACTCCAGTACTCTTGCCTGGAAAATCCCATGGATGGAGGAGCCTGGAAGGCTGCAGTCCATGGGGTTGCTGAGGGTCAGACACGACTGAGCGTGGTTTGCAAGTATTTTCCCATTATGTACTATGCCTTTTCATGTTGCTGATTATTTCCCCACTTTCAGTAGTGGATAGAACCTCCAGCAGAAAATTAATAGGGAATTTTTCCTTTGTTTTATAGAAGCTTTTTAATGTAATTCCCCCTATTTTTTGCTTTTGTTGCCTGTACTTTTGGTGTCATAGGCAAAATAATTACTGCCAAGACTAACGTAAAGAAGATTTTCTCCTATATTCCTTCTAGGAGCATTTTATGGGGTTGGCCAAAAAATTCCTTCAGTTTTTAAATAAAAATAAAATGCATTTTTTCATTTTCACCAAGAACTTTATTGAACAACGTATTCAATGTTTTGTTTCACTACCTTCTGCCATTTTTCAGGCGGCTTCATAATTCCATCTTCCCAAAACTTTTTATCTTTTTGAGCAAAGAACTGTTACAGGTGCCTTTTACAGTGTTCCAGGGAACTGAAGTATTTTTCCACTAAGAGAATTTTGTAAAGACTGAAATCAACGGAAATCCGAAGGTACAAATGTCTGGTGAGTATGAAGGGTGAATCAGAACTTCCCAGCCAAGCCGTAAGTTTCTGCCTGTTCATCAAAGAAACATGCAGTCTTGCATGGAAGATGATGCTCTCTCTGTTGACTAATTCCCAATGCTTTTTGTCAAGTGCTGCTTTCAGTTGGTCTATTGGGAGTAGTACTTGGAATTAATTGTTTGGTTTTCCAGAAGGAGCTCATAGAGGACTTCCTTCCGATCCCACCATATACACAACATCACTGGCCTTTGGTGGTTTGTGGTGGTTCATTTCACTTGCCCCATGATCTCTTCCATTCCATATTATATTGTACAGTATCCACTTATCATTGCCCATCACCATTTATTTTAAAAACGAACCCTTTCATTATGTTTCAGTAGAGAAGTGGATGAGGAAATACAGTGAAGAAGGTTTGTTTTTTTTTTTTTTTGCTTAAGAGGAAGCTAAACACCAAAGCAATAAACCTAACAAAGCTAAAATAATGCAGATGATTTTCAATGCTTGATTTGGATATTTTGAGTATATCAGCTAGTTCCTATGTGGTATAATGTTGATTGTTCTCACAATTAAAGTCTCAACTTGATTACTATCAACTTCAACTCGTCTATCTGACCTGGGAGCATCATCTAGTGAGAAATCTCCAACATCAAAATTCAAAAACCACTTATGACATGTCACAGGCACCTTCTCTACACACTGCACAAGGCTTTTTTGGTGTGTAAGTTTTTACCTTTCTTGACATAATAAAGCCTAATATGCCAAAAATGTTACTTTTTCCTTCAATATTAAAATACTAAAATTTTATCCATTTTGCTAAGTTTTTAAGTGAACGCTGATAAGACAGCTGACACAATACGATCTAACAAAATTGTTTTGAATGAAATTAAAGACCACTAAGTGCCACTAGAACCATATTACGGGAAAACACAAAAGAACCTTTTGGCCAACCCAATAGTTTCGGGCCCTACATTTAAGTTTTAACCCACTTTGAGTTGATTTTTGTAAATGATAGAAGATAGGAATCCAATTTAATTCTTCTGCATGTAGATATCCAGTTTTCCCAATATCATGTGTGTGTGGGGGGGAATGATTTTTCTTTGTTGGCTGGTTATTACTAATTCAGTCTCTTTCTTATTGGTCTGTTTGAGCTTTGTATTTCATCTTGATTCAGTTTTGGTACATTGTATGTCTGTAAGAATTATCCAATTGTTGGCATATAATTGTTCCTAACAGTCCCTTAGGATTCTTTTTATTTCTCTGTAATGTCTGATTTTATTTGAATATCCTCATCATGTGAGACTATCCTTTTCCCATCATGTGTTATTGAACACTTTATCAAAGATCAGTTGACTATAAATGCGTAACTGTGCTTCTGGGTTCTCTATTCTGTTCCATTGGTTTGTATGTTTATTTTTATGTCAGTCCCTTACTCTTTTGATTACTATAATTTTGGAATGTGATCTGAAGTCAGGCATTGATGCCTCTAGCTTTGCTTTTTGTTTAAGATTGCTTTGGCTATTTGAAGTCTTTTGTGGTTGTATATGTAGGGCTTCCCTGGTGGCTCAGAGGTTAAAGTATCTCCCTGCAGTACAGGAGACTTGGATTCAATCTCTGGATTGGGAAGATCCCCTGGAGAAGGAAATGGCAACCCACTTCAGTATTCTTGCGTGGAGAATCCCATGGAGAGAAGAGCCTGGAAGGCTACAGTCCACGGGTTGCAAAGAGTTGGACACGACTGGTTCTATATGAATTTTAAGATGTTTTTTCTATTAACAAAAACAAAATCATTGGAATTTTGATAGGAATTACATTGAATTTATAGATCACTGTGGGTAGTATAAACATTTTAACAATATTAATGTTTGCAATTCATGAATGTTGAATGGCTTTCCACTTATTTGTGCTTTTTAAAAATGTCCTTCATCTATGTTTTATAATTTTCAGTGTATGTCTTTAACCTCCTTGCCTAATATCTAAGTATTTTATTCTTTGCATAGCTAATGCAAATAGGCTTTTTTGGTAGTTTCTTTTTCAGATAGTTTGTTTTTAGTGTATAGGAATGGAACTGATTTTTTTAATGTTGATTTTATATTTGGCAACTTCGCTGAATTTATTTGTTCTAATAGGATTTTTTTGTGGAGCCTTTAAGAGCTTTCTATCTGTAAGATCATGTCACTACAAACAGGTAATTTTATTTCTTCTCTTATGATTTCAATGCCTTTTATTTCTTTTTCTTTCCTGATTACTCATCAGAACTTCTGTTATTATATTGTTAGCTCTATTGTTCTGAGTCTTAGAGGAAAAACTGTTACCTTCCTATTGGTTATGATGTTAATTTTTTTTCACATAAAGCCTTTGTTGTGTTGAAGTACATTCTGCCTACACCTATTTTGTTGAAAGTTTTTATTCATAAAAGAATTTGAATTTTGTCAAAATTATATTTCTGAATCTATTGAGATGATCATCTGTTTTTTGTCTTTCATTCTATTGCACCACAGTGACAGATTTTCATACACTGAATAATCCTTGCATCCCAGGAATAAATTTTACCTTTTAGGGCTTCCCTCATAGCTCAGTAGGTAAAGAATCTGCCTGCAATGCAGGAGACCCCAGTTTGATTCCTGGGTTGGGAAGATCCCCTGGAGAAGGGATAGGCTACCCACTCTAGTATTCTCGGCTTTCCCCTGTGGCTCAGCTGGTAAAGAACCCACCTGAAATGCGGGAGACCTGGCTTCAATCCCTGGGTTGGGAAGATCCCCTGGAGAAGGCAAAGGCTACCCACTCCAGTATTCTGGCCTGGAGAATTGCACGGACTGTTCAGTCCATGGGGTTGCAAAGAGTCGGACATGACTGAGCAACTTTCACTTTCACTTTAATGTGCTGTTAAATTCAATCTGCTAGTATCTTGAGGACTTTGCATCTATGTTCAGAAATATTGGCCTATAGTTTTCTTGTGTTGTCTTTGGTTTTGGAATCAGGGTGATGCTGGCCTCATTAAATGAGTTTAGGAGTATTTTCTCTGCTTATATTTTTTGGGAAGAGTTTAAGAGCTGGTATTAATTCTTCTTTGAATGTTTGGTAGAATTCCTTCCATGAGGCCATTCAATCCACAATTTTTCTCTGTTGGCTGGTTATTACTAATTCAATCTCTTTCTTATTGGTCTGTTTGAGCTTTGTATTTCATCTTGATTCTATTTTGGTACATTGTATGTCTCTAGGAATTATCCAATTGTTGGCATATAATTGTTACTAACAGTCCCTTAGGATTCTTTTTATTTCTCTGTAATGTCTGTAATTTTTGATTTCATTTGAATATGCTCTTTTCTTCCCCTAAACTAGTTAAGGGTGTGTCAATTTTATCTTTTAAAAAAACCAACTCTTACTTTCATGGACTTTGTTTTGGTAATGTTTTTATATTCTCTACTTCTGCTCTAGTATTTATTATTTCATTCCTTCTGCGAGCTTTGGGTATAGTCTGCTCTTCTTTGTCTAGGTCCTTGAGTTGTAAAGGTAGAGTAAGATCTCTCTTCCATTTATTTATTTATGACTGCACTTGGTCTTCATTGCTATATGTGGGGTTTTTCTAGTTGTGGGGAGCGGGGGGCTTACTCTTCATTGTGGTGTATGGGATTTTTCATTGCAGTGGCTTCTCCTGTTGCAAAGCATGGGCTCTAGGCATGTGGCTTCAGTAGTTGTGGTACATGTGCTTAGCTGCCCCATGGCATGTGGGATTTTCCTGGACCGACTGAACCAGTGTCTTCTGCATCGGCAGGCAGATTCTTTACCACTGGACCACCAGGGAAGTCCCTCTTCTTTTTTAATGTAGGTATTTATCACTATAAACTTTCTTTTTAGTATTACTTTTGTTGTATCCCATAAGCTTTGGTAAGTTATATTTTATTTTCATTTATCTCAAGGTATTTTTAAAATTCCCTTTTGATTTCCCCTTTCACTCAATGACTGTTCTAGAATGTGTTGCTTAGTTTCCACTTGTTTGTGAATCTTCCTATTTTCTGTTATTGATTTCTAGTTTCATTTCTCTGTGGTCTGAAAAGATACTTGATATGATTTCAGTCCTCTTAAATTTAAGATGTTATTTTTTATAACCTCACATGATCTATCCTAGAAAACATTTATGGGCACTTGAGAAGACTGCATATTCTACCATTATTTGGTGAAAACTCTGCATATTAGGTCCACTTGATCTGTAGTGTTGTTCAAGTCATCTGTTTTCTTACTGATCTTCTGCCAGATGTTTTACCTATTACTCAAAGTGCGGTACTGAAGTCTTCAACAACTCTTCTACTTATCAGTTTTCTATGTTGATTTGTCAATATCTGTTTTATATATTTAGGTACTCTTGATATTGGGTGCATATATAATTGTTCCACCTTCCTATTGAGTTGACTCTTATTATATAATGACCTTCCTCGTCTCTAGTGACAATTTCTGACTTAAAGTCTATCTTGTCTGATGTAAGTATAGCCACACCTGCTCTCTTTTGGTTATCAATTCTATGTAATATCTTTTTACCTATCCCTTATCTTATCTGACTTGATATCTAAAGTGCATCCCTTCTAGTCAATCTGTCACTAGATCTTCATTTTTCCTTTTTTCTAGTCACCCAGCCACTCTCTGCCTTGACTGGGCATATTAATTCATTTACACTTAAAGTAATTATTCACAGTCATTATTGACTTAACTATTTTCACTTTATTGTTTTCTGTGTGTTTTGAAGTTCTTTTTATTCCTCTCTTCCTCCCTTCTTTTGTTGAGCTCTTTGGTAATGATTTGGTTTGACTCCTTTCTCTTTATCATTTGTTTGTCTACTGAAGTTTTCTCTTTGTGGTTACCATGAAGCTCATATAAGTCTTCTTGTATTCATAACCACCTATCCTAATTTGATAATGCATGTTAAATTGCATACAAAAACTCTTAGTTTGGGGTCAGAATTTACTTTTTATATTGTGGATCTGTTATTCAATTTTTGTGGTTATAATTAATACTTTTGTCTTCTAAGTTTTATGTTATAGGTAATTTGTACACAACCATTACACTGTTATATTATGCTATATTTGTCTATATATTTATATTGTCTATATTTGTCTGCTGCTAAGTCGCTTCAGTCGTGTCCGACTCTGTGCGACCCCATAGACGGCAGCCTGCCAGGCTCTGCCATCCCTGCGATTCTGCAGGCAAGAACACTGGAGTGGGTTGCCATTTCCTTCTCCAATGAACGAAAATGAAAGGTGAAAGTGAAGTCGCTCAGTCGTGTCGGACTCTTAGCGACCCCATGGACTGCAGCCCACCAGGCTCCTCCATCCCTGGGATTCTGCAGGCAAGAGCACTGGAGTGGGGTGCCATCGCCTTCTCCATATATTTCTCTAGACATATGCTATATCTCACTCTACCAGTGAGATCTATACTTTCATATATTTTCATGTTGCTGTTTTGCATGTTTTGATCCCATGTGAAGAATTCTTCAGAATTTCTTGTAAGGCAGGTCTAGTGGTGTTAAACTTCCTCAGTTTTTGTTTATCTGGGAGACTCTCTCTTCTTTTAAAGGATACTTCACAGGGTATAGTATTCTTAGTTGGAAGGTTTTCTTTCCTTTGGATATTCTGAAATGTATCATCCCACTCTCTCCTGGCCTGCAAGGTTTCTTAAAAAATCCACTGACAGTCTTCTGGGGAGTAAGGGGGTTCCCTTGTATGTGATGAGTCACTTTTCTCTTGCTACTTTCAAAATTCTCTCTTTGCCTTTAACTTTTGACAGTTTATCTGTAAGGTTTCTTGCTGTAGACGTCTTTATGTTCAATCTATTTGGAGTCCTAGTGCTTCCTAAGTCTTGATATCTATTTCCCTCCCCAAATTTGGTGAGTTTTCAGTTATTATTTCTTTAAATAAACTCTCTGCCCCTCTCTCTCTTCTCCTTCAGAGAGTTCTGTAATTAGCATATTGGTTCCTTTAACAATGTCCCATAAATCCTGTAGGATTTTTTCATTCTTTCTTTTTTTAGCTCCAGCTGGATAATTTCAAATCACCTATCTCCGAGTTCACAGAGTCTCTCTTATGCTTTATCAAGTCTGATGTTAGAGCTCTGAACTCCCCATTTTTTAGCTCAGGCATTTTATGCTTCAGCTCCACGATTTATTTGGTTCTTTTATATTTTTTTTCTTTGTTGAACATCTCACTTTGTTCTTGTGTTATTTTCCTAATTTCCTACCACTGTTTGTCTATGTTTCTCTTGTAGCTCACTGAGCTTCTTTAGGACAATTATTTTGCCTGTTTTTAGGCATTTTGTGGATCTCCATTTCTTTAGGGGTAGGTTATTGGAAGTTTATTGAGTTTTTTTGGTTGTGTCATATTTCCTTGACTTTTGATGTTTCTTGTTTCCTCGCACTGGTGTCTGTGCATCTGAAGAAGCAAGTCACCTTTTCCAGTTCTGATAAAGAAGCTTCCATTGAGTGTAGGAGTAGATGGTAGTTCCAGGTTTGGGGGAGAGACTCAGTGGTGCAGCAGCTGAGGTCAAACAGTGGCTATGAGGCTATGAGGGCTGGTGGGGTCCTCAACAGTAACTCCAGACCCAGTAGTGAGTATCCTTGGGTAGGCAGGGGCTAGGGCTGGCTATGAATGTAGGGGTTCAGCAGGCTGGCGACAGCAGTGGGGGCTGGCTGTAGGCATGCATGTGGCAGCAGGAGCCAAGACCAGCTGTCTGCAGTTGTTCTGCTGGAGGAGTTATCCATAGATACATGCTCAGTAGTGGGAGCCAGAATGGTGGCAGGGGCCAAAGTCAAGAGGGTGTGTGTGTAGTGTTGGTGGCCAGTTGTGAGCACTTGTGCAAGGGTAGGGTAGCAGAGCGTATTCACAGCAGTGAGGACTGACCACTGGTACACATATGGCAACAAAAACTGAAGTTGGCAGCAGGAGCTGGGATGACGATGCTTGGCGATGGAATCCAGTAGCTAGGCTTACATGGCAGCACAAAGTGTCTTCTTTTGTAATAGAGTAGTAAAATAAAATAATGGAGAGCTCAGTGTATTTAATTATTCCAATTTTTGCTTAGAAATCTACACCACAAAAGAGAAAAAGATTAAGAGACCACTGATAAGTATAACTAAAATTATTTTTCTTCTTTTCCAAATATGTGCACTATTAAGTTGTAACCAATCAAAAAGAACAAAAATATCTAGTCCAGATAGTCTTTAGAACTATGTGTTAGTAGTAAACATATCCTGTATTTAAAATCTGGGGGAAAAAATCCATCTTCAGATAATCACACTTCTACAATAGGACACAAATGATAACAGAGGAAATAATTTCAAACCTTTCAACACATTTTTATACCAGCAATAAAAAAGTGACGTAGAAAGTCAGTAACACGTTAGCATTTATATCTAAGATTATTACAAATAATTCCAGCCTTGCCTATCAATTAGGTATCTCACATTCTGAAGCCATCTTAAAATTTTTGAGTGTCAACTTGGATAGTTCTTAAAACACCAGGTAACTCTAGATAACTTTTTTGTTATTGTTCATAATTGAGGAGAAATTAATACTTGGTGCCAATAATCATTCATAAAAGGTTATGGAACAAAATAACTAATCAATATTAGTAATTCTAAATTATCTTTGAGAAGGCAAAAAGGGCAACAAATATTTCAAACACTGGTTTACATTCAAATAAAAGCTTCACTTTTCTGGATTTCCCTGATGGTCAGTGGTTAAAAATCCTCCTGCCAAGGCAAAGGACATGGATTTGATCCCTAGTTTGGGAAGATTCCACATGTCACAGGGCAACTAAGCCCATGAGCTACAGCTACTGACCTGGCGAGCCGCAACTACCGAAGCTTGTGCACCCCGGAGCCCGTGCTCCACAACAAGAAAAGCCACCACAGTAAGCCTGCACACCACAACTAGAAAGGAGCTCCAGCTTGCGACAACTAGAGAATACCCACACAGCAATGAAGACTCAGCACAGCCAAAAACAAACAAGCAAGAAAAAAATTGTTGTCCTCACTTTAAGACAACCCAAAAGACTTTAAAACAGATGTGATCCTGCCACCCATAATGGCTTTGACCCCACCCCTATGAACAGAAGAGACCTTTCTCTGCACTCTTAGTGGTAGCTGTACTAGTACTAGTCATGACAGCAGTAGCCAGGATGATTAAAGTGTCCTTGTCTAATTTATATAATATTCATGGACTAAATATTTCTAGCACTACTTCTCAGAAATGTAATTTTTATACACATGTATCACCCAAGCGGTTATTAAGAACGTTTTTTAATATTTAAGTTTCTAGAATTAAGTGAGCAAGGTAAAACAAATCTATAAGGACTATGCTGTCTTTTCATAGAAATCACGTTCTCTTTCTCTCTTTTAAACGTTTTATTTTGTATTGGGGTATAGCTGATTAACAATGTTGTGGTAGTTTTAAGTGAACAGTGAAGGGACTCAGCCATACATATTTGAAAAGCTAATTATATTGGAGACACAGACTTTGTATTCCAAGGGGAGACTTAAGGGAATTGGATTTCACCGTCAGGATTGCTGACCAGGTCAGAGTTCATCGTAAGGATCCTGGAGGCAGGCAAAGGGATGATGGTTCTGAATGACAAACAATATAGAATTTATAAAACTATACTGGTTAAAACCTGTGATCCCTGTTTCTCAATAATCTTGTTTAAATAAAGTTGATCCACTCATGGTAAGTTTCAATTCCACCCTTTCATCAATGGTTAACCTTTATAAAGTATGAACAAAACTTTTATCATTCTTCAGATGTATGCTCAATTAATATATCAAAAAGTCTAGTTGACAATGCTGCTGCTATTTATAAACAAGTGAGGACTGAATTTTTCTTTGCTGAGGGATCTTGAAAGACAGAAAGAAGGCAGTTGTGATAGGTAAAGGGTTGGTACTAAGGTTATGAAGTTCAATATGCTGCTGCAGATGCCAGGGATCTCAGGATTCAGATAGTCTACATCACAGGTAAGGATGTGCAAACATTCATTCACAACATGCAAAAATCACTCAGTCATCGACACGGATATGGAATTAGAGATGCTACCTCAGTTTGAGAAGCAAATAATTTCATAACTAAAATTACTACTAAGGATTCGCTCAGTCGTGTCTGACTCTTTGCGACCCTGTGGACTGTAGCCCACCAGTCTCCTCCGTCCATGGGATTCTCCAGGCAAGAGTACTGGAGTGGGCTGCCATTTCCTTTAGAACTAAGTATACCCTGTCTCATGTAACAACCCTCTCAGTAACTTTCAAACTAGTTTTAAGATAATTATGATTTTATGGGTCCACTATAGGACAGTGATGCTATTTTTGTTATGCTACAACTAACCTTTTAAAACAAGGTAAAGATAAAACACTTGATAACATATCTAATGAGAACAAATTTATATACAAATCCACTGTATAAATACATACCAAAATTTTGGCAAACGCAATTCATTTCATTTTTTTCTCTAAATTGTCACTGTTTCAGTAGAGTTATGATTACTAGTTGGTAAGAGAGGAAAAACACACATTTTCTGACTGAAGGTCAATGATTGTGTGCCGTGCTCTATGCTGGGTGCTTTCAAATACTAGTTCATTGAATTCTGAAAGTGGCAATAAGGTTTTCTTATCTCCAGATGACATATGTAAAAACCAAGGCACAGAGAGATTAAGTCACTTGCAGAAATTATACTTAGGACCAAAAAAGGTAAAGGAAAAAGAGAAAATAAAGAATGACTCCCAGCTTGCTAGTGCTTGGATACACCACTAAGAGGAAAAGTAATTCCAGGAGGGGTCAGGAGAGGAGCCCGTGGCACTGAACTGGGGCAGCTGGAAACATGGACTGGCACAGGGGCCAAGATGTCTCACCTGTTCACGTTTATGAATATCAAGTTTAACTGCTACAAAATTAGAAAGATGTTCAATCTATAAAGTTAAATTGTAAATGAATCTCGTTTTAAAGATATAAACCATCTCGGTATTCTTGACAGCAATAAAAAATTTCACAGGTAGCCTTAATTAGAGACTTGTATTTTGTCTCTCTCAAATTCTCTGTCCTGAAGGGAGGCCCGTGGAGGTGTCTGTTAGTGAACAATTCTGGCACTGAGCCCACCAACCTGCTTCTGCATCAGCTTCCTCCTCAGCTGTTATCTGTTTGTCCCAATAGTTTTGCATTTTCTTTCTAAAGAAGCACAAGTCCAAGGCCTCCAATTTCTAAAGCCAGTGCTTTCTGCCCTCTACATCTGTAACAATTCCTGTCCTTTCTCACTGCAGCTTGTTAAAATCACCTTCTCCAATCTCTATACCACATCTACAATTTCACCTCCTATGTAAAGTTTTTCTAGGCTAAAGCAATAGAGGCAATTTTTTCTAGACCACTTGAGCAGATAGAAATGTCTATTACCTATGAAGCCCAAAATGCACTTACTACTCAACCACTACATTCTTTTGACTGATGCCAAGGGTTTAGTTGCTTGTGTATCTTCTATATGTCGTGTATCTTTTATGTTGACATTGTCTGTGTTTTAGACTTATGATTGTCAGACATATACTTAACTTCATTTTTACAGTTATTACCATGTACAATGTCATGTAAAACTAATGCTTATGATATAGTTTATTTTCTATATAACCTAAATATATAATCTTGCAATTCTGGATAAAAATAAGTGAAATAATACTTTTGCATAATTTAGACTCTGTAACTTTAAAAATTACTAACTATATGAATCTTTAAAAATCTCCTGCAATGGGAGAAACTGAGGGCAATTAGCTGACTTTAGTTGGTTTCTCCCTCTTAGTTATACTTGCAGGATGTAGGAGAGTCTCAACACCTTCACTTGGCTGAGAGCAGTGAAAGTGAAGTCGCTCAGTCGTGTCCGATTCTTTGCGATCCCGTGGACTGTAGCCTACCAGGCTTCTCCGTCCATGGGATTCTCCACGCAAGAATACTGGAGTGGGTTACCATTTCCTTCTCCAGGGGATCTTCCTGACCCAGGGATCAAACCCTGGTCTCCCATATTGGTGGCATACGCTTTAACCTCTGAGCCACCGAATCTTCATCCCGATGCTTCCTGACAGCTGTTTTGGGCTACTTTCCAAAACCAGGAAAGACTTTTCTACAGACTACTACATTTTCAACTAAAGCCAAGGAGATCTAAAATAGAACCTATGAATCCTTAACGTTATATAAGAAAGAATTTTAAAGAAATGTATTTTATCAATTTTAAAATAAAAATTCCACAAGTGTAATCATCTTATAATTAGAATTTTGGTAATTCCTGCTAGTTTTAAAAAGTTAGTTCTTAATTAGACACTTCATAAAAGTGGGCACATACTTTAATAAATCTGCAGAGAAATAACAGTGTTGTCAGTTATTCCTCTCCACTCCTATCTTTTTCACAGTTTTGCTCCTAAAACAAAGTATGATCTTCTGCTATGTCGAATGGTTTTAAATATAATGGATCCTGACTTAGATTTGTGACGTGAAATTCAAATTTCAGAAAATCTTACACTGGTTCACTTAAGTTTGCATGGAACCTTATGAACTCAGGCAGTCCCCTCCCTCACCCATTACTCTGTAGTTTATTAGAACAGAATGCTCAAGGCAAAGAATGTACAAAAGTTTGATTTTGTTTTAGCTCGGTTATGCAGTTAAATGAAATTAGCAAACTTGAACAAAGAAGAGACTGGAAAACGAGTGCAGATGTGATACAAAGCAGTCTGTTCCATCTCAAATACACAAGTACTAGGGAGAAAGACAGCGGAGAAGGCAATGGCAACCCACTCCAGTGTTCTTGCCTGGAGAATCCCAGGGACAGTGGAGCCTAGTGGGCTGCTGTCTATGGGGTCGCGCAGAGTCAGACACGACTGAAGCGACTTAGCAGCAGCAGCAGGGAGAAAGACTGACAGGGCTGCCTAGAAGCCATTATGTTTGGGATTTTGCATTTCTAAATTTTAATTTCCAAAATCTTTTAAAATAAACTTTACCAGAACCATAAAGGCAAGAAACCATCATCATGTTAGAATAACAAGAATATTCAAAGGAAAAAATTACCAAGTAATTTTCTTGGGCTCCAAAATCACTACAGATGGTGACCACAGCCGTGAAATTAAAAGATGCTTGCTCTTTCGAAGAAAAGCTATGACTAATCTGGACAGCATATTAAGAAGCAAAGACATTACTTTGCTGACAAAGGTCCATCTAGTCAAAACTATGGTGTTTCCAGTAGTCATCTATGGATGTGAGAGCTGGACCATAAAGAAAGCTTAGTGCCAAAGAACTGATGCTACTGAACTGTGATGTTGGAGAAGACTCTTGGGAGACTCTTGGACTGCAAGGAGATTAAACCAGTCAATCCTAAAGGAAATTAACCTGAATATTCATTGGAAGGACTGATGCTGAAGCTGAAGCTCCAATACTTTGGCCACCTGATGTGAAGAACTGATTCCCTAGAAAAGACCTGGATGCTGGGAAAGATTCACTAGAAAAGACCTGGATGCTGGGAAAGATGCAGGAGGAAAAGGGGACAACAGAGGATGAGATGGTTGGATGGCATCACTGACTCAAAGGACAGGAGTTTAAGCAAGCTCCAGGAGATGGTGAAGAACAGGGAAGCCTGGTATGCTGCAGTCCACGGGGTCACAAAGAGTCACACATGACTGAGTGACTGAACGAAAGTACTACACTGAGTACAAAGCATCAGGCTTTACTGGTGAAGGAAGACTATTACGGGTTGTATAAATGTGCAATAAGTTAATTCAGAATGAAATTCTGTGTTTCCAATTGTTTGCATTTCTCAAACTGGGTATATTACATATTTACTTCGTAAAGTCTCAGTTGGAATCGAATCATCTTTGATACTTTCATAAAATCATTTTGATAAGCTCCTATCTCCCTCCACCCAATTTTTTGTTAAAGTGGCTAAAGTACACATGCGCGCACGCACACACGCAGACACTTTCAACTCAGGCCAAGTTTCCACAACTCTTCAATGTCTGTAAGATACCTTTTTAAAAATCATTCCCATTCTGAGAAAAGGAATGAAGAACCAAGGAGGCAGAAGAAATCTCTACTTTTTCCCCTCTTGTTATTTTCTACGACAGGATCAGCTACATAATTTGGGAGACCCTGTGCACAGTGAAAATGCAGGGACCTCTGTATGCGAATTATTAAGAACTTAAAGACGATGACAGCAGAGCATTCTGCTAAACACAGGGCCCCTCAGCATGCTGGGTCCTGTGTGACTGCTCTCTTCCTTCTACGAACTTAACCTCGCTTCATCCTCTCACCCAGTCTACTGCTGAGACGTCTCTCAAGTCAGCCCCTCTGCCCTCGCCTCTCACAGCTGCCACACGGTGACTGCAGAGACCACATTCAGCCTTTGATGCTGTCTCCCAACTTCAGATGGAAATAATAAAAGGAGGAGAGCAAAGGGAAAAGTTCAATGTAACAGCTCCCAAAGGTCCATGAGTGATTTTAATTGTAACCTACACTTCATATGATAAAAACAGGATACAAGAGAAGCATAAAAGAACCAACTTGCTAGACAAACTATACAAAGTGATACAAGCAAGCAAGCATGTATGAAAATACAAAAAACCTCCAATAGCCAAAGCAATCTTGAGAAAGAAGAATGGAACTGGAGGAATCAACCTGCCTGACTTCAGGCTCTACTACAAAGCCACAGTCATCAAGACAGTATGGTACTGGCACAAAGACAGAAATATAGATCAATGGAACAAAACAGAAAGCCCAGAGATAAATCCACACACCTATGGTCACCTTATCTTCGACAAAGGAGGCAAGAATATACAATGGAGAAAACACAATCTCTTTAACAAGTGGTGCTGGGAAAACTGGTCAACCACTTGTAAAAAAGTGAAACGAGAACACTTTCTAACACCATACACAAAAATAAACTCAAAATGGATTAAAGATCTAAACGTAAGACCAGAAACTATAAAACTTCTAGAGGAGAACATAGGCAAAACACTCTCCAACATACATCACAGCAGGATCCTCTATGACCCACCTTCCAGAATACTGGAAATAAAAACAAAAAATAAAAAAATGGGACCTAAGTAAAATTAAAGGCTTTTGCACAACAAAGGAAACTATAAGCAAGGTGAAAAGACAGCATTCAGAATGGGAGAAAATAACAGCAAATGAAGCGACTGACATAGAATTAATCTCAAAAATATATAAGCAACTCCTGCAGCTCAATTCCAGAAGAATAAGTGACCCAATCAAAAAATGGGCCAAAAAACTAAATAGACATTTCTCCAAAGAAGACATACAGATGGCTAACAAACACATGAAAAGATGCTCAACACCACTCATTATTAGAGAAATGCAAATCAAAACCACAATGAGGTACCATTTCACGCCAGTCAGAATGGCTGTGATCCAAAAGTCTACAAATAATAAATGCTGGAGAGGGTGTGGAGAAAAGGGAACCCTCTTACACTGTTGGTGGGAATGCAAACTAGTACAGCCACTATGGAGAACAGTGTGGAGATTCCTTAAAAAACTGGAAACAGAACTGCCTTATGATCCAGCAATCCCACTGCTGGGCATACACACTGAGGAAACCAGAATTGAAGGAGACACGTGTACCCTAATGTTCATCACAGCACTGTTTACAATAGCCAGGACATGGAAGCAACCTAGATGTCCATCAGCAGATGAATGGATAAGAAAGCTGTGGTACATATACACAATGGAATATTACTCAGCCATTAAAAAGAATACATTTGAATCAGTTCTAGTGAGGTGGATGAAACTGGAGCCTATTATACAGAATGAAGTAAGCCAGAAAGAAAAACACCAATGCAGTATACTAACGCATATATATGAAATTTAGAAAGATGGTAATGATAACCCTGTATGCGAGACAGCAAAAGAGACACTGATGTATAGAACAGTCTTTTGGACTCTGTGGGAGAGGGCGAGGGTGGGATGATTTGGGAGAATGGCATTGAAACATGTATAATATCATATGTGAAACGAATCGCCAGTCCAGGTTCGATGCATGATACAGGGTGCTCGGGGCTAGTGCACTGGGATGACCCAGAGGGATGGTATGAGGAAGAATGTGGGAGGGGGGTTCAGGATGGGGAACACGTGTACACCTGTGGCAGATTCATGTTGATGTATGGCAAAACCAATACAATATTGTAAAATTATTAGCCTCTAAAAATTTATTTAAGTTATTAATTAAAAAATAAAAAGAAAAAAAAAGAAAGAAAACAGATGTAAACTTAAAACTGATCAAATATATTTCCTATTTCTTTTTTCCTACAAAGGTAAACCTCTTAGATTGAGGTATGTACTTTGCTTTTAACCAGAGTATTAACCAGATAACAAGATTTTAAAAGATATGTTCACGAACACAAAGTTGGTAACTGTTTTAGTAAATTAGTACTTGCATAGACAAGTGCTGTATATAGAGAAGTAGGAAAATGTTTATAAAGGTGGATACACAGAAGTCTACATTTAATATTAACCAATAATAACCATTTATCTCTTCTGAAACAAGAGAATCACTATAATGAAACAGACTTTAAGAAGAGCAAAAAATAAAACGGTTGTGGAAAAGGGTACAGGCAGTCAGAGAGGCAATGACTGACTGCATTAAGACACATTCTTCAATAGTAACTACAATCATAAAATGAATTTATCTCAAACATATAGTTTCTGCTCTTAAAAAGAGTTTTACTATTTTCAAATGTGCAGAAGAATAATATACCAGATCTTTCATAATTCAGGTAGAAAATATATTAAATATAGACCTATCTATTCATCAGTTCAGTTCAGTCGCTCAGTCGTGTCCGACTCTATGACCCCATGAATCGCAGCATGCCAGGCCTCCCCGTCCATCACCAACTCCTAGAGCTTACCCAAACTAATGTCCATTGAGTCGGTGATGCCATCCAACCACCTCATCCTCTGTCATCCCCTTCTCCTCCTGCCTTCAATCTTCCCCAGCATCAGGGTCTTTTCAAATGAGTCAGCTCTTCACATCAGGTGGCCAAAATACTGGAGTTTCAGTTGCAACATCAGTCCTTCCAATGAATATTCAGGACTGGTTTCCTTTAGGATGGACTGGTTGGATCTCCTTACAGTCCAAGGAACTCTCAAGAGTCTTCTCCAACACCACAGTTCAAAAGCATCAATTTTTCAGTGCTCAGATTTCTTTACAGTCCAACCCTCACATCCATACTTGTCTAGGGGAAAACCACAGCCTTGACTAGACGGACCTTCGTTGGCAAAGTAATGTCTCTGCTTTTTAGTATGCTGTCTACGTTGGTCATAACTTTCCTTCCAAGGAGTAAGCATCTTTTAATTTCATGGCTGCAATCACCATCTGCAGTGATTTTGGAGCCCCCCAAAATAAAGTCAGCCACTGTTTCCACTGTTTCCCCATCTATTTGCCATGAAGTGATGGGACCAGATGCCATGATCTTCGTTTTCTGAATGTTGAGCTTTGAGCCAACTTTCTCACTCTCCACTTTCACTTTCATCAAGAGGCTTTTTAGTTCTTCTTCACTTTCTGCCATAAGGGTGGTGTCATCTGCATATCTGACATTATTGATATTTCTCCTGGCAATCTTGATTCCAGCTTGTGCTTCTTCCAGCCCAACGTTTCTCATGATGTACTCTGCATGTAAGTTAAATAAGCAGGGTGACAATATACAGCCTTGATATACTCCTTTTCCTATTTGGAACCAGTCTGTTGTTCCATGTCCAGTTCTAACTGTTGCTTCCTGACCTGCATTACAGGTTTCTCAAGAGGCAGGTCAGGTGGTCTGGTATTCCCGTGTCTTTCAGAATTTTCCACAGTTTATTATGATCCACACAGTCAAAGGCTTTGGCATAGTCAATGAAGCAGAAATAGATATTTTTCTGGAACTCTCTTGCTTTTTTGATGATCCAGTGGATGTTGGCAATTTGATCTCTGGTTCCTCTGCCTTTTCTAAAACCAGCTTGAACATCTGTTCATAGTCAACATTTATATATATTTATCCCTTAAAGAATTTGTGGATTTTCAGCAGTAATTTGCCTATCATATTCTGTCCATCTATTTTAAAAGGTACTTTTGTTATTTCAGAAAATAAAATTATTTCTGCAAAAATGTGAGTTTTACCATTACCATATCATTAGCATTATTGATCTGTTCCTAATTAATGCAAAGCATAGAAGATGTTAAGAAGTATCTAGGTTTAAAGTACTTTTTGGAAATTTTCAAGTAAATTTCATGAAAGCAAACCTGAATATGCAATGGAAATACTATAGCAGTAAACAATCTCTGATACCTACAATACTGGTTATCTTTGACAGGAAGTAGTGTAAGCAAGATTCTACGGCATGCTGCTTCTGCTATTTTGTCACATTTAGTAGATTACTAGTCTACTGTTACTTTTTAAAATACTTTTTTATATTAGTCTCAGAAATAATGCCATTTGAAAGGCAAAAAATAGAAGGGGAAGTCATCCTAATTTTACACATATAATTCCTCTCTAATTGACAAAAGAGTAATTTTGGCATTTAAATAACAGAAGAAATTAATTCCAACTTCCTAGAACAAGGTTATTATTTGTCACCATGGTAAAACCTGGTTTAAAAAAAAGTCATGAAATTACCCTTAATGAATATAATTTTAACCATCACTAATTTTTAACTCTTTGTGGGGAAAAATAAAGCTATCCTGTTGTTAGTTAAGTGTAGCTGTTCTCAAAATATGGTCCCTGAAACAACAGTATTAGCACCTCCTGAGAACCTGTAAGAAGTTTCTTGTAAGTTCCGAGGTGCCACCCTAGACCTACGAAGTCAGAAATGATGGGTGAAGGGTCATCCCATCATTATTTAAACAAGTCCTCTGGGTGATTCTGATACAGCTAAAGTTTAAGAACTGGTGGTCAAATATGTTTTCAAAATAGATCATTAAGTATTTGAGACAAAACTGTCAAAATTTCATGTATATTTTATGGATGAAGTGCTCCCAGACCCAAATGAATAGTTAAAGTACAACTTAGAAGAAACGAAAAATCAATTTTACAAATACATCAAATCTACTGTTTTCAGCAATGATGTAATCACTCCTTAAGAGAGAGGGAGAGAGAGCAATGATGATTGAATGTAATGTCTTGGTCAATAACAGGTAGGAAATTTTTTTAAAGCCACCAAAAATGCTTTCAGTAACAGCTGTGTAACAGATCTTGTAAAGTGAGAAGTTGTAAGTGCACAGTACTACTGAGCTGGCACCAGGTAAAAAGTGCAACAGAGGAGAGAGAAAGCCATACGCCTGTTTCTTAAGGACCCACATGAAGGCAGCCATCTGAACATGTAGTTATCTTATGATGGTTTCAATCAATTCCTGCATAAAATAGGTCTTCTGATAGCACATCATTTGATATTACTAATATTTGCATGTTTTAATTATTCAAAATGTCTTTTCTCTGGAATGTAAACAAATCTTTCTGCTTCTGTTACAAAATACATATTTAAAGCATTACGGTCTTTTAAAAATTTCCTTCTAATTTTTCATCTTAACCTATTTTGCCATCCTGATTAATGTCTTTCTTGATAAAACAGTTATTTCCATCCATGTTTTCCTAGTTTTGAAACTCATGATATGTCTACGTGGTCACTGTTTGCTCACGTACTACTATTCTTTCTGCCATATGTATTAGAATAAAGAACTAGTATAAATTAAGTTGGCTTCCCAGGTGGTGCTAGTGGTGAAGAACCCGCCTGCCAAAGCAGGACACATAAGAGACAAGGCTTTGATCCCTGGGTTGGGAAGATCCCCTTGAGGAGGGCATGGCAACCCACTCCAGTATGCTCACCTGCAGAATCCCATGGACAGAGGATCCTGGCAGGCTACAGTCCATGGGCTCACAAAGAGTCAGACACGACTGAAGCGACTTAGCTAGCATGCACGCAAGCATAAATGAAGTCAATGAAACACATCTACTTTCTTTAGATCCCTGAACAAAATAAACTTTCCAAAAGAGGCCACTGAGAACCATGGACGCCTTCCTTTGATTAAATACTCAGGGAAGTTCTTCTAGCATTAAAAAAAAGAAAACAAAACAACTGTATTTAGTATGACAGTTCATTGTTATAACATTATAAAATACAATCAATAACCTTTGAGAAAAAAATTAGCTCTCCTGATTTCCATCACAAAAACATTTTACATTATTCGACCTAAACTCCCTGAAAAGTGTACCTCTAGTAATTTCATTGCAGTACTGTCTGAATCTAACAAATGTTTTTATAAGAGCGGCATATAAGAGCAGCAAAAGACAAGTATTTATACAGAAAAAACATTTCTTTAAAAATAAACATTATTCCACCTGAGACTTGAATATGTTTAAGTTCTAGAATAAGAATTTTATAAATAATTCTTTGGTTTTACCATATCATTTACGCTGCCAAAAAGTTGAATATTAGAAACCCCATGGTCTCTCTCTCTCTCTCTCTCTCTGACACTGACACACATACACACACACACACACACGATCCTAAATTACAGGATAGGAATACAGAATAAGTATTTAATACAGTCAAGATTTTGAAAAAGCATTAACTAAGTATACTTTAATTAACTGTTAATGATAAAGGTTAGTGTTTACTGAATATCAGACTAATATTTAGTAGTTTACATTCTCTCTAATCATAACGACAACTCTGCAAACTCAGAATTAACTGTCCCAATTTTACATGTAAACTAAATCACCCGCTGACATCAAGCTTTTCTTTTCAGTTTGCCTAAGGGTACACAGCTGGTACAGCAGTAAAAGTGGTAACTGAACCCAACTAACTCCAAAGTCTGCTCTTTTATCTACAGGTTATTGCTTCCCCCTAGACTGTATTTATCACATATATTTCATGTATGTACTTATGTGAAATTTTTATATTTGTATTGCATTACTTTTTCAAAGTAATTTATTGGGATTTATAGCCGCTAAGAAAAATAAGAACCCCCCAAGTAGCTATTATGGAAAACTCCAGAATGCTTTCTCAAAGTCTGGCCTTAAATCCAATCTTCTCTGTTCTAAATTTTAATCTACAAGAAGCTGCTTCTGGCAGACAGAGATAAAATGAAATGTCAGTTTTGCACTTCCTGTGTCAAGTGTTTTTCTATATTAATGAAAGTTTCAACTCTAACAGACTCCAGATTGGACATTTTATCTTCATTTTTTGTAAACCAAAGTTTTAAATAAAAGGTCACTAGAAAGCAATGAGAAGACACAGTAATGGAATTCGCATGAAATAAAGACACAGTGATCATTCCAAAATGGGGAGAGGCTTCAGCAACCACCTGGTAGTAGCTCAACGCTTACTTCACAAATGAGAAAGCTCAGAGCTGGAGGAGTGGATGGTTGTCCAGGGTGCCATGTGATTAATCAAACTCTCAGGACACAGGCCAGTGCTGCGGCGGCTCACAGTGAGGCTTCCTCGTAAACAAAATTCACGGTTTCAAGAGGACCCAGTCCTTCCACTCAGAAAGTCCTTCTTCCTGGCGTGTCCCTGGTGGTCTAGTGGTTAAGAATCTGCCTGCCAATGCAGGGGTCATGGGTTTGATCTCAGGTCTGGGAAGATTCCACAAATACTGAAGTGCTGTGGCTACTGAGCCCATGCGCCCTAGAGCCTGGACTCAGCAATACAAGAAACCACAGCAATGAGGCTGGTACATGACAGCTAGAGAGGAGCTCCCACTCTCCACAACTTAGAGAAAGCCCGTGCACAGCCATGAAGACCCAGTACAGCCAAAAATAAAGAAAATAAAAATTTTTTTTAAAGAAAGTCCTTCTTCCTGATGTTCTGTTCTTTCCCTAGAATCACTACTCCTTACTACAAAGGATAATACTTTGAAGCAATCTTGGACAAATCATGATCTTACACCTTCTTTATCCTGTATTTATTATAGAAAGATAAATCCTACTGCTTATATTTAGACTTTCTTTTCCATTCTTACTGCCACTGCACTGGATAGCAATCTCTAATAGAAGGAGAACAGTTTACTAATAATGAATATCAGGATTTAAAAAAATGGAGAGATATCCCATGCTCTTGGATTGGAAGAATTAATGTTAAAATGGCCATACTACCCAAAGCATCAACAGATTTAATGTGATCGTTATCACATTACCCATGAAAATTTTCACAGAACTAGAGTAAATAATCCTAAAATTTAAATGGAACTATAAATGGCTCAGAACTGCCAAAGGAACCTGAAGAAAAAGAACAAAGCAGGAGGCATAATACTCCCAGACTTCAGACAATACTACAAAGCTACAGTCATCAAAAGAATGTGGTATTGACACAAAAAGAAACATGTGGATCGATGGAACAGAATGGAGAGCCCAGAAATAAACCCACACACCTACAGTCAATAGTCTTCAACAAAGAAGACAAGAATATATTAACACCAGGGGAAAAAGACAGTCTCTCAGCAGGTGGTGCTGGGAAAGTTGAATAGCTGCATGTAAATCAATGAAGTCAGAACCTTCACACTGTACACAAAGATAAACTCAAAATGGCTGAGAGACTTAAACATAAGACAGGACACAATAAAAGGCCTAGAAGAGAACATAGGCAAAAGATCCTCTGACATAAATGGTAGCAATGATTTCTTAGGTCAGTCTCTAAGGCAATAGAAATAAAAACAAAAATAAGCAGATAGGACCTAATCAATCTTATAAGCTTTTGCACAGCAAAGGATACCATAAACAAAATAAAAAGACAATCTACAGAATCGGATAAAATATTTAAAATTATACAAAATACAAGGGCTTAATTTCCAAAACATATAAACAGCACATACATCTCAACAACAACAAAACAACCTAAACAAAAACTGGGCAGAAGACAGACATGTCACCGAAGAAGACATACAGACAACCAATAGGCATATGAAAAGATGCTGACATCAGTAATTATCAGAGAAATGCAAATCAAAATTACCATGAGGTACCACCTAACACTGGTCAAGATGGCTATCATTAAAGAGTCTACAAATAATAAATGCTAGAGAGGGTGTGGAGAAAAGGGAATCCTCTTACACTATTGATGGGAATTTAAGTTGGTGCAGCCACTATGGAGAACACTACGGAGGTACTGCAGACTCTAGAATTACTATACGATCCAGCAATCCCATTCCCAGGCATATATACAGATAAAATTATAAATCAAAATCATACAAACACCCCAATGTTCATAGTAGCACTATTCACAAAAGCCAAGACATGGAAACAATCTAAAAATCCATTAACAGATGAATGGACGAAGAAGATGTGATAACTATATATAACAGAATACTGCTGCAAAGATGGGCTCAATAAAGGACAGAAATGGTATGGACCTAACAGAAGCAGGAGATATTAAGAAGAGATGGCAAGAATACACAGAAGAACTGTACAAAAAAGATCTTCATGATGCAGATAATCACGATGGTGTGATTACTCACACTCACCTAGAGCCAGACATCCTGGAATGTGAAGTCAAATGGGCCTTAGGAAAGCATCACTACACACAAAGCTAGTGGAGATGATGGAATTCCAGTTGAGCTATTTCAAATCCTAAAAGATGATGCTGTGAAAGTGCTGCACTCAATATGTCAGCAAATTTGGAAAACTCAACAGTGGCCGAAGGACTGGAAAAGGTCAGTTTTCATTCCAATCCCAAAGAAAGGCAATGCCAAAGAATGCTCAAATTACCGGACAACTGCACACATCTCACATGCTAGTAAAGTAATGCTCAAAATTCTCCAAGCGAGGCTTCAAGCAATACGTGAACCGTGAACTTCCAGATGTTCAAGCTGGTTTAAGAAAAAGCAGAGGAACCAGAGATCAAATTGCCAACATCCACTGGATCATCAAAAAAGCAAGAGAGTTCCAGAAAAATATCTATTTCTTCATTACTGACTATGCCAAAGCCTTTGACTGTGTGCATCACAATAAACTGTGGAAAATTCTGAAGGAGATGGGAATACCAGACCACCTGACCTGCCTCTTGAGAAACCTGTAATGCAGGTCAGGAAGCAACAGTTAGAACTGGACACGGAACAACAGACTGGTTCCAAATAGCAAAAGGAGTACATCAAGGCTGTATATTGTCACCCTGCTTATTTAACTTCTATGCAGAGCACATCATGAGAAACGCTGGGCTGGAGGAAGCACAAGCTGGAATCAAGACTGCCAGGAAATATCAATAACGTCAGATATGCAGATGACACCACCCTTATGGCAGAACGTGAAGAAGAACTAAAGAGCCTCTTGATGAAGGTGAAAGTAGAGTGTGAAAAAGTTGGCTTAAAGCTCAATATTCAGAAAACGAAGATCATGGCATCCGGTCCCATCACTTCATGGGAAATAGATGGGGAAACAGTGGCTGACTTTATTTTGGGGGGCTCCAAAATCACTGCAGATGGTGACTGCAGCCATGAAATTAAAAGACACTTACTCCTTGGAAGGAAGGTTATGACCAACCTAGATAGCATATTAAAAAGCAGAGACATTACTTTGTCAACAAAGGTCCGTCTAGTCAAGCCTATGGTTTTTCTAGTAGTCATGTATGGATGTGAGAATTGGACTGTGAAGAAAGCTGAGTGCCGAAGAATTGATGCTTTTGAACTGTAATGTTGGAGAAGACTCTCTGAGAGTAAAAAGATCCAACCAATCCATCCTAGGGGAGATCAGTCCTGGGTGTTCATTGGAAGGACTGATGTTGCAACTGAAACTCCAATACTTTGGCCACCTGATGCGAAGAGCTGACTCACCGGAAAAGACCCTGATGCTGCGGAAGATTGAGGGCAGGAGGAGAAGGGGACGACAGAGGATGAGATGGTTGGATGGCATCACCGACTCAATGGACATGGGTTTAGGTGGACTCCGGCAGTTGGTGATGGACAGGGAGGCCTGGCGTGCTGTGGTTCACGAGGTCGCAAAGAGTCGGACACAACTGAGCAACTGAACTAAACTGAACTCAGCTATAAAAAAGCATGAAATAATGCCATTTGCAGTAATGAAAATGTAACTAGAGATCACATACTAAGTAAGTCATAAAGACAAATATATCACTTATATGTGAAATCTAAAATATGATACAATGAACCCATCTATGAAACAAAATTAGAATCAGGATGTAGAGAACAGACTGTTGGTTGTCCAGGTGAGGGGGGTGGGAGAGGGATGGATTGGGAGCTTGAGATTAGAAGATGAAAATGAGCATAAATGGATAAAACACAAGGTCCTACTGAATAGCACAGGGAACTCATATTCAATATCCTGTGATAAACCATAATGGAAGGGAATATGAAAAAGAATACACATGTATAACTGAGTCACTATGCTATATAGCAGCAATTAACATAATACTGTAAATCAACCATACTTCAGTAAATTTTTTTTAAATGACAAAACCCTTTAAAACAAAATGAACATTAGCAATGTGGACTATTATTAACCAGTTAAAAAGACAATGATGTTAAAAATAAATTTAAAAAAAAGACAATGATGGACACCATAATGAATCATGCAAAAATGGATATAATTTAGAAACAAAATGAACATTATTTCTACAACAGTTTGATACGTTATGCGTGCAGTCAAGACAGAAAATATAGAAAATTTAAAATAGTAGTTATTTGGTGGTTTTCTGATGGTTATTAAAATTATTTATAAAAGCAATAACTTTAACAAAAGCTGTATTAGTAAGTTTAATATCTACGTTATGCTTTTTGAAGCTTGTAAGCTTATAAAACATAAATTAAGAATCCTAAAGAGTATATATTATGTACTATCTTCATAACTCTTCTGTAAATCTAAATTATTTTTACAAAGCTTAAAGAACAAAAAGATTCTTCATATTCTACTAAATGACCAACACTTTTAAAGACAAAAAGAGTCTTTAAGAGAAATCCATGTTGTAGCACACTCAAATAATGATCATACATAATTTCAAATAATATTTTTTCAGTATTCTATACTTATAAAGTTTCATAAGTAAATGGTCAGAACCAAGGATTTGTTCAAAGAAGCAAGTTTGGCATGCAATAATTATATCAGTAATACAGTCATATTTCTAATACCTTTAGGTCCATGTTGTTTACTGACAGGTTTGAGTGTTTATAAAATGATCCAAGCGCTCTCACAAACTCTGAACTACTTCTAATGTGGGGGCTACTGTTAAAAGATTGGTAACATCTGTTGGCTCACAGAAAAAGCAAGAGAATTAAAAAAAAAATCTACTTCTGCTTCACTGACTACACGAAAGCCTTTGACTGTGTGGATCATAACAACCTGTGGGAAATTCTTAAATAGATGGGAATACCATCCACCTTACCTGCCTCCTGAGAAACCTATATGCAGGTCAAGAAGCAATAGTTAGAATCAGACATAGAACAATGGACTGGTTCAAAACTGGGAAAGGAGTACATCAAGGCTGTATATTGTCACCCTGCTTATTTAACTTATATACAGAGTACATCATAGTGAAATGCTAGGCTGGATGAATCACAAGCTAGAATCAAGATTGCTGGGAGAGATATCAACAACCTCAGATATGCAGATGATACCAGCTTATTGGCAGAAAGTGAAGAGGAACTAAAGAGCCCCTTGATGAGAGTGAAAGAAGAGAGTGAAAAAGCTGGCTTAAAACTCAACATTCAAAAAACTAAGATCATGGCATTCAATCCCATAACCTCATAGCAAATAGATGGGAAAACATGGAAACAGTGACAGATTTTATTTTCTTGGGCTCCAAAACCACTGTGGATGGTGACTGCAGCCACAAAATTAAAAGATGCTTGTTCCTTGGAAGGAAAGCTATGACAAACCTAAGAAAAGTTACGACAAAAGTTGTGACAGTGTATGAAAAGCAGAGACATCATTTTGCCAACAAAGGTCCATATAGTCAAAGCTATGGTTTTTCTAGTAGTCACGTACAGATGTGAGAGTTGGATCATAAAGAAGGCTGAGTGCCACAAAGAATTGATGCTTTTGAATTGTGGTGCTGGAGAAGACTCTTCAGAGTCCCCTGGAGAGCAAGGAGATCAAACAAGTCAATCCTAAAGGAAATCAACCTGAATATTTACTGAAAGGACTAATGCTGAAGCTGCAGCTCCACTACTTTGATCACCAAATGTGAAGAGCCCACTCACTGGAAAAGACCATGATGCTGGGATAGACTGAGGGCAGGAGGAGAAGGGGGCGACAGAGGATGAGATGGTCAGATGGCATCACTGACTCAATGGACATGAGTTTAAGCAAACTCAGGAGATAGTGAAGGACAGGGAAGCCTGGCATGCTGAAGTTCATGGGGTCACAAAGAGTCAGATACAACTTAGTAACTAAACAACAACTTCCAAAATTGCATTCATTTGTTCAGCAAATATTAACTGAGCATGTAACATGAACCAGGCCTTAGGCCTCTATGTGCTAAGGATAAAGCTGTGAGCAAAGTGAACAAAATCCTTGCCTTTACATTCTGTGTGGAAGAGGTCAGGGGAAAAAAAAAAAAAAAACCCAGAAAAGTAAAATCTATGCGATGGTAGATGGGAATGGTACTCATGAAGAAGCAGAAATGGAGGAAGCAGAATGGGGCTGGAGTGGGGGAAATTTGCAATGTTAGACCAAGCAACTGAAGAAAGCCTGAGTTAACAGTTGAGTACAAACCCCCAACTGATCAGAAAATGACACAGGTAATAGGGAAAGAGATCTGCAGGCAGAGAGAAGAGCCAGTGCAAATCCCCTAAAGCAAGAATCTGCCTGCACGTTCCAAGAAGAGCCAAGAACCAGTATGAGGAGAGCAGAGTGAGAGTGGACAACAGAAGCCAAGGTCCAGGAAGAACAGAGATCAAGAGGCGGAGCCTGGGAGGAGATTTATCAGGTTTCAGATTTCATTCTGATTGAGATGAGAAGTCAATAGGGGGATTTAAATCAAGGGAGTGACATATTCTGACTTAGATTTTACCTAACTATGTTACACGCTGTGTTAAGAAGAGACCTATGTAAATCACTGGCAGAAACAGGAAGACCTATCATAGGCTTTTTCAATAACAGAGGCAAAACGGGAAGGGGACCTGGATCAGAAATGCACAGTGGAAATGGCGACTTGTGATTTGATTCTGGACATTTTTAACAGTACAGACAGGAGACTACAGTGACAGAGATGAGGAGAAGGATCAGACATAGATGAAAGAAGCTAGGAATCAAGGATGCACCAAGACTGAGCAAAGAACCAAGCTGCTATTTACTGAGAAACGGAAGACTCAGGAGGAAGTGGGCGTGGGGGAGACAGGGAGTCTGGTTTACTGCAGTACATTCTGAGAACAGAAAATCACTTCTGCTCATCAGCAAACAGGTGGGCATCTAAAGCCATGGCGCTGGGCGAGGTCATCAAGGGCTTAAGTGTGAACAGAAAAGAGGTCCAAATTCAAAACACTGGAGAATTTCCAGTTCAGAGGTTAGAGAGGAGAGAAGGAGCCAGCAAAGGAGATTGAAACAGAAGCCAAAGAGGTGAGGGAAACTAGCTGAGTGTAGCATCTGGAAGCCAGATAAAGACAGCAGTCAGAGCTGCTGCCGGTCACATGAGCTGAGGGCTGAAAAGCCCATCACCGGGGTCAGTAAGAAGGACAATTCTGGTGAGGTGGCCGGGGCTACACAAACTGAAATCCCAACACAGTCAATTCTTTCAGAGAGATTAGCTGCAAATGAAAAGACCCTCGGCAGTAACTGAAGGGAAAATCAGAACAGGAAATTTTTTAAGGTGGGAGGGGAAAAAAAAACCCAAACAAAACAAAACAGCATTACCTGTATGTTGATGGAAAAGAGCTAGTAGTGAAGGAAAAATTAAACGATGCAAGAGATGGAAGTCAGGTGTTCGATTAAAAATATGTTATGTCAGGAGAGCAAGAGCCGTTTTATTAATGATTTTTTGGATTGTCGGGTCCTTCAGGGTCCTGATAAAGTCAACAAGTCTTCCACCAGAAATGATACACATCTAAACCTCTGTTTTCATTTCAGAGAGGTCCAGATTCACTGAAGCTGATCCATAGCTCTCAGGGGAAGATCCTCTGAACTTAAAAAGCATAATCATTTTGTCCCTTCAGGTAATTTCACAGATAAAATCTAAATAGATACCATATGATAACAAGTAAAATTTAAACAATTAATTACTACATTATGACAAGTAAAGTAAAATTATACTTACAGATAATCTAAAAATCAATCATCTGGGCTGTTATATCTGCTGACTTACTGAGCAATTCAAATCCTCTTATCCATCAAGCACCAAATTGGACTCTACCACACCTATCATTTCTTTGATAACCCCATAATTTCTTTCCTCTGGATTCACTGCTTCTTCAACACCATTCAATCAGTTAACCCCATAATAATTTGCATCAGCTCACTGTTTCTATATGTTCTGAGTTTCCCGACTAGAACGCTAGCAGTAAAGGCAGAAATACTTCTTGGCATCATCACCTTCAGCTATAACACTGTTACAAACACATTTATTTCATAAGTATATGCTGAACAACAGACTGGTTCCAAATGAGAAAAGGAGTACATCAAGGCTGTATACTGTCACCCTGCTTATTTAACTGATATGCAGAGTACACCATGAGAAACGCTGGGCTGGAAGAAGCACAAGCTGGAATCAAGACTGCTGGGAGAAATACAAATAACTTCAGATATGCAGATGACACCATCCTTATGGCAGAAAGTGAAGAAAAACTAAAAAGCCTCTTGATGAAAGTGAAAGAGGAGAGTGAAAAAGTTGGCTTCAAGCTCAACATTCAGAAAACGAAGATCATGGCATCTGGTCCCACCACTTCATGGCAGATAGATGGGGAAGCAGTGGAAACAGTGGCTGACTTTATTTTTCTGGACTCCAAAATCACTGCGGATGGTGATTGCAGCAATGAAATTAAAAGATGCTTACTGCCTGGAAGGAAAGTTATGACCAACCTAGACAGCATATTAAAAAGCAGAGACATTACTTTGCCAACAAAGCTCCGTCTAGTCAAGGCTATGGTTTTTCCAGTAGTCATGTATGGATGTGAGAGTTGGACTATAAAGAAAGCTGAGCACAGAAGAATTGATGCTTTTAACTGTGGTGTTGGAGAAGACTCTTGAGAGTCCCTTGGACTGCAAGGAGATCCAACCAGTCCATCCCAAAGGAGATCAGGCCTGAGTGTTCACTGGAAGGACTGATGTTGCAGCTGAAACTCCAATACTTTGGCCACCTGATGCGAAGAGCTGACACACTGGAAAAGACCCTGATGCTGGGAAAGATCTCCGGTACTCTTGCCTGGAAAATCCTATGGATGGAGGAGCCTGGAGGGCTGCAGTCCATGGGGTCGCTGAGGGTCGGACAACTGAGCGGCTTCACTTTTACTTTTCACTTTCATGCATTGGAGAAGGAAATGGCAACCCACTCCAGTAGTCTTGCCTGGAGAATCCCAGGGACAACGGAGCCTGGTGGGCTGCTGTCTATGGGGTCACACAGAGTCGGACATGACTGAAGTGACTTAGCAGCAGCAGCTGGGAAAGATTGAGGGCAGGAGGAGAAGGGGACAACAGAGCACGAGATGGTTGGAAGGCATCATCAACTCGATGGACATGGGTTCGGGTAGACTCCGGCAGTTGGTGATGGACAGGGAGGCCTGGCATTCTGCGGTTCATGGGGGTCACAAAGAGTTGGACACGACTGAGCAACTGAACTGAACTGCACTGAAACAAACCAGTTAACTTTTCAGTGCCTTCTGAAAATACAGGTCTGATTTAACTATGTCAACATCGATTACAGGCAAAAATTTAAAAAACAATCATGAAATGAAATGGAGTGTTAATTTTTAAAATAGTACCATCTCATATGCAACAAAGCCCAAAGCTGGGTAAAACTATTAACTGAAAATTGTGATCATGATTGCTTAGGTTTTTTTTTTTCTTTCACCAACATGATAAACTGCATTTAGTTTAAATTTCGTGGTCTAAGTGCCACACTGAATCTTGATATGGGTACAGGGGTAAATGGACATGTCTATTCGTGATCTCACTGTCAGCGCTATACTGATTACTGTTCTTCCTATGAAACTTCCCGAGGGTGCGCTCAGCCCGGCAGCACTGCACAGCAGGCGAAGCTTCGGGCTCACAGCTCCTCCCACCCCGTGGCATTCTACACTCAGGTTTATCATCCATGCTTTGACACCCAGTGTCCTGCCCGTGGCACCTGCCACGACTCGTGCTCAGGTTGTAGGTTTTACCTCATTCTCATCTTTCTTTCCCCTGCCCTTCCAAAATCTAATGAACATTTGACATGTTAAGATTTGCCAAGTAAACAATCATTTCACAGAAACAAACTCACTTTAAGGTGTGTGTACTGTGCTAATTAAAAAAAATTCCAACGACAGAAACTCAATTTAAACTCCAAGACAGACAGACAGCACATATAGCTCAATATCAAAAACAACCCAACCCAGAAATGGGCATAAGAAGTAAACACAATTCTCCAAAGTACACATACAAATGGCCAACAGGCACATGAAAAGATGCCCAACATCACTAATTACTAGAGAAATTCAAATTTCAAAACTACAACGAGGTATCGCCTCACATCAGTTAGAATGGTCAACATCAGAAAGTCTATAAAAAAGAAGAGACAGTGTGGAGAAGGTGTGGAGAAAAGGGAACTTTCCTACACTGTGGAAATGTAAATTGGGGACGCCTTTATGGAGAACAGAATAGAGGTTCCTTAAAAACTAAAAAAGAGAGCTACCATACAATCCAGCAATCCCACCCAGATTTATATCTGGAGAAGACACTAATTTTATAAGATACATGCACCCCAGTGACCACAGCAGCACTATTTACAATTGCCATGACATGCAAGCAACCTTAGCGTCCATCAGCAGAGGAATGGTTAAAGATATGGTACGTATATACAATGGAAGACCACTTAGCCATAAAAAGGAATGAAATAATGCCATCTGCAGCAACATGAACCTAGAAACTGTCACACTGAGTGAGATCAGTTAGAGAAAGACAAACATCATATGCTATCATTCATATGTGGAATCTAAAATTTTAAAAACTATATAAATTAAGTTTTTATAAAACAGAAACAGATGCACAGATTTAGAAAGCAAACTTATGGCTACTGAAGAGGAAACATGGTAGGGAGGGATAAATCAGGAGTTTTGGGTTAGCATATGTACACTGCTATATATAAAAGAGATAATGAACAGGGACCTATTGTATAAAACAGGGAACTCTACTTAATATCTTGTAATAATGTATAATGGGAGAAAATATTAACAAAAAGAATATATATGTATGTATAACTGAATCACTTTGTATATACCTGAAACACAACATTGTAAATCAACCAGATTTCAATTTTAAAAAGTCCTCACACACACATACACAAAGTGTGAAGGCACTGCAATGCCTTTCATATCATGTATATATTAACAGGGAAGTGTAACTCTGCTTGCCTATGAAATTAGTACTGTTTTAGGGGGAAGTTCTATAAGATGCGACAAAATCACTCCTACAAACATTTAGAGACAGTATTTGATGAGATTTACAGGTGAAGAAAGACAAGATTTACAACATTCTCTATGCAAAAGAGCTCTTTTTTAGCACACTATTATCAGTGAATGTAAAACCATGCATCCATTCAACCGACAGGTACTTAGCTGTATAAAGCAGGCCTGGGCACAGGACCTCACACAGGTCACACAGTGAATTAATCATCCCCCTGTATCACTAAAACACAAACATCAAGATCCATTCCTCTCCAGTGTTAGGGCTTAATAAAGTGAACACCATTTCTGCCCAAGTCAGAAACCGTAGATACCCTTGGTGTCTCTGTATTCTTCGATCACTCACCTAACTACATGTGACGCCCAATAAATTCTCACTCTTAAATCTCTAACACACCCAATTCTCTTCATCCTCACCATCGCCACACTAGTGCAAACCTAAACTGACTGTGAAGCTAACAACCTCCCATCTTTCTATCCTTCATAGAGCAGATGCAGCAGTCTCAGAAAAGCGCAAATCTTGTGGTACATTCATGTCACAGAGCTTTACAGAGAAGCGAGAATGACTGGCAACTACACTCAACTACATGATGACTCTCGTAATTATGATGCTGTGTCTGGCTTCTTTCCCTGAAATGAGCCTGTACAGGATGCTCCCATTTCTGTAACCTATGAAGAAGGTGGGCCAGAGGGAACACTGACGGGAAGGAAAGGTGAGAGGGGACTTCTGTTTCTTCACTCAGGAGATGGTCACATACATGTATTCAATTTGTGAAATTCATCAATCTATATACTTATGATATGGTCACTCTTCTGGATGTGTATGAGGCTTTAGTTAAAAGTTTTAGAAAAAATAAAACATGCTGCTCGATGACCTCCCACCACCCTGAGCTGAAGCCCCAAAGCCAAATTTCTAACAGTGACCTGAA
The DNA here is from genome assembly GCF_055505025.1 of Bos grunniens. Lineage (NCBI taxonomy): Eukaryota > Metazoa > Chordata > Mammalia > Artiodactyla > Bovidae > Bos > Bos grunniens. Next base: position 49,630,539 of record NC_141177.1, on the reverse strand, counting down.
ATACATTTCACCACAAGGTCTCTGTAAGTCTTTGTCTTAAATCGTCACTCTTTCTCCCTTTACGGCTTTCATATATGCTTATTCCGCCTCTGCATTTTGTTGGACTAACTCCTAGCAATGCTCAGATTCAGTTAAAATTTCATTTTCCCCAGGAACTCTTCCCTGATCTGAGACGAGGTTACCATCCCTGTCTCCCCTCTGCATGGCCTCACCACACATCTGTATGAGACTGTGAATTCTCTGAGGGCAGGGCACGTGTTTTATTTACCTCTCTGTTCTCTCAGTTCTTTGTATATTTGATAGCTGGCTGAATAAATTTTTTTCCTATACAAGAACATGGCAGGTAGTTGTGGCAAAGTTTCAGTCTATGAACTGCAGTATAAACAGTGAAACTGCTAAAAGTTTTTGATACATAACTTAAAGGAAGTAAGAGTTACATGCTAAATTATTTATACACAGCAAAGTAGGAAGCCATGTATGTGGTAACATAGAGAAGTCACTTTTAATACAGCTATTAAATTTATTTCAAAATTCCATTTTAAATAATAATCTATGGTAATAACTGAAAAAGTTCAGTTTTCATTCCAATCCCAAAGAAAGGCAATGCTAAAGAATGCTCAAACTACCACACAATTGCACTTATCTCACATGCTAGTAAAGTAATGCTCAAAATTCTCCAAGCCAGACTTCAGCAATACATGAATCGCAAACTTCGAGATGTTCAAGCTGGTTTTAGAAAAGGCAGAGGAACCAGAGATCAAATTGCCAACATCCACTGGATCATTGAAAAAGCAAGAGAGTTCCAGAAAAACATCTATTTCTGCTTTATTGACTATGCCAAAGCCTTTGACTGTGTGGATCATAATAAACTGTGGAAAATTCTCAAAGACATGGGAATACCAGACCACCTGACCTGCCTCTTGAGAAACCTACATGCAGGTCAGGAAGCAACAGTTAGAACTGGACATGGAACAACAGACTGGTTCCAAACAGGAAAAGGAGTACATCAAGGCTGTATATTGTCACCCTGCTTATTTAATTTCTATGCAGAGTACATCATGAGAAACGCTGTGGGGGAAGAAGCACAAGCTGGAATCAAGATTGCCAGGAGAAATATTAATATGCAGATGACACCACCCTTATGGCAGAAAGTGAAAGGGAACTAAAAACCCTCTTGATGAAAGTGAAAACGGAGAGTGAAAAAGTTGGCTTAAAGCTCAACATTCAGAAAACAAAGATCATGGCATCCGGTCCCATCACTTCATGGCAAATAGATGGGGAAACAGTGGAAACAGTGTCAGACTTTATTTTGGGGGCTCCAAAATCACTGCAGATGGTGACTGCAGCCATGAAATTAAAAGAAGCTTACCCCTTGGAAGGAAAGCTATGACCAACCTAGATAGCATATTCAAAAGCAGAGACATTACTTTGCCAACAAAGGTTCGTCTAGTCAAGGCTATGGTTTTTCCTGTGGTCATGTATGGATGTGAGAGTTGGACTGTGAAGAAAGCTGAGCGCCAAAGAATTGATGCTTTTGAACTGTGGTGTTGGAGAAGACTCTTGAGAGTCCCTTGGACTGCAAGGAGATCCAACCAGTCCATTCTGAAGGAGATCAGCCCTGGGATTTCTTTGGAAGGAATGATGCTAAGGCTGAAACTCCAGTACTCTGGCCACCTCATGCAAAGAGTTGACTCATTGGAAAAGACTCTGATGCTGGGAGGGATTGGGGGCAGGAGGAGAAGGGGACGACAGAGGATGAGATGGCTGGATGGCATCACTGACTCGATGGATGTGAGTCTGAGTGAATTCCCGGAGTTGGTGATGGACAGGGAGGCCTGGCGTGCTGCGATTCATGGGGTCGCAAAGAGTTGGACACAACTGAGTGACTGAACTGAACTGAAGGTAATAAAATCCTGAAATTGATCATAATTTTTTACTCATCTACATTCAAATGTTGGTTATTTTTAACCAGTTGTGAAAACCAAGGCTCTACCAAGGCTCTGAGTGGACTGAGTGAGTAGGTCAATTTTTTCAGCTTCTTTGCATGCAAAGAGAATATTTAATATCTGTCTATCTCAACTTAAAAAAACTATATTTGTAAATGTTCCTAAGAAGAATTTAAGTTTTTCTATTTTAAACACAAAATAATTTGCTGAATAAAAAGTAAAACTATAACTCCTTATTTGTTATAATTACCCATGGCAAGTAATACAGATAGCCTGTTGATTCACAAACTGTTCTTCCTGGAAAAAAAAACACTTAAAAGGTTACTGGCTATAAGGACAGAGAGCACAAGTGATAACCACCTTGAGTGCTAATACCCAAAAGAAAGAACAAAGCTGTCATCTTTTTGGGAAATCAATGCCATTTTCTATAATGAGCCTTAGGCTACAAATTTTAGAAATTTTTAAGAGTAATGAGGTTTAAATTAAAAATACAGGTAATATCCTGAGTTGCCTTACTTTTTTCTATTCCTTTTGGGAAGTAATTGCTTTCTGTGTATCATCCCTCAAATTTCTTTGTATTGTAATATTCATTAAAATTCATTAAATCTAAAGTTAGGTAGACTTTACTGGCCAGAAGCAGTAAAAGCAAGGATAAAGACACATCCTTTATTTTGAGAAAGATTAGTTTCCTTAATATAGAACTTGCTTACATAACATTTCTAAAGTACTACTATCACTTTTAGAATTTTTTTGGAGTATAGTTGATTTAAAAGCATCTTACAATAAAGAGAATAACCTTAAAATACTCTATCACTGAACCACACCTTGACGTGTACACCATCTAATCGCAGAATTTAACCAGAGTTCAGAACCAGGAAAGGTCCCAATAATGCTCAGTGTGATGTTTATTAGGGCAATTAACTGCTTTTTAAAAATACTCTGAAAATAATTTTAAAAATAACATTATTTCTTATTTTCTTGAGTCTTAACTCTTTTTGAAGGAAGGATTTGAATGATATAATTCATTTTTTTCTTTACTCCACCTTCAAGAATCTATTGCACAGTCTCACAATTTATTGAGGAGTCATTTTCATGTGACAGCTGGTAGAGACTGCAGTCAAAGCGGGGAACATGAGAAACTATTAGCAAAGTAAATGTTCCCATTTAGGCTGGTATTTCTCAAGTCTAACTAATTCAAATTAAAGCTTTTTCCTTCTAAAAATAAGTACAATGTTTCTTAGAATTAAATTTTAGTTTTTATGAATATTAAGTTTTAAATGAATGAAGGCAAGTAACATATTTTCTGAACCTCAGTTTGTCAATAAAGAGATAACTTTAGTCCAGATCAGTGTTTATCAAATTTTTTGTTATAAAACCCTTCAAGAAGATGATGGAAAAAGTACAGACATTCTTCCCAGCAAAAAACACATACACAGAAAATTTGATTATAATTCCAGGGTATTCACAGACCCTCTGAAACTCATCCAAGTACCACTTGGTAAAAATGCAGCTAGGTGGTATTTAAAGTATTTTGTAGTTTTAAATGTTGGTTTCAGAAATAAGGTTAACGTCTTTAAACAAAAGAAAGTCAGGCTTGAGAATAAATGTGAAAACCCAAACACAATTCATTAATTTACTCATTGCTACTAAAGATATTAGCTTGGAAAGCCTGAACACCTTATTTATATATAGACACAGGTGCTAATTTGACAAAATAATTCATACTTAAGGCATTAGAAGTTAGGCAAAATAAGATTCTTATGTAAAGCCAGGATATTTCTAGACATGGTAATGTATGACATTCACAGCTTTCAAATCACAATAAGTCGTCTCCTTCCAACCCTCCCCATTACCAGGTTCAACTCCTTGGAGTGAGGAAGAAAACTATTACATAACGTAAGCTGCATTTGAGGTCTTTTAGGTTGGTGGGCTGCCGTCTATGGGGTCGCACAGAGTCGGACACGACTGAAGCGACTTAGCAGCAGCAGCAGCAGGTGACTGTTTTGAGGGAAAGGGAGTACTTTCAGATCCTTAAACTTACTTTAAAGTAATTGTGGGATCACTGCCCCCTCCAAAAAAAAAAAAACTTACCTGTAATTCTTGTTCTCTGAAGGAAATGCAGTAATTATAACCATATCCACACTCTTGGGTTCATCCTCCTAAGCATGAGGGGATTTGGAATGCGCCATGGCTTACACCCAGCCGCTACACTGCCATACGCTGCCACAGTGCGCTGGCCTCGGCTCTCCCTGCCTGCCTGGGATGGAGCAGGGCTCACCTAGTCATCCACCCTGGGAGGCAGGTGCTCCCCCACAGGAAGTGTGGGGGTGGTGTAACTACTGTCCTTAGAAAACAGGAATTACAAATGGTCCCTCCTCAACAGTTTAAGAGGGATGGAGACACTACTAGACTTGCTGTTACATGCTTCAAAACCGGCATTAAAATTGCAACATTAAAGAATGTTAAAGAAAAGAATTCCCTAGTGATCCAGAGGTTAAAACAGCACTTCCACAACAGGAGGCATGGGTTCAATCCCTGGTTGGGGAACTAAGATCCTGTGTGCCATGTGCCACAGCCAGAACATTTAAAAACTAACTAAATAAATACTATGTAAAATAAATGTTAAAGTATAAGAATGGAAAGCTGTTCCTCTGTAAAAGAAGCCCTGAGGGGGAGTAAGTGATGCAGGTATAGGAACTGACTGCCTGTTGATCAGGGTGACGTCCCATGGTCAACCAGAGAGCAGAGCATCACAGGTACTTAAATATCGTATCTTGGCATTGAGCAACCTAGTATTTTGTATTAATGCCTGCCAAGTCAAGAGTCATGTTCAGAGTCAGCTGCAGTGTAGCCAACAGTAAGAAGGTAACTTGAAACAGCCAGGACCCTAAAAACTGCTGAGATTATCACCAAGGGTGGATGGTTTTTCATAAGGTCTGATACTCATAATACGTTGTTCGACTTCAACAAGCTCTCCTTTATGAACTCAAGTAACTAATCATTCAATTTATAAAATTTAATCAACCTTACATTTTAATGTGATAATTTAGATTTTAAATGTTCAATTATACAAAGACTGAGTCCCTGTCATATATAAATTCCTCTTCTGTCTCTTAGGTGAAGGCAATGGCACCCCACTCCAGTACTCTTGCCTAGAAAATCCTATGGACTGGGGAGCCTGGTAGGCTGCAGTCCATGGGGTCACTAAGAGTCGGACACGACTGAGCGACTTCACTTACACTTTCATGCATTGGAGAAGGAAATGGCAACCCACTCCAGTATTCTTGCCTGGAGAATCCCAGGGACAGACGAGCCTGGTGGGTTGCCGTCTATGGGGTCGCACGGAGTCAGACACAACCGAAGCGACTTAGCAGCAGTAGCAGTCTGTCTCTTAAACATCTTAGAGAATTAGGAAGAGGGGCTTCCCTGGTGGCTCAGTGGTAAAGAATCTGTGGAGAAGAATCCGCCTGCCAATGGAGGAGAATTAGGAAGAAATGGGCTACAGACAGTTTCTGGTTTGCATACTGGTTTTCGGAGGGTTATAAAACTTATCCACAGAGGACAAGATTCTCTATCCTCTGGTCCTACAGACTGGTGTCTTCCACTCCAACCAGGGTAGGACTGCCAGATAGAAACCAGGATTCACAGTTAAATGTGCGTTTCAGAAAAATACCTTTTTCTTAGTATATTCCAAACACAGCATGGGACATAATCACACTAATTTGTTATTTATCTGAAATTCAAATTAAGCTGGGCATCCTGAATTGTTTTTTGTCTTCTGCTAACTCTGCACACTGTAACCCAGTGGGGCCTCACAGGGTTACTCAGGATGGTGCTAGAGTGGGCCTTCCACTCTCAGTCCAGATCTGCACCAACACGGTGGTCACAAGCAATGTGCAGCTATGAAGCACTCGAACTAAGGCCAGTTCAATATGAAACATTCCATAAATGTAAAATTCACACCAGAGTTTGATGCTTAGTGTGAAAAAGGTAAAACATCTCATAAACTTTTGTACTAACTGCATGTTGAAATAACAATATTTTAGATATATTAGATTAAATAAAATATAATCAAAAGTAATTCTGCCCACTTCTTTTACTTTTTATGTGGCGACCAAAAAACTCTTAAAATTACACATGTAGCTTGTATTTGTGACTTGCATTACATTTTTACTGGACAGAGCTGGTCTACATGCCTCAAGAAGAGGAAAGTCTAGAATTTCCTTGCTGTTCTTTCTCTAAAAAATCAATATTAGTAAACAAAGGGCTGCCTCTCACTTCTGTCTAGATATGAGAGTGGGCAGGGGACATGACCATACCAAGGAAATAAAATTCTAGCAAAGACTGCTTTCCATATGTTAAAAACAAAAACAAAACACAGCATCCAAATATAACTGAGAGACAATTCAGAAACCTGTTCTTTGATAAGGTCTTATGTACAAAAGAAATGAACTCTAGTATGTGCACGTTGTGTATGATTAAGTTGTGCAGGTGCACATAAAAATACAATCTCCCGGACCCTAGTTCTAGTGGAAGAATCTCTCAGTACTACCACATCGGTGTCCACTCCTAAATATTATCAAATTTTATAATTATCAAAAAATTATCAATATTTTACTTATTTAATAATATGCAGAGTCTATCATGCTAAATGCAGGGCTGGACGAACCACAAGCTGGAATCAAGATTGCTGGGAGAAATATCAACAACCTCAGATATGCAGATGATACCACACTAATGGCAGAAAGTGAAGAGGAACTAAAGAGCCTCTTGATGAGGGTGAAAGAGAATGAAAAAGCTGCCTTAAAATTCAACATTCAAGAAACTAAGATCATAGCATCTGGTCCCATCACTTCATGGCAAACAGAATGGGAAAAAGTAGAAACAGTGACAGATTTTATTTTCTTGGGCTCCAAAATCACTGCAGACAGTGACTACAGCCATGAAATTAAAAGACACTTGCTCCTTAGAAGGAAAGCTATGACAAACCTAGAGACAGTATTAAAAAGCAGAGACATTACTTTGCCAACAAAGGTCAATATAGTCAAAGCTAGGTTTTTTCCAGTAGTCATGTACAGATGTGAGAGTTGGACCATAAAGAAGGTTGAGCGCTAAAGAATTGCTGCTTTTGAATTGTGGCCCTGGTGAAGACTTTTGAGAGCTCTTTGGACTGCAAGGAGATCAAATCAGTCAATTCTAAAGGAAATGAACCCTGAATATTCATTAGAAGGACTGATGCTAAAGTTCCTATACTTTGGCCACCTGATGCAAAGAGCGGACTCACTGGAAAAGACTGATGCTGGGGAGAGTTGAAGGCAAAAGGAGAAGCAGGTGGCAGAGGATGAGATGGTTGGATGGCATCACCAACTCAATGGACATGAATTTGAGCAAACTCTGGGAGACAGTGAAGGGAAGTGGAGCCCGGCATGCTGCAGTCCATGGGTCACAAAGAGTTGGACACAACTTAGCAACTGAAAGATAAACAACAATGGATGTGAAATTAGAGCACTGGTTCTACAACTACAAAATAAATTTTTCTTTTTAAAAAGTATGGGGAGGGACGAGGGAGTAGGGTTCAGGATGGGGAACACATGCATACCTGTGGTAGATTCATTTTGATATATGGCAAAACCAATACAATATTATAAAGTTAAATAAAATAAAATTAAAAAAAGAAAAAAAAAACTACGTTGTCAATACTATAGTAAGACAAAGCTTGTTTCAAAAATGACAGGGGCTGGGGGAGGAGGCTTTTTTAGAATAAAAAAAAGCTAAAGCTTAGGTAAGAAGTAATACTTGTTTATTTTTATATACTCCACCTTACATTTTCACTTGGTTTGACTTTCAACTCAAATTTTTTTCTCAACTGGCCCAAAGAAACAAAGGTCCGTCTAGTCAAGGCTATGGTTTTTCCTGTGGTCATGTATGGATGTGAGAGTTGGACTGTGAAGAAGGCTGAGCGCCAAAGAATTGATGCTTTTGAACTGTGGTGTTGGAGAAGACTCTTGAGAGTCCCTTGGACTGCAAGGAGATCCAACCAGTCCATTCTGAAGGAGATCAGCCCTGGGATTTCTTTGGAAGGAATGATGCTAAAGCTGAAACTCCAGTACTTTGGCCACCTCATGCGACGAGTTGACTCATTGGAAAAGACTCTGATGCTGGGAGGGATTGGGGGCAGGAGGAGAAGGGGACGGCAGAGGATGAGATGGCTGGATGGCATCACTGACTCGATGGACACGAGTCTGGGTGAACTCTGGGAGTTGGTGATGGACAGGGAGGCCTGGCGTTCTGCAATTCATGGGGTCACAAAGAGTCGGACACGACTGAGCGACTGAACTGAACTGAATTCTGTTCCATGCTGTTATAAAAGTTAAAAATTATTTAACATGTTCTTCCAAATTAAAAATCAAAAGAAAATTATGTAGAGATTTCCAAATTCTTAGTAACCTGTGTTTTTCACTAATGTAACCTATATCATCTCCAAAGTAGATTTAAATCTTTTAAAGGTGCCTGCAGTTGTAATAAGCAAGACTAGTTCTAACCCAAATACATACACACAAAAAAATTGATTCTCAAGGTTTTTTCATAGAAGGCCTCAGTCGTTTTTGTACTCATTCTAACAGCAAACACAAAGTGTACTTTCCCTTCTTAATATCTTTTTATTACACAGATATAGGAAGAACAATTGCTTTGAAAATAAAACAGAATTATCATAAACCAAAGACAGGCCTAACCAGACAAAAATCAGCAGATTTCTCCTAAATTTGATAGTTCATAAAAAGTTCAAATCTTTTAGAACTAAAGTTTCCAAGATCATTTTAAGAGCTTAAAAAAAGATGAACAAAATTAGATATAGATATTTAATATCTTCATGAGCACCAAGTACTCACTGCCAATACCAATGTCCTGGTGATTACAATCTGAAATGTTCTGTAGACATTAGGTCTCCAATGGCCTGTTACGATCTGACATGAATTTTATGACCACATACCTATTAAAGAGTAAGAAGACATTTGCTTTCACACTTTTTGAAGCTTAGCAGAGATTTAAAAAAATGGTTTGAGGGACTTTCTCTGAAGTAAAGGTAAGCTTCAAGAAGACCATGAAAAGCAAATCTTCAAAGCTGGTTACATCAATTTAAGCAGACTGCTTAAATGCTGTCACTGTGTCAAAATTCTTGAATGCAAATCTTAATACATCCAAGAAGAGTTTTTGAAGGATCAACGATGGTAGTTATTAAGCTGATTTAAATGCAGACTGAAGTGGAAGACAAGTTTCACTGTGAAGTGGAATTTTTGGAAAACAAAACAAAAAGTGCCCCGCATCTCTAGGACGTGTGCACTCTCCACACGGAGAACCATCCCTGCTTGACAGTGCGTGTGGCGTCCTGCCCACACGAGCGGCTGCCTCTCTTCTGTGAGAGAGGCAGGGGCGTCTCCAGGCCTCCGCGGAGCATTCCAAAGCCAGTCCTGCAGGGGCCTCGGCCCTGAGCGTGCTCCCTGCTCGGTGCTTACCTTTAGAGAACAAGGAGGATGACACAAAGTGACCAGGGCTCACAGCCCACACCTCCAAGAACACTGAAAAGACCTGCAGAGCCTTCCCGGTGCAGGAGGGACCTCTTTTTAATCTTCTGGTGGTGACGTTTAAGATTTTCCTGAAGAGAAGAGGAGAGTCAAATATTACACTGAGATCTTCCCATGTGATTCAAGTGTATCTAGAATACAAATGGTAGGCTCTGAAGAAATACATTAGATAAAATCAGGAGTCTTCCAAAAGCCATATTCTCTTCTTTCACAAAAAGTATTTTCCCTAAAGAATATGACTTCTCTTTAAACCCTAAAACCTTAAGTGACTAGTTCAACTTCTTCCTCTACACTGAACTACCAGTTGGGAGATGAGAAAAATACAGAAAAATTCTAGGTTGTCAAATAATCACAGTCGTAAATGCCATTAAAATACTTAGGAGAGCTAAACTCACTGAAAAGCAATGAGTTAAAAAGAACAAATAGAAATTTTGTTCTGCCTCTGTCTCTCTTTGATGACATGCATTTCCCGACAATTAACAGAGAAGTGGCCCTTTGAGTTAAATGCCACATAATCATACGTGGAGCATCTACTAAATGTGGGCTCCTGGAGGAAAAGGATTTGGGGTGCTTTTACTTTTTTATACTGATTACCTATACAGTCTAAAATAGCTCCAGGCACACAGTAAGTACTAAAAATAAAATTGGTAAGTAGAAAGAATACTAACCAATTAGCCAATATTCTCAAGGTTGAAAGTTACACAAATGAAACAATTAGAAGCCTACAAGTGTTCTAAGGAGTTTGAAACTGTATTATTTGAAAACAATATTAACAACACCAACATTCCTAAACACATATTAAGTAACTTAGGAATATAATGTTTTAAAAATGTTGTATCTTAAAATATTTATGAGGAAATGTTATAAATATATTATTTCAAGCCAAATTCCTGAAAAGGGGTGGAAATCACACACTGTACATTCACAGTACATTATGCAGTATCAGTTGTAAGAATATTAATATAAGTGAAAGAAACATGCCTTTCTAATACTTTAGTATTAATTATTTTTCATCTTTGAAGAGGTCTACATAAACCAAGTGATAATACAGTTATCTATCAATATATGCATAACTATGCTTAAGTAAATAAATCATTAGCATAATTTTAAAATCAGAAGATGCCATTCTATCAGTACGATTTTCATACATATTTCAAGTAAATATTTATGTTTTATTTAATCTCAAAAAAAACACAAAATTTAAATAGGAAATGCTGAATATTATTCATTTATTTGCTTTCCTGTCACTTACAGACTAAGAACACAGATTGATTTCCTTCAAGTAGTCTTACAACTCTTCCCAAAGTTGATAAATCAGGGAGAAAAAGAAAAAATGCTGAAATCATAACAGATACAACAATCATATTGATAAAGAACTAAATACGTATGTGTTGTATATGTTTTTTAATAAAAATGCAAGGCTTGTATACCCATGGCTGATTCAGGTTGATGTATGACAGAAATCCATACCATATTGTAAAGCAACCACCCTCCACTCAAAAAAAAAAGAAAAAATGCAAGGCTACTAGAAGAACAAACTATTACAAAATATGTGGTTTCATTTGACCCCAAATTCTGCAACTGGCCCTCCAAATACACTGAACGGTGCCCATAGGGCCTTTCACCTCAGGGCACAGGCAACTGTTAAACATACAGACAAAACCACAATAAGAAAACAGGCAGTAAATCTAGGACTGATGATTACCAGTAAAACAATGTTTAGCTGACAGATCATGCCTTGATTATAGTAGTAAAGAGCTTTCCCTATTTCACAAAGAATTCAATTTAATATCTTATATCAGGGCATCAGGATTAAATGTGAAAAAAGGAAGAAATTTTAAAACAAAACTTTAGAAATTCACTGAATTTAGAACAATATTTCCTATCTGGACATGTTGCGAAACCTTTGAAACTAATTTTGGGGAGAGGAGTGAACACAGTTACAAAGAACTAATGACCTTAAAGGGGGTAAAGGAAAACATAAAGTTGGAAATTCTCTTGAAAGAAAAAGATTCCACTACTTGGTTGAATCCCAGGCCCAGGAGGGTCAAGAAGAGGACATAAGTTCCCCAGACAGAGGCCCTGACTGGGAGCTTCTTTAAAATCCTGGTTCCCATTAGAGGGTGATGGATCCCTTGCCGCATCTCCAAAAGCAGGAGCAATGAAGTTTAAGTTTACCACATTTGGAAATTCAGTGTTCAGCGTTTAATTGCACTTGCAAGCATAGATTATTAAGGTACAGTACAAGTGACTTAGCTTCTTACACAACTGTCAGAAGCAATCTGCTTTCTCTTTTTTATCCTGACTAATGTTTCCCATAGCTCATAGCTATTACTCAGCTCAGACCACAGGGGGATTCTCCAGGCAGCTTCCTCAATGAGGTAAGACAGGTGATGTGCTCAGATGACACAGAAGTATCACATGGCTATACAAGGTTCTAGGCAAGTACTGAGGTTGAGAGGAAGCAGGCAGTCAGGGACAGCAGACTCTTCACTAGTCCACTGCCTGTACTTTATGGGATGCTGATCTGGGTTACAAAAGTAGCGTCTTCTGATACTATTCCTTATACTTTCTACCAACTTGCATTTCCCGTTCTAACTCACTTGTGCCCTTCAAAATTGACTCATCAGTTAAGTTATTAAGGACTTGTTCCTGTATATTCCTCCCATCGGTTCTCTCTACAGCACTTACAACAGAACATTTTGCAATAGCTGATTTCTGTATCTGCTCTGTCCAAATGTAAGCATTAGCCACAAAGAGTTACTGAGTACCCAAAATGTACCAGTGTGACTGAGGTACTGAAGTTTTAATTTTTACTTAATTAATTTGTATTTAAACTGCCACATAGGGCTGGTAGCTACCATACTGAACAGCACAAATGTGGAGTGCTGCCATTATTTTCACTTGATTTTCTAATTAGCATTTTAAAAATCACCCATTTCCTTCAAATTTAACTGTGGATACCACTTTACATACGTACATACAAGTATATACACACTTGTAATCATGGTATGTAAACTTACTAGTTTATTTTCACTTACACCTAACATTTCTCCACATTTCCAGAACTGCAATGCCCAATACTGTGGCTACATGAGTATTTAAATTTAAATGCTGTTAAATAAAATTAAAAATTCAGTTCCTAAGGTGCATTAGCCACATTTCACATGCTCAGTAGCCATGTGTGTGACTAGTGGCTATAATATTAGTGTAAATCATAGGATATTTTCATCAAAGCAAAAAGTTCTCTTGGGAAGTTGTTCTAGAGTCTTCAAAAACTTATTATTTAAAGACAGTATTTTTACAGTGATGTTCTATAATTAGTCTCTACATATATGATTTATAATTAGCACAATATTTGTTTCCTAAATTCCCAAGTGAAATATTTAAACATTACTGTGACTCCGAGTATACACGCCTGAATCACTCCCCAAGAGTTTGGCATTACTGCTTATCTTGCAAGATTAGATTTCTTTTAAGAAAATTTAGCCCTTTTAATACAATGAAAAATCTGTATTTCCAAGTCATAATTTGTAGTTTTTTGGTAAGTGCATAGGTAAATATTCCCCCTCATATTACTCTTATTTCTTTATTCTCATAACTTGTCATACTTTTTCTCACTTATATGCTAGGATCTTGAAGTCTAAATTTGCATATTCTGCAATAATATGAAACTATCATATCTGTTATCATTTTCTCTGTAACTTCTGTTTTGGATATTTTCCACAATTTTCAGTGATCCTTTTAATTATAATATTTTGATCTGCCAAACATTTTTAATATTCAAGGGTATACTTTATCTTGGTGAGTTCTACTAATGCTTCATATATGAGATGTAAAAGCATTTCCCATGCTACTTTTTAAAAAAATTCCTCTGGTTGTATAAAGTATGGATGAATGCCTTTTCTTGTCTTATCCCTTTTGCAGTTATACCACTACCTAATACCATTGAATGAATATCCTTTAAGTGGCCTCTCCTATAATGAAAAATAGTTAAGTTGTTGTAAGTAAATGGGACTAAATTTGGATTCCTTATAACACTCCTGTAATCCATGTTTTACAAGACAGAAAAAATACTTTTCAGACTCCCTCTAACAAAGGCAATTGTATTAGTTTAGTAAAGAGTAGAAGCGAGGCAAGGATGTGAATAGCAATGTTTTGCCCAAAGATTAAGATAAAATTTGCTGATTACAGCACCTACTCGAGTCTCTAAACTCACTGAATGCTACATTTTAAAAAAACTAGTAGAAGAGGCTGATTTTCCATCTGTACTGACACTGGCAAAGAAATCACAGTGGCTGCAGAGGCAAGAAAGCTGAGGTCGTGAGGGACAGGGATTTGCTGAGGTCACAGGATGAAGGGCATTTCTCTCAACTCTCACTGACCAAGAAGTCAGGGGCTCAAGGAAAACTTCTGTCCAAATCTGCAAGCGGCAGAGAATTCTCTTCTACTACCTGAGTTACACGTCTGTTCCGGCATCATTACCACTGATGTTTTAAACGTCTTCCAGTATGTAGTAGATTTAGACTTACCCTCATTGTTGAATCACTATCAAATAAAGTAAGTCACTAGAAAATCTGAAAGTTAGAAGTAAACTGAGAAATCTATTAATTGCTTATAGTGAAATAATTTGCCAACAATTCTCAAGATTAAGAAATAGTTTCTCTTCATTTATTTAAATTTTAAGATGCTTTCAAATGTTTTAAGTTTCTTTTGAAAGGTCTAATATCTTTCTTAAATTTATTGGTAAGTATTATGCTTTGTTTGTTACAGTTCTGAGTGGGGTCTTTTCCCAGTGTTTTTTCAGTTGGTATAAAGATACAGTATATCCAGAACTTTATTTTTCCTGTTTATAAAAATGGCTTTAAAGCTGACCGCCATAGGTTTTCTTAATCAGTCATGTCATCTAAAAGTGAAATATTTTTCTTATTTTGTTAACAGTATTAGATGGAGTTACTGGTGGTTGTTAAATAAACTAATAATAAAAATAACAGTTTTGCTCCTGAATTTAAGTTTATAAATCTGGCAATATTAGATCATCCCTTATATGCTACCCACCTATACAGTACTACTCTGCCCTGTGATACTGTTTTGCTTGCTGAGGTTCAACTAATCACTCATGACTCAGCAAAGAGAAACATATTTGACCAAGAAGAACTTGAAAGAAAAGGGTCCCAGTTCCTAAATAATCAATACTGTATATGCTAACTATATAAAGTTGTCCTAATACTGACACTGTTCATAAAAATCAAGTAAGAAGTATCTTTCCTCTATAAAAATCCTGTAATTACATGGTCACTTCAGTACTATGTGATTTTCATACCTAAAGTTACTCTTGGATAGGAAACTAGATATTTAAGAGATGATATTAAGAGCGCTGGGTTTATTTCTTGGATGAACTATTTCAGAGAAATCAAAAGTCACAGTTTACAGGGGAAAATTCTTCTTAGAATAAATGTGGATGGTGTAACAGATTAAAATATTTGTTATCCTGCAAACCCTAATGATAGAACTGATTCAGAAACAATTGGCAATGGATTAAACCACAACAGGAAAGGGGGAAAGGCTCCATGGAGAGACTGGGCTGTTGGCACTGACCAATTCTAACACTGTGAAGAGAGTGACAAGCAGACACACCACATGCTCCGTGATGTGGTTCAGCATAAAGGCACAGCTTCATGTACGAGGTATTCCTGTCCACTCCACCTAAACCCTAAAATCAAAGCTCAACCTGGATCTAACCAGGTCTGTTGAGCTAACTTCTAATTTGCAGGAAATGTAGAGGTCAATGGAATATATTAACTGGGAAGCCACCAGAAATATCCAGAATAGGGGCTATTCTATGGGACAACTTCCCCAGCTCCTTTGAAGAGTCAAGAACAGGAAGGACAGAGAGATGAAGAGAGGAAGGGAAGGGAGGAAGGGAGAGGCAAGGAGGAAGGGAAGCAGGTAGTGAGGAAGAAAAGACTTCAACTATGCAGCCGTCCGAACAACCTAACACAACAAGGATTTTGTGTGGATTCTGAACAAACGGCCCAAATATCATATAACAATTTTGAATCAAAAGCATGGGGGACTGAATAGGGAGATAGTATCAACTGATACACGTAAGTTTTGTTAATTTTATTTGATGTATTAGAGGTATTGTAGTTATATTAAAAAGTCTTTCTTTCCCTACTGTATAGCACAGGAACTATATTCAATATCTGATGGAATATGAAAAAGAATGTGTGTGTATATATATATGTGTGTGTATGTATGTATGTGTGTGTGTGTATTTATATGGGTAACTGAATCACTTTGCTATTTGACAGAAACTACCACAACATTGTAAGTCAACTATACTCCAATAAAATAAACTTTTTAAAAGTCCTTGTTTTTATAAAAGAGTTGACTATTGAAGAAGGTAGAAGTAAAAAAGACTTGAGGTCTGGGATATTCTTCAAAATAGTTGAGCAAACAGGAGGAGGTAGATGAAGCAACCGTGGCAAAAATTTCTAATTGTTAAATCCGGACCACAGACGTAGGGAGTTTATTACACTAGTCTCTTTTCCTTTACATGTTTGAAATTTTTCATAATTATAGAAACCCAGGCCCCTAGAATATCACCTATTAAGCCAAATACAGTCTAAGTAAAAATAGAACTATTATCTACTGCCTTGCCACACATCGAACATGCTCACCCTGTACAAAGCAAGGGTGCAAAAGACAGCACAGACTGCCCCGTGGTTGGCACGAATGTACCCACATTGTAAAACAGTCATTTAAAAATTAAATTTGACTTGCATATATTGTTACTGTGTATATGTGTATATGCAAGGAAAAACTATAAATTCTAGTCCAATGATACTTTAGGAAACAAAATATCAGAGAAACAGAAAAATCTGTACCCCTAACAATCAAATATAAGATATTATGGTTTGTCGGGTACACTGAACCAATGCAAAGGAAAGTACTTTGATATTATACCTCTTTCATATCTCAATAAACTCATGCTGCCTTCTGATTTTAATGGTACATATTACACTTGGGTTTGCATTTTCAAAACTATTCCCGATTCAAATGACCCCTTCCTTTAACCAACCAATATTCTTTTCTCTGAATGAGGTTGACTGGTCTCAGGTAAGTGACAGGAGGTTGTGTGTTACAGCCTCACTGTGCAAAATATGAAACAGCATATTTTATTCACAGCAGGTACTCAAGTATTCAAGTGAAAGATTTTAACACCCACACAGGTATTTGGATTTATATGTTCCTCAAACATTTAAATGAATCTCTAAGAGTAAAGTATGTGGCAGAGATACCCTGAAAAGTGCCCCTCATACGCTCCACCACATCATCACCACCACGGAACCACAGTCATCATTTATCTGTCCCCACATAAAGTGTCCCTACAGCATAAGAGAGAACTGTCTACTTGTCTTATTTTCACAGCAATTAGAGATGTTATCTTTTTTAAATTCTTGGTTTCGCTTTTTCTGTATTAATGATCGCTTAGTGATGGAGAAGGCAATGGCACCCCACTCCAGTACTCTTGCCTGGAAAATCCCATGGATGGAGGAGCCTGGTGGGCTATAGTCCATAGGGTCGCTGGGAGTCGGACACGACTGAGCGACATCACTTTCACTTTTCACTTTCATGCATTGGAGAAGGAAATGGCAACCCACTCCAGTGTTCTTGCCTGGAGAATCCCAGGGACGGGGGAGCCTGGTGGGCTGCCGTCTATGGGGTTGCACAGACTCGGACACGACTGAGGTGACTTAGCAGCAGCAGCAGTGATGGATAAGACTTTTTCCAACTTGCTAACACAGAAGCAAATCCTCCACAAATTTTGTTAGTTTTATATTCTTATAAACTTAAGACTTCTTTCATAATACTGCATGTTAGTATTTCCTCCAAATAACTTGTAAATTTAAATGCTATGCGTGTCCAAAAAACGTTTGCTTTTAATGCCTTGTTACATTTTAACATTTAAAATGCAGCAGGCGTTCTTAATGTGTGTGCAAAATCACTTCAGTCGTGTCTGACTGTGCGATCCTATGGATTGTAGCTGACCAGGCTCCTCTCTCCATGGGATTCTCAAGGCAAGAATATTGGAGTGGGTTTCCATGCCCTCTTCCAAGGGACCTTCCTGACCTAGGGTTGGAACCTGCGTCTCTTTTGTCTCCTGCATTGGTAGGCAGGTTCTTTACCACTGGCGCCACCTGCGAATCCTATTCTTCTAATTATGACTACAATCTCATCTGTAAGTCAATAGACATACAAACCAACTTCCTACATTCACTTGGCTGGGAACACATTGGGGCCCAGATGCCCGCCACACTGAGGCAGAGCTGGGCAGTACAGGGGACCTTTAACTAGCAGCTTCTGGCCACTCTGCTCCCCTTTAGCAAGAGTAGGTGGTATTTACAGGATTCAGTGAGATCATATGGTAAAGTGTATACATATAAGCACAAACCATGCTTGCTCATATCTTCTCCCTTCAAAGGCTCTACCTGAATCAGTAAATTACTCTAGGAACTCATGATACAATTTACCTAACTAGAAAACCGTATATTGTTGTAAAGGGCAGAGTTGCTATGAACTACTATAATTATTAACACTGGTTTATAAAATGCTAGTTTAAAGGTGTAAAAAAATAACTTGGTACCTGCTAGAAATGTTTACTGGAAAAAAATTTTTAATCATATAGCAAGGAAATCAGTTTGAAATTGGGTAGACTAAAGCAATTTTACATTTCTCTTATGAAGTTATAGAATAGTACATAATTTATATGGGAATATTTGAAAAGCCCTGAAATAGTATATGTAAAAATCAATAATGTATTTTTACTTGATGGTATCATGTAAAATACCATGTAGGACAGAAATCTTTACTCAGCATATAAAATAAAAAGCTTAAATGAATTCTTAGCTTTTCATTTCAATTTAGGGCAATAATATGGAATGGATATATATTGTGTGTATATATGCATACACACATGCATGCATATGCATACACATATATATATATATCACATACACATAAAGTGAGGAGACGAGATCTGAGATAGCCTCAACTAGAGTAGTTCATATATCTGCGATCCCTCCATGTATTAGTAGCAGAGCAGGAACTAGGTCTCAGATCTTCGGCTTGACGTCTAAATGTTCTTTCCATGGTTTTAGTCTTCCTAAGGCCTAAGCACAGGGACAGCGTAGTTTTTCGTGACACTACTATCAGCAAGTGCTAGACAGCCTAGTAAGTGTTCAGTAACTTACCAAGTTGATTAATTCTATCCAACTGATTAGGGTCATGGGAAATGATACTTCCAGTGTTGAAAGAATTCTCTCTTACTGAGATCTTACAACGGAAGAATTCTATATTGTAAGCAAAAATAAGGACACTGGATTATGAAATACCTATCTTAAATTTAATTCAAATATTTCACCTGAAAATCATTAAAGTACTTGCACTTATTGTGAATTAAATTGAATTAATCTACAAATACAAAAACTTTCTTTGTACACAGAGGGGTTTAAGGATGCAAGCTTATAAGTCTCAGTTAATAGTCAAACCCAACTGATCTGATTCTAGAGCCCAACCTCTTAATCACGACAACTCAGAAATGTAAAACCGCTTTGTATAATTTTAATTTTATTAAGTGATCATACAGGATAGGCTTTATGAGATCTGCTGATATTCACATTTCTTGGTACCTTAGAAACTTCAAGTTTCCTTATTTTAAGTAAGCTATACAAAAGCCAAGAATTCATAAGTCCCTACTAATTTCTAAGATCCAGTCTCAAAGACTTTCTGTTCAATTTTTATGTAAAAATGAATAACCTCATTTCATGAGGAAAATAAACTGAATAACGAACACACTATAGATCAATTCTCAAGGTATCCTTAAGAAAGGATGCTTTTTAAAAAAAGCCACAACTTTACTGTAATTACTAGGTTAATGTCTACCCCCCCGACAGACTCTAAACTGAAGGTGACATCAGTCATATTTGTGACTACAGCCCCTATGCCTAGTGTAGTGCCTGACACATACAGCAGACTGTCAGTAAGAATTTACAGAATGAATGACTGGGATATACTCTTTTATCTATTATATTTATTTAGTAAAGATCCCTAGCACATGTGTGCTAAGTCGCTTCAGTTGTGTCCAACTTTACCCTGCCTAGTTTCTCCTCTGTCCATGGGATTCTCTAGGTAAGAATATTGGAGAGAGTTGCCATGCCCTCCTTCAGGCAACTGCCTGACCCAGGGATCGAACCTGTGTCTCCTCCACTGGCAGGGGGGTTCTTTATCACTAGCACCACCTGGGGAGCCCAAAGATCCCTAGTAGTAGCAACTAAATATTGCTTGTAACATTTATTTTACATAAGACTTAATACATTTTTATCATTATTTAATATATTAATGTTTAAGATGTCACAATTTTTCTTCAAATGATCCTTGTGATTTTTATCAGTAAGAATTCCTTCTTTATAAACTTCTGTCTTAGGTTCTTAAAAGAATGGATCTTGAAAGGTACTCCATTTTATTTTCCACATTTAAAAGCTTCTTTCATCTATGAACTGAAAATGATTTTTCCTTCCCACCATTATAAACAATAATTTTATTAAAATTTACCTTTCTGAAACTTCCAATTCCACACCATTGCTAATCATCATTTATTCTGATAGTGGTAGTCCCCAAACTTCTTTTAGAAAACACTGTATCACAACATACCAAGCAGATACCGATTCACTAAACTGAAAAGTTACAGTTATGTCCATCATATAAATGATGACTGTTAGTAGACTTTTGTTCACTTAGAAACGAGGGTTATTTTTCATTCATTTTAGTAAAAGAAAGGCTATGTATCCCCTTCCATCTGTGATGTTTACATAACTATGTGGTTAAACATTTTTATGTGGCTAAATGCCCAATTCTCCACCTGCCCATGGACCACTCGAAGCTAACTGCATAGAACCTAAAACAGCCATCATAGAAATGTGATGTCGTGAAAATTGCAAGGCTCGATGCCCAGCCAGGATCATTTTCCTCTAGACACTCCTCCTGGGAGGATGGGAATGACATCTTTCTCCTAGCAGTGACAAACAAACTGCCTTATCAGCTGATAAGATCTTCAAATCAGAATACTTGAAAGGGAGGCTGGAGTCCTTCTTCTGAGTGTACCCAGGAAAAAATTATAATAGAAGTCACTGCAGAGACTGAAGTCAATATCACAATCTTGAGGAGGAAATTAACAACAGACTTACCCTGGATTTTTGCCACTTGAAAAATATTTATAGTTATTTAATTTTTAAAATAGCTTATATATTTTAGTAGTAAATTAGGGGAAAGAACATGTCTCATCTAAAAGTAAATCTTTCTGATTTTAGGTTCTTACTGGATTGCATGCTCTGATTCAATGCTTTCATATTATCAGCTGAATAAAGAAAAGTGAGTCTTCAATGAGTTTTTTTTTTAATGTTGACAGATCCAACTTAGAAACAAACTAACTTTATCATTTTTTAAACATCACTTCCCTTAGACAAGATTCACTGTGTCCTACAGAAAAAGTGTAAATGTTTAGTCATCCAAATAGTCTATCATATATATTTTCAAAAATCTAATAAATATGCACATTTCAGAATAAGCTATAAAAGAAACAAATTTTAGTTATTTCTTTCAAAAAGGGATAAAAGTTGATTAAGGAAATCATACTATCATTAAAAAATGTCTCTATGTAACAACTCAATGATATAAAGCGAGAGATAAATAAATCCCTGTGCTGGCCTGACACTAGAATGGAATAGTTGCTAAGGAGAGGAGAGTGCTTAGTTCATGGATGACATCTATTTTAATAATCTTAAATTCAGCTGAAGAAATCAGGGCCATCATTCACTGCATTCAATCTTAAAACGTAAGAATTCTCTTCAGAAAACGAAATTCTTATAAGAACATGACTTTAACAAGGCTTTGCTGCAAATTCTTAAGAACATCTAAGAAAACAGAATAGCAGCAGAAAAAAAACTTCCGTGGTTAGAATTCAGTCTTTTTGCGTGTTTCGATTAGAAGATATTCATTTAATAAATGATACATATTTAAAGTTCAGAAGACAAGTCATCAGTTACCTTAGTAAATAAATATGAGATCCCTGTTTCCCTGCTTTCCTCACACACCTGCTTATGCCTTTCTAAAGTATTGGCTCCAGTTGCCATTTTATCTACACTGTAATCACCATCTACACTGCGCGTTTAAGAGCAGTTAGGAAGCACCTCTGGTTTGAATGGCACCATCTTCCTTTGGGCACTCAGCTGTCCGGACGGCATAGAGCAGACTATCCATAGACCGAGTGCAGGGAGGTTAGATGCCGCCATCCAGGGCACTAGGCTCGCTGTCAGCGTGAGAATGTTCATATGGTGACAGACGCTGTGTGAGGCGCTTGTCACACGTGCTAGTCCTGACACGTTTGTTACTAACCTCTAGAAAATACGGTCACATTCAACTAACATCATTTTGACACCTCTAACTGCAAAAGAAAAACTACCCAAACTATGTCAATCTCAAAAATTGTTAAGTCTGACACAGAATCACAATCTATTATTAATATCTGGCCTTCATCACACTGTCCAGTTATCAAAAGCTACTATGTCCACAGAGACACTCAAGTAAGCTCTGATAAACACTGATTTTGGATTTCAACCTTTATAATTTACTAATTCCACTCCTGTCCAAAGTTAATGAATCATGGATCTGACAAGACACAGATATTCAAATAAAAGGGTATACAGGAGCCAAACACAAAGAGGATAAAACTATTAAGTTTCAGGTCACTTGAAGGACATTAAAATGTAGCCAAATTTGAATTACTTTCTCAGTGCAAACATGTGAAAGGCAGAGAGACAGGTCTGATTGTTTCACTACAATTTGATTCTGTGCTATATTATGAACAGCTACTCCATTTTATTTTGGCTACATAAATATCTTAAGAACTTCATATTTTCCACAGAGGTATAGTAATAATGATATGTTTTAAAGGCTTAATGTCAGTCAGTGTATTTGATTATTTGATATTACACTTTCTTTCTTCCTCCCTATCATCTTATAATGTAATTAAAAAGGAAGCAGGAATCAACAGGCTACTTCACTGCAAAATTTATGACATTTACTTTGAATGAGGAGCAGCTATGAAACTAATTCAGTTTGGCAGAAACTTTACTCAAGGAACATTTAAAATATGCTATTTTAAAATGATGATTATCTATAGCAGAACTATAAAAAACTGAATGTGTTAAACTGATTTTCACACTTAATATTATTTTCTTATCAACATTAAGCATTATAAAAATCTCTTATCTACAAAACCATTCCTTACATTTATCTTATTATAGATGTAAATCATAGACATATAAATTCAAAACTTGGCATTAATTTTGTCCTAGATTCTAAAAGCTCTAAAATTTTAATTCAGATACAATGGTATCTGTGTGTGTATGCTTCTCACACACACACAGTAAGTTAAAGGGAAACTCTTACCATGGGTTTTCTTTTGCCAGTCAGTTCTTCCACGGCTCTCCCGGCAGGGCCTCCTCTGTTGAGCAGACAGCAGCCAAATCACAACATGACTTTTGGATGCTCACGTCTTCAGATGGGAGTTTTCGGCCAATTGCCAGTTGAGAATTTAAACTGAAACTAAATTACCCAAACTTTATTAAATTGTTTCCACACCCACTAACTGATAATGAGTAAAGACTCTAAGCTGGAAAATTAAGTGAGTTGAGTTTGATTCACCTCTTTTCAAGCAGTCATTAACATGTTTAAGAAGAAATGCTAGGATAGAAAATATTATCTACAGAGAACAGTTTTAGGTAAACTTCAATTGTTTCCAAAAAAGTTCCCACAATTATTCTGTAACCCAAGTTAACACATGACAAAGATGGTATTTATTCAATGATGTATCTATAAAACATAGAGTCACAAATTTAAATTCTGTCATTGAATCTACCTGAAAACTAATTATAATATGGAGAAACACTCTGACAATATCATCTATATGTATATAAAGTATTTGTTAAGTTATCACCTACTTGCAGTCCACACCATTAAGAAGTTAAAGGTTACATGCCCTGACTGCAAGCATCATCCTCTGTACTGAGAAGAAAAATGTCTGGCTACCACTTCCAATTACACTGCACCAACAACTCTGCCCCCTTTCTGCACCAGCTGAGGCTCCTTTTCTCTCAATCACTACAGTTGGTCTTTGTAGCACCTGTCAATTATATACGGTCTTCAATCATCGGGCTTTCTGATTAAGTTGTACAGTCTCTCTCTGTTCTGATACTTCTCAAGTATTTGGCATATTACATTGTTCCCACCTGTGGTTAAGATAGTCCCTCAGATCCCCAGGAGCATTTCTGCCTGGTCAGAAGTTGGCCC
This sequence comes from Bos grunniens, assembly GCF_055505025.1. NCBI lineage: Eukaryota > Metazoa > Chordata > Mammalia > Artiodactyla > Bovidae > Bos > Bos grunniens. The sequence continues at coordinate 49,606,598 of NC_141177.1, read as the reverse complement.
ATTCAATAACATTTTTTCCCTGACAATGTAAAGCTTCAGTAAATATACAATAAAGCTAAAATGAAGACAGGAAAGAAAAGGAAAACACTGTCTTACCTTCCCAAGGTATCATATTTACTACTGATTAAAAACAGTTTCTGAATGTCACCTATAACAGGTGCAGACTCAGTGTACATAATTAGACAGTCACGCAGGACTCAGATCAGAATGCTGACCGTGACACACCCCTATCCTCAGATTCCATGCCCGCCCTCCTCTCACACACATGAAGGCAAGTGCACTTGCATCTCTAGCCCACCCACACCCTGAGAGGTTCCTCCCATCAGTAACCTGGTATTATATACAAGGTATCACATACAAGAGAACATAAAGTAAAGGGTCAATTTACAGTTAAACCAGGAGAAACTGACTTCAGAACAAAGCCCAAAGCTTACCAAAACTGCTGTGTCTTAAGAGTTAATCACACTGACCTCAAATAGTTTGATATCCTAGAAAAAGGCTTACTCCATTCTATCCAATAATTTTAATCCCAAATCCTCAGCAGCAATAACACTTAAGAACTATTCAGAGATGAACAGAGTTCTTTCCTGGATAGTAGGAGCTACAACGTTAACCTCCTTTCTCAAGGAGTTTTATAATATAAAACTTTGAACATGGGGGTTGTGGGAGGAGAAGACAGTTCATGATGTATGATTGGTAGATTTCCAAGAGAGAAACAAGCACACAGTGGCAGTTTAAATTGTTTGAATAGATTTGTCACATGTGGGGTGATCTGAGAAGACTTTCTATAAAGATGTATTTTGAAAGCAGAAAATATACAACCATTTTATTATTATTGAGCCTGATGAAGCCCACAGAGCAAAACTTAATTAAATATAGACTATGACTGTGGGAGTATTCATGTCCTTACTCTGGAATAAGATCAAAGATAAATTCCTTAGTCAAATGAAATTGCAGACCATGAGATATTTTAAAAATCAAGCCTTCAGTATAAGAGAAACAATTCTAAACTTGTTCATGTCACTCATCCTAAAGATTCCAATCATCATCGTAGTGATTTAATTTAATTTTTAGTACAAGAGACATAATTCTGAAAAGTTACTACCACAGTAACAAAATCATGAACCAGAAAGCACAGAATGCTTCTTTTGGTGTGAACAACATTATTGATAACGCACCTACATAACAGAGCTAGTTTCATACTCCAGCAATGACGACTTGTCAAGTGTTTGTGTGCCTATATATAATCTTAAATACATTCAACTAGTTCACTTATAACAGTTTTAACATTTAACACCACCCCTCATTTTAATGGAGAAACAGGTCCAGCAGTAATACTACTTGTCCAAAGTTACACAGCTAGATAGCAGCAAAATCAAGACCCCTTAATAACCAATGTTTCTTTTACTATAGTTAAGTAAATAAAGAATTATGCCTAAGAAAGATATAATTTTATTAAAAACATGTAAACCTTTTAACCTCAACATCAAATCTCAAACATACAGATCACTAGCTCCAAAGATGCAAAGACTCAATTCACGAAGTTAGGGGAAGAAGAATGTATGATTAATTTAAACCCCACAGGCATTCAGTCTTATACCCAAATCTTACACACTCAGAACATGAGTTTGAGGAATATATAAAATTTCATCTGAAGTTTCTCTACAGGCCAGTATCATTGATGAACATAGATGCAAAAATCCTCAACAAAATTTTAGCAAACAGAATTCAACAGGACATTAAAAAGCTCAGACACCATGATCAACTTGGGTTTATTCCAGGGATGCAAGGATTCTTCAATATACACAAATCAATCAATGTGATACACCATATTAACAAATTGAAAAATAAAAAACAAATGATCTCAATAGATGCAGAAAAGGTCTTTGACAAAATTCAGCACCCATTTATGATTAAGACTATTCAAAAAATGGGCACAGAAGGAACCTACCTCAACACAGTAAAGGCCATGTATGATAAGCCCACAGCAAACATTATTCTCAGTGGTGAAACACTGAAAGCATTCCCCCTAAGATCAGGAACAAGACAAGGGTGTCCACTTTGATCCCTATATTATTCAACATAGTTTTGGAAGTCCTAGCTACAGCAATCAGAGAAGAAAAGAAATAAAAGGAATCCAGATCAGAAAGGAAGTAAAGCTCTCACTGTTTGCAGATGACATGATACTGTACATAGAAAACCCTAAAGATACTATCAAAAAATTACTAGAGCTAATCAGTGAATTCAGCAAAGTCACAGGATACAAAATCAATACACAGAAATAACTTGCATTCCTATATACTAACAATGAAAAATCAGAAAGAGAAACTAAGGAATCAACCCTATTCACCACTGCAGCAAAAAGAATAAAATATCTAGGAATAAACTTACCTAAGGAGACAAAAGAACTGTACACAGAAAATTTTAAGACACTAATGAAAGAAATCAAAGATGACATAAACAGATGGAGAGATATTCCAAATTCCTGGGTAGGAAGAATAAAGGTAGGAATAAATAAAATTGTCACTGTGAAAATGACAATACTATCACATGCAATCTACAGATTCAATGTGATCCCCATCAAATTACCAATGGCATTTTTCACAGAACTAGAACAAAAAATTTCACAATTCATATGGAGACACAAAAGACCCCGAATAGCAAAAGCAGTCTTGAGAAAGAAGAATGGAGGTGGAGGAATCAACCTTCCTGACTTCAGATTATATGACAAAGGTACAGTCATCAAGACAGTATGGTACTGGCACAAAAACAGAAATACAGACCAAATGGAACAAGACAGAAAGCCCAGAAATAAACCCATGCACCTATGGGTATCTTATTTTTGACAAAAGAGACAAGAATATACAATGGGGCAAAGACAGCCTCTTCAATAAATGGTGCTGGGAAAACTGGACAGCTACATGTAAAAGAATAAAATTAGAACACTTCCTAACACCAGACACAAAGATGAATTAAAAATGGATTAAAGACCTAAATGTATGACTGGAAACAATAAAACTCATAGAGGAAAACATAGGCTCGATGACATAAATCAAAGCAAGATCCTCTATGACCCACCTCCTAGAGTAACAGAAATAAAAATAAAAGTAAACAAGTGGGACCTGATTAAACTTGAAAGCTTTTGCACAGCAAAGGAAATGATCAGCAAGGTGATAAGACAACTCTCAGAATGGGAGAAAATAATAGCAAATGAAACAACTGACTAAGGATTAATTTCCAAAATATACAAGGAACTCATACAACTCAATACCAGAAAAACAAACAACCCAATCAAAAAGTGGGAAAAAGACCTAAACAGACATTTCTCCGAAGAAGACATACAAATGGCTAACAAACACATGAAAAGATGCTCAACATAGCTCATTATTAGAGAAATGCAAATAAAAATTGCAGTGAGATATCACCTCACACTGGTCAGAATGGCCATCAGAGTATTACTCAGCCATTAAAAAGAATACATTTGAATCAGTTCTAATGAGGTGGATGGAACTGGAGCCTATTATACAGAGTGAAGTAAGCCAGAAAGAAGAACACCAATACAGTATACTAATGCATATATATGGAATTTAGAAAGATGGTAACAATAACCCTGTATACGAGACAGCAAAAGAGACACAGATGTGTATAGTACAGTCTTTTGGACTCTGTGGGAGAGGGAGAGGGTGGGATGATTTGGGAGAATGGCATTGAAACATGTATAATATCATATATGAAACGAGTCGCCAGTCCAGGTTCGATGCACGATACTGGATGCTTGGGGCTGGTGCACTGGGATGACCCAGAGGGATGGTATGGGGATGGAGGAGGGAGGAGGGTTCAGGATGGGGAACACATGTATACCTGTGGCGAATTTATTTTGATATATGGCAAAACCAATACAATATTGTAAAGTTAAAAAATAAAATTAAATTTAAAAAAAGTCTACAAACAATAAATGCTGGAGAGGGTGTGGAGAAAAGGGAATGCTCTTGTACTGTTGGTGGGAATGTAAATTGATATAGCCACTATGGAAGACAGTATGGAGATTCCTTAAAAAAAAAAAACTAAAAATAAAACTACCAGCAATCCCACTCCTAGGCATATATACTGAGGAAACCAAAACTGAAAAAGACACATGTATCCCATTGTTCATTGCAGTACGATTTACAATAGCTAGAACGTGGAAGCAACCTAGATGTCCATCGACAGACAAATGGATAAAGAAGTTGTGGTACATATACACAATGGAACATTACTCAGCCATAAAAAGGAATGCATTTGAGTCAGTTCTGATGAGGTGGATTAACCTAGAGCCTATTATACAGAGTGAAGTGAGTCAGAAAGAGAAAGATAAATATCGTATACTGATGTATATATACAGAATCCAGAAAAATTGTACTGAAGAATTTATTTGCAGGGCGGCAATGGAGAAACAGACGTCAGAGAATAGATTTATGGACATGGGGAGAGGGGAGGAGAGGGTGAGATGTATGGCAAGATTAACATGGAAACTTACATTACCATGTGTAACACAGATAGTAAATGGGAATTTGCAGTGTGTCTCTAAACCCAAACAGGGGCTCTGTATTAAGCTAAAGGAGTGGGATGGGGAGGGAGATAGGAGGGAGGTTAAAAAGGGAAGGGATATATGTATACCTATGGCTGATTCTCTGTGAACTCCGGGAGTTGGTGTTGGACAGGGAGGCCTGGCGTGCTGCAATTCATGGGGTTGCAAAGAGTCGGACACGACTGAGCGACTGATCTGATTTGATCTGATCTGATGGCTGATTCATGTTGACATTTGACAGAAAACAACAAAATTCTGTAAAGCAATTATCTTTCAATTAGTAAATAAATTTAAAAAAATTACACACACACACAAAGTCTCTAATACAAAAGTCAATTTTGTAGATTTTCCCGTGGCATCACATCTATTTTTATTTTACCTCCTGGCGTTCTTTTTATCTAGTTTTTCTTAGGACTGTCTAGCAATTAAACCATGCTACATGGATGGATAGCATTAGAAATTAAAGTCTTATCTTGATTGCTTGATATAACTCATCTTGACTATATATAAACTGACAGTAAGAAAAGTTCAGAAAATTTGTAAATGAGAAATATAAAAATAGTCAAAACTGCTTACATTTAGTTATAAGGATAAAAGTTGGCACTAACTCAATTTAGATTTGTCTACTCAGTCATAATTCATAAGATGTTTCCAGTCAAACACAACACATTTTTTTAGTTCAGTTAGTCTCCAAAGTCAGAGCACTCATTAGGTAACACCGAAAATCATTCACTAAAATTCTCAGAACAGGCAACGACACCAACATATTAGCGCCTCCCACCACCACAACCACATGCTTACCCAGACCACAGCCAGAGAGCATGAAATAATCTCACCTAACTTATTATTAATAAATATAATTTATTAAAAATAGAATATTTCTGAATATAAAATCAAGATTTATGCTATTTAAGCAAAAAATATGTGCTTAAGCAGTCTTATATTCCATTTGGTCACAAAGTAACATCTCTATATATTATATGTCTACTGCATATATATATATGTACACACATGTGTATACATACACATGCATGTAGTTATTTATACTAAAGAGCAGTCCTCTTAAAATCATGTGTTTATTAGAATGTGTAATTTTTTAAAATTTTCCTCAATGTACGAAGTTGTGTGTGTGTCTACTTTTTTACCAAGAATTGTAAAATATAGGGTGTCCATATTTAGATCTGCCTGTTGAAGTATTCTACAGAGCTGGTGTATTGATTTGACAACATACATAAGAAGAAATAGTTTCTTTATACCACATGATTCACAGCAACCCTTGAGAAAGTAGGATTTTTAAAATTAGCCAAAGAAATATGCCTCATCCTTTTCATAAATTTACTATATTTACAAGAAAGTTATTCGGGGGCAAGTTATTTACCTCTACGGAGAAGGCAATGGCAACCCACTCCAGTACTCTTGCCTGGAAAATCCCATGGATGGAGGGGCCTGGTAGGCTGCAGTCCATGGGGTTGCTAGGAGTCAGACACGACTGAGCGACTTCACTTTCTCTTTTCACTTTCATGCATTGGAGCAGGAAATGTCAACCCACTCCAGTGTTCTTGCCTGGAGAATCCCAGGGACGGGGAGCCTGGTGGGCTGCCGTCTATGGGGTCACACAGAGTCGGATACGACTGAAGCGACTTAGCAGCAGCAGCAGTTTCTCCAGTGAAAAATGAAGGTAACAACAGCAACTCAGCTCACAGGCTTGCTGTGAACACAAGGTAAGTTAACAGCTGTCCACTGGCTGGAGGAGTGGGCCAGACACACACCAGTTTTCAGAGCGGTCACAGTCATGACCACAACCACCACCACCTTTGAAAGCACCTCAAAGGGGTCTTAGTAAAAACGCAGAGTAAACCCCACTCCCAGAGATTCTATTTCAATATCACACCCGAAGTGTAAAAATAATGTATTAAAGAGAAAGCAAAGAAATATGCAAAACACTGCACCAACACAGCCTTATGCATACAGTACCAAGTAGCAAAACACTTAGAAAAAGCTACACCTTCCAAAGTCCAACAATAGCTTTATTTTCTTCTCTAAAACACACACGAACCATCCCCAAAGCCAAGAGCTATTTTCCAAAGAGCCAACTAACCCTACAGGTAGACAGGAACGCAGAAGCAAGTAAGGGGTCCTGGCTTGAACAACATTTAAAGAAGCTTAAACACACCAGTCCTTCTTGGCTACAGGGTAGCAAGCAATTCTGCAAAAACTCTTGTGAGTAAAGCAATTACCAAACATTTACCCACTCACTCTAAGTGGGATTCTCTGCTAAATGTCGAGGGGGATAGAAGCATGAAGTATGAAACGTTATGGAATCTCATCATGAAAACAGCCTCTCAGCTTCTTCCAAGCATCACAGAAGTCCTGCTCCAGCTCATGAGTAGTATGTGCTAGGAACTCAGACAAAGGATTCAAGTTAGGGTTGATTAGGAAGCCTTCACAGAAGAAAAAGGTCTTTGCTAGACCTTAGAACAAACAAGATTTTTATAGGTAGAGATAAACTGAATTTCAGGCTGAAGAAAACAGCATGAGCAGGAAGCAGAACCTTGGAAAACTCCCTCTCCCAGGAGAGCACATGCACTGCAGAGCACCCACACTGCGTCCAGGAAGGGCAAGCAATCATCTCATGTTCTCTGCTCAGAAACCCAAGCAATCCTTCAGAAAGCCCGATTTGACAAGGGTGTGCCTAACAGGGTGTGTTAGGACAGTCCAACCCTGGCTTTGAAAAGGGACAGAGACAGGAATCCAAAGGATCATTTTAATCCATCATTCAGCGGTGAGGAACAAAACAGGTATCAAAGATGATTCAAGTTTTAGGGCTGGTTTTTTCCAGAAACTCTCTATTCCACCCTGCCAGCTCAGGATGAAGGAGGTGGTAGACAGCCGAAGCTGCTGAAAGGGGACATGGGGTGGTCTTGGCATTAGGCAATGAGGACCACCCCGTGGCACAAAAGGCAGAGGGTAACCCTGGCAAAGACTAGGCAGTGTGAGCCTGTCTACTGGAGCCAAACACTCACAGCTGTTTTTTCTTGATGACACTTCAAAAGGCCTTAAGGGTGTGACTCAGAAAGAAAGAAAGAAAGAACAAAACAGTTTAACACTTGGAAAGCCTAAAAATGACAATGACTGGTCAAAAGATGACGTTCCCTGTATTTAGTAGGATGTACAAATGCATTTTAATATGGTTTATAACGTATTCACAAATTCAACCTGTCCAACAAAAAGAATCAACAATAAAACTTTTATTCAGTACAAATAAAGGTATCAAGTACTTGCAAACAAAAAAAAAATAAAGCTCATTTATTTCATTGAAAGAACCTTTGCTTTTTTGATTAGTTTCACCTTTAAATATCACATTGTTCTTACGTGTAAGAAGAATTTAAGTCATATTTGCTTCTCATTTAAACCCTGCCTCTACCCACCTGGCACCCTGGCCTTTCTTGGAAAGTTGCTCATAGGCAATGTTCATAGACTTCCCTTATGTCGCGTGCCCCGATCTTAGCCAAGCAGGTCGCATCACTGAGATGGCTCCTCAGAAGCAAAGGCCACACTGTTTTCAGCTTGGCCCACGAAAGCTCAATGACACTAAATGTGTGCTTATGAAATGAATGATATCCCCTAACCCAATGTGCACACAAATTAAATAAAAGCTATGCCAAATTATAGGATTTTGTAACAATAAACACGTGATTTCCTAGGGCACCCATACAGTACCGTTCAGGTTGCTGATGGCCCTGCAACAGCACCGCACTCACAAGCTCATGAACTCTTTGGAGATATTAATAAAACATTTCAACACAATTAGTTTTGCTGGCTGAAAAAAGGTGCTTTTCACATTTCACTAAATATATTTTTCTTGCATCTGAATTTGCATTTTCAGTCTTCAAAAATAGTCCACATTTTGTTCATTTGCTCAAAATTAATTTACAATATCTTGTCATATACCCTTTATTAGAACAGGCTTATGGACTCTGTGGGAGAGGGAGAGGGTGGGAAGATTTGGGAGAATGGCATTGAAACATGTGAAATGTCATGTATGAAACAAGATGCCAGTCCAGGTTCAATGCACGATGCTGGATGCTTGGGGCTGGTGCACTGGGACGACCCAGAGGGATGGTATGGGGAGGGAGGAGGGTTCAGGATGGAGAACACATGAGAAATAAAGGAATAAAAAATTTAAAAATAAATAAATAAATAAATAAAATAAAAAGTTAAAGCAATATTAAAAGCTACCATTTAAAAGCTATCATATTTTAGGGATAGTCACACATGCTGCTGCTGCTAAGTTGCTTCAGTCGTGTCTGACTCTGTGCGACCCCATAGACGGCAGCCCACCAGTCACACATGGTATCATACTAAAATAGGCAAATGTCAGTTCCAAAGCAAACAGGTCACTTATCTTAAAACATAAGGAAAAACTAGCATCTGTTAACCTCTCTCCTGTACCCGATTTAAGATCCTCACTCAAACCCTGGGAGGCAGATGGGGCACAGCCACTTTATAGCTGTCGGCGTGCTCTAGGCCCCAGAGCTCCTAAATGACCCGTCACAATCCCCATGTCATCTGTCTATGCTCCTCCTTTTTACAGTAACTCTGGAAAACTGTCAGTACCATTTTTTTTTTTTTTAAAGGGCAAGGGAATAGGGGGTAGGCAGGACAGGGAGGGGCAGTAGGTGATAAAGGTAAATACTGTGAAGCCCCACCACTCTCCTGGAAGTGCTCTGCAAGAGAACCTGCTTTTCCTCACTTTGTTCATAGGCAGCCTTCCCCGCATGCCAGCAGCCATATGAATTCATATCATGCCTTGAAAAATGGAAACAGCATTTTCAAAAACTCAAGGAAACAGAGTCTACTGAGAACTGTTTTTTGTGAGGACAGATGGCCCTATGATATACACACACCCCAATAACCCCTGAAGATATTAACAATAGTCACCAACGATCCAGAGTTCTTATATATATATGACTTTTAAGAATTTTACTCTAAGAAAGGTCGAGATGAAATGTTCAAGCAACCAAAGAAGGCAAGCGTTTATTATCTGGAAAACTTACTGATTGCATGTCTAATGATTCTAGATTAATAAATTACTAATTTATCTACAAACTTTCAAGAGGTATTTATGCTATCATTTTATACTTTCACAAGAGGATACTGCAGTGTGAAATCAGCCACTATAAATTTAGTGGAAAACACCAATTATTACAATTTCCAAATAGTATAAAGTTTTTAATTTTAAGAAAAAGAAATCCACAGGCCCCTTTTTAACACAAGCTGGCAGTAAACCACACCCCTGTCAAAGTTTACAAAAAAAGTATCTCAGAATAGAATAGCCTACAGTACTTCAAAAGTGAGGGTGAAGCTGCTGTTTCAGTTTACTCCCCTCTTCCCTCCCGCTTCCTGTATCTCTGCATACTGACAGTTAAGATTTCCCATTTACTTGAAGATGCTGCTGTACCATCTAGTACAACACAGTGAAATGGGTTTACATTTCAAGTGTCCATAGGGTCTTAGGAGTTTTGAGGTTCTCAATACCAAACTGCATGCAGGTTAGATCTTTAAGAAATGCTACAGCTTTGGGGCCACAACACAGTTTGTCTAGCATTTTAAACAGGATTTCACATGATCATTAGCATGGCAGTACACAATTCAACATGTGTGACCCTTTGTACAGCAACAACTTTTAAACACAATGGTCAAGAATAGTCATTTATTTGCTTTGTTACCTTGATTGAGAGGGAAAAATTCACAAGACGACCTATTCTATACAAAGAATTTATATAACACTGAAAAATTAGCAAATGAAGTTTAGTTGAAGGGGAACCAAATAATGAAAAGTCACAGCCCGGTCAAACAGAGAAGCAAGCTGGCAACCAAAAGGCATCAACCATTTTGGCCTAGATTTGCTTGTAATGACTGTGTGACCCAGATACTGAAATATTTGGCCAATACTTAGAAATCTAAAAACTGAAATAAATGAACTATATGGTCAGCTGGTTAAATATTTTAGTCAAAACAACAGGTACTTAAGATAGCATTTTCTACACAAAGACTTTTTATAATTTTAAAAATAAGTATTTTTTGCTTTGTAAATAATTTCAATAAATTATAATTCACTTTTCTAATCAGATAATAAGGATGATACTCTTTACTGGAGATTATGGTACAAAAATTCTTTGAAGAGCAGAATGAGAATATACATTTTTAAAAGTAAAGCTTATTTACAGATATGTAACCTAACCTTGCTACATTTATGATCAACATAATAACTTTTTCTACAATGAGATGTCTATTAAGTGACAAGGGAATTTTTGGGAAAAAAAAAAAATCTTCCACCAGAAGCTATAAAGATTAATATTCTTTTTTAGAGGCAAAATCAGACTAATTTGAAAACTGGCAGTTAGGAAACTAGTAAGTGCCTGGCTTTATTTAAATACTTTTAGAAAATTACAAAATTAGTTTTACCTATTCCTGGCTTTTAAAGAAAAGTGGTATATACACTTTTTTATATTTTCTTAACTGCTTACAATAACTGTATTATATGTGTTATTGAGAGAAGAGGATTTAAAACATCAGAATGTAAAATGCAAAAACAATTTCTGATCTGATCTCTTCCTGATCATGAATGTAAAAGTCAAATAATGCTTTTAAGACAGTAATGCTTTCAAGGATCCATGACCTACTCCTATGGGTCTTAGAGTCAGAGTTCTCTCTGACACCAGCTGTGTCTTGTTTCTGTCGTCCTTTGCTGGGAACTGGTTAAGAGAGAACCACCAAATGCCCACCTACAGCACCTGGGCTCCCTGCTCCCCGCACACTTTCATCCACTCTTGAGCTCCCAGCCACGCACATACAGACAGCTGAAGTTGCCAGAGGTAAGCTCTGAGGCACAAATTATTCCGGGGACAGTGAATCTCTCTTTAAACTAAAAATAACACCTAGGTAGTTATATATTTCTTATGTAAAAAAAATCCTTCATTTCCTCTCTCCTTTTCTTTTTTCCTTCCTTCTTTTGATTTTTGCTTTACCTATAAATAATTCTGATCTTTTATCTTCATATTGTGTGATATGACGTACTAGTCACCCCTCTCCCACTTAGAGGAGCACAAACTCTCTAGAACTCCAGTCTCCAGGTCGTCTCCCTAAATACTCTCACTCCTCGTGTCAGGGCTCTTACAGGTATCTGGTGACGCGACCCCTGATACAACAGACAGCAGCCCTAAGAACACAGAAGACACTGCTGGCTTAAAAAATACAGCAGTAGATGAGGCATTCAGGGAACTGTGCTTCTAAAACGTCCCCCTCCTGAATCTTCTAATTTAACTAGGAAACTATTTCTAGAACCAGTGAGCCAACTGTAAATTCTTATCATTACAAAGGAAAAGTGTTTCTTAATAATATACTATTGAAACAACATGGTTTAGATCTAAGTTTCCACCAATCAATCTAGAATGTGCTGTGTGCTTGCCAAGTTGCTTTAGTTGTGTCTGACTCTCTGCAACCCCATGGACTGTAGCCTGCCAAGCTCCTCTGTCCATGGGATTTCCCAGACAAGAACAATGGATTGGGTTGCCATTTCTTTCTACAAGGGATCTTCCCAACCCAGGGATTCCACCTGTGTCTCTTATGTCTCCTGCTTTGGCAGGTGGGTTCTTTACCACTAGCGCCACCTGGGAAGCCCCAATCAAGAACACTAAGATCCAGTCTTTTGGACTCTGTGGGAGAGGGCAAGGGTGGGATGATTTGGGAGAATGGCATTGAAACACGTATATTACTATATGTGAAACGAATCGCCAGTCCAGGTTCGATGCATGATACAGGATGCTTGGGGCTGGAGCACTGGGATGACCCAGAGGGATGCTATGGGGAGGGACGTGGGAGGGGGATTCAGGATGGGGAACACGTGTATACCCATGGCGGATTCATGTCGATGTATGGCAAAACCAATACAATATTGTAATCAGCCTCCAATTAAAATAAATAAATTTATATTAAAAAAGAATAGTAAGATCCTAAATACTCAGTCACCTTTCAAATCTGATGTTGATTAATAAACAGTGTGAGCAAAGGAACAGGTACCAAATGAGCACACATCATGCATGTACAGACTTGTCTACAAGCTTTACCATATAACTTAAGATGCAAATTCTTTTACAACTAAGTTCTCCCTAGAATTCTTAATGGAATCCAACAAACGATACCATTAGCTCAATACACAAATTATTTTTTAAGGAGCAAGCTTTCTAAGTTATTCTATATAATAGTCATTGCCTAACATTAAGCCCAGGCTACTAAGAGGATTCTGGAGATGCTCTTGTAGTCGAGTTCTACAGATGGAACGACGACAAGACTGGTGTTATATTTCTGTCAAATCCCTTGTTCACCTCCCAAATTTCAAATCTATCCAACTCAGCTGCTGAATCCATCATCTCCAACCTGATCCACAGAAACAGCTTCTGACAACAGGCCTCTACATTCACTGCAGTCAGATTCATGGTTTCCAGATGAAAACAAATCACATTACATCTCCGTTACAACCTTCCCATGACTTCCATATTCTTTAGGATAAAGGTCGAACTCCTGAACAAAATCGGGTAATCTGTTTCCTGAATTCCTCTCCACTGTCACTTCTCTTCCTTCTCAATGCCAGCCACCCTGGAATCCTTTAACATCTTTCTCTTGCTTTTACAGAGACTATTTCTGCTGCCTGCCGTGCTCTTTGACTCATGGATTCCAAACAACCTCAGCCTAAAAATTAACTTCTTTTGTCCTTCCCTGACTTGCCCATTAGTGCTGCCCACCAGTACAGGGCTGGGTTCGGTCTACCCATTGCTGCTGCTGCTTTTAAGTCACTTCAGTCGAATCCGACTCTGTGCGACCCCACAGATGGCAGCCCACCAGGCTCCGCCGTCCCTGGGATTCTCCAGGCAAGAATACTGGAGTGGGTTGGCATTTCCTTCTCCAACACATGAAAGTTAAAAGTGAAAATGAAGTTGCTCAGTCGTGTTTGACTCCTAGCGACTCCATGGACTGCAGCCTACCAGGCTCCTCCGTCCATGGGATTTTCCAGCCAAGAGTACTGGAGTGGGGTGCCATCGCCTTCTCCGAGGTCTACCTGTTACATACTCTCATATCACCTTATGACTTTCTTCTCCCTTAATGTTCATATGAGTTGTAGTTGTTTAGTTTCCAGTGTTTCCCAAAGTTTCTGGTTTTACAAGGATACAGAACTTATTTACTGTTTTACAATATCATTTAACATAATGCCCAGCACACAATAAGAACATTTAGTAAATATTTGTTGAGTAAATGAATCTCAATTAAAGGTGCAAAAGGTAGCACAGTAGACAGTACACACATCTGGACATCCTGAAGACCTGGTTTATAATCCCATAGCAACCACTTACTGTGTGACTTTAAGTCTCAAGATTCTTGACCTTAATAATAACAGTATCTAATACCTGCTATGTCTTCCCTATGTAGTTGGAGGGAGGAAAAAACTATAGTCTGTTTTCTTCTATGATGTATTCGAGAATACATGTACACTGGTGACTTCCCTGCCCTTCCAGTGGTTAAGACTCCATGCTCCCAATGCAGGAGGCATGGGTTCAATCCCTGGTTGGGGAACTAAGACCCCGCATGCTGCAAGGCACAGCCAAAAATACATAAATGTATATTTTTAGTATTTTTCACTTTAACATTTTTCAAATAAAGAGGAGTCTTCCAGTAGAAATCAGAAGAACCTTGCAGTCATTACACACGGCATCACATCTTGTCACTGCCTATCCCTGTGTAAACTTGGACATGATTAAGTGTACCTTTTATCACCCCAATTATCTGCATTGCTAGAGCCATATAGAGGTGAATTTTAACTTAATGTTAAGTCCCTAATTACCTCTTAAAATGTCTTTATAAAGAACTCTATAATGCAGCACTGAAATAAAAAGTTACTACACATGCACAGCTGCCTGTAATATGTGGCTAATTTATGTTTAGTGAAGATTTACTAAGTGATAATTCTGAGCAGGTAACAAATACTTGTCTGTGAAATTCTCCTGGATAACTTTCAAGAGAATTTACTTAACTTTTAGTGATGTGTAATGTAACTAGTTAAAAAAAAAAAAAGCTACAAGCTTAAACAGGAGATGGAAACCAAGCCAAAGGAACTCCTTGATGTGCCTCAGAATTATAGTGTCAGTGCAAAAAGTGCTCAAGGTCAAGAACAGCATGCCTATGGCTGAAAGAAATTCAGAATAATCCTTCAATGGAACACTCCTCCTGCCTCCAAAATAAGTGCTTGATTTTTCCAAAAGGAGAGGAAAAAAGTATTAAATCTATAAAATTAAAAACAAACAAAAAAATAAAATAAAATAAATGTAAAAAAAAAAATCAAAGGATATGTCTTTCAACTGCTATCTCTTAGGATCAAGAAAACATAGTACCATGTACAAACATGCTCTGCAAATTAAGTGCTATGCATACAGGTAATTTTAAAGGCGGGCTTCCCGGGTGGCTCCGTGGTAAAAGAATGTGCCTGCCAATGCAGGAGACAAAGGAACACGAGTTCAACCCCTGAGCTGGGAAGATCCCCGGAGGAGGAAATAGCAACCCACTCCAGTATGTGTACAAAGAGCCCTGCTTTCCATAAAACTTAAAAGCTTCTCTCAAAAAGCACATATAAAGTCCATGTTTAAAAATAAGAAAATGAACAAGATTCCAATGTCACTGACTTTGTTTTAGAGGAAATAAAATGCTCCCCCTAACTTTCAAAAGACAAATGCACTTGACAAAACTAAGTCCCCTTCTTCTGCCCTGTTCTTCACCTTCAGCACTTCCCACATAATCCATCACACCATTATATGTTCAACTCTTTAACATATGCTCCTGGGAAACCTATTCTAACATCTAATCATTATTACTGTCCAAAAGTTCTTTCTTACATCTATCTTCATTTTTCCAATTGTCTATTATATTTAATATAGTATTTTATTTGGTTTTGTCTTTGAAGACATTATTTAAAGGCAAATCAGTATCCTCCGCAATCTGATCTTGAAGAGCAAAGCAGGACATGAACTTTCACTTATTTATGGTGACCAAAACTCTGTAATGACAATATAACAGATTGGTGGCACTGGTGACTCCTAAGACAAGAACAAACAGCAGCTGATTCAAATGGAGTCGAACCTTTGGTTGTTAGTACCATGGCTATTAATCCATGTAAGTATTCTGTATCCACACCCTCCTTATAAATGGCTGCTGGAAAATTACATCTCTCTTCAGACTTCTTCTTCTGATTTTGTTTGGCGATCCCTACAGCAAGGGACTTGTAAATCAGATCATAAACAAATTCTGGAGGGTGACCTGAAAAAGGGACTTTCCTGGGAAAGTCACATAACTTCTCTGCAAAATGGCAGGCTGGGTGGAACACAGAACTTTGGCAGATGAAAATGGTCAGCTGATTTATTTAGACATTTCTACTGTTCAGCAGCTCACTACATGGTAAACAGCCTATACAGAGCCATTTACAAAGAATCTTTGCATGGAGTAGAGGCTTAAAATTAGAAGATCTATAAATTATATGGCTATTGTCAACTTTACTCAGATTAGAAGTATCAAAATGCCTTGGTAAGACTAATAAGACTTTAGATGAATTATCATTTGTCATTAAGAACACACTTCTAAGTACTTCTAGTACTATCTCAGATACAAATACTAAGCAAACATGCAAGACACGAGAGGAACGGACAGGAGTAGCTGGCGCTCCAGCACGAGGCCACACGCCCTATCATCTCATCTGTCAGGTCATCCTGTAGGGCTGACATTACTATTGTTTGGCTGAGAAAACGGCAGCTAATAGCTCTTAAGTGACTCCAGTGTGGAGCTAGCACACGATCCTCATATGCCTGATGACACCATCTTGTGAAACGTGTAACCACTACCATCTGTGTCCAGCCAAAAACTCCATTCCTCTGCAGCAGTTAAAGTTTCCCAAGATAGCTGCAACCACACATCTCATCCCATCTGCTCTTTTAGTGTCATCTCCCCCATCAAGAAGTGAAGCCTACCTCCCGCCACCTCGCGCCCCACCCTCCCCGCAACCAGTTGTGACCAGTTTTGACCAACAGAATGGGCAGAAGTGACTCTGAGTCTCTCCAGAGTCTGGGCCTTAAAAGAGCTACGGCTTTTGCCTTCACTTTCTGGAGACTTCCTTCTTGGGATCCAGCTATAAAGTGGGAGGAAGCCCAGTCAAGTCCACAGAGAAGCACTTAAGGAGAACCCAGCCCCCACGGGGCCTGCCCCAGCTGCATCCTATATTCCTGCCATCCTTCTGAGCACCCTGACCATGAGCACATGATGCAGAAGACACAGCCAGGCAACCCTTGGGATGATGAGAAATTAAAATCGACTGTTGCTTTAAAGCACTAAAGCCTTGGGGCAGTTTGTTATGCAGCAACAGGTAAGTGACACGGTCACTTTCCCCCTCAGAAACGCACTTCAACAATACAGTATCAGCACGAAAGAGGCCAATAAAACCCCCAAGATATGTGGTCTCCGTGACTACTGAAACACAATTGTGAAAAACCTAGTACAGTCTAAGTTTTACTACCCTGTTGGTCCAGTGGTTAAGACTTCACCTTCCAATGCAGGGGGTGCAGGTCCGATCCCTGGTCCCACATGCCTCATAGCAAAAAAGCCAAAACATAAAACAGAAGCAATATTGTAACAAATACAATAAAGACTTTACAAATGGTCCACATAAAAAAAATCTTAAAAAGAATTACTAAGGATTAAAACTAATTTCGATTAAAAAAATCAACATCGTTCAGCACTTAAAATCACAATGTGTCATAAAATCACCAAGTGTCATAATATCACAATGACTATTTATGAAGTTAATATTAAGTGAATCACTGAGTCTTAAATAAGGTGTCACCTGAGGTTTGAAAAAGGCAAATAGGTAACATACCAAAGCAGAGCATCTAAATCAGATTTATTAGCCTATGTATTAAAGACTGCCATATGAAGAGCACACAATATACACACTGACCTATACTAATCACAATATTTATCTTACTTAAAAACTTATTCAAGGATAAACATTATATTGGTGAAGTATCTGTACACTAGAGAAGCAGCAAAATATCAATAAATATTTCCAATTGATAGAAGTTTGGATTACAGTCTAGTATTTTAAATTTCTATCACATAAGTGTAGAAAAGGTATTATTATATCATGAAATGTGCTGAATACACACAAGTTTCAAGAAATATTTTTAGATAATCTCTTAAGATATCCAGATACTAATTTGTTACAAAAAACAAGGATGCAGTCGATTTATGAAAGATAACCACCATCTTCAGCTGTGTCACTCTTCAAGAGATTATTGGGCTGAGAGAAATTGCTTTGATTCAATAAAACATGAGTCTCTTATGACTTAAATAGCAAAGAAAATAACCTGGCCTAATTCCTACTTTGGTGCTATAATAAAAGGTAGAAAAATAGAACTTCACATAAATATATAATATTATCTTCATAATTTTTAGAAAATAAAAATTCCCAAATGGCCTGTAAAGGATTAAAAAATGCTCATGTTTTACCATACTAACTCTGGCAATGTCATAGTCATAATTAAAAGGTTTCTGAAAAACCAGAAGAAATGCAATGATTTCCTCAATTTAAAATTCAATTTTGTCTTGAGGCAAACACTGTGAAAGATACTATAGCCAAAAAGAAGAAAATATTTTGCTAAAGAAAATTCCCCGGGAAACTTCACCCAGGACAGGGCCTGACAATGTGTAACTACTCTGCCCCTTTCTAGGCGCTGCTGGACACACATTTAACACAGAACCCCCCCCCGCCCACAACAACTCTGGTGACCCCAGTTATGCAGCTACATCCAGGCTGCAACCATGCTGCAGCCCTTGCACATTCACACAAAGTTACTCTTTGGCTGTAAAGGATCCTTTTAAAAGAGAGAAAGCGAATAATGGGGGAGAAAGGAACTGGGGAGAAAGAAAAAGCCGCTTTTGTGCCATATGAATTATTTATTCAGTCCAGCAATGAACTCACTATTTCTACCTCTAACAATCCATCAGGGAACTCTAAATAGTGAACTCAAAGACTAACAAAGTTTAAAAACTATCACTATTGAGCAAACTTCTGATTTTTTTCCTACATGAAAACACTTTTAACACTGTAAATTAATTCATAAATTTCTAATTTATAAATTTAAAAACCAGACCAAAAGTGTCAATTTTAAATTGACAGACCAATAAATCAGCTAATAACTTTCATCACAGGATATTATAAACAATTTTTTGTTATTCTTAGTTTAGAAAGCTGATTACAAAATGCTCACTTATCAACCTTTTAATTTTTATCATTATTTGTGTCTGTTCAATATTTAAATGTCTTACACTGGTCCAAGGAAACCCCTCCCCACTGGTGACAGGTCCATAGAGATTAATTCTACAGACGTCTCTCAAAGGCAGTCCTGCTCCTGAAGAGCCAGCCAGGCTACGGTCAGGTTTCCCTCACAACCATTCATGACGTCTGGTTGTCTGAATTATTCACAGAGATTAAGTCTTCTTTGAATAAAAGCAGAGTTAAGGTGCTGCTGCTTGAAAAGAGAAATAACCAAGTTTATTCTATGCCCAGGTCTCCTTCTACATATTTGAGATGATAAACAACTTTTGTTTCCTTTATCATCACAGAATAATTTACTCTAAAAACATGAAGATATTTTGCCTTTTGTGTGAGTATCTGAATCTTTAATAAACTTTTTTTCCCTTGGATTGGATCTTTTGTAATCTACAGTCCACATAGGACACAACTTCTGAAAAATCACATACATGTTTCCTTATACTTCCGTTCTCTACTTGAAATTATTTGAAAATCCTTGTCTCCAGAGAAGCTGTCTTCATGGTACAGTTTGACTGGACCCTGTTTTTCTTCTCAGGTAAACCCCTGAACAGAGTCAGACGTCTTGCTCCTCTGGCCCGGCGCCCTCCCTCTGCCATCGGATTCTCCTGCTTCTGCCTTCCTTCCTGACAAATCACCTGGCAAAACGCCAGCACTCATCCTCCTTGCTCAAATCCACTTTTAAAAAGGATGCGAAGAGCTGGGAGAGTACTTAGAATTCATCTAAGGTTATGGTGAGGAAACCAAGGGCCACACAATTTATGTGATTAACCCGGATATCTACAATTAGTACATGGTATGGCAGAGACTAGAAACCATGTTTCCAGACACCATCTGGTGCTCTGTGTTCTAACCTCCCAAGAGGACACGGGAATTCATGCTGGAGAATATAAACTGATAAGGGCTTTTGGAAACAGCACCAGCAATATGTATTAGGAAGCTTAAATGGGTTTGCCCAATCATTCCACTTCTGGGACTCTATCCTAGGATAAACTGTCAGAAAAACTTGATGTACGGCTATTCATGTTATAAAAAAAATTTAATAACATATGTCCAATGATAAGAGGGGATAGTATATCCACTAAAAGAACTATAATGGAGTAATTTCAATTGTTTATGAAAGTTTTATAAATTTTATAAAAGGAATTTTCCTATGTTAAGTAATGGTGTGTGTGTGCAGGGGACAAGTTAAAAGCCCACGAAGGTATGCAAAATGAATGTTTTCCATCAAATGAATCCTTAGCTTTTCATTGAGTGAGATTCTACTAAATTAAGACTGATAGAAATAAGAATCTTATTTTAGTAAGAGGAGATTACAGAAGAGAGAGTGATCTTAGCCTCTAAGAAATATACACGCTTTTTTAAAATCAGCATTTCACAATTCAGTTCCTTTCTCTAGAACTTTATAAGGACTAAAAACCTGCTCTCATAATCACTTTAGAGTAGAAATAAAGTGAATTTCCTAAACCCCAAATAAAACCTCAAGACCTTCCTTATCTAAAGCTCAACTGCATTTTACTTAAAACTGGAATACTAAGTGTTTTGAGAATTTTTAAAGTCCTCTTTCAAAGCATCTAATCTCACTTATCAAAGCTTCAAACAATCCTCAGTAGTTAGAGGCCTTTCAAAATTCACACTCTTTAAATTCTGTAAATCTTGTCTAATCTTAACTCCAAGGAAAAGGGTTGAATGAGCAAAAGTAGTGTTAGGGTAGAAAGATATTTTGTGCATTTATTAAATGAGAAATGCAGAAAAATGTGCAAAGGACATTCATTATTTAAGATTCAAAGTTCTGATAACACATTTATTCAGTAACCTATCCTGAAAGAAGACCTGATAACTGACATCATTAAACATGCATGGTTATATTAATGCCTGAAAGACAGAAACAGACTTTGTGTAAGTTGACAAGATTTATTAAGTTCCTTTTTACACAATAAAGAATAGCCAGACAAAAAGATACTGAATTTAAAAAAACAAAACAAAACAGGATTTGTCTATTTTGGTTACTATTTCATTCCTCTGCTCAACAAGTGGTCTGTTCTTGGCTAATCAAGACATGATAGATAGGAATATTAAAATGCTTTATCCACTCAAAAAGAGAAAAGAAAATGGGATATTTAAAAGTTGAATTTATATGTTTTTACCAAAAGAAATACTATTAGTCCCAAATCCATCTAATTCAAGACAAATTGCTTAAGGGCAACTGTTAAAATATCTCAAAAAAGTTTCTGTTTCATTCAAATTTTAAGTACTAAACTCATAACATTCTACCTTAATTTGGGGTCTAGGGCTTCCATACATCAACAACTCTTTTATACTCCTTTGTCTCCCTAAATAGAACTCTGAAAAACCACCATAAAGTTCCTAGAAATAACTCTAATGGAGTTGAAATCTCAAGTGAGGCAGACATTTCCCATAGTTTGTGTTTATACAAAGGTCAGTCTTACACACAAGTCAATGAGTAGAGTTTTACTTTTGAAGTGTGTAAGGAACAGTGAACATTTTGTAAGGTAACTAGTGGTCCTTAAGGCATATGGTCCCCCATATTCCTTACATTTTAACAATGACTTCATACTTTTAACCAACCAAAACCAAAAAGGAAACTGTAGTTTCTGCTTCAAACTATCTGTATGATCTATACATCAAATCATGTAGCTTTCTGAGATTCTCGGTTCCTATGTACAGATGACC
This sequence comes from Bos grunniens, assembly GCF_055505025.1. Lineage (NCBI taxonomy): Eukaryota > Metazoa > Chordata > Mammalia > Artiodactyla > Bovidae > Bos > Bos grunniens. Next base: position 49,584,912 of record NC_141177.1, on the reverse strand, counting down.
TGTTCAGTTGGATTTCTTTAAGGCCCTTTCCAATTTAAAAATCTAGTATTCATTTCTCTCAGTCTTTTTCAAGTCCTTTTCAAAAGTGATAGTAAAAGAAAATGTTCTCATCTCTTTCTGTTAGTCTGCACAGAAAAATTTTCTAGGTTCTCCCAGCATTTTCCAAACCCTCCTTATGATCTCAAGATGCTGACTTCCTCACAACATGATGATGCTTGTAAGTGAACAGGCCTTTTTAATCTTCCTCCTTTTAGACTACTGGTCCCCTAGGCATTCCGCTTAGTCAAGAAGAGTCACATCCCTATCAGGGTTTCTCTCTCATAAAAGGTGTTAGGATTGCCTTTTTTTTTTTTTGTCTTAACAGCTTTATGGGGAACATGAAGGCTTTTGGAAAGTAGTTCTGTGCAGCTGGACAACTTACAGCATGTAGGGTCTGAATCTACCATCTTAGCTAAAGAATGGGACAAAGCTCAAGAAAAAGATTTTAGGTTACTAGTCTACCTTTCTGTCACTAAAACAATTCTGAAAAGTGAAATTAAGGTTTCTACTTTAAGCAGCTTTAATGGAATTTATTACACTTATATAATGAACTATTTACATTATGCATGCGTGCTAAGTTGCTTCAGTGGTGTCTGACTCTTTGTGACCCTATGGACTGTAGCCCACCAGGCTCCTCTGTCTATGGGATTCTCAAGGCAAGAATACTGGAGTGGATTGCCATGCCCTCCTCCAGGGGATTGTCCCAACTCAGGGACTGAACCCACGTCTCTTTCATCTCCTTCACTGGCAGGTGAGTTCTTTGCCACTACGCCATCTGGGAAGTTCATTTACATTGTATAATGCAAATCCCCCCAAGTCTGTTTTCATCTATCAAAATGTATACGCTAATCTTTAGCTAAATGGAGCTGTGACTCCATTAGCTGTGACTAAATGAACTGACTTCAGAGCCCTGTAAGTGAAAAGACTAGTCAACAAAAATGCTGAAAACACAAATGGTTTAGTGAACTGCCTATAGATTTGGGTATTCAACATGTCAGTGGTCAATTTAGCCACCTCTTCAACTTCCTTCCCCTTCCTCCAGAATCTTAAAATCAAAACAAGTTCTTTTGGTCAAGTATTTCTTCTGGTCAAATCTTATTATCTGACAAATACTAAATATTTTGATTTTTCTATGTTCTCTCATATCAAAATTATTGGAGATCTCCATGTTAATAGTTTTCATTACTTTAAGTTTCAAATTTATATTTATGAATTTGAATTAAAGAGCTTTAATCACTAAACTGTTGATTCAGCAATAAGAAAAAAATGAATTAGTTAAGTTCTCAACCATTCCAAGAGTCCAGTTCAGTATGTTCAGAATAGTCCTGAACAAGTCGAAATATCCAAGTTAGCAAGAAATCTCCCACAAGTCTTGTCTAAAGGGAGGAAGAGTCTTTTCACCCAAGCTATGAATAGAGCTTTTCTTTTGAAACAAAGTGTGTGAGGTACAGTGAGCAAACTGCAAAGGTAACAAGTTCTTTTGTCATATGGTCTCCTACAACCTTCTTGTATTTTAACAGTTAGCGACAGTTTGTAGCTTCTAATCAACTACAATCGATAAGGATGTAACAGCTTCTGCTATTCAAAGTCATGCAAGCCTAGCTAAGCACTAGTCCTAATTTCCTAACAGATTATCAGAACCTAAATCAGAAAGTTTTAGAGATTCAAGAATTTTCGACTTCATTACCGTAAAATTAAAATACTATTTACTTAACTCTTTATATTTAAGCATTTTATAATTAAGAGTTGACAAACTAGCATAAATACCAGATTTACAAAAATCTACACAGAAAAATACAAATATAATCTTTTATTATATAATACACACATATAATACTTTTTTTCATTGAATACATGAAAAACCTCTTACACTAGTAACTACTGTGAGGCAATCTAGTCTAGTTTACTGAGAAAGGGAAAGGGAGATACTCCCAAATACAGCGTCTTGATACAATTCATCAGTTCACACACTAACGATGAAATATAAGAGCCTGGGTCAAGCGGGAACCACAAACACCAGCCAGCACCCCGTCTCCTTTCCCTGACTGCATGGAAAGCAGAGAGAAGAGTACAGCAAGCCCACCTACCCTTGACTCACACTTTCTCCTCTGAAAGAATCATCCCCCTAGCTCCCAACAAACCTCCATAATAGAAAAAGATAAACGTGGGGATTATGCCAAGCTGACCCCAAGCTTTGTTCTCCCGCTCAAGACACATTCAGTAAAAAGGTCTAAACACCCATCTGATCTGACAAGCATTTCAGCTTACAAAGAAGGAGGTGAAAGTGAAATCATACTTGAAGCACTCATGGGTTCTGTGTCAAAGGTCACTTAGCAGCATTTCAGCTGCTGCTACTAAGAACCAATGTAGGCAGAGCAGAGAACAAGATCATGGGAATCTGCTCTAAAAGGCACCTTTGCGAATCATCTCCTCCACCCTTTGCATTATATGAACATATTTTATAACAGATTTTATTAACTCTGAATTTCCTAAAAGTGATACTCACTTGTCAGAAGGACATACATATATACATAAAGGATAGGTGGCATAACTATATAACCACAAAGTGAAAAAAAGTTATCAATCAAAAGCTATACTTTAAATTATACAATAAAGAATAATAACTTAGTTTTAACACAATGCTATAAAAAATTACTGAATTTTTATATTTTCCTAAAGGGAAATAGTCAAGACAGAAATAACAATGCTATCAAAATATATGACAATAAATTAGAGCCTTCCAAAGCAAATGAAATATCAGATTGAACAATCTTTTTTAAAAATGAATCAGGACTGATGGCTTAGGTTACTGAAACATGCTGAAAATGTTCCACTGAAAACGTTAACTATAATGTAAGTGCTAAAATAAATTTTACTTTTTTCTGTGCAACCATGTAATGTAGAAAGAAAGCTCTCAAGAGCTTCTTGAAACAAAAGCATTGGAAAAGGGCCCTGGGGGAGGGGCAGGGTAAAGGGTCAGCAGGGAACTGGGAACAAATGGCCAGCCACTGGGATGAGGGCGGCTGAGGGTGAGAAAAGCAAGTGCGTTTTGTTCCTGCTTTTCTTGGGATGTGTCCTCAACAGCTACTAGACAAAAATCAGAGTTGCTACAAACACCAAAATTTTGCTCTACTACTACAAAAACCCAGGGAAAGGTTTTTAGGGGTTTTTTGTTTTGTTTTGTTTTGTTTTTGCAGGGGAGAAATGCAACATTCAGAATTCATTCCTTAAATATTGCTGGAATATTAGGCAAAATTTACAACTTTTGTATTTTTACTCTGGGGACTTTTGTAGCTCTGCAATAGGACTGTCCCCATCTGAAAAGGAGTGAAGCCAATCTATCCCTGTCTTTTCAGCAAATCAGCTCTCACCTCTATGTTCAAAAGCTGGGTGGGAATTGAAAAAAGAAAATGGCATTCATCACAGAAAGTGGGCTTCCTCATGAGCATGTCTCCACAGAGCAGCACCTCATCTATGAGGACTGGGCCACCACCTTCCTCTCCATCCAAACGCCTACAGAGAACACCTCCCACTCCACTCCACTCCAGACACCTGACCCTTTGTCACCACCCAGAACAACCCACCTCCATCATTTACCTCCCTGACCATCCTCCTCTCTGCATCTGTCAGGACCTTGTCCCCGCCATACCTCCTAGACAGTCCCAGGATGCCTTTGTTCTCCCAGCTCCATGTCTTGGCTCACTTCCTTCTCTACCAGCTCTGTCACTAAGTAACATGAGTTACTGAACCTCTCCTTGCCCAGTTTCTACCTCTGCAAAATGGAAATGATACTTTCTATCCATGGCTTTTCCAACAGTCATGTATGGATTTAAGAGTTGAACCATAAAGAAGGCTGAGAGTTGAAGAATTAATGCTTCTGAACTGTGGTGCTGGAGAAGACTCTTTAGATAGAGTCCCTGGGACAGCAAGGAGATCAAACTAGTCAATCCTAAAGGAAATCAACTCCGAATATCCACTGGAAGGACTGATACAGAAGCGCCAATATTTTAGCCACCTGATGTTAAGAGCCAACTCACTGGAAAAAGACCCTGATGCTGGGAAAGATTGAGGGCAGGAGGAGAAAGGGGCGGAAGAGGATGAGATGGTCGGATGGCATCACTGACTCAATGAACATGAGTTCGAGCAAACACCAGGAGATAGTGAAAGACAGGAGAACCTGGCATGCTGCAGTCCATGGGGTTGCAAAGAACTGGACATGACTTCGCAACTGAAGAACAACAACAAATCCACTCATTTATTCAATGACCATGTGGGCACACTCTGCAGGTCAGGCACTGAGGACAGAAATCCCTGTCCTCATGGAACTGACACTTAGAATCTCCTGGAACAGAGAAGGCTGTTGTGAGGATTCAATGAGTTGATACATATAAAGAATAATGCACAGTACGTAATATGCAATATGTGCCACAGCAGATCACCTAAACTGCTCTGACTTCAACATATTGGCTGCACTAAGCGCCTAAGTTTGTACTGTGCCAGCCTGGTGAGACTTCAACCCTGGATTACTGCTGCATCTCGAATGCCATCACTTGTTTAGGCTACAGAGGGCATCACAACCGTATCAATTTGTTCTATTAAAAACGTGGCTCTTATTTCCTTAGTTGGAGCCTCAGATGGGCTCACTGATTATTTCATTTGTTCTTGGTTGATTCCTTCTCTCCTTTGTGGGGCTTCTCTTTCTCCACATGACTCTGAAACTCCCCAACAGCCTATCTATCTTCTGCCCTCTTCCATGTTCTTAGCCCATAGACGCTGCCTGAAAGGTCTCATGACGTCAATCACCTCTGACAAGCTGATTTTTTCCAGCCCAGGTACCCCAGTCACATCCACAGCATCAGATTCAAAAAGTCAACTGCCTTTCTAAACCTTAAACTCAAAATGTCCCAATCTGACTTGATTAGGTTCTAGACTGGTCCTTACTCATCGTGTATTCACTCTGCTTGGTGTCATCACCATCCATGCAAGCACTAGGCTAGAAAGAGTTAATCTTGTCTACTCCTGCCCCCCAGCTATTTCCAAGCATCAAGTAGTACTGAATTTACTATCAACTGATATCAAGTGTAAAGAGTCTGAAATCTCTTCCTGCTTCTCCATTTTTATTAACACAGTACTATTTAAGTCCTTGTCAACTCTGATTAAGCCAACTACTTGGCCTCCCCGCCTCCAATCTTCTTCACTTCAAATTTACCACCCATAACAGCTACCAGAGTAACCCATTCAACTTGGCAACAATCTATAGCCCCTGCTTAACACTTGTTGATGGGTTCCCAAAGCAAAAAAATGAGAGGAACTTCAGTCTTCTAACAATGGCATAAAAAAGCTTCCCGTGTTCTGGTTCTGCAGCTCTCCACCATGTTGGTCCCTTAGTTATTCTCCTACCAACACACACCTACATGTGCTTCCAGACCACAACTGTTGTCTTTCACCAACGTGTCTTCACCTCTCTTCTCCCCCAGCTTTGCCCTCGGTTCCTATTCCCCACCACTCCCCAACACAGACACATGCACAAACGCTCTCTCTCCAATTCTTTTAATACTCAGTTCAGACATTATTGCTTCCACAAATGCTTTCTTTGGCCATTATGTCCATTTTTCTATATTACACTGACTTTACTGTACTTACAAACACCTGTTTTGTGACTCTATCCATCATCCAACTATGAATTCTCTTAGTGCAGGACCACAGCTTTATCCATCACTGGATCCCTAGTAATTACCTCAGTGCCTATGACACAGGTGACAAGCATTAAATGTTGGTTATATTATACCATCTAATCTCATACCAAGCACAGCAAGTAAGTTCATCAAGTACCAGACTGTAAAACTATATAAAACAGAAAATGAAAAGTAAGCTGATTTATTTTTTCCTTTCTGAATATTAAGTGCTATTTCTAAAATGTTATGAATGGGGTTTTAAGATTAGCTGAAGTTCCATTCAACGAAAATCAAGACTTTTTCTATAGTATATCCTCCAAATGGTTTCAAGTTTATACCAAAAGAGTAAGTTAACAATTTCTAAAATGTATCCCTAACTGTTTTGACATCTGAAAGAAAAATATCTTGTGCCAAAATCAGGATGTGCTTGGTAGGGGAAAGAGAGTAAGAACACAGAGTTATAAAACCCTTGAATTTACATGGAAATTTCTATCAGCCAACATCAGATTCTCAAAAGGATGTGGCCCTCAGTGGGTAAAGGACTGTCACTCTAAAGGATCTGAGTCTTCCTCTCTACCTCTGGAGCCTAATTTTCAAATATTACTACTAGTTTCTTCACAAATCACTTACAATTGCCTAGTTTTTTCCTATTCATAGTCTATCTTATTATAGGAATTTCCCAAAAGTATCACATCAACATCCCTGAATCAAATATTGCTTTCCAAAATTCATAATGCTACCATTAAACTTTTTTATTTAAATTATGACTCCATCAACTATCTTCAGAAGAAAGAAAGGTCATTATCACCATCTGTGCATGTGGTTAGACCTGCAATTAAACCAATAGGTACTCTGACCTACCTACTTTTCTCCTCTCGTGCATATATCAACACAGGCTAATTTGAGTCAATTTAAGCAATGTCTAGAAATACATCATTTATTCAGATTATTTTTTTACACCAGATAAAAGGGAATTATATAATTATTTGATCATAGTCTAACAATAAGCTGTCAATTTTCCAAAATAGTACCCTATTTATTAAATAATATTGAAAATGATGTTTCCCTTAGAGATCTACTTCATAAGGTCTTTTGTAGCTCAGTGGTCTGGAGCCAGGCTGCTAGGTTTATAGGCTCCGCTTACTAGTGGTGCCACCTTAGGCAACAGCCTCTCTGTCTCTCTGTGTCCTTGGCTATAAAACAAGATAACAATATCCTTCTCACAGGATTTTAATGCAGATTAATGAGTTAATATTTTTAAAGTGCTTAGAATAGTGCCTGACACATAAAACTACTGTTTTATAAACAATAACAACAACAAAAAAAGTGGTAATAACCTAAAAGAGAGAGAGTCGGTCTGTCTGACTCTTTGCAACTCCATGGACTATACAGTCCATGGAATTCTCCAGGCCAGAATACTGGAGTGGGTAGCCTTTCCCTTCTCCGGGGGATCTTTCCAACCCAGGGATTGAATCCAGGTCTCCCGCATTGCAGGCGGATTCTTTACCAGCTGAGCCACAAGGGAAGCCCAAGAATGCTGGAGTGGGTGGCCTATGCCTTCTCCAGAAGATCTTCCCAACCCAGGAATCAAAACGGGGTCTCCTGCATTGCAGGCGGATTCTTTACCAGCTAAGCTACCAGGGAAGCCCAATATCCTGAAATAAAACATTATATCCACAAATTGTGAGAATAAAATACATCACATATGTTTTAAGTTAGAAAAACATAAGGTAGGGCAAGGGTGTTCTCAAACTTCTTAAAATGAGATCAATAAGAATATATTTGAAAGTAGAAAACTGTAAATTCAGTGCTTAGAAAAATGTAAAAGAATTAAAGTTATCTGTACCTCACAGGGCTTCCCAGGTGGCACTAGCAGTAAAGAACCTGCCTGCCAATGCAAGAGACATAAGAGACTTAGGTTTGATCACTGGGTTGGGAAGATCCCCTAGAGGAGGGCATGGCAAGCCACTCCAGTATTCTTGCCTGGAAAATCTCACGGACAGAGGAGCCTGACAGGCTACAGTCCATGGGGTTGCAAACAATTGGACATGACTGAGCAACTAACCGGAGAAGGCAATGGCACCCCACTCCAGTACTCTTGCCTGGAAAATCCCATGGACAGAGGAGCCTGGTAGGCTGCAGTTCATGAGGTGGCTAAGAGTCGGACATGACTGAGCGATTTCATTTTCACTTTTCACTTTCATGCACTGGAGAAGGAAATGGCAACCCACTCCAGTGTTCTTGCCTGGAGAATCCCAGGGATGGGGGAGCCTGGTGGGATGCCATCTACGGGGTCACACAGAGTCAGACACGACTGAGATGACTTAGCAGCAGCAGCAGCAGAGCAACTAACACATTCCCTCAAAAAAGACACAAATATCATATTAAAAACTCAAGATATTCAAAATAATTTTTCCCAGTTACTATTTTCAATTAAATACTGATTGTCAGCAGCTGATTAATTTTATAAGTAGTTATTAATATTAAATACTAAAAATAATTATATAGATAAGTTTTTAAGGTACAAATAAACATATAACAAATATTTGAGTATTCACCATACAGGATTTTTTTTTTTAAAGAAAAAACATTACCCTTACCTCTTGCATTTACTATGTCCCTCCCCAAAGCAATGTTATTCACTCATCCCTAATTTTATATTTATCATTCCCTTTAAAGTTGTACTGTAATTGTATCCTTGAAAAACATATTATTTCACATATTCTTGACTTTTATATAAATGGAACAATGCTACATCTTCTTCTATGATTTGTTTTGTACCAACAGTACATTCTTCAGATGATCTGAGCTGTTGAGCACAGCTATAACTCACTCATTTTTAGCATTCCATTGTCTGAATATATCACTATGCATCCCACTGTGAATTTAAGGGTTTTGCTGTTATTGTTATGAACAGTGCTGTATGGACAATTATACACGTCACCTAACATGTCAAGTAGAGAGGTTTTCCTAAGACATACTTAGGAATGGAGACGCTGCGTCATAATGAATGTGCATCTTCATTTAATAACACCAGTTTTTTTCTAGTGGGTGTACCAATTAACATTACCACCATTACTTCCTAATTGCTCCAGCTGCTCCATACTTACGTGAACAGAAGTACCATTTGCCTTTTAATTTTTGAGAATCTAAGAGGAATGAAATGCTTTTTGTGGTTTTAACATGTGATTCCTTAATTACTCAGGGGCTTCTCTGGTAGCTCAGAGGGTAAAGTGTCTGCTTGCAATGTGTGAGACCCGGGTTTGATCCCTGGGTCGAAAAGATCCCCTGGAGAAGGAAATAGCAACCCACTCCAGTATTCTTGCCTAGAGAATCCCATGGATGGAGGAGCCTGATAGGCTACAGTCCACAGGGTGGCAAAGAGTCAGACACATCTGAGTGACTTCACTTTCTTTCCCTGATTACTCATGAAGTTGAATATCTTATAATATGCTTATTGGTCAAATGACTTTATTCTTTTATGAATGAAATGACATTTAAGTCCTCTGCCAAGTTTTCTATTGAACTGTCTTTATTTCACTGTGTGGCAGACTTTTTATGTGCTGAGAACTAATCTCTATGCTCTTTACATATTTATGTAGTGAAAAAATTATTCATTTTGATGTAGTCATGCTTGACCATCTTTTGCTCTATTTATGCATTTTTACCTTATTTATTCAAAGTCCTTAAAATATCCTACTCTATTACCTTTGGAAAGTGGTATGGTTTTACCTTAACTATGCCTTTATCTTACCTATAGGTTTAGATCTACAGTCCAGTCTAACTGATTCTTTAACTATTACGAGGTGATGCTCCAACTCAACTTTTCTCCACTTAATTAACCAACCACCCCAAATATCGGGTCAACCGATAATACCAGTGCTGTTACTGATCAGGTTTCCTTAATGAATATCTTACTATTATTCCTTGAATAGTTTGTACAAGAGAATTTTCTAGTAACGTGGTAGCTGGTATTTTTGTGAGCGTATTTTTCCTTTATGTTTTAAGACCATTCAATTTTTTACGCCTTCTTGAGCTAATCAATACAGGCTATCTTTTTCTAGGAACGTGTTCACTGATGTAACTTTCATCTACAGGAGCATAAAGACGGCCACTCCTGAAGCGCCAGGGGAGCGCTCTTCCTCACTCCAGAACCATACTATCTTGTGACTTCTCTTCCCTCTAGTCCTGCAGTAGTTTTCAACCTGGTTAGTCTTTTCAAATAATAGGTTCTTAGTTGCACTATCTCCTCTAATTTACTTTTGGTTTCAATTTCATTAACTTATATTTCTTTTTTACACTACTTCAAAGAGCATTCTTTTATTCTTCTAATTCTTAAGGATTCAGTTATTTTTTTCAGCATATAGTCCTGTAACATTAAAGTCTATAAATTTCCATAAACTATCACTTTAGTTACATCACACAAGCCCTAATATACAGTATTTTATTACTGTTAAATTATAAATATTTTCTAATGTTCTTTATGAGTTTTTCTTTGGCCCAAGAGTTATCTGCAAATAATACACCTGAATTCCCAAAACTACAGGGAAATTATGTTATCATTATTGTTATATAAATTATGTGTTTGTAGTTAATGGCACTGTAAACAGAGAATGCAGTATGATGTCAATATACAGGAATTTGTTAAAGCTGGCTGTATTCCACCAGAGTATTGTCAATTTTATTAAATGTTCCCCATGTGCTTTAAAAGAATTTTTTAAAGATATCTGACAGGCAATGTTCTATAAATGGCCGTGACAGCAAGTTTGTGAATGCTGTTATTAAAATCTTCTATATCTTTGTTGATTTTTCTCTGCTTATTTGAACATTTATAAGCAGAGAAATTATTGTAAGCATATTAAAAATTAATACTAAGCTCTAGTAAGGGAAACCTTTAAATAACTTACAATGCTGATGGATTTTTTCCTGTGGTCCTATTTTTTGCTTAATATATTTAGAAAGCATATTATCAGGTGCATGGCAGTTTCAAATTACCATTCCTTTTATCTTTTTTTATAATTATTTGCTGACCCTCACTCTCCATGATAGTTTTTTCCCCCAAAGTAAACTTTACACAGTATTCATATGGCAACATAACACAGCTTTTCTTTAGTAACTATAGTCAGGCATATCTTATTTTTATCCTTTTTAAATTTTTTATAATCTTTTAAAAGATATGTTTCTTCGAAAGAGCATATACCTAGATTTTGCTATTTTATCCAATCTGACAATGAGTTTCTGTTAACAAGAGCATTTTTCCAATTTACATGCATTTCATTTCTAATATATTTACATTTATATTACTACTACCTTATTTGTGCTTTCTACTTTATTCCCATTTCTTGTCTTTTAAAAAAAATTGAATATATTTCTCATTCTATTTCCCTATTCTACTAGTTTGGAAGAAACACATACTACTTCTAGATCTTTATTCTTTATCTCAGAAATTTTAACATGAGTACACAACTTACCAAAGTCTATAGCTTATCAATAATATTACCCTACTCCCAAGTTTACAGTATCGCTCTGTCTTCCTTATTTACCATTTCCTGGGTTCTCTCGCCTTACATCTCAGACTTCCCATCTGCAGCTACCTTCCGTATCCATGGTAATCAGAAACTCAAGAGAACACGATGGTGGCAGCATGACCATGACTCGTTAACTGACTGCTGACTCAACCCAATGCTCTGAGGACAGATGGCAACCTGGGCTCTGCATGACTCAGGTGACCAGGAACAAGTGGGATGAGCATGGTCATGAAACCTGCAAACACTAACACGTTGCTTCTTTCCCCACATGCGTCAAATACTGTCCAAGAACAGACTGTCCAAGTCTGCCTTCCTGCCTTAGACTGTTTTTGTAGCACAGTAAAACTCCATACTCACTACTGTGGAAAAAAGAGGATGAGCCTTGTCCAGAAAACCAGCCTGACATGGTAAAAGCCATGATTACAGAGCATTTCACAGCAGTTAAGTTTATCACTGTCACACATGGTATTGAAGTTTACTACTGTCACACGAAGTCAGTTGAACATACACAAAAGGTACAAATGAACATCACTAAGATGAACTTAGTTAAGCTTTAAAAGTTTCTATTACAAAAACAGTTTATAACATACGGAGCACAAAAGCCCCTTAGTTAACACAAAATTAGGTCCAATGTGATATATTTAGAAAACATATACAGATAAAAGGAGAAGGGAATGGCTACCCACTCCAGTGTTCTTGCCTGGAGAATCCCAGGAACAGAGGAGCCTGGCGGGCTACAGTCCATGGGGTCGCAAGAGTCAGACACGACTGAGCAACTAAACCACCACCACCATACAGATAAGATGATATTTTTTACATAAGAATTAATTACTTAGCGATTGAAACATGATGAAGTGTGCTTTCTCAGCACCTGGTCTAAATACAAGCACTAGTTTTAATCTATCCTTTAACATGCAGTGTGATTTCCCAAAAAAGCTTGACTTTTTTTTTCTGTTTGTTTATTAAGAGAAACACACATCAGTCCTACAGCTGTTCTGAATCAGAAACATTCCCTTAAACTTTTATTTTATTTGGAATCTGTAAGTTTCATATATGCCTAGTTATTTCAATGTAGTCAGTAAAACAGCTCATTTATCAGCCTTGTTTAATATTAACAAGCAGGTAGTGGATCCTGCCAGCCCAAAGAATGGCAAGCACCATTACCTTATTTTATTAATTATCTACAGTAGAGAACTGATCACAAAGTACATATGACAGATTCACAAGACGGAGTTCTACAAAGAACCGTTAATAAGTGCCAGAAATCTAGAAAACTGCCCAGTAATAATAAATGCAGAGGATTTTACATCTTCAGAGAATCATAATTAATGGCAGTAAAACCATCTTATTCCTTAAGACTGTAAGTCCACAACACATTTGCATGGGTTGTGATTTACTGATTTGAAAAAGGAAAAAAAAAAAATATATATATATATATAAAATTCCTCACAATAGTGCAGAGCTCAGAAACAACCAACTTCTTACAGATTTGAGCAATCTATTCCAACCAAGGCCACTTCTGCTTCCAGTGAAGCAAGTCTTTTATTCAGAGATGACGAAGTGGCAGTGGTGACAGTCACGATGGCAGCCATGCAATCAGAGCAGTTACTGTGTGACTCTGTTAGCAGTGCAGCGCACAAGCAAAAACTCAGGAAAACAGGAAAAACATGCTTTCACTTTTATAGCTTTTCCCACTTTTAATAAAGCGGCATGTATGTTCTTCAAGGTTTAATCATTTAACATCTAATACATAAAGAAAATCATATGACAGATTACATAATCACCTCACCCTCTTCCTCAAGACCTTTGGCAATTCCTCATCATCATTGCACCCAAGACAAAATCCAATCACAGTAAAGCACAGCTTTATTTTCTTCATCTGCTTCCAATCTAATTCTCCAGCCTCATCTTAAGCCATTCCTCCTCTTGCCCTACAGAGTTCAACCAAACGTGACTTGCAAACCCCACAATGAGTGCTGGATATGTGTGTGTGTGATGTATTTGCATACAATTCCCTGTCTGGAATATTGCTCTCTACATCTTTACTAAGATAACCCAGACACATCCTGTAAGACATAGCTATCCCCTCTGTGCATGTGGGTCAGAATATCAAATCAGTTATCAAACTATATTCTAAAGGCTGGTTTTTCTATATTTTTTCCATAGGACACTGTAAGCTCTTTAGGGCTACATACTGTCTCCTTCATCCTCAGGGTCTCACTGCCTTTCACATAGATATCCATCATGCTCATTCTACAGATGAACAAACTTGACCCAAATAAATTATTTTCCCAATTTCATAGGCTGAGTAGCAATAGATTTAATACTAGCATCTAAGACTTCAATCTTCCAGTTCAAAGCTCTTTCTATACATGCACCTAAGGATACCAGAACAGAAGGAATTATGCATTAATATCTATAAAGTTCAAGCCAGATACAAAGCTAAGTGGACTATAAAGAAGTGAGAGCTTTACAAACAAAAAATAAGATACAAGTTAGTTACAATGGATTTTCAAGAAATAGGGACAGGTGATAAAAATAAATAGAAAGGTTAGATAGAAAAATACTATCTTAAAAATAAGAATCACATAGGAGTTAATCCAGTGACATATAGGCTTTTTAGGACATGAAAAAGATAAATAAATAAACATTATCTGTAATCAACTTCAAAGAGGGATAAAGTATGTAGGAAAAAAAAAAAAGATCAAGCATCTATGCCAAAGTAATGGGTATAATGGGGCTTCCCAGATGGCTCAGTGGTAAAGAAGCCACCTGCAATGCAGGAGACACAAGTATAATCTCTGGGTCAGGAAGATCACATGGAGGAGGAAATGACAACCCACTCCAGCATTCTTACCTGGAGAATCCCAAGGACAGAGGAGCCTGGTGGGCTACAGCGCATAAGGCAGCAAAGAGCTGGACACAACTTGGGGATCAAACAACAACAACAAAGGGTATAATAATCATTTATGCTAAGAGGAAAGCAGCTTTATTTGGTATATGTTACCTTTTATGGGAAAAACGTTATAGGAAGCAAGATTTTAACTTAAATAAGAAACACCAGTCCAAGAGAAATGACCTTAAAAAAGCTCACAATTGAGAAGTAAACATAATATTAACCAACTCAGATCTATGTGCTTTAAAATATTTAAATATTACAAAACACAGAAAATTTGAAAATAGTCTTTCAAGTTACCCTAGGGGCAGAGGGGAGCAGGGCAATGACTTCTTCTCCCAGGGTTAGCCTTCACTCCACAAGCACTGATTGCCTACCATGCACAGGTTCACCGAGAGGCACGAAAGGGCAGCGTCCAGGAGAAGGAATCTAAGTGGACTCAGACCCCAGTTCTACTGTTTATTAGCCCTACAAAAAGGGTCTGACCTTAACAGGATCACTGTGAGAATCAAATGAGCTCTAAATAGTAAATGTGAAGCCCTCAGAACAGCACCTGCCCTATGGAGAATAGTGTAAACACAGCAGGTGCTGAACCTGTCCAGTCACTACCACCTTGAGACCACCCCTGGCATGCCAGGGTAGGGAAGAAAAGGAAACCAAAACAACAATGTAAAGCAATTTTCTTCCAATTAAAAAATAAATGAAAAAAGATAAAGGAAACCAGGGTGGGGTAGGGAGGATGACACAGCAACGCCATAACACAGCAGAATAAGCACAATAATACCAGTATAAACATGGGTCCACAACAGAAGATAATCACCTTTCTCTGGCAAATGGGAAGGGGGCCAGGGAAAGCATTTTAGTGGAAGAAACATCTGAGATGAACTCCTGTCATTTCAAAATGTAACAAAACCCAAGGGATCATGGGGAAAAAGTGTATACCAGGTAGAGGAAACAAAAGGACCTGGGAAGGCATGGAGCAAAAGCCAGGAGTCTGGAGGTGGGATGTGGGAGGGGCCACCAGAAAGAGGGAGAAACAGCAGGCAGGACCATAAACCAGGGCCTGGGATGCCTCTGGAAGGACCTTGGTTTTGTCCAGTACGTTAATAAAGATCCCAGGAAGGGGTTTAATTAGGGTAATGATTGAATGAGACTTCTTTTCTCACAGATAGTTTTGGCAGCAACCTGCATGGTAGACCAGAGGAAGGAGGAACAACCAGCTAGTTTCAGACTGAAAGTGCTAAACTCACCACCACCACGTAGGAATGCAAGAGTGCGAAGAGAGCATTCACAGGCAGCTCAAGTCTGGTTACTCTTTTTCAGGATCTTTCTCAAAAACGTTAGCCTTGAGTGTCTCCGTGAAATGAAAATGTGTTAAGGACAGAAAAAAATTGAAAACTGACTGGACACAATGAAATGGCTCTCTGTTAAAAAAAAAAAAAAAAAAAAATGTATAAAACCAGGAAAGCAGGATTTGTGTTTCTCTACAATCAAGAAAGAACTTTGGTTCTCAGTTAGGTTCTGAAAAACATTCTTAAAAATCTCAAGTAGAAATTCTTATGCTGTAATTTTGATGAGTAAGATCTAGTTTTTGTCTCCTGCAAACTACTCAAGGCTATCTACATTTGCAGATGAAAATCAAAACAAGATTCAGACAAAAGTTAACCCCAAATGGACCACAGACATAAATGTTAAGATTTCCTAGAATACAAAAAGCACAAACCCTAAAAGAATAAAATTATAAACTGTACTTCATCAAATGTGGTATAAGCCACAGAAAGGGAGAAAACATTTCACATATGTAAATCCAACAAAGATCTTGGATCCAGAATATACAGAGAACTCATAAGTCAATAATAAAAAGGCAAGCAGCCCAATTAAAAGGAGATAAATGATTAGAAGACATATTTCACAAAAGAAAATATCGAAATGGCCAATAAGTACATCAGAAGATACTCAAACATCATTAGTTATCAGTTAAATCCAAATTAAAACCAAAGTACACCTCTACATACCTACTGGAATAGCCTAATCTAAAATGGACGAACGTCTGCAAAGATTGGAACGACTAGAACTATCATTCTTTGCAAAAGATGAAACGGTACAAGCACGCGAGAAACTAGTCTGGCAGTTTCTTGCAAAGTTAAACATGCATGTACTACATGAGCCAGCAATTCTACCTAAAAGAAACATAAGCATATAACATAAAAATTGGATGTGAATGCTCATAGCTGCTTTGTTCTACAGCAAAGAACCAGCAAACAACCCAAATGCAGGCATAACTCGTTCTACTGTGTTTGACTTTACAGTACTTCAAAACAAACTGAAGGTTTGAGGCAACCGTGTGTTATCAAATGATGGCTAGCATGTTTCAGCAGTTATTTTAATTAAGGTATGCGCAGTTTTTTAAGACATAATGCTACTTACTGCACACTTAGAGAGTACAGGACAGTGTAAACCTTCATGTGACACTTTAAGGCGATACTCAGTTTATTGTGGTGATCTGGAACAAAACCTGCAGTATCTCCAAGGTCTGCCTGTGGTAAGCCCATTGCAAATGACAGAAAATCCAATTCTACCACACAAGGGAAGACTGCCCAGCAAGACAAAAGGGATGGACTACTGACACATGCTGTAACACAGTGAAAACGCTGTGCTGAGCAAAAGGAGGCAGACAGAGCACACACCGTATGATTCTGCTCATATAAAACTCAAATAAAGACAGCCAACCTCATCTCTAATGATCAAAACCGGACTGTTGGTGGCTTGGGCCAGAGGCAGTGATGACTGGCAGAGACGAGGTACAAGGGAACTTTTGGAGATGCAGGAAACATTCCATATCTTGATTCTGTTGTTGGTTACACAGGTAACCACAGGTATGTCAAAACTCATCAGAATATACATGCATACTACTGTACATAAGTTAAACCTCAATAAAACTTAATAACACGCACAAAAAAGAGAGTCATGTTTTAACTTTTATCTTAGGATTGCCTTGATCTATAACCACAAGGACACACTATGTTTTAGGGAGACACACAACTGTCTTCTTCCATATTATTTTCAAAATAAATGAATGAAACCATGAAAAGTTGTGGACGCCACATTCCTTATGCTATTCAATTATGGAATATGAAGCTTAGCTTTCTTGGGCTTACGCTGTTTTAGCCAGCAGAGTAACAAGATCAGGTCAATACTATACATAAGGTAATATGGTGAGGTCTCTTGCAATAAAATGTCCTTTGAAAAGAGTCCAAGGCAGCCTTTCTAAAGCTAAATGACATACACAGATACCTGTAAAATGAAGCTTCAGGGTATGCTAACTAATCTACTACTGATTTAACAGCCAGCCATGTTCTTAAGGCCAAAACAATTAAGCAATGCTTAAGGTTAAAGCTATAGATACAATAAACAAATTTTATAAATAAATAATAATAAATATAAATAATAATAAAACAATATGCTTTTAGATGGCAGTTATTACTGTATTAGTTAAAGTTAATTATGGACAAGAGAATAAGAAATTGTTAGTTGAGTCAAGATGCATTTAAAGCAAATAATCTTAATAATATAAATAAAATTTTAAACGAAATTTATTGAATGCTTAAAACATGTATTAAGCTCAGGGCTTCATACATCTTATTCAATCTAAGGTAAACTCTAAGGTTACCAACCCCATTTTACATATGGGGGAATTTAAGCATATGGAGACTAAGAAACTTAGTCAAGGCAACTCAGGTAATATATTATAGGATCAACCCAAATCCTTAACTACTGTTTGCTCCTCTTCAAAAAGAAACACCATATTCAAAAAGTGAACTACAGTCTCACCAAAGACCTCAATATGAAAGGTAAAACTACAAAACTATTAGAAGAAAATCTAAGAAAACATCTTTGTAACTTATGGATTAGAAAGGACATCTTACAACTCACAAAGTAAAAAACGCGATGGATTTAAGTATATTACAATTGGGGTCCCCGTACCATAGTCAACATCAACAGGTGATGGGACTACTATCTCAAATACACAGGAATTCCAGGAAATCAACAAGTGGAAACTCAACCAAAAAGAAGGCAAAGAGTATGAATAAGTCAGACCTGGAAAGAGAAACTTAGATGGCTAGCAAGAACGCGAAGAAACAATCAACCTGCCTACAAAACAGAGAAATATATTTTATACTTAATATAAAGCAATTACAATATTCTACTTAACAACTGTCAAATTACCAAATGTAGATGCTGTACAATACCAAAAGCTGACAAAAATGAGAAAATGGGAATTATCTAACAGGTGAAGGGAAAAACTGGTGTAGCCATTTCAGAAATAATCTGGCAGAACTTAGTGTTATTTAATATGTGACTAACCTATAACTCAGCAATAAGATGCCTGGATATATGTTCCCAGAGAAACTCTTTCACAGTCATTAGCAACATGTAGAAAGATGCTTTTTACAGAATTATTTGTACCCAAGAGTTGGAGTCAATCTGAGTCACTGTTATTAGGGGAACTGATAAGTAATCGTTAAGTGCTGAAGCAAACCATGAATGAAAGACGTGTACTTACAATAACATGAACAGATCTCAAACAACACTAAGTGAAGGAAACATCACAGCCAAGTATCAGTTATACGGATGCAAAACAAAGAACTAGATAATTTTACAAGGAAACAGCCAAGAACATACACAAAACACATTAGATTGAGTACAAGTGAGAGTTGGGAAGGAAAGTGAATGGAAGCTGAGGCAGGGAATGAAGAGGGAAAATGACAATCCAAGTAAGAGGAATACGTCTCTAAGCAACACGATACCAACGCTGCACCTGCAATGTTTTAGATGAAGTCAGCACATCAACTGTCAAATTTGATGGATGTATGGGAAGAGATTAGAAATCCATTTTTATGAGACAACTGAGTATTCCACAAAATACCTTTGGTTTTTCCTATGATAAATCTTAGAATTCAAGACTTCTACTTCTTCCTTCTTATCTTCATAGGTAAAATGGCCCAATTAAGGCATATCAAGCTACTCGCCTGAGAAGCTGTAACCAAGTCCAAGCAAACTACTAACAGAATTTGGTAAAGTTCTTTTTCCTCTTTGAATCTGTTTACTTATCTGAAAAAAAATAATTTGGATAATTCTCCCAAATCCCTCCAGCTCCAAGATTTCATTTAAGTAGTATCTGTTCACATTAAATTATTTTCTCTCTGCTCCCACATTCCCTCCCCCCAATTTAAAAAAAAAGAGTATCAAAAGAAATTTAGAAAAGGATGTAGCAATAGGAGTGAACAGCAACTTATTTTTTTAGAGTAGAAACGAGAAAACATTAGAGATACAGTGATGTTCAAAGAGCCTTTTCCCATATCTAAGGTAGAGTAAGGTTAACTGGAACCCAGGCTCAGACATTCTATTTCATGAACGATTTAGGTATTCCACCCATTACCACTGCCCCTTCTTAAAACACATGTTAAAGTCTCTTATGGAGTTTCTACTTGAAGGTTCTAAATTTCAGCTTTACTGTATCAGTTTTCAGATAAAAAATGACGATTCCCTAGAGGTCCCTTCCGTATTAAAAATGTTAAGATTCCAAAAGAATGATTAATTTTTAAATCAACAAACTGGTCACATTCTGAGCACTTAAACAACAAACAAGCGTTCAATTAGATCTGTGGATTGAATGGATATAAGGCCTTAAAAATAAGAGAAATCAGACTATATTGTAGCTTGGTAACCATGAATAGTAACCGAGGTATCTGAAGAATAGTGATGTCACATTTTACAAAAAGAAAATTAGAATCAGTATTTTAAATATTTAAAAGCTGAAATTAGAATATGCCTAAAATTCTCAAACTGGAACATATTAAAAGAGAAAAGGGACATCTTGCAATATTTTTAGAATACAATAATAAACATGAGAAATTGACATCACTCCCATATTTATCTTCATCCACACTGAAGTTTAAATATGGATGGGGAAGGGGTGGGGGAAGGGGAGTGGGAATTAAGAGGTCACGAAACATCTGTTCCTAATAATTCCAGCACAGATACAGTTGTTCCTGCAGGTCCCCCAGGCCGCCACGCTACGAGGTCTTCCACCAACAGCTACAGTGTAGACTCCAAAGCCCGCACATCAAGTCTCAGGAATCCACAGAGTTGACTACAGGACAAACATGTACGTGGACAATTAACTACATTCTCTGTGTCTACAGGGGACCTCTATTAAATACCAAGAAAATGTTTGAAGAAATAAACGAGAGGAAAATAACTTCTTAGAGAAAGAATAAAGAATCTAATAACATTTCATAGCTATTAACACAAGCATGGACTTGAATACTTTTATTTGGCTGATACTTTTGGAATCTTTCAATTTATCTACACCCCAATGATATTCTCCAAAGTATGTTTTAACAAAATTAATGGAAGTGGGTTGTAAACATTAATTTTTTTCTCTGAACACAATCTTCTAGAGGGCCTCTTGCTATTTAAGTTACTTCCATACTTTCAAGACACCCAGTTTCAGACTAACCAGCAGCACAAACCACCCCCGTCATGCACACAACATACTTAAAAACTGTATTTGGTAAAACCAATGCCCTAAGAATGTTTCCTTTACAGCTATCATTCTTCAAGCACTGTTCCACAGGGATGTTTGTCAAAGGGACAAACTTCCAATTATAACACGAAGAAATTCGGGGAACTGACGGTTGGTTAACAGTACTGTACACTGTACTTGAAAGTTGCTATGAGAGTAGAGGTTGAATGTTCTCATCATGACAGCAACAAACTGGTAATTATGTGAGGTGAAGGATGTGTTAACTAACCTTACTGTGGTAAACACGCTGCAATACACATGTGTATCAAATTATCACATTGTACACCTTAAACTTGCAGTGTTATGCGTCTATTACATCTCAGTAAAACTGGAAAAAATAAGAAAAAAGCCACTGTCTCATCCAAAGGAAAGATGATTTCCTATAGCAAAGCTTGTACAGTAGGTCCCATTTCATTTTAACCAAGGTTGCTGCAAAACTTTTCCTACTCTGGGTATATCCATTTATTTTCCACTTTTAATACACCTTTTTTAGCTATTATTTAGCTAGTTATACGCATAACATAGTCTTTCAAAAAGTATTTTCACTTTATATATCATTTTTAATATATTGCATTTTATTTCCTAATTAAGGCACTTTAATTTTAAAAATTTACATTTTATGTCAATAATGAACTTTAATTTTACTTAGCTGATAGGTCTGTTGGAAATGAAGAGACATTTCTCCCCATAAACTAGTGATCATACTGCAAGGATTGTGATGGTGGTGATGGTTTCGTCCCTAAGTCAGGTCCCACTCTTGCGGCCCCATGGACCACAGCCCACCAGGCTCCCCTATCCATGGAATTTCCAAGGCAGCAACACTGGAGTGAGTTGCTATTTCCTTCTCCAGGGCTTCTTCCCCTTTTTCACGCCTAAATACTACTATCATTTCATCAAGTCCTCTAACCTCTCACTGCACTTTTGCACATTAACGCATATCTTCTTCCAAAATCTGTGTGATTTTTCTTTACCTCTTCTGTAATTCACGACAAGTAGTTAAGAGTAGCTAGTAATACAATTCCACATCATACTGCATCTCTGTTTACATCTGGCTCTAATCACACGCTTATAAGTGATTTATACAAGGGAAAGCAAAAAAAGAGAAAAAAATAAAAACACATCCAGGAGAAATAATTATGCTGTTATTTCAAATGTATCATTTCCGATTTGATAGAACTTTCTTACCATATGCTTCAAAGCTATCAAAATTGAAAACACAGGGTATGGCATTTTAAAAAATACTGTCTACAAGAAAGAAGAGAAAGTCCTAACCAAATATTCCATATGTTTTTATATCAGAGTCATTTTAACAAGTGATTGATGCTTCCAATTTATAAGATAGTTTAAGTTTTACTCCACGCTACAACTGTACATGTCATGGCTTCCTGGTGAAGTTCCTTAGTTCATTAAAAAAAAAAAAAAGTAAACCAAAACTATTCACTGTTGAGCCCTAGGAATTGGTAGAACACCAATCTCAAGAACTATGTCAGGAAATGTGAAACAATACACACAAACACACACTCTTGAAGAACTATGACAACCTAAAATGAGAAATTCACACAAGTTTACCTGATAATTCAGGTAATTCCTACCTGAATTCCTACAATTCAAGATAAGAGTATTACAATTGCATTAAGGTAATGGTGTTGGTGCATTAATAGAGAAACCATTAAAAGTAATTACGGAAATAAATATTCATGACATTTGACCTAAGTAGGAATTCCAAAAGTTTACAGTTACATTAACATAATTATGTAGACACAGGCCAAAAAGATATAAATACATTGAATCTTGTGCAATATAAGTTATATCAATATACATTTGTTGGAAAGAATTCTTTGAATACAAGCATACTAATTAATAAGCTGCAGAGATTTTTAAATGAATTTAAAACTTCAAAACAAATGTACATTCCTTAATTTTCAGTTGATCAATTTAAAATTTATATACTATCTGATTCTGAATCTTAAATAGAAGAGGCGGGAAAGACAAAATCTAAAAATCAGTAACATCTGAGTAACTGCTGTTTAATACCTTCTTCAGAAGTTGTCTGCCAATCCATGTATAGTTTAAGTCTACATAAAGTATGAAAAAATAATTACACAGTATCACCAATTTCAAATTTTCTTACTATATCCAACCACTTACATTTTTAATGTCTTAAAGTATATATTCCAAGATCTTACTATGAATGAAAAAGAGAGTTAAAAAATATAGTAATTATGTAAAATAAATATGGACAAATCATTACATATTCTTCTCCAAACCTACCAACATAAAACTTTAAGATAGCAGTAATACAACTGGTCTAAAGCAAGACTAAATTGATAGGAACCTAAACAATCCTACTTCTTTCCAGTCCTGGCAGCCTAGAAAATGCTTATGCCTAACTTACCTAGGGCTAGTTTTAAATAACAGTTAAGACCCAGAATTACATCGAAGGTCCCTATCAAAGCAGAGGTCTCAAATCAACAGGAGATACGACAGGTTTATGGTAATACTAAAGCAATAATCATTTTTGTTAGCATCCTCTACTGGTGGTTTCCAAAGACAGCAAGCAGAAATGCAAATGACAGAAGATATGTACCTGCTAGTCCATCCAGGGTGAATTAATCAGTGTTAGTCATTAGTGACTAGAGTACACTTCTCAAGAAAAAAAAAAAGTAACCACAAAGAGAAGTGGAAAATGAGAACACAGATTTTGAAAATACAGCAAAGCATGACATTATAAATGGTAAAAAAAAAAAAAAACAATTTAAGCCATTCTAATGCCACTAACATCATTACCATAAAGTTACTACATAAGGTTTGATGCTTTCCTCAAACCTTGCTCAACTGGTCTACCCCTGTCAAGTCACATTACTTGATGCTCCCATTAATATCCTACTCTGCAGATATATTCCAGAGAAGAAATTAAAATATTTTACTGGAGGCTGAGCAGAAAATCTGCATGCCTTATTTCAAAATGAACAAAACATTATTTACATATAAATTACAGCATAAAGTACCTCCATGACTATCTCCTACTGTATACATCACATCATTTATTCCTTCATTAAAAAGATTTAAGAGTTAACATTTTTTCCAAGCGATTCTCTCCAGTAAACAACTGCAACTTACATATGATTGCGTTGCTAAGAAATCCTAACCAGCACCTATCCTGAGGTTTCACAACACAATGGCGTGTAACTTCATTTTTAATTTGCAAATCAGGAGGCTTAATCAAATAGCGTAGCTGTAATAATCAGCAATGGATGAAATGCATCTGAGAACAAAAAGAAATACAAGGATGGAGCCAAAAGTGATGAAAATGGAAGATACCTGTAGTAGCACACTGCTATCTGAAACACCTTTTGTTTTCTGGGAGTAATGCTCACTGCAGACAAGACGTTTTGTGCTAAACATCCCCAAATCTGTTTTTCTAATATTAAACACAAAGGAAAAACACTGACAGCAAACGTGATAAATAAATCCCTCCCTTGAGAATGAAAGCAGCAGACAGGAGGGGGCTGACATACATGCAGGAGAAAAACTAAACACCATCTTTTTTCTACCTGCACAAGTTGCCATTTGCTGCAGCGATCCAACAGCTCTCTTTCCTGTTGATTTCAAGTACCTTTCAGGATCGCTTTTTCCCCTTAAGTCATCTGTTGATATGCCTGATGGGTGTAATAGTCACATCCCAGGATCTTTAGAAGAAAAATCCATCCTTTCCTGCTCAGGTAAACATGTTTACAGCAGCTGCACAGACGCTGGGTGGTTCAGACTCACATGTCACACACATGTCGTCAGCAACAAGAAAAGCCCCTTTCTCTGGCGATGAACATTTTAAATAAGGTAAAACGCGAACAGCCCTTTCCAGACCAACTTACCTTTCATAAAGCCACATCAGCAACAGCAGCAACAGCTCAATATAGCACACACACTGTTTGACGCTAAAACAGGAAATTAAAATTGCAATAGCCTGTGCTCCGCTCCTGGCCGTAACAAGTCATCTCTCCACAACGAGGACGCCAAATATTAGTTATCGATCATCACTTAACAGACGTCTTTAAAATGCAAATGTGTATTTGGGTAACTAATACCGTTCACGAAAGCGGCGGTTTCAATGTCGGCTCGAATACATTAAAATTACGTTTACATCTTGAAACCGCCTAAAAACCTCCGTATCTGCTGCTAGACAGGAAATCCCACACAAAATCTAAAATTGCCAGGAAAGGTTACAAAACCTCGCGTTTCGCATCCCGGAGGGGAGGGAGAAAGGGAGCCCGGGCCTGGGGGTGGGGCGAGCGCCGGAGAGTTTTGACTTAAACCCGTATTTCCTCATTTTCTGGAGGATACGGCGATCCCGTTCCAGGCGCATTTATTTCCCTACTCTCGGAAACTCGTTTTAAAAATAACGCAGGAACCCATACGAGCCCCTCGGTCCGCTAGATCCGTGCAATTCCTTATATAGACTCGGCCGCAGCCAGCGGCAGGGCCGTAGCCGCCCATTATTCTCCAAACAGGTACCCGGCGGGCGGGGGCCGCGCTCCGGCCTCGGCCCTGTCGCCGCAGGAACTGTCCAGACAATACCCACCAGCAGACGGTCGCCGCGGAGCGGGCGGGCAGGCGGGCGCAGCATCGCCCCCCAGATAAGCAGAAATGCAACCAACTTCCACCGTCTCTCCCCACCGCAAAGGGCGACTGTGCAACCCACCAACACATGTTCGGGGCTCGCTCTCTCGCTCTCCCGTTATTATTGTTATTTTTCTAAACTCTCACACCAGGCAGATGGGGGGTGTGTGTGTGTGCGCGCCCCTCCCCGCGCAGCATCAGCACTCAGTAAACCCGGCGGCGGCCGCCGCCGCCGCTCGGGCAGCGGCGCCCTGCGTCCGTCGGTCCGGCCGCCCCCCTCCCCCACACTCCTTCCACCCGAGATCCCGAGCGCCGTCCAAGCTCCCTTCGCCGGTTTCACGCCCCGCGCGTCCGGCCCAGGTAACAACTTCCCCAAACCGAAAGAGAACAAGGGAGGCGCACGCTCGGCAGCCCATCCCCGCGCGGAGGAGGCGTCCTCCCGGGCGGGGGGACCTGTCTGCGGTGCTTCCCGGTCCCGAGACCAGGTAACAACTCTGCCAACCCGCCGCTGCCGCCCCCTACACACACCCCCCACGGCTCCCACGGCCGCGGCTTCGCGCCCGCCCCGCCCGCCGGCTCCCCGCGGGACACGGACCGCGCTCGGGGCGCTTAAGGGATCCGCACCCCACCCCGAGGACCGTGAAGCCCCGTCCCGCGCCGAGCGCGCCTCGCCGGCCGCTCCCAACTTTACCGCCACCGGCCTGGCCCGTCCGCCAGCCGCGCGCTCCGCGCACACGCGCGCACGGACGACACGCAGCCCGCGGCCGCCGCGTCCCGCCGCCGCGCGCCCGCAGCCCGGCCCGCCCGCCCGGCCAAGCCGCGGGGCCCGAGCCACCGCGCCGGCGGGGCCGCTGCTCGCGGAAGCCACTCTGCACGGACAAGCGCCGGGCACAAGTTAGTTCCTCGGCTCCGGGGCCTCGGCGCCGCGGGGACGAAACGCCGAGGGCGCCGAGGAGGCGGGGAGGGGGGCGCCGAGGGGGCACAAGAGTGGGGAAAAAGTGCGGAAAGAAGCAACAGCCGCTCCCCCCCGAGCCCAGAAAAGTGGGCGCCGCGTCCCGGCCGCCCGCCCGCCCGCCTGCGCCGGGGATGCGGCGGCGGCGGCGGCTAACGGTCCAGCGAGGCGGCAGGGGCGGCGGGAGCCGCTAGGCGGAGAGACCAGGTAAGAGACATAACGGTTCAGGGAGAGCGGGCGGCCGCGGCGCGGCTCCGGCGGCGGCGGCCCGGAGGGGGGCAGAGAGCACTACTTTCTACTTTCCCACTCCACTTGGCCCGTCCCTGCCCGGCCGCCCCCAGCCCAGCTCGCCCCCCTCGCCCTTGGGGGCGCACCGGCCGCCCGGCTCCCCCTGACTCCGCCGCTCCCCGGTCCCCTCCGCCACTCACCGTTATTGCGCCGCGGGTTCGCCTGCTTTCTGCGCTTACACCTGGGGCCATCCGCCATGATCCTCTCGCTTGTGTCTAAATGCTCGAGTCACCTCCTCCCCCTCCCTCCCTCCCCCTTCCCCCCCCCCCGCCCCTCCGCCTCCACCCCTCCCCCCTCCCCACCGCACCTGGTTTACGACACTCGCGGCTTTACGACATCACCTTCCTTACACCTAGAGCCACTCGCTCTACGGCCGGAACCTTGTTGCTAGGGAGAGGATGGTTTGCGGCAGACGGGGGAGCAGCTGAGTTTGCATGGAGGGGCGAGGAAAAAGTTTCCTCCAGGTGTCGCGGGTGGGGGTGGCGGGGTGGGGGCGCGGGGGAACCGTGCGGACGTGGTCCGAAGGGCGACTGGCCGTCGGAGCCGAGAAAGGTAAAATAGGAGCTCTGAACTGGCCACACCCGCTGCGGCCGCCAGGGGCACGTTCGGGTCTAGCTGATTCTCGCCGGCATCCCGTGCCCTCGGAGCCGCCCCCGGAGTGGCGGGATCGACCTGTCTTCCTTCGGCCTTACGGGGGGCGGGTTCGGGGGGTGGCGGTTCACGCAACCCCGGCCGCCCGGGGATGCCCCGCAATCGGGGGGCGGGCAGGGGAGCGGCGGGCGGCTGGTTCGGGACACGCGGCGCCCCGAGACTACCTGACCCCGCACGTCGGACTCCCTGCCTCTCCTCGGACGCACGGTTCCCCCCTCGCCCCCCGCCCGCGAGCAAACCGGGGGTGGGAAGTGACTTCAACGAGGTAGAAGTTCAGCTGGACCGAAAGAAGGGCGAGAAGTTCCGCTTGCGAGCCACCTCGGCGGTGAAGCGGAATGAGTAATCCCCACGCCGGCCTGTCTCACTTCCTCCTGCGCGCTGGGCGCTCACCTGCTGTCACCTCGGCCGCCTCCGCCCCCAGGCCGCGCCCTCCTCCCTGCGGCCACGTCCGCCCTGCGGCCTCCCACCCCCTAGTACATCGGCCAGATCCGAGGCCCCCAGACTTAAGAGTTAAGGCGTTAACAGGCCACAATTTAGTATCTGGGTGGGCAGCGGTCGCTGTGCAGAAACTTATGGCGTGAAACGAGGGCTGGCAGGTGTGGTCTTGGCAGGTGATGGATGGCGATTTTATCTCGAACTGCGTACAAGTTCAGGGATTTCTGAAAGACCACGTAGATACCAGCACAAATACCAAGAAGGTCACGTCTTCAATATTCAGTAGAGACTTCGCTCTCCCCTCCTCCCCTCCTTCAAACGAGGAAATGTCTTTGGGACCAACTTGAGGGAATACAACTGAGCTGTGTTGCAAATAATAAAGAGTTATGAATGAACATTGTAAGAGATGATAAAGAAGTTGAGAAGACTGAAACGTCACAACGTATTAGAAGTAACAGTCAACCTAGCACAGTGCTGTCACAGTAGGTGCTCAACAAATTTATGCCTATGATTTTTGTCATGGCGACAGCAGGACTTTTTTTTATTATGTTAATTTTTTGAACACCGTCCAGGCTTTTGGAAGATTAATAATCTTTCCAAACCTTTCATCTGAAATAAATTTACAGCTGAAGTCTAGTAATTTAAAATTAGAAAGTTTAATCCTGAATATACATGAAAATTTTCTCTCCCACGTTTGCTTCGGCATTTTGATAAGTGGATGTGTTATTTATTGGTGCATGAAAGGGGACTGTAACTATTCTTTGCTGTGCGTTATGTCTGTGTGTCTGGTCTCTTCCTCAGTACCAAAGCTAGAGTCATCACTCTTAATGATCAGCTTAAGTACAGGCAGTCCTGATCTCAATCCCATGTTCACTGAACTTGTACATGTGAGAACCAGAACGAGGCTCATGCATTGCTCGGTTCAAGTGGTAATTTTTCCCTGCCCTCCCAAAAGCTGTGTTCTTCAGTTGCAGGCTTCTGAATCAGCTTAGACTTTATCCTTTGAGGACACCCCTGCCCCACCTCTCAACACACACAATCACACATCCCTGCCCCGCCTCAACACACACACACACCATCTCCCTGTCCCACCTCTCAACACACACACACACATACATCCTTTTTACAGCTACCCAGCCAGAAAGGGAAAAAAAAGTACTTTCTAACTCAAGCACACATTTCACTTAGTCTTAAACTTAGGAAGTATCACACTTTTTTCTGAAGTAACCTGTCCTGATCCACCTACTAAGCTTTCTTCTGTGTTCATGGGAGTGTGCTCAGTTGTGTTGGGCTCTTTGCAACCCCATGGGCTGTATAGCCTGCCAGGCTCCTCTGTCCATGGGATTATCCTGGCAAGAATCCTGGAGTGGATTGCCATTTACTCTTACAGGGGATCTTCCTGACCCAGGGATCGAACCTGCATCTCCTGTGTCTCCTGCACTGGCAGGCAGATTCTTTACCGGTGAGCCACCTGGGAAGCCCCTTCTGTGTTCATCCTTACCTTGAAATCAGATACAAAGTGAAGGAATAAACCAAGTAGGAGTTAAACCATCTTTGGTGGTTACTGGTTTAGTTAGTTTGGGCCAGACTATTCAGCTCCTTGCAGACAGATACCTTTTTTCCGCCTTTTGCTTGCTTGTTCATTTTGTGCCCTCAGTACCTGGCAGGGTACCTAGTCACATAGCAAATACTTGAAAAGTAATTTTTTTTTTTTAAGTTAGTACCGTTGACCTTTTCTGGATCTGTTCTTGGCTATAAACTAAGGGTGGTTAATCTGCATTCATCACATTAATTCTTAGGGGCTGTTGAAATTATGGATGTGAAAGCCGTTTACTGCCATTTATATCCTGCCTTATTTTGAGAATTATTGCTCTTGATTTTAGATTCTCCACAGTCATTTTTCCCCCAAATGATTAATCCTGCTCACTTCTGTTTTTTTAAATATATGCAGGAAATACTGATATACCAAATTTTCTAATACAAAATTTCAATTTTTTAAAAATCCTATAGTAATGGGTTAGTGGAGGACAAAGGATCCTGGCATGCTACAGTCCGTGGTATCACAGAGTCAGACATGACTTAGCAACTGAACAATAACAACAGTTAGATTGTAAACATAATATATGTTTAAATGCACTTTATTTACTGTGATGTTCCCAAAATTATTGAACTCTAAGCTGAAACGACCGGAGTAGGCAATGGCAACCCGCTCCAGTACTCTTGCCTGGAAAATCCCATGGATGGAGGAGCCTGGTAGGCTGCAGTTCATGGGGTCGCAAAGTCGTACATGACTGAGCGACTTCACTTTCACTTTTCACCTTCATGTGTTGGAGAAGGAAATGGCAAGCCACTCCAGTGTTCTTGCCTGGAGAATCCCAGGGACAGCGGAGCCTGGTGGGCTGCTGTCTATGGGGTCACACAGAGTCGGACACGACTGAAGAGACTTAGCAGCAGCAGCAGCAGGATGATAAGAAAGCAGGCAAATCTCAGAGTAGATTGCTGCTTTAAACCTGATGCATATGTGATGGTTGCTTCTTATCTCTTAAATATAACTGAAGAATTGGGAAAAAAAATCTTGTGAAGAACTTTTAAAAAGGAATTTTTTAATGTTTCAAGATTTAAGTTTGTTTAGTCAATTATACTTCAAAATTTAGGTTTCCTTAAACAAGATGGGGATACTAGTTAGAGTTTAACATGTGCCCTGTACTGTTGGTTTTTTGTATTTGTGGTGTCATTATACAGTGTATATTCAATGTGTACTCCTAATTTTAATGTTACTGAAATGTTAACATTGCTTCTGGAGAGCACTGGGATTGCACATGCTGAAGGAGAGGTATTCTGCTAAAAATGAATTACTGTAATCTTTTCTAAATTTACAGGGAAAATGTAAATCGGTAGAATATTTTCAATATTGAGTTTTTTCTATAAATTTTTCATAAATCCTTTGCACCTGCTATTCACATTCCATGTAAGATTCATGTATACAGTAGGATAAAATTTGACATAGTTAAGTTTAAAATGTGCATATTGCATGGTGTTCCACTTGGAGCATATGGTTTCCACGCACCTCACTTTCTGAACACATTCGAGAAGTATAATATTCTATGTGTGTATCTTCTGTTGTTCAGTTGTGTCCGACTCTGCGACCTCATGGGCTGTAGCTCGCCAGGCTCCTCTGTCCATGGGATTTCCCAGGCAAGAATACTGGACTGTGTTGCCATTTCCTTCTCCAGGATAATATTGTATAATCTTTGTCAAAATAAGAAATCAGTTATTTTCGTGGAAAAATAATATATCTATTTCATGAAATAAGTTGACTATATTAACTTGTAATTAAAAAAAAATCTTTAAGTCTTGAAAAGAATCCATTTGAGACATGTTATCCATCAAAGGAAGGAATGTAGAAGCCCCACAGAGAGGTGCTCTCAGTCTGTGGCTCAGTAGTGACCCTGGACGTGTGGTTCACAGGGAGTCCGAGAGGGCAACTGTGTCTGGAAGTAAACATGGCTACCACGTGATGCAGAACCAAGGGCTGGCCTAAGGACGCACACACACTTTTCTAATGAAGCCTCCCAGGAGGCAGTCATAGGGACAGGTGTCCCCAAACCTCCATGTGATTTTATTATATATTGCATCATGAAACAGATTTTCCCTCTCTGGGGAATAATGCTCCTATTTTTCATATAAATTTCTGAAATGTTAACCCATGGGGCTCCTTATTTGGAGGACAGTTTTTCAGGAACATTTCTAACAGATGTTAAGTATAAATAAATGCAGACAGAATTGTTTGAAGGCAGTTAATGAACATCTAAAAAGTAGTTTCTATAAAATCACAATACTTAAAACGATTGCTTTCAAAGGCTGCCTCTACAGAAGATAGGTCATAGTTTCTATTACTGAAATCCTTTATGAACATGAGTAGCATTTTTTTCGTATACTTAACAGCTATAGGTAGGTAATTTGTACTAGAGATGGGGAAGCAACGTGCATGTTTAGGATTTGAGGGAGTTTTAAGAATCTTGTAGTATCAGAGGTCTGATATCAGGTTTCTACGGCTGTTTTTTTCCCTTTTGTCTCAATGTATTTCTTTTCTCTGGCATCTTGGCTTATTTTTTGCAGCTGACTGGTTCTGCTACAGAATATTGCTATTTCTTTGACCTACAGTTCTGGCCTTCTGTATTCCACAGACCTTCAGTTATAATCATTGCCTCTACTCCATCCTTTCAGTATACATATTAAGAATATTTGCAGTCAGTAACAGGTTTTAGATGTCCCATCATTGTGTTACGCTCACGTGGAAAAGTCGGCAATTAGAAACACCATGTTCAGATAGCACCGTGTGGAGCTTTAAGGCTCCTGATCAGGCACTTCTCGTTTTTTCATCTTACATATCAATTTCTTTGCTCTATCTTGTTGTCTCACTTAAATAAATAGATCACACCTGTGCCCCTCTCGACTGTCTCATGTGTTAATCATTCTCTTCATCTTTATCCCAGGTTTAGCCTAGATCTCTTTGGGTCAGTTCCCTTTCTGTTTTTGTTGAAGGTTTTTTAAATCATCCCCGCCCTGTAAAATGCTTTTACAGAAAAATATTATGAAGAATGAAAAACTATGCTGGTTACCCTCTGACCCTCAGAATTCCTTCACTGCATTTGTGTGCCGTGAAAAACTGGTTTCTATGGACCACATCTCCCAGGCTCCTTTGCCCTTTGGTTTCTGTTCGGTTTCAGCCAGTTTGGAGGCATTGGCAGATGATCAGAGGAAGGAAAGAGAGAGAGGTCAGGATATTAATTTCACCTTCCCCCACACGCCCTCCTGCCTGTCTGTGGCTTTTGGCAGAAACTTCATTCCTCTACCTAAGGCCATGGCTCGGATCAGACAGTCCTGTCCCATGGCTACAGGTCTTGGCAAGTACCAGAAACGGCTCCTTCCCTTTGTCCCCTCAGGCCTAGAGATGGTCATGGTTTCCTCCTTACAGTTGTGAGTCCTTATCCCTTGTTGGTTCCCCTAATGCCTTCCCACATCACTGTAAGTAGTCTCTTTATCAGACTCTCTTCAATTTACCCTTGGAGTGTGCCATCTGTTGCCTGCCAGGCCCCTGAGTTGTACACACCTAGAAATGTGTTTTTATCCTATTTCTTTTTTTTGGTTTCTCTGGGATTGATTGATTTATTTATTTCTATTCAATATTCTTTTTTTTAATTTTATTTTTAAACTTTACATAATTGTAGTAGTTTTGCCAAATATCAAAATGAATCCACCACAGGTATACATGTGTTCCCCATCCTGAACCTTCCTCCCTCCTCCCTCCCCATACCATCCCTCTGGGTCGTCCCAGTGCACTAGCCCCAAGCATCCAGTATCGTGCATCGAACCTGGACTGGCATCTCGTTTCATACATGATATTTTACATGTTTCAATGCCATTCTCCCAAATCTTCCCACCCTCTCCCTATTTCTAATCAAGCATTGTTTCCATGAATTACAACACTAAAGTTTGAATGTGAGGTAGATGCCTTATGTCATCATTATCAGGCATATACTCATGTCCTAATAAGTGTACATGCAAAATCTGGCAGATGCTGCAAAGAAATGTGCTGGAGTCTATGACATACACTTATTCAGTTACTGTTTTTGTCAGGAAGCCCCCTGCCTTGGTTGATCTAAAGTAAGAGAAACTACTTTTATATACTTCAAACAATGGGCCAGGGGAATCAGTGCTTCAGTATTAAGATGGAGAAGATGGCTGTTCCCATCTGTTTCTTCGTGTTTTAATAATGGAACCATCCATGCTTATCAGTGGCCCCAGAATGGTCCTTGTATCTACCTCATGGCTACTGTGCAGCTCAGTCCTGGTCTGTAAGTGATGTGCTGGTGGATGAAGTCTCAAGAGAGGTGGTTCACCATTCCTTCTCTTCCTGCTGGCTGGAATCAGACCTGCTGGCCAGAGTCCCGTCAGGTTAAGGAAGGCACACCAACAAGATTAGAGGAGCCTGAGTCCCTGACGCCACAGGAAAGCTTGTAACTTCTGCCTCCACGTCTCTGTTACAGAGACAAGTCAACCGACATCTTTTTTCAGCTGCTGTTGTCTCGGGTTTTCTGTCACATGCAGCCAAAGTTAATCCTGTTTGGTGTAGGTATGTGAATTAGTTTCCTGTTGCTGCTGTTTAAAAAAAACAAACACAAACTTGGTGGCTTAAAACAACACAAATACATTATCCTACATTTCTGGAAATCAGAAGCCAGAATGGGGCTCACTGGGCCAAAATGAAGGTGTTGGCGTGATTGGGTTTCTGCTGAAGGCTCTAATGGAGAAACTATTTCCAGGCCTTTTCCAGCTTCTTAGGTCCCTCCCCATCGTTTGACTCCTGGGCAGCTTCCATCTTCAAAGCCGGCAGCACCGGGCAGAGCCAATGCATGTCATGCTGCCCGATCACTGGCTCTAATCCTGCCTCCCTCTTCCACGTCTGAGGGCCTTTGCGATTAGATTAGGTCCACCCGGCTCATTCAAGGTATCGTTCCATTTTAAGGTCAGCTGATTATGATTAGGCTTATCCCATCTGCACCCTTATTTTCTCTTTGCCTGATGACCTGACATACACATCCAGGGTGTGCCCAGGGCATTAGGGCATAGACATCTTTGGGGGGCACTATGCCTCCCAAAGGATGCAAGCTTTAAGCTTCATGATTGAGAAGTATGTTTATGTTGATTAATCAGTTCATCTTAATTGATAAGCAGCTGTAAAGTATTTCACTAAGTGGTCATTTTTTATATTAACATTTAACATTGAGCCCCATAGAAGTTCTAATAATAATCCTTTGGTTCATTTATTCACCTAATATTCTTTTTTTTTTCCCCCACCTAATGTTCTTGACTGTATTCTAACATGACAGGTGCTGGGTGAGGCTATAAATGCCTAATTTGGTCCCCAGCCTCAAGAAGCTTGCAGGATTGTGGGATAAACAAGTTGACAAAGAGGCTGCTGCACAAATGTCTGTGAGAGACACCTAAAGTCACCTGGAGTCAAGGAAGTCTGGAAGAAGTGATGAAATTTGTCAGGAGGAGGAGAGAAGTGTGTTAAAGACGAAAGTCACAACATAGGCAGAAATCTCCAGATGAAAGTACTGTATTGTGGAGCAGAGGTGGGGGGAGGTGGCAAGTCCAGTAGAATGAATGCATCGAATAACAAAACTCACATGTTCCAGAAGAGGCTGCAGAGATGGGTGGGCAGGAAACAGATCCTATGAAGATGCTAAGGTTTTATAGTGACGAGTTGGAGCCATGGAAAGGTTTTTTTTTAATCAAAAGTGTCCATGTTGTACATGATGTTAATTAGTCTTCTGGGTGTGGGGGATGAGGGGGTGAGCAGAACAGCAAACATCAAGAGAATTTTAAAAGTTTTTTTTTTTCCTCTTGAATAATCATTTACAAAGGAATAACTGAGCAAGTAAATACAGGCTGTGACTATCCAAACGAAGCACAGATGAAAGGTAACATTTCCAGATTATATTAACAAGTAGTATAATAATATGAAAAGCAATGTAAAGCATAATTATCATTTCTAATGTAAACATCATATATAGTGTTTATATTAGTAGTAGAGTTGTTTCAGGTTATACATTCTTGCAGTGGTCTTACTAGCTCCTAATACTGCCTTAGTACATGGTAGGACCTCAAAATTATGTATTAAATGAATAAATAGTTTTTGAAAGGTTCTCCGATGTATCTTTTAATACTTGCTTTTTTCCCCACTATCACGTTTACTACAGCCCAACTCATAAAAGCTCACATCCTCTCCGTTCAAATCCTGGTGTCTTCCAGGTTACCTCACATATTCTCAGGAAGGCAGGTCGGTTTTCTTTCCCTAGTTTTCACCTTATCTCAGCACTTCTCCAGTTGTATCAGAGTTCTTGAAAATTGTACCACCAGCCCCACGTAGCTGGTAATTCCCTCACCCACTTCAGAGCACGTCGTACCTTCCACTATGGTGAGCGTTGACCATCTTGACTGTTTCACATCTCTCTCCTTGCCTAGTCTGAGGCTCTTCATCTTGGTATTTCTGATACCAAAAGCAATGCCTGTCTAATGGGAAGTACACTTGGTTAATTATGGAAGAGACTGAAAGCTCCTGCCATTCATGCATCATGTTGGGGGGGGGGGTTTGTGAAGAACAAATGAGATATTACATGTGAAGTTTTACATACTGCTTGGCGCATGGCAAACAATGATTAGTACTACAACAAAAGCAAATTCTCGGGCAAAGATCAGAGTCAGATGTTAAGGGCATAATCTAGCATTCCTACACAGTGCCTTGCTGTTTAGGCTAAAGGATAAGGTAATTTTTATCCCTGAAAATGTCACTTCAGGTGTAGGTGTAATGATTCTAATTAAAAGGCAGAAAGAGAAGATGATATTAACGTGTTGTTTGTTTAACATCAGTTGGTTAGGTTGTCTAGAAATACTATTGGCTCACATTAGTTATATTATCTCTAGAACATCTGTCTACACAGTAAGTGAGCTCCCTTTCCTAGAATGAGTAACACTATTTGCAGTGCAGTTAGATCGTGTGGGGGGCTTTTAAAAATGCAGATTACAGATTATGAAAGGAATATTAAAAATTCTTCATTTCTGTATTTGTAACAGACACCAATTCAAAGTGGGTCAAGCCAAGAGTAGAGGTGCAGACACAGAATGGACCTGTGGACACAGGGGGGAAGGGGAGGGGGGATGAACTGGGAGAGTAGGACTGACAAATACACACTACCACGTGTAAAGCAGGTAGCTAGTGGAACCTGCTGTACAACACAGGGAGCTCAGCTCCGTGCGCTGATGGCCTGGGGCCGGGGGGTGCAGAGGTGGGAGGGAGGGTGCGTGTGCTGATTAGCATTGTAACAGCAGAAACTAACACGGCACTGTAAAGCAAGTTTACTCTAGTAAAAAGTAAAAATTTGCTGTAGCCAGCCAGGCTCCTCTGTCCATGGGATTCTCCAGACAAGAAAACTGGAGTAGGTTGTCATTTCCTTCTCCAGGGAATCTTTCCCACCCAGGGATCGAACGAATCCGTATCTCCTGCTTTGCAGGCAGAATCTTTATCACTGAGCCATCTGGGAAACCCAATAAAAACAAAAATAGGGAATAATAAATAAAAACAAGGTGGCCCAAGAAAAAAGAAAGGATTTATAATAAGGATGTGAGTGGGATTTTCCCCATGGAATCCTGGAGTTGGGGAGCAGCTGGTCAGGACTGAGGATCCGGGACACCTGTAGATCTGCAGGCAGTGCTGCTCCCTTGCTCACCTCTGCACCCCTGTGTGGGTCTGATTTGTTTTCTCTCTCAACCTCCTGCTCTGCATGAGGGTGAGATGGACTCAGGAGAGGTCTGGCTCGACGCTGTAACATCACACAATACTTGGGGTGAAAACAGTCACCGCTACCCCAGCCCCAACGTAGGGCTGTTCACTTTTCACGTGTAATTTATACAGTGATGATAATGCCTGGTTTTTGCCATATATGTGTATAAGAATGGTGTATAATTTAGTGTTATCCTGCCTTCACTGAACATATCAAATACATTTTCCCAGGTAGGCACATAGCCTTTATGATTGAATTTTTTTTTCTCACTCAACTGTGAAGTGAAGTGAAGTCGTTCAGTCGTGTCCAACTCTTTTCCACCCCATGGACTGTAGCCTACCATGCTCCTCTATACACGGGATTTTCCAGGCAAGAGTACTGGAGTGGGTTGCCATT
Source organism: Bos grunniens (assembly GCF_055505025.1). NCBI lineage: Eukaryota > Metazoa > Chordata > Mammalia > Artiodactyla > Bovidae > Bos > Bos grunniens. The sequence continues at coordinate 49,547,496 of NC_141177.1, read as the reverse complement.
TTCTTCTCCAGAGGATTTTCCCGACCCAGGGATTGAACCCAGGTCTCCCACATTGTAGGCTGATACTTTACCATCTGAGCCACCAGGGAAGCCCTTAGTCCTACTTAACTGTAACATTCCTCAAATTGATATACTATAATTTACTAAACCAGTTATATCTTGTTGAACATTTACATTACATCCAGGTTTTTTGTTGTTGTTATATGAAAAATGAACACTATCGTATGTTTTTTGTCATCTCCTAGAGAAATAACTCTTTAACACTGGAATTATTTAGTCAATGGAAATGAACATGGTTACATCTTTTTAAACCTGTCATCAGCATGCTTTTGAAAAGAGTTGTATCAACTTATGATGCCACTGGAAATATAAGAATTGGTCTCACCAAGACTAAAAATTTTTGAAAATAGGTAGCTTATTCACAGTACTTGGAATCATACAGATCATTCTGTGCTTTAGAATCTATAGGAAGACACTTAAATGAACTAATAAAGAACATATATGAATATATGTTCCATATAATTAATCCAGTAAATTCCATACTGGATTAAAACATTAATAATTCCATCCCTGAATCTTGAGACCTATTCAAGTGCTTTCATGCCTGGTATTAAAAATATGTGTGCATTTATTCATTTTTTATTTTAAATTCCCTTATTAGTGCAAGAACAGTTTGTATTTCATTTATGTTCTAACTAAGCTTATCACTGGATCTTAAAATAAATGTCTAGTAAAATGAGAGTATTTAGAACTTTTGTAAGTTTCAAAATTCTCACTTGCTGTTATGGAATAATCAGTTAACTGCAAAGATTCCTTTTCTATGATAGCAAAGGTTAGCAATTTTAGAATACTTGAAAAAATATATTTGGCTATCAAATAAACTGGAAATTAATCCAAAGGCATTCCTAGGAATACTATGCAATCATTTAAAAAGAATGGAGCATGGGACTTCTCTGGTGGCCCAGTGGTTAAGAATCTGCATGCCAATGCATGGGACTTGGGTTTGATCCCTGGTCCGGGAAGATCCCACGTGGTGTGGGGCAACTAAGCCTGTGCACCAAAACTCCTGAGCCCGGGCTCTAGAGCCAGAGAGCTGCAACTACTGAAGCCTGTGAGCAGCACTGAAGACCCAGCACAGCCAAAAATAATTTAATAAACTTTTTAAAGTAAAAAAAGAATGGAACAGTTGATCTGAAAAACTCTCAAAGATAAAAAGTAAAATTAAAGTTAGGTAAAATGGCAAGGTAACAGAGTGTATAGTTATCTACCATTTATTTTATCCTCATAATTGTACACACACATATACATGCCTGTGCATAAGCTAGAAAGATGATGGTGCTCAAGAACATGGTAAAGTGATTCCACATAAAGCTGTAAAGTAGGGAGACAGCCAGCTCTTAGCCCTGCTGATGAGCGTAAGGATAGCATGGTCTGACAAAACTGCAAATCTCTGTTAGCCAGCATTTTTACTTTTGATTCATATCCTAACCATACAGTTCTGGCCACTTTCCCATTTTGCTGAGTTTCTATAGTACATTCTTAACTCAGGTGGTTTTTATTTCTCTATCAAGATTGCCTTTATCCAACAAAGAAAACTTAGGGAAAGGAAGCTCAGTTAGCCAAAGATGGATGAACGAGTGAATGAATACATGAGATTTGAGAGTCCACACTCAGCAGTTTATTGTAGGCATGTGAAGTGAAGTCAGGTCGTCAGTTGTATCCAACTGTTTGTGACCCCATGGACACCAGGCTCCTCCGTTGGTGGGATTTTCTAGGCAAGAGTACTGGAGTGGGTTGCCATTTCCTTCTCCAAATTGTAGGCATAACCTTAGGCAAATCATCTAACTTCCTTGACCCCAAGTTCCTTCTCTGCTGAATTAAACCTAATTCCCCTACATAAACTAAAATCCCCTACATACGCACAGGGCCTTTAAGTATGACATGAGATCATGTGTGTGGACGTTATTTTGAAAAATGTAAGACGTCAAGTTTTGAAGTTTTACTGTGCAAACCTGTATCAGTATAAAAATACTTCCTAAAGTCAAATGTTAAGGAATTTTGAATAATTAGCTCCTTTGTATTTTGTTTGAACCTCTAATATTAACTCATTTCAGTAAAATATATTGAATTGATTATTTTTAATTTCTTTCCTTTCTCTTGCTCATGCTCTAATGGAGGTGCCTTTAAACAAGGAAAATGTCAAGACCAAAATAGATAAAAAAGATAGAGGAAAAAGAGGTCTGAACTAAAGTGGCATATCAAATATTTAACTATTATTTTAAAACCACCATGATAAACTTTTGAAAAAATATTTGCTTTTTCTTTCTGAAGGCTTTTGCAAAGGACTGGCTTTGGTTTTATGACCAGTTTTGTCTCTGAAATTGTCTTCCAGGATTTCAGCCAACTGTCAAATGCAATTGAATTTAGTCACATTTTTCCTTCTAGATTACCTTATAAAGTGCTCCCAACAGACCATTAAAAATGCCCACAAATAACCAAATTATTATTTACTCCTAACTTTGATATTGTTTTACATTTTGCTGTATAACTTTAGATAATTGTGGTGTTTTACTTTCAGTAGCAATATTGTAGTTATAGGTAAAGTCATTCCTATTTAAAATAGTATGGAGAGCACCCACACTTGGAATCAACATTATTCAATACATTTTGCTGTTACTTACAACTAGTCATTTACATTATTTTATTTATATTATTTTAATATAAACAGTTGTGGAATTTAGTCATTTTGTATACATTTAATTAATGAATGTCATTAGATAAGTATTTTTTTCTCTTAAGTAGCTCAACTTATTTTCTGATTCTACCAATCCAATATTATGCTTTTGATTGGTAAAGTCACTGACAAATATCTGTTACTGATATTTTTCAGATATTCAAATATCTGAAATATAATTTCAGATAATATTACAATGATACAAAAGATTTTCTGACTCATATTTTCACATAGCTAACCAGTGACATATTTAGTAAATTCTAAAAAGAAACATATAAATGCATGCGTGCTAAGTCACTTCAGTCTTGTCCTACGCTTTGCAACACTATTAACTGTAGCCCACCAGGCTCCTCTGTCCACGGGATTCTCCAGGCAAAAATACTGGAATGGGTTGCCATGCCTTCCTCCAGGGTACCTTCCTATCTCAGGGATCAAACCTGCATCTCCTGTGTCTCCTGTATTGCAGGCAGATTCTTTACCACTGAGCCACCAGGGAAGCCTCCTAATATATGAATATAAAATATCAAATGCTAGCATAAGCTTTATAAATAGCAGAAATGGTTAGTAGAAGAAATTATTCAGGTACTGTCTACTAAGAGAAAAAGATGAGAAACATTGACTATAGGAGAAAAATATAATTAGTGTCATGAGACAGTTGAATAAATTAATTCTTCATTTTATTTTCTGTCCCTACAGAAGTCATAGTAAGTCAAGAGAACATGGCCTGAATTTCTGTTTTCCTTAGTCTCTAGTTTACTTATATTTTTGTCCTCCCTCAAGCTCACTTTCTTCAGACTTTGGGTGCGTTATGGATGTAAATCAAACCACTACAGTTCACTTTGAGCGTTGATGTTGATTATAACGCATGTCCTCCTTTACACCCTCTCCCCTTCCACTGTCAGTCAGCATCGAACTGACCAAAATGTTATCAACCAGACAGAACCACTTGATGCAAAGAATTGGACAATCCATTAGCTAGAAAACCATTCCCTGAATAATTCAAAAATCAATTGAAGCTCTTCCCTCAGATACAGAATTGTTCTGGAGTTCCATTCATTGTTGCATTTCTCCTTTGCAGAGCCCTGGAAAACACAGATCAACGGTGTAACAGCAAAAGACATCATGATACCAAATAGGGAACAAGGGTCTGGGAGATGCTTGGGACCTCTTAATTTCCAGGCCACTTGATAGCAGATACAGTTCATTACACAGGAAAATTGCTTGATCCGGGAAAGGAGGGTGCTGGAGGTGAGGGAAAATGAGCTAGTCCCCAACACAGTTCACCTTGCAATTCAATCATTTCGATCTAACTGGAGAATGATTGCTGTTGCGTTCCAGATGAAGAATGAAAGCTGCTTTCTACAAGAAAATGGCGAATCATGTATCCCCTGTGTTTAGATCGGAGAACAAAAAAGAATAAAAGGAAGGGGGAAAAAACCCATGTCTGTTGATGCACACTTATGAATTTAATAGAGAACGCACAATTTGTAGAGCCTTTATAATCTACTCTCAACATGGTTTTATTTGAGCTTCATTAACAGCGCCAATTGACATTATTCCCATCTCATATGTATAGATACAGATTCAGAGAGGTTGCCATCACCCAGTTGAGAATAGTCTAGACTGGGACTCAGCTGACACTGTAAGTAAACAAATCCCACCTTCAAATTCTGTTATACTTGGTTAACATAAAAGCATACCCACGGCTTTGCCAAAACAGAGTTCTGAAGCATAAAGGAAATGTTAGCCTTCAGAAAAATAATGAGCACAAATATTTTGGTGAACATTTGGCTATGCAGTCAACATTTCTGTAAGTTTTCTCATGATGTATACCATTTTGAGTGACTTGTAATTCTTTCTATATCCCCTCTTCTCTACTTGAACAATTCCATGAACACAAGAGATTCCTTCAGAAGGTTCTTTTTCTCCCCATTCCTCCTGATCTGCTGCATTGATTTCTGTAGTATCCAACCATCAAGTTTTTAATTATCTTTATTTCATAATCAATTGGTCCATGTCTTTTCTCTCATGCTCCATTATAAAGTCTTTTATGAGAGAGACTATGGGGTGCTTGTAACTCCTGTTACTGTGATGGTCATGTCTGGAAAGTTTATATATTTTCAAGTATCTTCCATGATTGATAACTTCCATCAATGACTCATATTGGAAAGGGTCCTGACTGGAAGCTGACATGGAAAGAGCACATTTTGTCTCAGAGTAATTGACCTGAACTTAACCCAATAGGAACCAAAAAAAAAAAAAAAGGTTGGAAGAGCAGTAGCCCTTTTGAAATGAGCTACCAAAGATGAGCCATCACATTTTATATCATTACTTATGGTATTAGTACACCTGACTTCTGAGAGCCAAGGAAGTAAAGGTTGGTTTGGGGAGCAGACATCTTTGACGTGACTAGACCAAAGGAAGGAAAATAGCAGTCAAAAGTTGAAAGATGTCCATCATCCCAACAACTTAATAAAATTTGGTAGCCCTGGAATAGCAAGGGATCTAGATGGTCCATGAAAGCGGGAACACAATACAGCTTGGGAGTTACAGAAACAGAATAAGTCAAGACTATGTCTTCTAAGAACTTCCCTGGTGTTTCCAGTGGTTAAGAATCCATCTTGCAATCCAGGGATGCAGGTTCAATTTCTGATTGGGCAACTAAGATCCTACATGCTGTGGGGCAACTGAGCCTCTGTGCAGCGACTACTGGGCCTGCACGCCATAACTAGAGAGTTTGTGTGCTGCAATGAAAGATCCCACATGCTGCAACTAAGACCCTACACAGTCAAATAATTTTTTAAGAATATATCTTCTGAAGTGAATACTTCTAATGGGGAAAACTAAGAGTTGGGGGGAAAAATCTGACATTACACAGTTGCTAGCATAACCCACAAACATAATGCCAAAGACTCTTTTGAAACACAATTTAAAAGTTTTATGATAAAATAATACATGGAGCCAAGAGTTCATAACTATCTCCTTTTGGACCTAGATAAATTGCCAACCTGATGCAGAATTAATTTGTAGAACTCTCAAGGCACCATGCCTTCAATAGGCACATTTTAAATTAGCCAATAGAAAAATTAAGAAATGGCAGACATATAGATGTAGGGAGAGGAAAAGTTTTTTCAGGCATCACAAGATGTTTTACTTGTCATGGAAGGCAATTTAAGCATCAGGGCAAGATCCCAAAAGTATGCATCTCTCGCAGCATCTCAGTTAACCTACTTTTTCAAACCAGGATTACCTGGAGTCAAAACAAATGACTGCAGAGCAGGAAAAAAACTCAAATAGCCTACCAAAAAACAGTTTTAAAGGGAAAAATAAAAATGTTTTAAAGTAATCGTGTCTCAGCACTAACACATTCCTACAAGAATAAAGATAGTTTTATATAGATGCACATACACATATGATGTAGTGATTGAGAATTTGAAAGAGTAAAATGAAATAAACATATTGACTGGATATCGAAGAATGAACATCAAAAGGTAAGGGTCTAGTCACACTAAAAATATTTTGGAAAGAATAGAGATAATAACAATTTCCCACAAAGAGATGTCAGCAGAGAAAGAATATCTTTTAAAAATCATCCAAGTCATTAACAAACAGAACAAAAGAAATCATAGTGAAATTGAAAGATGTTTGAGTGAAGTCAACTGTTGGTTTAAGGCATAAGAATGATTGTTCTTTGAGTATCAAGAAAGTGTGGTAAGGTGATTACAGAAAATACTGCTGGATTGTTTTTAGAAAACTGGACAGAGCTGTGTGCCAAGTAAGATAAAAACAGATCAAATATTAAGTCAAAGATGTCAAAACAGGCCATTTAACCTTATAAGCCTACCTTGGAAGCAAGGGAGAGTGCCTAATCTTTTTAAAGAGGGATTTTTAAGAAGAAATCATCTTTTCCATTCATTGGACAAATATTTATTGATCTGCTTCTGTGTGCCAAGCACTGTCCTAAGTTGTTGGGAGACATCAAGGGGCCAGAGAGACACAAATCCTTGCTCAGCAGAACTTGCTACTGGATGAGACAAGTAATAAGCAACAGATATAGTATAAATAAATAAGCAAATCATTTAACATGTTAAAAAGAATTAAATGCTATGGAAAAGTAGAAGAGGGTAAGAGCGATTAGAGATGCTGATTGATCATGATCCCCTCTTTTAAATTACTGAGCAAAATTACAATTAGCTGGTAACATGGTCTCAGAAAGGTGCATGCTGCAATTAAAAATAAATTTTAAAAATAAAGGTGCACGCTGGCATATCCAGGAGGGTGTTGGGGGAGCTAGGCAGGTAGGACTTCTTCCATGCATGACTGTTTGATTTTAATTCCTCCATAATGTTCATTTGGTCCAAAGCAGGTGTTGTCAGAGCACCAGGATGGAAGCAGTGGAGTTCTCATAAGAATATAAGTCTGTTGTTTAGTCGCTAAGTCATGTCCAACTCTTGCAACTCCGTGGACTGTAGCCTGCCAGGCTCCTCTGTTCCTGGGATTTTTCAGGCAAAAATACTGGAGTGGGTTGCCATTTCCTTCTCCAGGGGATCTCCTCTACCCAGGAATCAAACCCGAGTCTCTTGCATTGGCAGGCAGATTCTTTACTGCTGAGCCACCTGTGAAGCCCATATAGTCTGTTATGAACACTGTAATGAAGTCTGTGGTGTCTCTCATTAATTGACTCCCTAACACCTGTTCTCCTTATTTACCTTGCTTTTGTTTTCCATTATGTTAAATACTATTTCACTACTGTTTTAAAACAAAATAATTGAACATATGTGCAGTTACCATTTTAAACCCTGGCTTTCTTTCCATCAGTGTTAATGGTGATACAGTTGCCCGTGTTTGCATGTTGATGAAAACAGGGCTAATGTCTAACCACACAGATGAAAACGCAGAGCTCATATGTTTGCATAGCACCCAATATGGAGGGATTTGCTTTCTGCTGCCAGGGACCATGGGCTTCAAGTACCTTTGCTCGTCTCTTCTAAATTTCATCCAAGTACATCATCAGTAACACTAAACTCCACACCACATCAATGTGGGAACTTCTGCCTCTTTTCTCATCCTTGAAAGATCATTAGAAGTAGGAAGCTGATGTATCATTCTTAAACTCCAGTCATCCTAGTTCAAAGAGCTTTGGGCTCATGACCACTTGAAATCTCCCTCATGATAACATTACAATTTTGCCATGATTGCTCACCTAGTTGGGTGAAGGGCACAGTGTGTGAGGCAGAGCTGAATATTATACTGCACTGTTCCTAAAAAAAAAAAAAAAAAAATCTCAGTTACTTAGGCTTAAGTGACTTGGTTTTGTTGTGAAAACCAGGGCAGTATTTAACAGAACTTAGCAAATCTTGGTATTGCAATGACCTAGGTTAAGTCTTGTCCTTTAATGACTAAGTGCCTCTCCCGTTTTGTCCACAGTTGGTTCCTCTGTCCCAGCCAGAGCTCAGCTCAGCTCACCCCAACTCCTTTGCATCGAGGGGTGGGGGTGAGGGGCGGGTAGGACCAGAACTGTTGTAATCTCTGATAGAGGAAGCAACCAAGTATGCATGAGAACTCTGGTTGGCTTATTTATTTTCTATTTTATTTTGCTTTTTTTTTAAACTTTTTATTTTGTATTGGGGTATACCAGATTAACAAACAGTGCTTATTGAAAAATATGCTCACCTAGGATATGAATTCTAGAATTTTTTTAAAATGAAACATCTCTTGTACAGTCATTCTTAATAATTCATTATTTTTTCAAGATGGAAAAAAACTCAAACTGGATATTGCAAAAAATTAGTATTTCCAAGTCAGTGTTTTACTACTTTGTATGTAATTTATGGATCAAGCCAAAATTTTAGAATTTAAATTTGTGAAATAGTCAAGTCTCAATACTTGTGTTAGTGCAGAAGCAGAACCACTAAACCCTGAGTCATTTTAGTCCTTGATTGTGTATTAATGCGCGTCTGGAACATTCACTGCTATGGGCTTTGCCTCAGGTCTCTATTTCCAACTTGGCCATTAAGCTTGTGAAAGAATATCCTATCATATTTTGTTTATGCAACAGTATAAATAAAGTCTCCTTGAAATCTAAAGTTTTTTTCCCTTGCTGTTCAAAAATATTCTTAGAGGGATGTGTGTGTGTGTACTCTCTGAGGGATTGATAATCAAGTTTAATTGCATATTGAATAATGAGATAAAATTTAATATTATCCAACCCACTCCAGTACTCTAGCCTGGAAAATCCCATAGATGGCAGAGCCTGGTAGGCTTGTGAAGAGTCGGGCACAACTGAGTGACTTCACTTTCACTTTTCACCTTCATGCATTGGAGAAGAAACCCACTCCAGTGTTCTTGCCTGGAGAATCCTAGGGACGGTGGAGCCTGGTGGGCTGCCGTCTATGGGGTTGCACAGAGTCGGACACGACTGAAGTGACTTAGCAGCAGCAGCAGCAGCAACAGGACTGCCCTACCCTGCGCCCAGGTGAAAAGCAGATTATTTATGGAGTGTCTCTAAAGATTAAGGTAACTCCCCAGAGAAGGAGACTTAGGCCCTCATTCCAGACTTTTACAGCTTTATTAGTACAGTTTTTCCTTATTGCTCAGATGGCTTACTGCTTTTTTAAAAGTTGGGGTATAATTGCTTTACAATATTATATTAGTTCCTACTATACAGAATGAATCAGCTGTACATAGATCCACTCTTTTTTGGATTTCCTTCCCACTTAGGTCATCACAGAGCATTGAGTTAGAGTTCCCTGTGCTATACAGTAGGTTCTCACTAGTTATCTATTTTATACATAGTAGTGTAAAGCCTTTGGAGAAGGCAATGGCAACCCACTCCAGTACTCTTGCCTGGAAAATCCCACAGGCGGAGGAGCCTGGTAGGCTGCAGTCCATGGGGTTGCTAAGAGTTGGGCATGACTGAGCGACTTCACTTTCACTTTTCACTTTCATGTATTGGAGAAGGAAATGGCAACCCACTCCAGTGTTCTTGCCTGGAGAATCCCAGGGATGGGGGAGCCTGGTGGGTTGCCGTCTATGGGGTCTCACAGAGCTCACAGACACGATTGATGCGACTTAGCAGCAGCAGCAGCAGCAGCAGCAGTGTAAAGCCTTTGACTCTGTGGATCACAATAAACTGTGGAAAATTCTTCAAGAGATGGGAATACCAGACCACCTGACCTGCCTCTTGAGAAACCTATATGCAGGTCAGGAAGCAACAGTTAGAACTGAACATGGAACAACAGACTGGTTCCAAATAGGAAAAGGAGTATGTCAAGGCTGTATATTGTCACCCTGCTTATTTAACTTATATGCAGAGTACATCATGAGAAACGCTGGACTGGAAGAAGCACAAGCTGGAATCAAGATTGCCGGGAGAAATATCAATCACCTCAGATATGCAGATGACACCACCCTTATGGCAGAAGGTGAAGAGGAACTAAAAAGCCTCTCGATGAAAGTGAAAGTGGAGAGTGAAAAAGTTGGCTTAAAGCTCAACATTCAGAAAACGAAGATCATGGCATCTGGTCCCATCACTTCATGGCGGATAGATGGGGAAACAGTGGAAACGGTGTCAGACTTTATTTTTCTGGGCTCCAAAATCACTGCAGATGGTGACTGCAGCCATGAAATTAAAAGACACTTACTCCTTGGAAGAAAAGTTATGACCAACTTAGCATATTGAAAAGCAGAGACATTACTTTGCCAACAAAGGTCCGTCTAGTTAATTCTATGGTTTTTCCAGTGGTCATGTATGGATGTGAGAATTGGACTGTGAAGAAGGCTGAGCGCCAAAGAATTGATAATTTTGAACTGTGGTGTTGGAGAAGACTCTTGAGAGTCCCTTGGACTGCAAGGAGATCCAACCAGTCCATTCTGAAGGACATCAGCCCTGGACTTTCTTTGGAAGGAATGATGTTAAAGCTGAAACTCCAGTACTTTGGCCACCTCATGCGAAGAGTTGACTCATTGGAAAAGACTCTGATGCTGGGAGGGATTGGGGGCAGGAGGAGAAGGGGATGACAGAGGATGAGATGGCTGGATGGCATCACTGACTTGATGGACGTGAGTCTGAGTGAACTCTGGGATTTGGTGATGGACAAGGAGGCCTGGTGTGCTGCGATTCATGGGGTCGCAAATAGTTGGGCATGACTGAGTGACTGAACTGACTGAACTGAGTGTGTGTGTGTATATATATATATGTATGTGTATATATATATATGTGTGTGTGTGTGTCAATTCCAATCTCCCAATTCATCCCATACCTCCTTTCTCTTTGGTACTATACTGACTTACTACTTTTGTATTTTTGCATTTCTTCTGTTTTTCTCAACTGGCAATAAGGCCAGTACAAGACCCCTCTACTGGTACGCTGCGTTGCACTGCCTCTCCTTCACTCGGGGAAGGAAATGGCTTCCTCTCTTCTGCATCTGTATCCCTCTCAGTAACACAACTGTTACAGCATCCTCAGAGCTGGCGGTTAGTTCTCAGTCCTTGGGATGGCAAATCCTCATGGCTGAGCCTCTGTCCCTGAAAGATCTCATGCACTTGACCTTTACGATGGCACACTTGTCTGATTTCCCTAATGCTTTTCAAGCAACTCTGTCTCACTCTCTCTGACTTGTTCATCTTCCTCTTCCAACTCTCTAAATATTAAAGTGCCAGGGGTCACTCCACAGCTGTCTTTCCTTCTCCACCTGCATGCCTTCCTGAAGTGATCTCATCCAAGCCCTTGGCTTTAGTTCTCATCACTTGGTCAGTTCAGTCCAGTCACTCAGCCGTGTCCAACTCTTTGTGACCCCGTGAACCACAGCACGCCAGGCCTCCCTGTCCATTACCAACTGCGGAGTCTACCCAAACCCATGTCCATTGAGTCAGTGATGCCATCCAACCATCTCATCCTCTGTTGTCCCCTTCTCCTCCTGCCCTCAATATTTCCCAGCATCAGGGTCTTTTCAAATGAGTCAGCTCTTTGCATCAGGTGGCCGAAGTATTGGAGTTTCAGCTTCAACATCGCTTGATCAGTGGCTCCCAAATAAATATCTCCAGCCTGGTTCTAATCTGTGAACTCTGAGCTGACTTGGCCTCTCTATTTGGATGGCCAGTAGACACCACAGACTTAAACTGCCCCTAACTGAGCTTTTGGTATCAACTCCCCTCCCCCAGCCTGTTCCTTCTGTCTGCTTAGTCTCTTGTTTCACACAACAATCATCCCATCCTTCTAAAAGGTTCAGGCCAGAATTAATCTTGAGTTAACCTTGCAGTTAATCTTGACTCCCCTTTTTCTTAAACACCTTGTTCAATTTTTCGGAAAATTCACGTGTTCTACTTTCAAAATATATTCAGAATTTGTCCACTTTCCTTCACAGTCATCTGGGCCAACCCACCATTGTCACTCACCTGGACTATTGTAGTCACCAGTGTCCATCATGGGGTTTTCTCGGTTTCTACCTCCAGCCTGTTTCAGTGGATCAGCCAGAGTTGTCCTGTTAAAATAAATCAGCTCATATTCTTTGCTCAAACCCCCCAAAAGCGTCCCCTGTCAATAAGTTCAATCCACAGTCCTCACAGTGATCTTCAAAGTCTACATGAGGTGCCCACAACCCAGCTCTCCAGCCTCACCCCCTGTAGTCCCATCTTCACTCCTCTCCACCACACTGGCCTCCGCAGTTTCCTTGTATGTGCCAAGCAAGTTTCTGCCCTATAGCAGGGATTAGAACCAAAGTCGCTCAGACTCCAAAGCCTATTCCTAAATCCAAATAATTTAATAGAGTATCCCCAGAAATCCTAATCAGAATATTCTCATAGAGACATAACACCTAAATCATATATACTAATTTTGAAAAATTCCTTTATTAAAAGGAATTCTGAACATATGCTTTATTGTGCTGGGCTATTTCCTAATAATGTGATATAAACAGTTGTAAGACTAAAAAAAAAAAAGATTTAACAGTTCTGTGATGTATGATATATGCAGATTGTCTTAATTAATATAAAATCATCTAAATACTGTCAACAAATATTTAGTGTCTATTAAGTGCTAGCACCTACAATGACACCACAGGTGTCAAGCCCATGTTGGAGTAGGGGGATGTACTGGCGAATGAGAGAAACAGAGACAGAAACTGAGAAGGAGGGAGAGAAACTGGAGAGGCCCAGGTGATTTTGCAAAAGGGACTGTCAGGTGCCTTTGTCCAAAAGGGAATAGGACAATAACTGTTAAAAGAATCTGGAATGCGTATCTTATTCAACAATATAATACCAGTTAGTGAATTCATCATGTTAACAAACTGAAGAATAAAAATTGTAAGATAGTTAGTGGGTGCAGAAAAAGCATTTGATAGCATTCAACATTCATTTGTGATTTAAAAAATAACTCTTAGGAAACTAGAAATAGAAGTACATTTATTAATAGTTAATCTGACAAAGCACCTATAAAAAACCTTATATAAAATGTTGTATTTATTGATGAAATGATGAAAACCTTCTCCTTAAGATTGGGATAGATAATCATGCCCTTTATCAATGTCCAAACAATACTGTAATGAAGGTCATAGCCAATACAATAAGGCAAGAGAAAGATACGAAACATAGAAGGATAGGAAAGTAAAAAATAAAGCACATTGCTCACAAGTGATAAGATTGGGTCAAACAAAGTCCAAAAAGATCTTTAGGTAAATTTTTAGAATTAATTAGAGAATTAGCAAGAAGGCTGAGTATGCAATCAATATACAAAAATCAATTGTATTTCTCCTAACTCCAGAGTAAGTAGGACCTAGAAAAAAGGAAAAATTTAAAGATATCATATAGAATAGTTTTAAAAAGCATCAAATGCCTAGAAATAAGCTTATTAGAAGATGTACACCTCTATATGGAAAGCCAAACTATAAAACATTAAAGGCATGCTGCTGCTGCTGCTGCTGCTGCTAAGTCACTTCAGTCATGTCCAACTCTAGAAGCCCCTTAATAAATGTGTGTGTGCATTGAAAAACTCTGTTGTAAAGTTAGTTCTCCCTAAATTTAGTAAGTTTAATGTAATGAATATATTCAAATGAACCCAATAAAAACTCCAGCAGGTTTTTAGCAAACTGACAAACTGATTCTAAAACTTTATATGGAAAGGCAAAGTTTCTTAAGGAAGGAAAAGAAGTATGGAGGAGCCATGATTTATTTAAAAAAAAAAAAAAGTAATTAAGAGTGTAAACTGGCAAAAGGATTGGGATAAAGACCAGTAGACCAGAGAAGATTTTTCAAAGCTGATTCATATACATATATGGACTCTTGTTTTATGACACGTGGCATCCTTGATAAGTGGTATTGAGTCAATTGGCTCCCCATATGGTGGACTGGAAGAAACACAAGCTGGAATCAAGATTGCCGGGAGAAATATCAATCACCTCAGATATGCAGATGACACACCCTTATGGCAGAAAGTGAAGAGGAACTAAAAAGCCTCTTGATGAAAGTGAAAGTGGAGAGTGGAAAAGTTGGCTTAAAGCTCAACATTCAGAAAATGAAGATCATGGCATCTGGTCCCATCACTTCATGGGAAATAGATGGGGAAACAGTGGAAACAACGGCTGACTTTATTTTGGGGGGCTCCAAAATCACTGCAGATGGTGACTGCAGCCATGAAATTAAAAGACGCTTACTCCTTGGAAGGAAAGTTATGACCAACCTAGATAGCATATTGAAAAGCAGAGACATTACTTTGCCAACAAAGATCCATCTAGTCAAGGCTATGGTTTTTCCTGTGGTCATGTATGGATGTGAGAGTTGGACTGTGAAGAAGGCTGAGCGCCGAAGAATTGATGCTTTTGAACTGTGGTGTTGGAGAAGACTCTTGAGAGTCCCTTGGACTGCAAGGAGATCCAACCAGTCCATTCTGAAGGAGATCAGCCCTGGGCTTTCTTTGGAAGGAATGATGCTAAAGCTGAAACTCCAGTACTTTGGCCACCTCATGTGAAGAGTTGACTCATTGGAAAAGACTCTGATGCTTGGAGGGATTGGGGATAGGAGGAGAAGGGGACAACAGAGGATGAGATGGCTGGATGGCATCACTGACTCGATGGACGTGAGTCTGGGTGAACTCCGGGAGTTGGTGATAGACAGGGAGGCCTGGCCTGCTGCGATTCATGGGGTTGCAAAGAGTCGGACATGACTGAGCGACTGATCTGATCTGATCTGATGGTAAAAGATGAAACCTAACCCTTCATATCATACATAAAAATCCATTACAAGTAAATTGTAAATAAATATGGAGTGTAAATGTTAAATCTTGCAGAAAATGAAACAGGAATATCTTCAGGACAATAAGATAGGTGGTTTCCTTGAACAAAAACCAAAAAACACTGTCTAAAAAGAGAGTAATTATATGTCACGTTAAATAGATTGCATTGAAATTAAGAACTTCTACCAGTCAAATCATCAGAGAGTAAAAATGAAATCCATGGAGTAAAAGGCAATATTTGCAACCATATAATCAGCAAGAGCTCATATCCAGAATTTGTGAAGAACTCTTATATCTTATATAGATCAATAAGAAAAAGATTACCAAAAGAATAGTGGGCAGGAGACTTGAACTTCACAAAAGAGGATATCCAAATGGCCAATAAAGATATGAAAAGGTGACATCATTACTCCTCAGGAGAGTGGAAATTAAAACCATGAAGAGATTTTACTTCAAATCTACCGGAATGACTAAAATAGAAATGCCTGGCAGCACAGTGTGGGGAGGATATGAAGCAATAGGTACCGCTGTATTGCCGATAGGGATGTAAATCAGTACTTGTCAGTTAGAAAACGATTTTGAACCACCTACTAAAACCGTGCAGAGTCATACCTTCTGACCCAGTAATTCCACTTCTTGGCAGAAATGCACACATACATGCATATACATCAAAAGGCATGTACAAGAATGTTCGTAGCAGCATATATGAAGGTAACATTGTAAAACATTCATTCAGGCAATGCAAATGAACTAACCACTGTTGTTTGATTTATATAGAGTTAAAAATAAATAACATGAATGTATGGTGGTAGAAATCAGAATGTTGATTATCTTTCAGGAGAAGGGAGGATTTAGAAATGGGAAAGGGACCAAATGGGGGACTTTAGGAAGCTAGTAATGCTCTATTTCTTGACCTGGTGGGTGGTCATAATGATGTCCACTTTGGGATAATTCATCGAGGTTATGATTTTCACTTTAATATATGTCTCTTATACTTCACCCCACTCCAGTACTCTTGCCTGGAAAATCCTATGGACGGAGGAGCCTGGTGGGCTGCAGTCCATGGGGTTGCGGAGAGTCGGACACGACTGAGTGACTTCACTTTCACTTTTCACTTCCATGCATTGGAGAAGGAAATGGCAACCCACTCCAGTGTTCTTGCCTGGAGAATCCCAGGGACGGGGGAGCCTGGTGGGCTGCCATCTCTGGGGTCGCACAGAGTCGGACACGACTGAAGCGACCTAGCAGCAGCAGCAGCATTATACTTCAATCATATTGAAAAGACTTTTTAAAATTCCCACTGCAGAATAGCAAGTTTTACTTATTAGGTACTATTTTTTTTTTTTTTACCTATTTTGTCAATGGATTTATTTCTGTTACAGTATCTTACAGTTGTTGGAAACAGCATTATGTGAATTTAAAATATAATATTAACAGCACCTCAGGAAATTATACTATTGACCTGAAAAATGACCAGATTCTTTTACTACATATTTTGTGTTAGCAAGCCTAGTTACAAATAAAATTTTAGGAGGCACTTATCAAGTGAATACTTTTTCAAAAAATATTTTAATTCTGAAGTAATACATTGTTTTATGGTGTTCTGTGGCAGCACATGTTACTTCATGCCTGTGTTTGTATCAATACCTGTAAAATGCCTACAGTTTTTAAAAAGTGAATTGTGATCATAACTTATATACTATTTTGTAGTTTATTTGTATATATAAAATACATATGTTAAATCTTTCTAATTTATTTATTTTTATAAAGTAAATGTTGTTATTCAAACTCAAAAAACTATAAGAATTAAATGTAAATTCCATTTACTCTTCCCCTTACCTTTCCCCGCTTCCCAGAATTAAGCTTGTTAACACTTTTGCTTTTGCATCTTTCCATAAGTGCTCTGTGTATGTCAATGCAGTTTTTGTTTATTTTTTACAGTTTGAGACCATGCTCTTCTTCAACTTAAGTCTTTTCCTCAATATAGTTTCTTGGAAGAACTCTATTAGCCTTTGCCCTGCTTCATTCTGTACTCCAAGGCCAAATTTGCCTGTTACTCTAGGTGTTTCTTGACTTCCTACTTTTGCATTCCAGTCCCCTATAATGAAAAGGACATCTTTTTTGGGTGTTAGTTCTAGAAGGTCTTGTAGGTCTTCATAGAACTGTACAACTTCAGCTTCTTCGGTGTTACTGGTCAGGGCATAGACTTGAATTACCATGATAGTGAATGGTTTGCCTTGGAGACGAAAAGAGATCATTCTGTCATTTTTGAGATTGCATCCAAGTACTGCATTTCAGACTCTTTTGTTGACTATAATGGCTACTGCATTTCTGCTAAAGGATTCCTGCCCACAGTAGTAGATATAATGGCATGGAGTTAAGTTCACCCATTCCAATCCATCTTAGTTCACTGATTCCTAGAACATCGATTTTCACTCTTGTCATCTCCTGTTTGACCACTTCTAATTTACCTTGATTCATGGACCTAACATTCCAGGTTCCTATGCAATATTGCTCTTTACAGCATCGAATCTTGGTTCTGTCACCAGTCCCATTCACAACTGAGTGTTGTTTTTGCTTTGGCTCCATCCCTTCATTCTTTCTGGAGTTATTTCTCCACTGATCTCCAGTAGCATATTGGGCATCTACTGACCTGGGGAGTTCATCTTTCAGTGTCCTATCTTTTTGTCTTTTCATACTGTTCATGGGGTTCTCAAGGTAAGAATACTGAAGTGGTTTGCCAAATGCTGGGCTGGAGCACAAACTGGAATCAAGTTTGCCAGGAGGAATATCAATAACCTCAGATATGCAGATGACACCACCCTTATGGCAGAAAGTGAAGAAGAACTAAGAGCCTCTTGATGAAAGTGAAAGAGGAGAGTGAAAAAGTTGGCTTAAAGCTCAACATTCAGAAAACGAAGATCATGGCATCTGGTCCCATCACTTCATGGCAAATAGATGGGGAAACAGTGAAAACAGTGGCTAACTTAATTTTGGGGGGCTCCAAAATCACTGCAGATGGTGACTGCAGCCATGAAATTAAAAGATGCTTACTCCTTGGAAGGAAAGTTATAACCAACCTAGATAGCATATTAAAAAGCAGAGACATTACTTTGCCGACGAAGGTCCGTCTAGTCAAGGCTATGGTTTTTCCAGTGGTCATGTATGGTTGTGAGAATTGGACTATAAAGAAAGCTGAGCATGGAAGAATTGATGCTGTTAAACTGTAGTGTTGGAGAAGACTCTTGAGAGTCACTTGGACTGCAAGGAGATCCAACCAGTCCGTCCTAAAGGAGATCAGTTCTGGGTGTTCATTGGAAGGACTGATGTTGAGGCTGAAACTCCAGCACTTTGGCCACCTGATGCGAAGAGCTGACTCATTAGAAAAGACCCTGATGCTGGGTAAGATTGAGGGCAGGAGGAGAAGGGGATGACAGAGGATGAGATGGTTGGATGGCATCATCAACTGGTTGGACATGGGTTTGGGTGGACTCCAGGAGTTGGTGATGGACAGGGAGGCCTGGCATGCTGCATTTCATGGGGTCTCAAACAGTCAGACATGACTGAGCGACTGAACTGAACTGAACTGAACAATAAAGTTTCAGCATATTCATGTGTTTGCATATCAGTGTGTAAATATCTACTTTTAAATATATAATACATCTTCTTTTAAATATAGTATCTATGTCATATTTTAACGGCTGCATAATATTCCAACATCAGGAAATGTCATAATGTATTACATTTAGCTTTTCTCCTTCTGATAGGTATTTATATTACTTCTAGTTATTTGTTATTACAAAATTATTACAACAAATATGTGTCTCTGTGTATTTGAGAGAATATGTATATAGGAATCTCTAGGTCAAGAGTATAAATATTTTTTGACAATTGAAAATAACCAGAACCATGCTTTTGTGAGTAGTCATTGAGAATTGGATTCAGCAGTATAGCTAGAAATTAATTTCATCAAGAATTAAAGTACGCAATAATAGTGGGAGACTTTAATACCCCACTCACACCTATGGATAGATCAACTAAACAGAAAATTAACAAGGAAACACAAACTTTAAATGATACAATAGACCAGTTAGACCTAATTGATATCTATTGGGTATTTCACCCCAAAACAATGAATTTCATCTTTTTCTCAAGCGCACATGGAAACTTCTCCAGGATAGATCACATCCTGGGCCATAAATCTAGCCTTGGTAAATTCAAAAAAATTGAAATCATTCCAAGCATCTTTTCTGAACACAATGCAGTAAGATTAGATCTCAATTACAGGAGGAAAACTATTAAAAATTCCAACATGTGGAGGCTGAACAACACGCGGCTGAATAACCAACAAATCACAGAAGAAATCAAAAAAATCAAAATATGCATAGAAATGAATGAAAATGAAAACACAACAACCCAAAACCTGTGGGACACTGTAAAAGCAGTGCTAAGGGGAAGGTTCATAGCAATACAGGCATACCTCAAGAAACAAGAAAAAAGTCAAATAAATAACCTAACTCTACACATAAAGCAACTAGAAAAGGAAGAAATGAGGAACCCCAGGGTTAGTAGAAGGAAAGAAATCTTAAAAATTAGGGCAGAAATAACTGCAAAAAAACCCAAAAGAGACCATAGCGAAAATCAACAAAGCCAAAAGCTGGTTCTTTGAAAGGATAAATAAAATTGACAAACCATTAGCCAGACTCATCAAGAAACAAAGGGAGAAAAATCAAATCAATAAAAGTAGAAATGAAAATGGAAAGATCACAACAGACAATACAGAAATACAAAGGATTATAAGAGACAACTATCAGCAATTATATGCCAATAAAATGGACAACGTGGAAGAAATGGACAAATTCTTAGAAGAGTACAACTTTCCAAAACTGAACAAGGAAGAAATAGAACATCTTAACAGACCCATCCCAAGCACAGAAATTGAAACTGTAATCAGAAATCTTCCAGCAAAAAAAAGCCCAGGTCCAGATGGCTTCACAGCTGAATTCTACCAAAAATTTAGAGATGAACTAACACCTTGCTGCTTTTACTATTTGTTCTTTGTGTTTGATCTTTTTAAATTTGATTAATATGTGTCTTGGGGTTTTTTGCCTTGGGTTTATCCTGTTTGGGACTCTCTGGGTTTCTTGGACTTGGGTGATTATTTCCTTCCCCATTTTAGGGAAGTTTTCAACTATTATCTCCTCAAGTATTTTCTCATGGTCTTTCTTTTTGTCTTCTTCTTCTGGGACTCCTATGATTATCTTCCAACAAACAAAAGCCCAGGACCAGACGGCTTCACAGCTGAATTCTACCAAAAATTTAGAGAAGAGCTAACACCTATCCTACTCAAACTCTTCCAGAAAATTGCAGAGGAAGGTAAACTTCCAAACTCATTCTATGAGGCCACCATCAAAGATGCCACAAAAAAATAAAACTACAGGCCAATATCACTGATGAACATAGATGCAAAAATCCTTAACAAAATCCTAGCAAACAGAATCCAACAACATATTTAAAAGATCATACATCATGACCAAGTGGGCTTTATCCCAGGGATGCAAAGATTCTTCAATATCCACAAATCAATCAATGTAATACACCACATTAACAAATTGAAAAATAAAAACTATATGATTATCTCAATAGATGCAGAGAAAGCCTTTGACAAAATTCAACACCTATTTATGTTAAAAACCCTCCAGAAAGCAGGAATAGAAGGAACATACCTCAACATAATAAAAGCTATATATGGCAAACCCACAGCAAACATTATCCTCAATGGTGAAAAACTGAAAGCATTTCCCCTAAAGTCAGGAACAAGACAAGGGTGCCCACTCTCACCACTACTATTCAACATAGTTTTGGCAGTTTTGGCCACAGCCATCAGAGCAGAAAAAGATAAAAGGAATCCAGATTGGGAAAGAAGAAGTAAAACTCACTGTTTGCAGGTGACATGATCCTCTACATAGAAAACCCTAAAGACCCCACCAGAAAATTACTAGAGCTAATCAATGAATATAGTAAAACTGCAGGATATAAAATGAACACACAGAAATCCCTTGCATTCCTATACACTAATAATGAGAAAATAGAGAAATTAAGGAAACAATTCCATTCACCATTGCAATGAAAAGAATAAAATACTTAGGAATATATCTACCTAAAGAAACTAAAGACCTATATATAGAAAACTATAAAACACTAGTGAAAGAAATCAAAGAGGACACTAATAGATGGAGAAATATACAATGTTCATGGATTGGAAGAATCAATATAGTGAAAATGAGTATACCACCCAAAGCAATCTATAGATTCAATGCAATCCCAATCAAGTTACCAACGGTATTTTTCACAGAGCTAGAACAAATAATTTCACAATTTGTATGGAAATACAAAAAACCTCGAATAGCCAAAGCAATCTTGAGAAAAAAGAATGGAACTGAAGAAATCAACCTGCCTGACTTCAGGCCCTACTACAAAGCCACAGTCATCAAGACAGTATGGTACTGGCACAAAGACAGAAATATAGATCAATGGAACAAAATAGAAAGCCCAGAGCTAACTCCACGCACCTATGGACACCTTATCTTTGACAAAGGAGGCAAGAATATACAATGGAGAAAAGACAATCTCTTTAACAAGTGGTGCTGGGAAATCTGGTCAACCACTTGTAAAAGAATGAAACTAGACCACTTTCTAACACCATACACAAAAATAAACTCAAAATGGATTAAAGATCTCAACGTAAGACCAGAAACTATAAAACTCCTAGAGGAGAACATAGGCAAAACACTCTCCGACATAAACCACAGCAGGATCCTCTATGACCCACCTCCCAGAACATTGGAAATAAAAGCAAAAATAAACAAATGGGACCTAATTAAAAGCTTCTGCACAACAAAGGAAACTATAAGCAAGGTGAAAAGACAGCCTTCAGAATGGGAGAAAATAATAGCAAACGAAGCAACTGACAAAGAACTAATCTCAAAAATATACAAGCAACTCCTGCAGCTCAATTCCAGAAAAATAAACGACCCAATCAAAAAATGGCCAAAGAACTAAACAGACATTTCTCCAAAGAAGACATACAGATGGCTAACAAACACATGAAAAGATGCTCAGCATCGCTCATTATCAGAGAAATGCAAATCAAAACCACAAAGAGGTACCATTTCACACCAGTCAGAATGGCTGCTATCCAAAAGTCTACAAGCAATAAATGCTGGAGAGGGTGTGGAGAAAAGGGAACCCTCTTACACTGTTGGTGGGAATGCAAACTAGTACAGCCACTATGGAGAACACTGTGGAGATTCCTTAAAAAACTGGAAATAGAACTGCCTTATGATCCAGCAATCCCACTGCTGGGCCTACACACCAAGGAAACCAGAACTGAAGGAGACACGTGTACCGCAATGTTCATCACAGCACTGTTTATAATAGCCAGGACATGGAAGCAACCTAGATGTCCATCAGCAGATGAATGGATAAGAAAGCTGTGGTACATATACACAATGGAATATTACTCAGCCATTAAAAAGAATACATTTTAATCAGTTCTAATGAGGTGGATGAAACTGGAGCCTATTATACAGAGTGATCAGATCAGATCAGATTAGTCGCTCAGTGGTGTCCGACTCTTTGCGACCCCATGAATCGCAGCACGCCAGGTCTCCCTGTCCAACACCAAATCCCGGAGTTCACTGAGACTCATGTCCATCGAGCCAGTGATGCCATCCAGCCATCTCATCCTCTGTCGTCCCCTTCTCCTCTTGCCCCCAATCCCTCCCAGCATCAGAGTCTTTTCCAATGAGTCAACTCTTCACATGAGGTGGCCAAAGTACTGGAGTTTCAGCTTTAGCATCATTCCTTCCAAAGAAAGCCCAGGGCTGATCTCCTTCAGAATGGACTGGTTGGATCTCCTTGCAGTCCAAGGGACTCTCAAGAGTCTTCTCCAACACCACAGTTCAAAAGCATCAATTCTTCGGTGCTCAGCCTTCTTCACAGTCCAATTCTCACATCCATACATGACCACAGGAAAAACCATAGCCTTGACTAGATGGATCTTTGTTGGCAAAGTAATGTCTCTGCTTTTCAATATGCTATCTAGGTTGGTCATAACTTTCCTTCCAAGGAGTAAGCGTCTTTTAATTTCATGGCTGCAGTCACCATCTGCAGTGATTTTGGAGCCCAGAAAAATAAAGTCAGCCGTTGTTTCCACTGTTTCCCCATCTATTTCCCATGATGTGATGGGACCAGATGCCATGATCTTCGTTTTCTGAATGTTGAGCTTTAAGCCAACTTTTCCACTCTCCACTTTCACTTTCATCAAGAGGCTTTTTAGTTCCTCTTCACTTTCTGCCATAAGGGTGGTGTCATCTGCATATCTGAGGTGATTGATATTTCTCCCGGCAATCTTGATTCCAGCTTGTGTTTCTTCCAGTCTAGCGTTTCTCATGATGTACTCTGCATATAAGTTAAATAAACAGGGTGACAATATACAGCCTTGATGTACTCCTTTTCCTATTTGGAACCAGTCTGTTGTTCCATGTCCAGTTCTAACTGTTGCTTCCTGACCTGCATACGAATTTCTCAAGAGGCAGGTCAGGTTGTCTGGTATTCCCATCTCTTGAAGAATTTTCCACAGTTTATTGTGATCCACACAGCCAAAGGCTTTGGCATCATCAATAAAGCAGAAATAGATGTTTTTCTGGAACTCTCTTGCTTTTCCCATGATCCAGCGGATGTTGGCAATTTGATCTCTGTTTCCTCTGCCTTTTCTAAAACCAGCTTGAACATCAGGAAGTTCACGGTTGACATATTGCTGAAGCCTGGCTTGGAGAATTTTGAGCGTTACTTTACTACTGTGTCAGATGAGTGCAATTGTGCAGTAGTCTGAGCATTCTTTGGCATTGCCTTTCTTTGGGATTGGAATGAAAACGGACCTTTTCCAGTCCTGTGGCCACTGCTGAGTTTTCCAAATTTGCTGGCATATTGAGTGCAGCACTTTCACAGTATCATCTTTCCGGATTTGGAATAGCTCAACTGGATTTCTGTCACCTCCACTAGCTTTGTTCGTAGTGATGCTTGATGCTTTCTAAGGCCCACTTGACTTCACATTCCAGGATGTCTGGCTCTAGGTCAGTGATCACACCATCGTGATTATCTGGGTCGTGAAGATCTTTTTTGTACAGTTCTTTTGTGTATTCTTGCCATCTCTTCTTAATATCTTCTGCTTCTGTTAGGTCCATACCATTTCTGTCCTTTATCGAGCCCATCTTTGCATGAGATGTTCCTTTGGTATCTCTGATTTTCTTGAAGAGATCCCTAGTCTTTCCCATTCTGTTGTTTTCCTCTATTTCTTTGCATTGATCGCTGAGGAAGGCTTTCTTATCTATTCTTGCTATTCTTTGGAACTCTGCATTCAGATGTTTATATCTTTCGTTTTCTCCTTTGCTTTTCACTTCTCTTCTTTTCACAGCTATTTGTACGGCCTCCCCAGACAGCCATTTTGCTTTTTTGCATTTCTTTTCCTTGGGGATGGTCTTGATCCCTGTCTTCTGTACAATGTCACGAACCTCATTCCTTAGTTCATCAGGCACTCTATCTATCAGATCTAGGCCCTTAAATCTATTTCTCACTTCCACTGTATAATCATAAGAGATTTGATTTAGGTCATACCTGAATGGTCTAGTGGTTTTCCCTACTGTCTTCAATTTAAGGCTGAATTTGGCAATAAGGAGTTCATGGTCTGAGCCACAGTCAGCTCCTGGTCTTGTTTTTGCTGACTGTATAGAGCTTCTCCATCTTTGGCTGCAAAGAATATAATCAATCTGTTTTCGGTGTTGACCGTCTGGTGATGTCCATGTATAGAGTCTTCTCTTGTGTTGTTGGAAGAGGGTGTTTGTTATGACCAGTGCATTTTCTTGGCAAAACTCTATTAGTCTTTGCCCTGCTTCATTCCGTATTCCAAGGCCAAATTTGCCTGTTACTCCAGGTGTTTCTTGACTTCCTACTTTTGCATTCCAGTCCCTTATAATGAAAAGGACATCTTTTTTGGGTGTTAGTTCTAAAAGGTCTTGTAGGTCTTCATAGAACTGTTCAACTTCAGCTTCTTCAGCGTTACTGGTTGGGGCATAGACTTGGATTACTGTGATATTGAATGATTTGCCTTGGAAACGAACAGAGATCATTCTGCAATTTTTGAGATTGCATCCAAGTACTGCATTTTGGACTCTTTTGTTGGCCATGATGGCTACTTCATTTCTTCTGAGGGATTCCTGCCCGCAGTAGTAGATATAATAGTCATCTGAGTTAAATTCACCCATTCCAGTCCATTTCAGTTCGCTGATTCCTAGAATGTCGACATTCACTCTTGCCATCTCTTGTTTGACCACTTCCAATTTGCCTTGATTCATGGACCTGACATTCCAGGTTCCTATGCAATATTGCTCTTTAAAGCATCAGACCTTGCTTCTATCACCAGTCACATCCACAGCTGGGTATTCTTTTTGCTTTGGCTCCATCCCTTCGTTCTTTCTGGAGTTATTTCTCCACTGATCTCCAGTAGCATATTTGGCACCTACTGACCTGGGGAGTTTCTCTTTCAGTATCCTATCATTTTGCCTTTTCATATTGTTCATGGGGTTCTCAAGACAAGAATACTGAAGTGGTTTGCCATTCCCTTCTCCAGTGGACCACATTCTGTCAAATCTTTCCACCATGACCTGCCCATCTTGGGTTGCCCCACGGCATGGCTTAGTTTCATTGAGTTAGGCAAGGCTGTGGTCCTAGTGTGATGAGATTGACTAGTTTTCTGTGAGTATGGTTTCAGTGTGTTTGCCCTCTGATGCCCTCTTGCAACACCTATCATCTTACTTGGGTTTCTCTTACCTTGAGCATGGGGTATCTCTCCAGGGCTGCTCCAGCAAAGCGCAGTCATTGCTCCTTACCTTGGACGAGGGGTATCTCCTCACCGCCGCCCTTCCTGACCTTTAACCTGGGATAGCTCCTCTAGGCCCTCCTGCGCCTGTGCAGCCATGGCTCCTTGGACATGGGGTTGGTCCTCCCGGCCACCGTGAAGTAAGCCAGAAAGAAACACCAATACAGTATACCTATGCATATATATGGAATTTAGAAACATGGTAATGATAACCCTGTATGCGAGACAGCAAATGAGACACAGATGTATAGAACAGTCTTTTGGACTGTGTGGGAGAGGGCGAGGGTGGGATGATTTGGGAGAATGGCATTGAAACATGTATAATAACATATAAGAAACGAATCGCCAGTCCAGGTTAGAAGCAGGATACAGGATGCTTGGGGCTGGTGCGCTGGGATGACCCAGAGGGATGGTATGGGGAGGAAGGTGGGAGGGGGTTTCAGAATGGGGAACACGTATACACCTGTGGCAGATTCATGTTGATGTATTGCAAAACCAATACAATATTGTAATTAACCTCCAATTAAAATAAATTAAAATATATATATATAAATAAAATAGATACAATCTCTTTCCTCATGGGAAAAAAAAAAAAAAGAATTAAAGTACGGCAGCAAAATGGGTACCAGTGAGTCATTGAAGGCAGACAAGTTATGGTAAATGTGAGTGGAATGAGGCTTTAGTGGAAAGGGAGAAACACAGCAGATAGTATTCCGTTCCCAAATACCCAGCCACAGTTCCTGTTTAAATGTCAAACATAGAATGCCAGACAACTTACACAAAGTTATAGTCACTATTCACAAATGGAAATTATAATACAATATAATGAAATCATCCACTTATATACCTAATAATCCAGTAGAATATTTCACTTAGATTCCTTAAATTTAGAAATTGTCTTCTCAAGATCAGGCTACATTTCCTCTGGAAACCCATCATTTTTGAGTCATGCTGTTCTAAGAATTGAGTTTTTCTTCTAACAGAGAACTGTTTATCATTTAAGTCTGCACCTACAGCTGCTAGCAGTTCTTAGTTTAACACAGGAAATGAAGACATCAGAACCTGTTAGAAATGAAGCAGTGGACACTACATGTATTAATGTACTTCCTAAATTGTTGAATTTAGAAAGGAACAAATAATATTTTTTCTTCACAGCTAGAAAATTAGTACCGTGGCTCTGTTATTCTCCTACACCGTGCATCAAAATAAAATCTTTCTTTGCCATAATATAAGATTGTTATAAGAGAACAGGAGACATGGTGGATGTCTGTGTACCTGGATGATTTTAGCCTTTGTGGATAATCACAGCTGATATCTGAGTGCTTATTATGAGTGTGGTGCACTTATAAGTGCCCATTTGTATCATTTCATTTACCTGCTGTCATAAAATCCCTGTGAGGTGGGTGTTACAATAAGCACCATTTTGCAGATTGGAAGTACAAAGTGTAGAAATGCGAAGCCAGGCAGACAGCTGCTAAGTAGTCAGTATTCAAACTCTGGTAATATGGCTCCAGAGCCCCTCTCCCTATCCATTTCCCCAGAGCTGGAGTCTCATTTGGTTCTGGTCTTGTGAAGCCCAAGGCCCCACATCTTTTCTTCCTTCACCCACTTCAGAACACACAGCATCAGTTGGTCATGAGATTTCCCCCTGCCATTGGGAAGAGGAGCTGGACAAGGGCAGAGGTTTCTGTGTGTGCGTATTTCATCTGTAAGATGGGTGTCTTCACCTTGTCTTGACTTTCAGCGTGACTTGTTATTTTATTTTATTTTTTTTGCTGAAAGCCAGATGTGATCTAGCTAGTAATAGGAACTGAGTTTATCAGGCTATTAGTGTGAACTGTCAGTTTGTCCAGGAGCTGGGCTGTTTATAATGTTTGCTGTAGTTTGGCCAGAAGCTTCTGTTTCCTCTGGGGTTTTTTGGTTTTGTGTGCAGTGTTTTGTTTTTAGTGTTATTTTTTCCCCTGCTGTTGTCTTTAGGTTTCCTGAAGAGCTCCTTCTTAAACAGTCTCTGTCTCCCCACTATCTCAATTGTAATCTACCATTACTGCAATGGAGCCTCGTTGATTGGTGGTGAAGTATTGGGGAGGAGAAGTGTGCTGTAATCTCATGATTAAGTCTCTACCTCTTCTCATGGAAAATTGTGCAGCTATATACTGTTTATTAGATGGTATCTTAAGGAAATGATAATAATGTTCATAAAATGTGGCAGTACCTGCTAGGCCTGGCATGCCTGGCTGTGCCCAGTGGACATATAGAGCAAAAAGGGATTAAAGCCATACATGGTGATGAATTCTCTTCATTGACTCTAACATCATGGTGAAAATTGACCAGATTTATTAAGGAGCTCACATGAAACAGCCCTTGAGCTGTCAGAATCGCTTCAGGCAGATTTGTAGAGACGTAGGATATTGTGTTAGCAAGTGACAGAAAGATTCACTGAAAGCAGAATTTCCCTAGTTAGCTATAGGCATATTTTTAATTTTAATATTAAAAATTATAGCCTTTAAAATACGTGCTCTTAAACATTCTCTTATTTTTGTCTGTTTTTGCTATCCGAAATTCCCTTACTTGCCGTCAATCCAGTTCTTTGATGGGACTGCAAATCTGCAAAGTACTCTATTTATCTTGATTCAGAGCTCACATCTGCACTGGAGCCAGTACAGAAGAGAACCAAGGACATGCCTCCAGGACATGAAGTTTCAAATGCAAGCACAGGAATTCTCATCCTCTTTCAAAGCTCTTGGCTCAGTGGGGAACAGAATGGGTTGAATTTTTCTCATCTTTTTTTCTGCCCCTTCCCTGAACTCCATCGATCCTCAATATTTTGTGGGCTTGTTAAAGGTAATGGATGTTAAAAATGTGATGCCAGAAAGTTGATGTTTGCAGCTATGCTTCTTTAGTTATCTTTTTATGAAAGTTTCTGTCCTGAAATAATAAAAAGTTATCTCTTTATGATTAAAGTTTTTGTTCTGAATAATTATGTGGGTTTTTAAAAATTATTATTTTTCCTGATTGTTGACGTAGGAAGTCAGTGGTTATGGGTGGTTGCCTCCCCATCAGCCATTACTACTGTAATCCCCATGTTGAACTGATGTGCTCTGGGGCACCACAGAGAACTCACAGAAGCCCTGGGAGATATTTTACATTTTCAAGAGAAGCACTGTAACATTTGTTGAATGCTGTGTGAACTACTATTATTAAGTTGTTTGGACCTGACCATTTAATAATAAAAGGAACAAAAAAGGAGCTGTTGATTATTTCTTTTGACTGAGAGGCACCATGAAAAAATTACTGAGGCACTAAAGGCACTGTGAGCAGCGGAAGTTTAGCACCTCTGCATTACCTTCTTATCAACAACTCTATGGGAATCCATGTGGATCCGAGACATTGAATGCATCATTGGATTCAAGGGATGGATGATGTGATCAAGCTAAATCAGTCAATACAGTCTGTCTTCCAGACCTTGTTAAGAGATGAATCACTGTCCCAAATCAGCCCAATCAGAGTAAATCTCAGGTCTTTTACTTGCAATGTTTGAGCAGTCTCCATCTCAATTTCTCTCTTTCTGTCTTTGGTTGAGAAAACATGTAGCCAATGGAGCTCTTGATAGTCATCTTTTGACTACAACAAGAGCCACCTTTTGATGAAGCTGATACTGTAGAAGATAGAGCAGAGAGACTGATAGAAGCTGAGTGCTTGTAACATTCTTGAGCCAGTGGATCAAGCCATGTGTGAAGCCTCCTGGTCCTCTTCATTTAAATTTTTCTTGCCTTATTGCACTAACTAGGATCTCTTATACAATGCCGAATAGAAATGGTAATAGTGGACATCACTGTCTCATTCTCAATCTTAGGGAGAGAGCTTTCAGTAATTCACAATTAAGTATTACACTTGCTGTAAGCTTTTGTTTTATTTTTGTAAATACTCATCAGATTAATAAAATTCCCTTTTATTTCTTGTTTCTAAGAAATGATATCATGGATGAATGTTGAATTGTATCTGTTGAGGAAGTAGGACCTTCTGTCCCTCTCCTGGATTGAAACAATGCTCTGGGCCTAGGATAGTCCCTTATGTGGAGGCTGGGTTCCAAGCTGTCACTTAGCCCTAGCTTCTTCTTCCTTATTAGAGAAACCTTTCCCCTGTTCTGGATACACAGTGAACTTCCTTTTATTTCTTAACTGTGTGCGTTATATGGCATGTAGACATCCCCATGTATATCTGCCCCAACTCCTTGGGAAAGGAATGAGGATTTCACCTACAGCATGAGAGAGGTGCACATATCCACAGCCCTGCATTGACAATCAAGAGGGCCATCCTGCTCACTGGGAACCAGCATACTCTGCAGACCTGATTTTGCTGCATATATTCTCCCTTCTGTGAGTGAAACCTTGTTCCAACCACTACCTTATATGCTGAATCCTTCCCAACTGGTAGAAGGTGCAGTGGGCTGAGGTCTGTGGGTTCCCACTTCTGGTGGTTGGTGCTGTTATGATCTTTGCTGCCCTCTGTTCAGTGGGAATCCTCTCTGGGGATTGGTAGCTGCAGTCTTCCTGCTCAACATCATCAGATACTTTTTCTTCATCTACCAAAATGACCACATCATTCTTTTTTCTCCTTTTTTCTCCATTAAGTGAAATGTATTACGTGAACTGATTTTCAGATGTTATACTACACTTACATTTCTGTAATAAACTCCACTTAGTCATAATATAATGCTGTTTTTATACATAGCTGGATTTGACTTGCTATTATGTGATTTAGAAATGTTGAATGTTTGTCCGAGAGAGACTGGTTTGTGATTTTCATGTAATATCCTTGCAGATTTTGATATCAAGATTATTCTGGTCTCATACAAAAGTTGTGATCCATTCCGTCTTTTTCTGTTCTCTAGAATGTGTTTATTCACAATATGTCTTCCTTAAAATTTTTGAAAGACTTTGAAGCCATCTGGGCTTGGAGTTTTCTTCATGGGAAGGTTATCAATAACATAATTATTTAACACATATATGTGTGTGTGCATATGCACGTGCATTTTGACTATTTAGATTTTATGTTTATTCTTTTGTCAGCTTTGATAAATTCTGTTTTTAAAGAATTTGTTATTTCATCCAGACTGACTGCAAAATTTCATGGCATAAAGTTGTACATTTGTTGTTCAGTCACTCAGCCGTGTCTGACTGTTTGTGACCCCATGGACTGCAGCTTGCCAGGCCTCCCTGTCCTTCACCATCTCCCAGAAACTGCTCAAACTCATGTCCATTGAGTCAGTGATGCCATCCAACCATCTTGTCCTCTGTCGTCCACTTCTCCTGCCTTGAATCTTTCCCCGCATCAGGGTCTTTTCTAATGAGTCAGCTCTTCGCATCAGGTAGCCAAAGTATTGGAGCTTTAGCTTCAGCATCAGTCCTTGCAGTGAATATTCAGAGTTGATTTCCTTTAGGATTGACTGGTTTGATCTCCTTGTGGTCCAAGGGACTTTGAAGAGTCTTCCCCAACACCGCAGTTCAAAAGCATCAATTCTTTGGTGCTCAGCTTTCTTCACAGTCCAACTCTCACATCCATACATGACCACTGGAAAAACCATAGCCTTGACTAGATGGACCTTTGTTGACAAAGTAATGTCTCTGCTTTTCAATATGCTGTCTAGGTTTGTCATAGCTTTTCTTCCAAGAAGCAAGCATCTTTTAATTTCACTGCTGCAGTCACCATCTGCAGTGATTTTTGAGCCCAAGAAAATAAAGTCTGTCACTGTTTCCATTGTTTCCCCATCTATTTGCCATGAAGTGATGTGACTAGATGCCATAATCTTCATTTTTTGAATGTTGAGTTTTAAGCCAGCTTTGTCACTCTCCTCTTTCACCTTTGTCAAGAAGCTCTTTAGTTCCTCTTCACTTTCTGCCAGAAGAGTGGTGTCATCTGCATATCTGAGGTTATTGATATTTCTCCTGGCAATCTTTATTCCAGCTTGTGCTTCATCCAGTCTGGCCATTTCACATGATGTAATCTGTATATAGGGCTTCCCTGGTGGCTCAGACAGTAAAGAATCTGTCTGCAATGTGGGAGACCTGGGTTTTGATCCCTGGGTTGGGAAGATCCCCTGGAGAAGGGCATGGCAACCCACGCCAGTACGCCTACCTGGAGAATCCCAATGGACAGAGGATCCTGATGGTCTACAGACCATGGGGTCGCAAAGACTCAAACACGACTGAGTGACTAAGCACACAGACACTCTGCAAATAAGTTAAATAAGCAGGGTGACAATATACAGCCTTGATGTACTCCTTTCCCCATTTTGTACCAGTCTGTTGTTCCGTGTCCACTTCTGTTGCTTCTTGACCATAAAAGTTGTACATATTAGTACCTTAATACTTTATTTATGTCTATAAGATCTGTAGTGGTGTTCATTTTTTATTTCTGATGTTGTAATTATATATGCTTATCCAAGTACATTTCTTAATAATTGGTCTTCATAGGTTTTCATCAGTTTTATTCAGTTGATTTCTAACCTTGTGTCTATTATTTCCATTCTTTTACTTTTCTTAGGCTTTAAATATTTATCTTTATTCTAGCTTATTGATATTGAAACTTAAAACATTCTTTTCAGCCTTTTTTCTTTGCTCATAAGTGCATTTGAGGACATAGTTTTAGAGGTAAAGCTTTAGCTGTATCCTGTGAATTTTGATATATTACTTATTCTTTTAATCTCTATATGTTTAAATCCATATGTTGAGTTCTTAATTTCAGTTTTTGTCTTTTCCTGTATTTTAGTATATTTTTGTCCTCTTTTATTTCATTGAACATGTTAATTATAGTCATTTTAAAGCTCTTGTCTGCTAAGTCTAGTCACCAAATCTCTAAGAAGTCTCCTTTATCTCTTGAGTTTGGGTTGTATGATCTTTTTCTTGGCATGCTAAGTAATTTTGTATTAATTCTGGACACTGTGTGATAATAAACTGTAGAGACTCCAGATCATATCACGTTTGTCCAGATGAGTTTCACCTTTTCCTCTGCTGGGCAGACAGAGTGAAGACTGACCATCTAAATCCAGTCAAGGACTGGACTGTGTTCACCGGAGGTCAGTTCTCCATGACTTCCAGATGGAGGCCTCCTGTGTTCCCCAGACCCTCTCCTTCTGTCTAGTCCTTAACTTTTTTTTCTCCTCAATCAGAAACTCAGGTCTGATTTTTCTGGTCTTTGTTCTTAGTTTCGCACCTTTGCAGCTTTCAGAATTCAGCAGATGTCCAGGGAGAGCCTGCTGCTGCTAAGTCGCTTCAGTCGTGTCCGACTCTGTGTGACCCCATAGATGGCAGCCCACCAGGCTCCCCCATCCCTGGGATTCTCCAGGCAAGAACACTGGAGTGGGTTGCCATTTCCTTCTCCAACACATGAAGGTGAAAAGTGAAAGTGAAGTTGCCCAGTCGTGTCCGACCCTCAGCGACCCCATGGACTGCAGCCTTCCAGGCTCCTCCGTCCATGGGATTTTCCAGGCAAGAGTACTGGAGTGGGGTGCTGTTGCCTTCTCCGAGGGAGAGCCTACCCAGCACCCTATGTGCAACTTAACCAAAAGTTTGACGAAGTTGTAACAGGAGTATAAGAAGCACTGGGATTGGCAAGTGGTAGGCTCTCCTTGCCTCTACCACTTGCTCTCCTACCACTTGCCAATCCTAGTGCTTCTTATACTCCTGTTACAACTTTGTCAAACTTTTGGTTAAGTTGCACATAGGGTGCTGGGTGGTGAGCCATGGTTCAACAAAAGGTCACAAGAGATTGAAACAGAGAAGTTTATCACTCATAGGTTCTGGAGGAAGTTCATGGCACAGTTCGAGGGGTTAGAGGGGGGGCAGGCAGAGAAAGAGGCAGGACCTGGGCACATACTTTTATTAGAGTCAGTGGGTGGAATGCTTTTGGGGTTCCTGTGCTAAGACCAGATTGGTCAATTTAAACCAGAAAGAGTGGGGTTTGGGTGAAGTCCTTAGGTGCCCTCAATGGAGGTGCTGGGGGACAGGCAGACTGCTGATGGGGAAGTCATATCAGGAACTTGCACTGCCTGTGACTCTGGGGCTGTTATCTAGGGTGAGCACTTGCACTGGGGCTGGTGTCAGTGCAAGACCCCTGCAGGCCCCTTGGTGAAATGAAATGTCTGCTGAGGCAGCGATACCGTGGAAGAGCTCAGCTATACTCTCAACAGTCCCTTTTCAATTGACTACTGGCCCTTCAGGTCTCTAATTTTGTGTCCCAGTGCAGCAAGACCACCCAAAACTCTGCTCTGTCTCTGCTCAGTAGCTCTCTGTCCAGGCAATCCCCAGATTCTAGGACTGAGCTTTGGCAAACTTCTCCAGGGAAAAAGCAGCTACAGACTTACCTGCTCTTTCCCTGGTTGCCTTCTTTACAGAAGCTTCCAAGTCTCAGCCTCTGTTCTTCCTGGTTCCTTCAATAAGTCACTGATGCATTTAAACAGATGCATGTTTTGTATATCTTATTTTGTATTTGTCCATTTTTTCTCAGTGGGAACATTGATGTACTCTAAGGTACCCCATAATATCTTGAAACGGAAGTTGGCTTTTTTCACATTTATCTTTTGAACCGTGTTTTAGGAGATCCAAGTTTTCTATGTGTCACTGAGTGAGTTCAACCAACATTATTTCTTAAATACCTTTCCCTTTTGGTAACCAGGGCTATGGCTACTTCTAGAATTCTCATGAAAATAATTAGAAATGATTAAAGAATAAATGACTGTGTAAGTTGTGGACTAAGCAGTCATGAGTACACTTACCTGATAGAAAAGATAATGCATTTTTCTTCTTCTTTTCACATGGTTGAAAGGACTTCAGACATCTGGAACAATAACGGTAGCATCAAAATGGTGACCTTGGCTTCAGAACCATCCACTTGTGACCTCAAATTTCCATAGTGCTGCACAAGCTTTCAAACTTCACCATGCGTTGGATGGACGGAAACGTGGCTTGAAATATGATTTTACCCAGAAACTCAGAACATTTGGAAACTGATGTAGCACAAATAGCTATTAAAGTATAGAAGAAGGAACAGAGATTTAATTCAAAGTCAAAACCTGTTTCCAATTGGATGGGGTGGGGGGAAGAAGCCTACATTTCCTAGTAGCCCTTTCCCCAGATCTTTACATGCCCAACATCCTCCTCTACCCCAGGGAAGACCCTCTCCAGCCTGGGAATCCCACTACTCACACAGATGGGGAAGAGCTTTCAGGGTCTTTGGAAATGTTCTTTTTCCCCTCTCAGAATATATTAGTTCTCTTTGATCTTTTAGGTACATTCTTTCATGAGTCTCCTGTTTTAAGGCTCAAAGGGGGAAAAAAGAGTTTTTAGTAACTAGTTTCAAATCAACTACTGGTAATTTTTAAAATGCTTTATTTACCTGCATTACATCTTTTCCTTCCCATTACTTCCTATCTGTGCACATCCAGGTACAGATGACCCACAGAAAACTATAATCTTTAACCCTGAGATCAGAATCATCTAATGTGGCTCTAAAAACAGTTTAGGATGAGCCTTGTATATTTATGTATTTGGAAAGGAGGGATTAAAACTGTCTTTATTTGCAAACAATGTGACCGATTGTATATAATCAGTAAATTTAGCCAGGTTACAGAATCAGCCCCTTTTAAATGTATTATTAAAAAAAAAATTTCACCTGTAAGGTAGTGCACAAGCATACACGCATATTTTGAAATTAAAAAGCCTCAAAGTTCAAACACCTGGAACTAAAATAATGTTATATGTCAATTATGTTGCAATTTTTTAAAAAGAAAACAAGCCCTGAAAGTCTTGTTGAAGAGTCTCTCTCATCGTCCCCCTTCACCTCCCAGTCTGAACTTGGGCAGCCAAGTTCAATTCTTTTCTCTGCTTCTCTACCTCATAGGTAATGTGCTTAGAATGCAGTTCCTCAGTTTATGAATTCTAGTCAGCATCAACCCGTTTTGTAGGTGAGGCCATGGTCTTACCCTCCCTTTCCATTCCCCCCTCCCATTTTCCCAACAGAGTGAAATTTGAATTTGTGGCTAGATCAGCAGTCATGGTTTGCCTTTATAGTTCTACATTAATCTTTTCTGTTGCTTATACAGGCAATATACTTTGTTTCTCTTTCTGTATATAAGTTTTTATTCTTCCTAGAATTAATTTATATTTTTATTTGCTTGGTTTCTGTGTATCTATCACTATATATATATATATATATATATATATATATTTCTTAATGCTGTAACATACTGTCAAATAACTAAAAATTAATTTTCCTAAAAGAAAACAGCACATCAATCAGTTCCCTTTTCCCCTCTCTGGAGATTTCTCTCCCATGGCTTTCAACCTTGCTGGAATATGGACCTGCTGTCCAGGGCTGCCACACAGCTGTCATTCCGGAACATTCTTTCACTGCCCCCTGGGAATTTCCATAGGCTCCTAAATCCTCTGTTTCCTGTATTGCATGTCTTCCTTTTTCTTCACTTACTTCCTCTTTTTTCTGGACCAGATTCTCTAGTAGTTTCCTGAGAAAGAGTAGACATAGGAGGTAAAAGTTTTGAGCTTCTGAATATCATAAAAGACCAGAAATAATCAATTGTGTGCCTGGGAGTAATGTTTTAGGTGGGAAAGAATTTTGCCTCAAACCTTTGAGGACTGTCCTCCAGCGTCCTCGAGCTTCCTGTGTTGTTGGGAGTTTGATGCCACTTGACACCTGAGTGGTGTTTACTTGCTTGTCCTTTGTGGGAAGATTTTAGGATCTTCTCTTCTACTGATGTTCCTAAATTTCACTGATGTTGTGATTTGGTGTGTGTCTTTTCTTGTTTCTTGGGCCGGCCCCTTCAAATGTAGAAAGTCTCTTTTAATTTGAGGGGGATTATTTGTTTATACTTTCCCCATTTGCTGAAACTAGCAAACAAGTTTCTAATCATGTCTTTATAGAACTGTTCAGACCATAAGGCTCACTTATGGCAAATAGTTTGCATGACCTATAACTTTGGAGAATGAGGTATGGGGGAAGAAATCAAGTGTAAATCTAAAGAATGATTTATCTTACCCTTACGCAGTTTTTGTCCTGTATAAATCTTGCTTTCATAATTTTTTAGAGTGAAGAGATTCCTGTTGTTTTACTTCTTTTCCTCACTGGATGTTAATCCTTCTAACACTAATAGTGGCATTGTGATTGTTAATAGCAATGATTCCCATTATGAGTGTTATTATGGCTCAGGTTTCTCACTGTAAAGTCAGGATCACAGTAGAAACTATTCCTTAATATTGTGAATACTAAGGGAGTTTCACACATACAGTGCTCAAGCCAAATACTGTACAGAGTAAGTACTCAATAAATAATGCCCCTCTTTATCACAGTTTTTGATCCAGTATGTGTAAGACTAGTATTATCCCCATTTCACAGAGAAGGAAACTGAGGCTCAGAGAAGTTAAGTCACTTGTACAAGGTGGCACAGCTAGCAAGGGCTCTTCCTGTTCTGCTGTGTTCTAAATGTCACACAGCCATCCTAGTTTTAGTTGTAGAACAGATAATCATTATTTACATTCTTTTGCAAATAACAGTTAAGGCTTTGGAGGAAAAATTATTTGGAAAATGGATTTAACTTACTTTCTACTTAAAATTCTCATTAGAGGCCTCCTTGGAGATCAGCCCTGGGATTTCTTTGGAAGAAATGATGCTAAAGCTGAAACTCCAGTACTTTGGCCACCTCATGCAAAGAGTTGACTCATTAGAAAAGACTCTGATGCTGGGAGGGATTGGGGGCAGGAGGAGAAGGGGACGACAGAGGATGAGATGGCTGGATGGCATCGCTGACTCGATGGACGTGAGTCTGAATGAACTCCGGGAGTTGGTGATGGACAGGGAGGCCTGGTGTGCTGCGATTCATGGGGTCGCAAAGAGTCGGACACGACTGAGCAACTGAACTGAACTGAACTGACCTGTCTTTTCGTCCTTGCGCTTTTTCCCACCTGTGGACACAACTCCTTGGCCCACCCATCTTAGCACCTCACAGTGTGCCCAGTCGGTTGGGTCACCAAACACTAGAGACTGTGGACTTCCTTGAAGACACTCAAGAAGCACATAGAGATCTTTGCCCCAAGTACATCAAGTGCCTGCTATGTGCAGCCTGGGCCTGGAACACACCTTCTCCACATGTGCTATTTCATGACATCACAGATAGCCCTGGGTTTGTCTCAGTTAAGGCTGGGATGATTTCCAGCTGGTGGACAGGGAATACTGGTAACTGATGCCTGCAGCATGTGTTCAGCAAGCAAGACCGGGCATCCTCTCCAAGAGAGTCAACAGACTGGCCATCCGTGTTCTTTACGACACTTGCCTAAAAGAAGAGACTCCGTGTGTGAGTGTACAGGCAGTGACTGCATTTCTCCAGTCAGGCACATGAAGTTTAGCTCCTTGAAGCTCTCCTGAAATAACCCCACATCATGGCCAATGGTGATGGACAGGGAGGCCTGGCTTGCTGCAGTCCATGGAGTCGCAAAGAGTTACTGAGCAACTGAACTGAGCAACTGAACTGAACTGATGGCCAGTGGCACTGGATGCTGAACACCTTGCAGACCCTCAGACTTGCCCTGGGCCCAGGGATGTCCTGGGTGCTTGGCCCAGTGGGCTGCTGTACAATTCCCTCTAGTTTGAGACCTGGAAGATGTTCTTTTTTGATAAACTTGGATCCACTTTTGGACAGGCCCATTGTACCAGGCAATTTTTGAACCTGAAATAATGTATTGGGTTGACCAAAATGTTCATTTTGGCTTTTCCATAAGATTTTATGGAAAAACCCAAATGAACTTTTTGACCAACCCAGTAAATTACCATGAGAGGAAAAGTACTCTTTGCCTCTCTCCCCATTGAAAACCTCTTAAAATGTTTAACAAATGGAAAAAAGGTCCAGCACCATAGGAGGTTCTGGGCTGTCTTGTTGTGATCTTGAGCACATATTCTGGAAAAGAACATGTCTGGGCAATCAATTCCAGAAACTGGAAATACAAGAAACAAAAACACACAACCTTCTAAATACTGGTCCATCTGCTTCCTCATCCTCGCCCATTTCTCGTGGTAAATCCAGTTTCTCAGGACTGCCTTTGTGGTCTTTACACTAATGAACCACCTGAAAGTCTGGAAGCCAAAGAGTCAGGCTGAAAGAACGGATGTCATTTCTTTATGTGTTCTGACTCTTCTGGCCTCAAGATTTACATTCATGATACTGGACAGACGGACGGGCCAGAGTGAAACAGAGTGGAGACAAGGGTCTAAGTTAGGTGAGGCACCTGCGAGGGGTCCTGCCCACGTAGACCCTTTCCCCACACTTCCTCCTTAACATCTCAGCTCGATGAGGTGGTTATTTCTGTTCTCATATTGTAGGTGAGGTAACTAGGTCACTTAGAGCTTCACCAGAGCATATAGAGGAGGAGCTGGGATTAAACTCAGTCCTGTGGCTTCCCCAGTCGTGCTAATAGTAAAGAACCCACCGGCCAATTCGGGAGACTTGGGTTAGATCCCTGGGTCGGGAAGATTCCCTGGAGGAGGGCATAGCTCCCACTCCAGTGTTCCTGCCTGGAGAATCCCATGGACAGAAGAGCCTGGCAGGCTACAGTCCATAGGGTCACAAAGGGTTGGACACAAGTGAGCAACTTAGCACGCGTGCAGCACCCAAAGGGTCTGTATAACTAGCTGAGTCCCTCGTGGGAAAATATCAGATTAAGAAAACTGCAATCCCAGGACTTCCCTGATGGTCCAGTGGCTCCCACTGTGGGCTCCCAGTGCAGGGGGCCTGGGTTCCATCCTTAGGGATCTCGGTCCTGCATGCCACAACCAAGACCTAGGGCAGCCAAATAGATAAATGGATAGAAATATATATTAAGCAACAACAAAAATGTTTTTAAAGAGAGAAAAATGCAATCCCAGAGGTAGGCAGGGGGATGAAAGAGCTTTTCATTTTGAATTCTAAATGTCACACAGCCATCCTAGTTTTAATTATAGAACAGATAATCATTATGTATCAAAATTCTTTGAGTAACAGTTGGTTTAAGGCTTTTGAGGAGAAATTATTTGGAAAATGCGTTTAACTCACTTTCTACTTAAAATTCACATCAGAGCAACTATTTTAAGTACAATGAAATGCCATTTTAATAATTTCATAATATATTTTTGTGATGGATAGCTACTTTAAATTTACATGCCAGCGATGTAAATGGCCGTAAGTGATTTTTCATCATCCTGAATGAAAGAATGGTAAGTAGCTTGAGATACCAATGCAAGGGTGATGCAGGCATACCATTTATAGTTGATTAAACTAAAAGGATGCTAATTAGTCTGTATATTTAATACATCACCCGTTGGGGAAGGAGGTTGATTTGCTGAGATAAAAAATTGTTTTTTAGAGTTAGAATGTACTCTAACAAGGACTTGTCTTTAATAAGTATATTGGTGGTGAGAACACACAATTATAGTTGCTAAGGCTTATTAGTTTGACCTTAAGAAATTACTGTACCCTTAGAACCAAGTGAAGGGAGGTCTGGGAGGAAGTCTTTATAGGATTTCCTAGTAGACAGACTGGCAATTGATTTTCTCCTCTGGCATAAGGAAGACTGACGCTCATGAACATATCAGCCCTGAAACTCAGTGTTTGTATATTGACACCTAGGCTCTACATCATCAACTCAACAGACATGAGTTAGAGCAAACTCTGGGAGACAATGAAGGAGAGGGAAGCTTGGTGTGCAGCAGTCCTCGGGATTGAAAAGAGTTGGACGCGACTGAACGATTGAACAACAACAAGGGTCTACACTATATTTCTTTGATTTTGAATTTTTAAAAAGGCTCTTCATTAAGCTTTACTATTAGAAGTAGTGACATCAAAGCAGAAGTAGTTTAGCCTTAAGCAAGCAGCAATGCAACCTTTTAAAAATCATATGCTTGTGAAGCAACATGAAATTCTACTGATTCTTCTGCCATGAAAAAATTTTGGCTGGACTTCCCTGGTGGTCCAGTGGTTAAGACATCGCCTTCCAATGCAGGCGGTGCAGTTCCATCCCTGGTGGGGAAGCTAAGATCCCACATGCCTCTAGGCCAAAAACCCAAAACATAAAACAGAAGCAATATTGTGACAAATTCAATAAAGACTTTAAAAATGGCCCACACTAAAAAAAACAAAAACCTAAAAAAATTTTGGCTGAAATCTTTAATTGCAATGACTAGAGGTGAATTAAATAACATTTTTTTAAAGGAAGTCTACTCTATTTTCACACAGCTAACTTTTTTTGAGGAACCCAGGATTGATTTACAAATTGTTTTGATCAGATTTTGTCAGTAAAGAATCAGGTTTGTTTCAATGAGGGGGGTCAAGCTCTTTGATGTATATTGATCACTTTTATGAAACACGTGTTTGCAGTTAATTGTTATAGCAATGTATTAACTTATTTGGAAGTTGATAACTTTTCTTGGGAAGAAAAAAGGATAAATTTAGATGTAAGATTAGTTTAAATTGTTAATCCATAATTTATCCTTGAGTGTATTATTTTACAATTCTATG
Source organism: Bos grunniens (assembly GCF_055505025.1). Classification (NCBI taxonomy): domain Eukaryota; kingdom Metazoa; phylum Chordata; class Mammalia; order Artiodactyla; family Bovidae; genus Bos; species Bos grunniens. The sequence goes on along the minus strand of NC_141177.1, from coordinate 49,506,044 downwards.
ATACTTTACAAACTGGAAAAAGAAAAACCCCAAAGCTTTATTATATAGATACCATCTTTAAGTTGTTTCATTTTCTGTACTTTCTACATTTTACCAATTTTAATTGTAGCCCTATTATGATGTGTTATGGTAAAACCGGGCAGAATGTAATTTTGTCTGATATTTAAAAATGAAAAGTATGTAGGATTTTAAGCTTCTAAATACTTCAAGGACAACATTACACATATATGGAGTTCTTTATTCCTTTTTTAGTATGCATCCCAGTAAACAGCTGCTGCTGCTGCTAAGGCGCTTCAGTCGTGTCCGACTCTGTGCGAGCCCATAGATGGCAGCCCACCAGGCTCCGCCATCCCTGGGATTCTCCAGGCAAGAACACTGGAGTGGGTTGCCATTTCCTTCTCCAATGCATGAAAAGTGAAAAGTGAAATTGAAGTCGCTCAGTCGTGTCTGACTCTATGCGACCCCATAGACAGCAGCCTACCAGGCTCCTTCGTCCATGGGATTTTCCAGGCAAGAGTACTGGAGTGGGTTGCCATTGCCTTCTACTGAATGCTTATTCAGTATAAGCCACTGAGCTGAGTCATGAAGCGGTTACAAAGAGGACTAAAATACAGCACCTTCTGCATGGGGAGTGTTTGTTAGGCTAATTATTTAGCTGCTGTAACAAACAGATATAAAATACAGTGCTTTAATTAAGATAGAAATACATTTATTTCACCTCAGCCCATAGGCATATTCAGAGCTATGGGGTTCTGCCACCCTGAACCTGTGGTTTCCCAGATTGATTGAACCATCAGATCTCCCAGCCAGCAGGAATGAGAGGTTCAGAAAAAGCACCTTGCGATTAAGAGGGTGGCCCAGAAATCACATATTATTTCTGCCCGCTTCTGTCATTGGAGTGAATTTAGTTTTGTAGCCACATTTGAGGAATGTAGTCTCTAACTGGCAGGGAAACCACACTAGGGAACTCCATCACTGGTAAGAATGGGAGCTCAGTGATTAAAAGGGTCAAAATAATTTTTAAAAATTGCAATATATTTGATTTACAATGTTGTTTTAATTTCTGCCGTATAGCAAAATGAATCAGGTAGATACACACACACTAGTCTCTATATTCTTTTCCATGTGGTTTATTTCAGGATGCTGAATATAGTTCCCTGTACTATACAGCAGGACTTTGTTGTTTATCCATCCCATATATAGTAGTTTGCATCTCCTAATCCCAAACTTCCACTCCATCCCTCCCCCACATCCCTTCCCACTTGACAACAAGCCTGTTATCTGTGTCTGTGAGATTGTTTCTGTTTCATAGATAAAAGTTCATCTGTGTTGTGTTTAAATTCTATTATACATCTAAGTGATATCATACTGTATTTGTCTTTTTCTGACTTCTTTCATTTAGTGTGATAATCACTAAGTCCATCCGTGTTTCTGCAAATGGCATTATTTCATTCTTCATCGTGGCTGAGTAGTATTCCATTATATATATGTACCACCTCTTCTTTACGGAGAAGGCAATGGCACCTCACTCCAGTACTCTTGCCTGGAAAATCCCATGGACGAAGGAGCCTGGTAGGCTGCAGTCCATGGGGTCGCTGAGGGTCAGACACGACTGAGCGACTTCACTTTCACTTTTCACTCTCATGCATCGGAGAAGGAAATGGCAACCCACTCCAGCGTTCTTGCCTGGAGAATCCCAGGGACGGGGGGGCCTGGTGGGCTGCCGTCTGTGGGGTCACACAGAGTAGGACAGGACTGAAGCGACTTAGCAGCAGTAGCACCTTTTCTTTATTCATCTGTTGATGGACATTTAGGTTGTTGCCATGTCTTGGCTTTTGTGAGTAGTGGTGTATGAACATAGGGGTCCATGTATCTTTTTAAATTGTAGTTTTGTCTGGATATATGCCCAGGAATGGGATTACTGGATCATATGGTAGTTCTATTTTCAGTTTTTTGAGGAACCTCCGTAGTGTTCTCCATCGTGGCTACACCAACTTGCATTCCCGCAAATAGTGTAGGAGGGTTCCTTTTTCTCCACACCCTCTCCAGCATATGTTACTTGCAGACTTCTTTAATGATGGCCATTAATGATTGCTGACAGGTGTGAGGTTATACCTCATTGTAATTTTGATTTGTATTTCCCTTAAGTACTGACCATGTTGAGCACTTTTCCATGTGCCTACTGGCCATCTATAAGTCTTCTTCGGAGAAATGTTTTTCTAGGTCTTCTGCCCATTTTTCAGTTGTGTTATTTGCTTTTTTGTTGTTGAGTTGTATCAGCTGTTTGTATATTTTGGAAATTAAGCCCTTATCAGTGACATTGTCTGCAAATATTTCCTCCCATTTCATAGGTTGTCTTTTCATTTTGTTTCTGGTTTCCTTTGCTGTGAGAAAGTCTGCCACCTGGTACTGTTTTTAAAGTCAAAAGTATTTGCTGCTGCCTTTGGGAAAGAAACCTCACTTTGCCTGGCAAAGGAGCCTAGGACTTGGAGCGTCAGTCAGCATCCTCTGCCCTCACCTCATCCCTTCCTATCTGCATCCAGGCAACTTTCCTTCTCCCCAAATGCTTGTGAAGGTTCCTCAGGGCCCCATCCTTAGCAGTAAGTTACTCTCATTGTAAACGCGGTTTGAGAATAGGCAACGGGATGTCCTCCAAACTACCATCCTCCCACACTGTCCCCCCCCCACCCCCAAACTTAAACTCTTGTTGGATCAGAATTAATATCCTGGGCACCATGAGCATCTCCAGTAGATCTGTAGAGGGAATCGCCCCATCTTTTGACACGCCATGTGTCTTCAAGTCAAAGGTGATCATTTCACATTGAAGAGAATAGACTGCGCAGGTCTGGTTTTCTATCTTCTTTAAAAGACTTGTAATGAGAGCCAGGTGGAAAGTTTCTGGCCTGTGATACTGAGCTGTACATGGGGGAGTCTAATCCATGCCGCCCATCTCGGTTCTTTGTCATGATGATTATTCTGGGATGTTCTGAGCTTTGGATTGGTCCTTGACTAACCGCGGAATTGCTACATGCCCTTTAGAGGTATTTTACTGTGCTCCTCCATGTCTAGCTGTACTACTGTTATTATATGATATCAGATTTCTCCACAAAATGCCTTTGCCATTGGCTATTCATTTGTGTGCAACAACAATATGATTTACTGCACCAAATCCATTCTGTAGTATTTGGTGACCTTCACTGGGAGTTCAGCGTTCTTGGCAGCATCTTTCCCCTTGGCCACAGAGGAGTCCTGTGTTTCCCTGGATCCTTCCAAGAGTTGGGAATGCAACAGCAGCAGCCGAAGGAACAACATAGAAACGAATTCAGAAAAGTACAGGAAAAGAATGATCAGCTGAAGCAGTTCTCTTTTGATGCCAAACATTCTATAGGATTCAGTGATAGGTTGGCTGCCACGTGGCAATTTTGAGCAGGAGAAAAAGAACCATATGTGTATTGACATGCAATTTCATATTTTAAACACAGATGATAGATTTTTCACTACAGATTTGACTCATTGGCCCATGTGAGTGACTACATTTATATGCTGAAACCCATGAAATAATTAGAATCAAATAGAAACTTCTAATATATATATATGTATATTTTATTTTATTGAAGTTTAGTTGATATAGGCTTCTCTGGTGGCTCAGCAGTAAAGAATCTGTCTGTAATACAGGAGATGTGGGTTTGATCTCTGGGTCAGGAAGATCTCCTGGAGAAGGAAATGGCAACCCACTCCAGGATTCTTGCCTGGGAAATCCAATGGACAGAATAGCCTGGAAGGGTATAGTCCATGGGGTTGCAAAAAGAGTTGGATAGGACTTAGTGACTAAATAACAACAATAGCTGATGTGCACTGTTGTGTTAATTTCTGCTATACAGCAATGTGACTGAGTTATACATATATATACATATACACGGGCTTCCCTGGTGGCTCAGTTGGTAAAGAATCCACTTACAGTGCAGGAGACCTGGATTCGACCCTTGGTGGGGAAGATCCCCTGGACAAGGGAATGGCTACTACCTGAAAATTCTTGCCTAGGGAATCCCATGAACAAAGGAGTCTGGCAGGCTATAGTCCATGGTGTCACAAAGAGTTGGACACAACTGTGCAACTAAGCATGCACACACACATATATACACACATTCTTTTTTATATTCTTTTCCCTTATGGTTTATCCCAGGATATTGAATATAGTTCCCTATGCTATGCAGTAGGCCCTTGTTGTTTATCCATCCTAAATGTAATAGTTTGCATCTGCTAACCCCAAACTCCCAGTCCATCCCTCCCCCGCTCTCCCCCTTGGCAACCCCAAGTCTGTTCTGTGTCTCTGAGTCTGAGAAACCTCTGATATGTTTTTAACCAGACACAAATAAAACTTCACAAAAAGAAATGAATCTAGTGGGTGGATGATGTCAGCACCTAAATTTCTGTTAATACTTTCAAAGTGGGCTTTTAAAAAAATGCTTTTTTAAAAAAATGTTCCACTGATTAGAAAACCAACGCTTGTTGAGGTACACAGCGTCTTTGAGCGAGCATTCCAAAAAAATGAATATGTCCTCTGGCCTGGATGTTTCTCTCCTCGGCATTCCTAGCTGACGCAGCCACATTTCTCCAGTTATATGTTCTGTTAGCCTCCAGACTCCTGGGCCGTCCCACCCCAACGCATTGACGTTGCCATACTACCATAAAAGTCCACCCTGTGAGTAATATTTAAGAAACAAAGCAAATGGGCTGCATCAACATGAAAAAGCAGCCTCCCCTCCTGGATAGAAGAAAACATACCCTTCACACTCTGGCTGCTGGAGTTCCCATCTTCCCAAAAGGAAGGTGACTTCCAAAGTGCAGAAAGCTTCACCCCAGAACACAGTGACGGCCATGATCTCTGCTTCTGTTTTTAACTCTTTCCCTGAGGGTATTGTAATGCATCAAATCTTAACTTTAAAGCTGTGTTTGAGATCAAGAGAAATATTTAAAACATTTGTGCATTCAGTTCATGATTCAGAGATTTATTTATAAGCCTGTTGATTTGAGGACACCCAGCTCTTGCATTTAAACTGCCGAAGTGAGTCATGTTTGTGGGAGGTAATTACTACCAGAAAGTACAACTAACTTGTAAGCTTCTCTTTAAAATGTCCATTCACAATCCACAATTACTGTAAATAACGGGCTATCAGGAATCTTGCTCCGTTTTATGGCTGTATATCTTTATTAAGCGTGCATTAGGCTATACCCAAACAGACTTGTGTCACAGAGGGATTCTTGAAGGAAAAGTGAGTCCCCTTATGAAAGTATCAGTATAGGTTTCTGAGGATGTAGCATTGGAAAGATTTATCTCTTTTGCATTATAGGGAACAAAGCTGAGAAAACAGCTGGCTCAAAAGAGAAATAAAGATTCCCATTTGTGGAAGTGTGTACATGTGGTTCATCTTTAAAGACCAGATCCAACCCACTATCATTATGGCAGGGACCTCCCTCTTTAACACCCCAGTGCCTCTTACTGGCTGAGTCCTTGTCTTCCTGGGGGGCTCTCTGACTCTCCGCTTAGAGACTGTTGAAGCCCATGCCACTCTGACCAGCAGCAGAGTGGGAAGCTTCTTGTGATCACAGTGCCAGAGTTTTTGAGAACATCCTGCAGTCCAAATATCCGTGATGGGGGAGGAGGCCTCACCAGGCAGTGTCTGATAGCTCCCAGAAGGTGTCTAGAGAGCCTGTGTTGTATGGAGGAGAAGGAGTGAGAGGGGATTTGGTGTCTGGATTCAGCTTACACAAGGGACAGGGGCGGGGAAACACCAGGACAAGGTAGAATTTCCCTAGACCAGCTCTGGCCCACTTGATGGTTTTACTCAGCCCTAGCTTTGCCTACCTTTGACCTGACCTTGCTTAGCACAGCTCTGCTGTGACACCAAGGCCTTCTGGTCTCCCCTAAAGCTCTCTTGACACCTGACCAGACACACTTCTTGTGGTGGGTTTGAGACTCAACCAGCTCTATCACCAGCCTCCTCAGGCTGCCTATGACTCAGCTGCCTTCTCAAACCTGTTCACAGACATTCACTCATTCTTCACTCATTACTCACCACTCATTCAATAACCATGTACTGTCTCCCCTCTGTGTGCCAGTCGTGTTGGGTCCTGGAATGCACCTGGAGTGTAACCTAGCCCCTGTCTTTGGGGATCACATTGCCTGGCTGGACAGACAGCCATGAAAAGTGGCAATTTCAAAACCGTGTATTTAGTTTTGGGGTGAGTGGGCATTCTAGGGACACATTAGGAAGGTGCTCTACCTGATTTTGGGAAGTTGAAAACACTGCCATGGAAGTTGAAAACAGTTTCACGAGAGCCCATGTTTAAGCAAAGCTATGAAGGAAAAGTAGGAGGCAGGAGACCTATGAGGAACAAAGGAAAAGAGAAAAGGTGCAATAATCTATGAGGAAGGAAAGGAACAAACCAAACTCTGAGATCCAGGCAGATACAGTTCAGAGAAGCGTGATGAGCTCACAGTGGATGGCGCAGAAAGTGGAACAATTAGTGGAATGATGACAGCACCAGGGTGGGGAGACCAGACATGAAGAGTCCCAATTACATTCAGTGTTAAGGTGTTGAATCAGTTGGTGGATGAACCCCATGTACCATGTTTCCATTAAGGCAGCCATTTCCAGATTTGTCATAAGCTTGTGTCTAAGCATCCAAGTTTAATCCCAAACAGTTTAGTGGACTCAAGAGAGCCATTTGGCTGGCTTCCGTGCCCTCCTGTCTGTCCACAGTTAACTGAGGCTGTGACCAGGGCCTGTTTGTGTCCCTTGACTGGTGGTCTTGCCCAATTTGACCTCCTATGTTCAAACACTCTGAGCTCCATCTGGGCCCACTACATAACCTTCAGCGCTTCTATTTTATGCATTTTCATCAAAATGTCTCTCTTGCTTAATTTTAACTCAAAATCTGGAATGTATAAGAATATAGGAGCTTACCATTCACCCCACAAATATTAGAGTAACTACCATGTGCAAGAGAATGTTCCAGGCAATACTGTAATGACTAAAAAAGGCTCAGCCTCCAGCTTTACAGAGTCAAAGACAGACAAACAAGACCTCAGAAAGTGACGGTTGTTATGCAGAAAACTATTATGAGATAATGTTTGTTCTATAGAAAACGTAAGAAGCAAGGGTTTGCGGGTCTATGTTGTTTTACTTTAGGATTGTAACATACACACACACACTAGAACAGAAGCAGGCTACCACACTCTAAGCCTGTATCAATGTAAGTTTCTTAATGACCTCAGGGTTCCAAAATTAGAGAATTGATGTAACTAGTTAAAGATCATAGACTTGGATAGTTATGTTATCAATGCTTGTCAATTTCAGTTTTCAAGAATCTGATTTTGAGTTTATTAAATTCCAGGTGTGGTTGTAGTTTTAGCCTTTTAGTGGAATAAAGAGGATTTTGCCATAATCTTATGGTCTAAGTGCCCCTGGTTTATTTTTTTAAGGCAAAGTCTTTTAAATTTATTTATTTATGGCTGCACTGGGTCTTTGTCGCTGCAAGAAGGCTTTCTCTAGTTTTGGCAAGTGGGGGCCACTCTCTAGTTGGGGTGCAAGGTCTTCTCATTGCCATGGCTTCTCTTGTTGTGGAACACAGGCTCTAGGCATGTGGGCTTCAGCAGTTGTGGCACATGGAATTAGCTGCTCTACAGCATGTGAAATTGGACCAGGGATAGAACCCGTGTCCCCTACATTGGCAGACAGATTCTTAATCACTGGACCACCAGGGAAGACTTCCCCTGGTTTAAATACTGTGACTCAGTGCATTTCTGAATTAGGATTTTGCTTTAAGCAAATGATAGTTAAGCACTTCAACATTTATATTGTGTCTTAATTTTCCATTTGAAGGATGGAAAAACATTACAACCTTGTGGGTGACAGTAAGGACTTTGATAGGAAGGGACATAGGTCCTCCTGTATATGCCCAGCAGCGTGGACAGGGAAGAGGACTAGAGAAGCAGGACTTGAAGAAAGATGAGCTGAAAATTTCCAGAATTGTAGGACAGTCTGAATTCTCAGGTTAAAGGGAGACCGGTAGCAAGCAGGATGAAGAAAAAATAAGTACAACATAGTGAGGCTGAAGAACATCAAAAAATAAAGAGAAAAATTGTAACAGGGAAGAACAAATCTGACCTGACCCCTCTTTCTTTTATTTTAACCTTTATCCTCTGTTGCCTATGCTTAGTCATGCTGGCCCTGCACCCTTTTGGAAATAGTATTCCTTACAGCCTGAAATATGTCCTATGCTCAAGGCTCTGACCTTTAAAGGTGTAACACTTTTCCATTCATATAGAGATAAAAAGTTGCAGAATAGAGAACAACATTTGTGTTGTTGGAGGTTTACAGTAACATTGCGACCTGATCTACCTGGACAGCTGTAAGAACAAAGTATTCCTACAAAGTTTTCAACAACTGACTACACCCTCTTGACTTTAAAAATGCTTTGCTGAAACCCTTCTGAGAGTTCAGAGTTTTTTGGGCACAAGCTACCTGTTTCTTTGCTTGGCCTCTTCAATAAACTTTTCTCTTTTCCAACTGTGACATTTTGGTTTGTTTGGCCTCCCTGTGCATTGAACACACAAACTTGTGTGCAGTAACAAAAACTTTAAAACCCTCAGAGATAAAAGGCAGATTCCATGCAAAGCAGCACTCAATAGACTTGACAGTGGATGTGTCGTTATTACAGTTGTGGGGAGACAGTAATGTCTTTATGACCCAAGAAAAATTAACCTCCATCTAGGATTTTAGACTGCAAAACTATAAAATGCAAAAATAGACATTTCCATAATTACAAAGATTTAGAATGTTAACCAATCACAATATATATATATATATATATATAGAGAGAGAGAGAGAGAGAGAGAGAGAGAGAGGATATATTTTTAAAAAATTAACCCAGAGAAAAAGTATGGACCAGATGACAACAGTGAACACCTATGTTGATAGGAATAAAAGACAATATTAATATATTAACATTTTTAGTCTATAGTCTATCTTTTAGTCTTGTATCTAATAGTCTAATATGACTGTTAGAAGCATTTTTATTGTTGTGTAGGATAAACCTGAAGTTCTAGATAATAGTATGAAGTATTTAGTGGGAGAAGTTTAAAATACTGACCAACTTTACACTTAGCTTTAAAAACATTTTAGCAGGCTTCCCTGGTAGCTCAGTGGTAAAGAATCTGCCTGCCTGTGCTGGAGACACGGGTTCAGTCCCTGGTCTGGGAAGATTCCATATGCCATGGAGCAGTTAAGCTCATGCACCACAACTACTGAGCCCACACTCTAGAGCCTGTGAGCTGCAAGAAGAGAAACCACTGCAATGAGAAGCCCACAAACTGCAACCAGAGAGTAGGCCCCCCACTCGCTGCAACTCGAGAAAAGCCATGTGCAGCAACGAAGACCCAGGGCAGCCACAAATAAATAAATATTTTAAAATTTTAGTGGTAATCACCAAAAGAATAGAATCTATAGCTTTCAAACAAGTAGCAGGGAGAAATAAGAAGATGGAAGATGGAAGACCAACAGGAGACAGAAAAGAATATCGCAAAAGAAATGATGGTAAACGAAAAGTACTAACGTTAGAAATGTATGCAATAAATGAACAATCACAATAAATGCAAACGGATTAAGCCAGAAGTCAGAAAACTTCTTTTCTGTAAAGGACTGGGTAATAAATATTTTCAGATACTATGGGTCACATACAATGTCTGCGATTCTTTAAAAACCTGAAAATCATCCTTAGCTTGTGTATGGCTTGCAAGCCGTACTGGCTTCCCTGGTGGCTCAAATGGTAAAGAATCCACCTGCAGTGTGGGAGACCTGGGTTTGATCCCTGGGTTGTACAGATACCCTGGAGAAGGGAACAGCTACTCACTCCAGTATTCTGACCTGGAGAATTCCACACACAGAAGAACCTGGCAGGCTACAGTCCATGGGGTTGCAAAAAGTCAGACATGACTGAATGACTTTCACTTTGCAAGCTGTACAAAAACAGATTTCAGGCCAGATTTCACTCTTGGGAGTAGTTGGTCCACTTGTGAATTAATTTTTTCAGACAAATGTTTTTTCCATGTATACTTGTTTATTTTTTATTGAAGTATAGTTGATTTACAATGTTGTCTTAGTTTTAGGTGTACATCAAAGTATATCATATATTGTTGTTGTTTAGTTCCGAAGTCACCTCTGACTCTTACAACCTCATTAGACTATACCCACCAGGCTTCTCTGTCCATGGGATTTCCCAGGCAAGAATACTCAAGTGGGTTGCCATTTCCATCTCTGGGGGGATCTTCCCAACTCAGAGATTAAACTTGCATCTCCTGTATTGGCAGGCAGATTCTTTACTACAGATCCACCAGGGCAGGCCCTATATCATATATATGTGTGTGTTACACTGTGCTCAGTCACTTCATTCATGTTTGACTCTTTGTGACCCCATGGACTGCTTCTCTGTCCATGATATTATCCCATCAAGAATACTAGAGTGAATTGCCATTTCCTCCTCCAGGGGTTGGATCTTCCCAGCTCAGGAATCAAACCTGTGTCTCCCGTGCTCCTGCATTGGCAGGGAGATTCTTTATCACTGAACCACCTGGGAAACCCATCACATATATTTAATTTTTCATATTCTTTTGCCATATGGCTTATTGCAAAATATTGAATATATAGTAGATTCTTGTTTTTTATCTATTTTATATATGGTACTGGATGGCATCACCAACTTGATGGACGTGAGTTTGAGTGAACTCCGGGAGATGGTGATGGACAGGGAGGCCTGGTGTGCTGCGATTCATGGGGTCGCAAAGAGTCGGACACGACTGAGCGACTGAACTGAAATGAACTGAAGTGTGTATATGTTACTCCCAAACTCCCAATTTATCCCTCCCTCCCACCTTTCACCTTTGGTAACCCTAAGTCTGTTTTCTATGTAAATGAGTCTATTTGTGTTTTGTGAATCAGTTCATTTATATCTTTATTTTTTTTGTTCCACATATAAGTGACATATGATATTTGCCTTTGTCTGACTTACTTCACTTAGTATGATAATCTCTAGGTCCATCTAGGTTGCTGCAATTGGCATTATTTTATTGTTTTTTATGGCGGGATAGTATTCCAATGTATATGTGTACCACATCTTCTTTATCCATTCATCTGTTGATGGATATTTAGGTTGCTTCTATGCCCTGGCTACTGTAAATATAGTACCGAAGTGAACACTGGGGTGCATTGCATGTATCTTTTCAAATTATGGTTTTCTCTGGATATATGCCCAGGAGTAGGATTGCAGGATCATATGGTAGCTCTATGATTAGTTTTTAAAGTAACCTCCATACTGTTCTCCATAGTGCCTGTGGCCAATAATGTAGGAAGGTTTCCTTTTCAAAACCCTTTCCAGCTTTTATTGTTTGCAGACTTCTTGATGGTGGCCGTTCTGACTGGTATGAGGTGATGCCTCATGGTAGCTTTGATTTGCATTTCTCTAATAATTAGTGATGCTGAGCATCTTTTCTTGTACCTTTTGGCCATCTGTATGTCTTTGGAGAAATGTTTATTTAGATCTTCTGACCATTTTTTCATTGAGTTGTTCATTTTTGTGATATTGAGCTGTATGAGCTGTTTGTGTATTTTGGAGATCAATCCCTTGTCAACTACATCATTTGCAAATGTTTTCTCCCATTCCATAAGTTGCTTTTCATTTTGTTGTGGCTTTCTTTGCTGTGCAGAAGTTTCAAGTTTAATTAGGTCCTGTTTTGTTGTTGTTGTTGTTTGTTTGTTTTTATTGTCCTTGGGAGACAGAGCCAAAAAGAACTTGCTGCAATTTATGTCAAAAAAGTGCCCTCTGTTTTCCTCTAAGAGTTTTATAGTATCTGTCTTACTTATAGGTCTTTAATCCATTTTGAGTTTACTTTTGTGTATGGTGTTACAGAATGCTCTAGTTTCATTCTTTTACATGTAGCTCTCCAGTTTTTCCAGCACAACTTAACTGAAGAGACTGTCTTTTCTCTACTGTATATTCTTGCCTGCTTCATCACAGATTAATTGACCATAGGTGCATGGGTATGTTTCTGAGCTTTCTATTCTGTTCCATTAATCTCTACTTCTGTTCTTGTGCCAGTACCATGCTGTTTTGATTATTATAACTTTGTAGTATAGTCTTAAATCAGTGCACCGGATTCCTTCAGCTCCACTCCCTGCCCCACCCTCTTCTTTTTTTGGCCATGTGGCATGCAGGATCTTAGTTCTCCAGGTAGAGATCAAACCTGTGTCCCCTGTGGTAGAAGCATGAACTCTTAACCACTGCACCACTGGGGAATTCCAGTTCTGTTTTTCCTTCTCAAGATTGCTTAGACTATTCAGGGCTTTTCATGTTAACATTCAAATTAAAAAGATTTTGTTCTAGTTCTGTGAAAAATGTCATTGGTAATTTGATAGGGATTGTGTTGAGTCTGTAGATTGCCTTGGGTAGTATAGTCATTTTGACAGTATTGATTCTTCCATCCAAGAACATGGTATATCTTTCCATCCGTTTGTGTCATCTTCTATTTCTTTTATCAGCATTTATAGCTTTCAGAGTACAGATATTTTGTTTCCTTTAGGTAAGTTATTCCTAGGTATTTTATTCTTTTTGATGTGATGGTAAAAGTGGGATTATTTCCTTCATTTCCCTTTCCCATCTTTCTTTGTTAAGTATAGAAATGTAACAGATTTCTGCGTATTAATTTTGTTTCCCACACAGACAAAAATTTTCAGGGTGGAATTTTTAAAGTCAGCTCTATCTTTCTGACAAGAATCTTTAAAAAATCACATAAAAGATTTATAATAAAGGGTGAGGAAGATACTCTATGCATATACAGCTGACCCTTGAACAGCACAGGTTTGAACTATGTAGGTCCAACTATATGTCGATTTTCTTCAATAGGAAATACTGCAGTGCCACATGGTCTCTGGTTGAACTGGGGATGCAGAACCACAAGCAGGGGCTTCCCAGCTGGTGCTAGTGGTAAAGAATCCACCTGCCAGTGCAGGAGATGTAAGAGATGTGGGTTTGATCCCTGGGTTGGGAAGATTCCCTTGAGGAAGGCACAGCAACCCACTCCAGTATTCTTGTCTGGAGAATTCCATGGACAGAGGAGCTACACCCTATAGGGTTGCAAAGAGCTGGACACGACCAAGCAACTTAGCATCTACACAACCACAAGCAGGGAGGTACAGCGAATAGGAGGACCCAGCTGTAAGGTAAATGCAGAGATTGAGCAAAGGGTCAGTGACCTTAACCCTGGGATCACTCAAGGGTCAACTGTATTAACCAAAAGAAAGCTAGTTAACAGATCTCAAAGCAAGGATTCAAGTGCAGGTACTTTATTTGGGAGACGATTCCAGGAAACACAGTTAGGGAGAAAGGAAGAGAAGGAAGCCAGTCAAAGGTATCATCAACCACCTAGCACCATGGCAACTGAAGCTCCACCCCTTGGGGACTCTGGGAGATAGAGCAGAAGGCAGATCAGAGCTTCCACCTGAGGAGCAAGGGGGCAAGAGTGTTTAGTGATCAACTACCCAACTATCCAAAATCACTGCAGATGGTGACTGCAGCCATGAAGTTAAAAGATGCTTACTCCTTGGAAGGAAAGTTATGACCAACCTAGATAGCATATTAAAAAGCAGAGACATTACTTTGCCAATAAAGTTCCATCTAGTCAAGGCTATGGTTTTTCCAGTAGTCATGTATGGATGTGAGAGTTGGCCTATAAAGAAAGCTGAATGCCATAGAATTGATGCTTTTGAACTGTGGTGTTGGAGAAGACTCTTGAGAGTCCCTTGGACTACAAGGATATCCAACCAGTCCATCCTAAAGGAGATCAGTCCTGAGTATTCATTGGAAGGACTGATGTTGAAGCTGAAACTCCAATCCTTTGGCCACCTGATGTGAAGAGCTGACTCATTTGAAAAGACCCTGATGCTGGGAAAGATTGAGGGCAGGAGGAGAAGGGGACAACAGAGGATGAGATGGTTGGATGGCATCACCAACTCAATGGACGTGAGTTTGGGTAAACTCCGGGAGTTGGTGATGGACAGGGAGGCCTGGCATGCTGCAGTACATGGGGTCACAAAGAGTCGGACACAGCTGAGCAACTGAACTGAACTGAACCCAACTATCATCATTGAGCACTGGCTCTGGGGACGTTGGCTCTCTGGCTTTCTAGGATTACCTTGTGGGTAAGTAGAGTATCCTGCCATGACCATAAAGAAAGCAGCCTTTGAACCTAGACATGAAGCTGAGGGTATATGAGTGGGGTAAGGAGTGCCTTCCACTATACCAATACAACAGTATTAATATGAGTCAAGATTGAATGTAGGGCAAATGGCACTAATAGGTATAAAATGAGAAATGACATAACAATAGAGGGATAATCCACCAAAAGACCAAATCAATCACAAATTAGTTCAAGACACAGCATCAAAATATGCAAAGCAAAAACTGACAGAATTACACAGATAAATTGACAAGTGCACGATCATGGTTGAAGATTTTAACAAACCTCTATTAGGAATTATTACACTAAGCAGACAAAGATTAGTAAGGAAAGCAGAAGATATGGTGGGAAATAGTCCATTGTGATGTGCCAGCTCAGTTGCTCCGTCGTGTCCAGCTCTTTATGATACCATGGACTGTAGCCCGCCAGGCTCTTCTGTCCATGGGATTCTCCAGGCAAGAATACTGGGGTAGGTTGCCATGCCCTCCTCCAGGGGATTCCTGACCCAAAGATTGAACCAGGTCTCTTTGTGATACTTTATTAAATCTGCCAAGTCTCTTTTGTCATGTAAGGCGAGGCAACATATTCACAGATTCCAGGATTAGCACATAGAGTTCTTTGGGAGGGTCACCATTCTGCCACCACACAAACTATGGAAACTTTTGCAGCATGTATACTGGGGACAAAGAGATGCATTAGTGTACTCTTGAAATCAGGGCAAACATATGAAAGGGCAACCATTGACCTATTTTACTTATGGGCATGGAGGCAAAACGTTCTAAATAAAATAGTAGCAAATGAAATTCAGCAATATTTATGTTCAGATTGGGTTCATTTCAGGAGCAGAAGGGTGATTTCAGAAGGGATTCCAAAATCTTTTGATATAATGTGCTACATTAAGAGATTAAAAAAGTCTTTCTGATCATCTCAGTAATTCCATAAAAAGCATTTGATTAAAAAAAATCAACATTCATCATGATTTCAAAAAATCTTAGCAAAGTAGAAATAGAAGAGAATATTCTATACCTAATATCTAAAACCTACAATAATCATGTGTATTGATGAGAACTTTATAAGCATTCTCACTAAAGTCAGAGACCAAAAACAAAAGATACTTTGTGTCACCACTCCATTCAGGAATGTACTAAAGGTTCTAGACAACCCAACAGATTAATTAAAAACATAAAGAATTGGATAGAAAGACATGAGCTATGTTTATATACATATAAAGCCTAAGAAATAATTTTATTCCTAGTAATAAACCAATATAAAATTCTAAAACTAATTTGAAAGTTGGTGCACATTTTTGGATATAACCTCAGCATAATCAATAACATTCCTCATGATCCATTAGAAAAGCAATACACAAAACATACTTTTTGCAATAACAATAAAAACTATAATTTACCTAAGGCTAAATTCAACAAAAATGTACTTGATAATTAAAGAGAAGACACAGCATGATTGAAGTAATGGAAGTCTCAAATAAATGGAGAAGTCATAAAAACCATATGTGGGATTGGAAGGTTTACTATAGTAAAGATAGCAGGTTGCTCCAAATTAATTTATAAATTCAATTTAAAATGTAATTCCATTTAAAATATCCTCAGAGTTTTATATAGAGCTTGATGTCTCCTTTATATGTGGAGAAAAGGACAAGAATAGCCCAAAAAATCTTTAAAGAAGAGCAAGGTAAGGAAGAGATCAATACTGTTTGTAAAATTATAGTGATTAATACAGTGTGATGTTAGCACAAAGATAGGGAAGGTACCCGGTGGAACAGAACACAGAGTTCAATCCTATTCATCTTGGAAAGCTTAATATTTGTCAGAAGTTGCATTACTGATCATTGGGGTAATAAAATGGTAGTGGGAAAATTAGCTATCTGTATGGCAAAATGTAAAATTTACTTCTTACCTCATTCCCCTGGCTGGATTTTAAACTCAAGTGTGTGGAGCATTATTTTTAAAATTTAGAAGATAACATAAAATAAAAAAAAGCTGACAAATTTGACTCCTTTAAAATATTAAACTTCTTTGCAAAAGTGTTAGTCCCTCAATTGTGTCCGACTCTTTGCAACCCCATGGACTGTAGCCTGCCAGGCTCCTCTCTCCGTGGGATTTCCCAGCCAAAAATACTGGAGTGGGTTGACATTTCCTTCTCCAGGGGATTTTCCCGAGCCAGGGATCAAACCCATGTCTCCTGCATTGTAGGCAGATTCTTTACCACCTAAGTCACCGGGGAAGATGCATGTGCTAAGTCACTTCAGTCATATCTGACTCTTTGCGATGCTGTGGACCATAGCCTGTCAGCCTCCTCAGTTCATGGGATTCTCCAGGCAAGAATCCTGTAGTGGGTTGCCATGCCCTCTTTCAGGGATCTTTCCACCCCAAGGATCAAACCAGAGTCTCTTACATCTCTTGCATTGGCAGGAGGGTTCTTTACCACTAGTGCCACCTGGGAAGCTCCTCCATGAAAAAAGATGCTATTTAATATAAATGTAGTTAAATTAAAACACAGAATGAAAGAAAATGTTTACAGTGTTCCTAGTTAACAAAGAATTGGTTGTCAAAGTATATAATGATTGCCTTCAAATTAAAGAGAAAGAACTAACTTGATTAAAAAAAACAATAGGCAAGATTTTGGGGGGTTGGGGAGAAGGAAGGATGAATATGTGGAGTACAGATGATTTTTAGGGCAGTGAAAATACTGTCTGACACCATCATGATGGATACATATACTTATACATTTGTCCAAGTCCATAGAATGTACAACAGCAAGAGAGAACCCTAAAATGTAAACTGTGGACCTCTTATGATAATGATGTGTTAACATAGCTTCATCAGTTGTAACAAATGTACCTCTTTGGTGGGGAGGGGTTGACAATGAATGTGTGGGGGCTGGGGGTATATGGAAAATATTGGTACCTTCCCTTCTAACTTTGCTATGAACCTTAAACTGCTCAAATACAATTTTTTTAAAAGGTCTTACTTTTAAAAAAATTGGCAAAGTTATATGAGGTGACAGTTTATAAAAGGATGGCCTAATGACCAATAAACATGAAATATTGTTTCACTTTTACTGGTAATCAGAGACACATAAATTTTTTTTTAAGTTGCCGTTTCACATCATGAGGTTAGAAAAATATTTAAAGCCTGACAGTACCACATGGTGACTTGGATGTAGATCGAGGAGAACTTTCAAATATTTCTGTTGGAAATGTTAATTTGTACAAAATATTTGGAGAATAATTTGACAATATCTAGCAGAGATGAAACTTGACATTCCCTGTGCCCCAGCATTCCACATCCTTCCTAGACGGATTCTTGCAGGTTGTAGCACAAATGCGCGTGTACAGGGATGTTCGTCATAGCGGTACCAGTAATGACAACAACATGGAAATCATTGCAATGTTCATCGATAGGAGAATGAATAAACTGTGATACAAGCAAGTGAAAAGGAACCCTGCACAACTTGAAAGAACTAGAGCCACAGGCATCAATATCGATTAATCTCAAACACATAATGCAGAAGGAAAAAAAGTTGTACAATGATATCTCGAGTATGATGCCACTTACGTGAAGCTATAATCCTTCAGAACAATGCTATATAATATTACAGAGTGCTCTAAATAGGCAGTAAAGTTCAAAAACTTGACATGAGAAAGATAAATGCCAAATGATTGACAGCAACAGGATCCAGAAAGGATACATAGGGGTTTCCACTTTATCTGCAATATTTAATTTTTTTTATGAAAGAAAAAAAATGTGAAGCAAATATATTTGATAAATCATGGATATACCATTGTGCTTCCTGTTTTAATTTGTGTACGTTTCTGTGTCCATTCATTGAAAATGAGTATCTTGCATGTGCTAAACACTGTTTTTAAAACTAGTGGAAGTGCCAAATATCAACATGAATTAGCCATTTGTATAAGTGTTAGTTGCTCAATCACGTCCAACTCTTTGCAACCTCATGGACTGTAGCATGCCAGGCTCCTCTGTCCATGGAATTCTCCAGGGAAGAATACTGGAGTGAGTTGCCATTCCCTTCTCCAGGGATCTTCCTGACCCAGGGATTGAACCCTGGTTTCCTGAACTGCAGGCAGATTCTTTATCATCTGAGCCACCAGGGAAACCCTTTAAGAACTAGGGATAAAGCAAACCCTTTCAGCCTCCTAGACCATATATTAAAGAAAGTGTTTAAGATATTTCATATTTTTTAAAGGGGAAAAAAAAGAGCAAGAGAAAGAAGTAGACGTGAAGACAACGTTTTGAGAAAGATTGGTTGGAATTGTGTAGATTCGGTTGTGCTTAATGATCAGCAATTTATGGTGATTAGCTGTCTGTTCACTAAAATGATTTTCTCTAGAGGGATTCCACTGCTGGATTGCAAGCAAGTACAAGAAGAGTGCCACTGGGTTGGTTGAGAGTTTTTTTGCCAAGTGGGGAAGTACAATTAAAAAGCAAAGATTCAGAGAGGTTTCTGGGAAGGTGGCAGAGCAGGAAGCACCAGGAACCTGTGTCTACACCTAGACAGCAATTGCACTGGTAGAATCCACTCAGTATAACTATTTTGGAACTCCGGAGTCTAGCAATATCTAAGGAAAGCTCAGCTCAGCTCAGCTCAGCTCATTCGCTCAGTCGTGTCCTACTCTTCGTGACCCCATGAATCACAGCATGCCAAGCCTCCCTGTCCATCACCAACTCCCGGAGTTCACTCAAACTCATGTCCATCGAATCAGTGATGGCATCCAGCCATCTCATGCTCTGTAGACCCCTTCTCCTCCTGCCCCCAATCCCTCCCAGCATCAAGGTCTTTTCCAATGAGTCAACTCTTCGCATGAGGTGGCCAAAGTATTTGAGTTTTAGTTTCAGCATCAGTCCTTCCAATGAACACCCAGGACTGATTTCCTTTAGAATGGACTGGTTGAATCTCCTTGCACTCCAAGGGACTCTCAAGAGTCTTCTCCAACACCACAGTTCAAAAGTACCAGCTTTCTTTATAGTCCAACTCTCACATCCATACATGACCACTGGAAAAACCATACTCTTGACTAGACGAACCTTTGTTGGCAAAGTAATGTCTCTGCTTTCTAATATGCTATCTAGGTTGGTCATAACTTTCCTTCCAAGGAGTAAGCGTCTTTTAATTTCATGGCTGCAGTCACACATCTGCAGTGATTTTGGAGCCCAGAAAAATAAAGTCTGACACTGTTTCCACTGTTTCCCCATCTATTTCCCATGAAGTGATGGGACCAGATGCCATGATCTTTGTTTTCTGAATGTTGAGCTTTAAGCCAACTTTTTCACTCTCCTCTTTCACTTTCATCAAGAGGGTTTTTAGTTCCTCTTCACTTTCTGCCATAAGGGTGGTGTCATCTGCATATTTGAGGTTATTGATATTTCTTCTGGCAATCTTGATTCCAGCTTGTGTTTCTTCCAGCCCGGCATTTCTCATGATGTACTCTGCATAGAAGTTAAATAAGCAGGGTGACAATATACAGCCTTGACATACTCCTTTTCCTATTTGGAACCAGTCTGTTGTTCCATGTTCAGTTCTAACTCTTGCTTCCTGACCTGCATATAGGTTTCTCAAGAGGCAGGTCAGGTGTTCTCGGTATTCCCATCTCTTTCAGAATTTTCCACAATTTATTGTGATCCACACAGTCAAAGGCTTTGGCATAGTCAATAAAGCAGAAATAGATGGCTTTCTGGAACTCTCTTGCTTTTTCCATGATCCAGCGGATGTTGGCAATTTGATCTCTGGTTCCTCTGCCTTTTCTAAAACCAACTTGAACATTTGGAAGTTCACGGATCACGTATTGCTGAAGCCTGGCTTGGAGAATTTTGAGCATTACTTTACTAGCGTGAGATGAGTGCAATTGTGCGGTAGTTTGAGCATTCTTTGGCATTGCTTTTCTTTGGGCTTAGAATGAAAACTGACCTTTTCCAGTCCCGTGGCCACTGCTGAGTTTTCCAAATTTGCTGGCATATTGAGTGCAGCACTTTCACAGTATCATCTTTCAGGATTTGAAATAGCTCAACTGGAATTCCATCACCTCCACTAGCTTTGTTCCTAGTGATGCTTTCTAAGGCCCACTTGACTTCACATTCCAGGATGTCTGGCTCTAGGTGAGTGATCACACCATCGTGATTATCTTGGTCGTGAAGATCTTTTTTGTACAGTTCTTCTGTGTATTCTTGCCACCTATTCTTAATATCTTCTGCTTCTGTTAGGTACATACCATTTCTGTCCTTTATTGAGCCCATCTTTGCATGAAATGTTCCCTTGGTATCTCTAGTTTTCTTGAAGAGATCTCTGGTCTTTCCCATTCTGTTGTTTTCCTCTATTTCTTTGCATTGATTGCTGAGGAAGGCTTTCTTATCACTCCTTGCTATTCTTTGGAACTCTGCACTCAGATGCTTATATCTTTCCTTTTCTCCTTTGCTTTTCACTTCTCTTCTTTTCACAGCTATTTAGAAAGGCTTCACAGTAAACTGAGGTTAAGTTCAAATCAGTTTCAGTTCATAGTGTGGTAGCAGCTATATATCCTCCATCTTTCCAGCCCCCTCCCTCCCACAACCCAAGAAGCTTGTGTGTGTTCAAGGAGCAGCTTGTGCAGCTTTCAGGAGCCAGAGGTTCTGTACTCTGATTGCTGCTTCTGCTCATAAAGGTGTAGATGAAGAGGTGAGCAGGCATTGTGGCAAGCCCCTCCCACTCTGGGTGAAGTGACTTCCAGGGCATTTAAAGGCTGCTCCTCCTTTTTCTCTTTGTACACTTTTGGGAGCTGGACACTAAAGATTAGAGAATTCAAAATACACATATGGGGCAATTAGAAAGTTACCACACATATCCAGGGAAAGGCACAGATTCAGAAAAGAATTGAAAAGACCCAAAGTAGTTTACACCTCAGGTTGACCCTCACTTAGCATGGAGACAGCATAAAATGAGAGAGAGAGAGGCTGGGAGGGAGAGAGAGAAAGAAATCAGCAAACCTTTAGAGAAGGGGGAGAATCTGATTTCCATAGTTAGCACATCATTAAATGCCATGTCCAACTTGAAACAAAAAAAAATTCACAAGGAACAGAAAGAAATAGGAAAGTATCACCCATTCAAAGGGAAAAATAAATAAATCAACAGAATCTGTCCCAGAGAAACAGCAGATGGTAGACCTACTAGACAAAGATTTAAAGTAGCCATCCTAAAGATACCTCAGAAAAACTAAAGAAAGGTGAGAAAGTGAAGAAAATGATGCATGAACAAAATGGAAATATCAATACAGATATACAAAATGTTAAAAAGAGGGATAGAAATTCTAGATAACATGTGGAAGCAAAACAAGTGTGCAAATAAGCAAAAAATGGTACATACATAGCATGGAGTGTTATCTAGCTCTAAAAAGAAAGGAAATTCTGACATATGCTACAACAAGGATGAACCTTGTTAAATCATGTTATGTCTGGACGTTTTATGTTGCTTCTCTTGCTCGGTGATTTTAAAGAGATTGAGTAGTATGATTTTTTCCTTCCTTTTCCAAGCTGAAGTTCTGTTTCCACCTAAGGCATGCCTCTATGTATCGGCTACTATTGTATTTCAAAAAATGCTTGAGACCTTGTGCAGCATTCCTTAATTCTTTCTCTTGCTTGTCACAACTGCGTGAAAACATTGTGACTTTTTTTTCCTCTTAGCTTAAATAAACTCCAAGATTACTGGGGAAAAAAATATGCTAAATGAGATACACCAGAAATGAAAAGACAAATACTGTATGATTCCATTTATGTGAAATACCTAGAGCACTCAAAAATCATAGAGACAGGGGACTTACCTGGTGGTCCAGTGGCTAAGACTGCTTCCAATACAGGAGGTACAGATGTGATCTCTGATCAGGGAACTAGGATCCCACATGCTGTGGGGCTCAACCAAAAAATAAATAAATAAATAAAATAGCCTATTTAAAAAATCATAAAGGTGGAAAGGAGATTAGTCATTTCCAGGGACTGGCAGGAAAGAGGATGGGTGTGTGTGTGTGTTTAACAGGTACACTATCAATACGCTTACAGGGCCATATGTTTTGGTAAAGTTTGAAAATTTTTGAAAAGATTTTATGATTTAAAAAAAAATCACCATTCCCTTCTTACTTCCTTTTTGCTGAAATGGCCAAGGGTGTTTTTGCCATCCAGCCAAGGAGAAGCTGTGCTGAGGATACATCCAGTTGGGTTTATTGAGATGTACGTGTGGGGCTCCCAGATGCTGCACTGTGGAATGAACCACTTTCCACTGGCACTGGTGTAGGAGTGATTTCTAGAAACATGTCACCACCCCGTATGCTGACTCACTGGGCGTTGGTGCAGGTACCGAGCAGAGGCTTTATCATGACAGGAGCGTGCCGGGTGGCACTCAGCACAGGAAGTGGGTGGGCACCAGAGAAGACACGAGATGTGAGGTGAACAGAGCCAGAAGCCAGTCAGTGGAAAATTGTTCTAATCAGACACATCAAACTGTAAACTGAAGATTTGGGTCAGAGCAGTGCCTGGTCAAAACAGAACTTTCTGAAGTCAGGAATACTCTCAGTAACACAGCATAAATAGTTATACAGTTAAATACGTATCACACATTTTTTTTGTCATCATTGATAATTGCACAAAATAACAGAACGTATAGGTGCAGCCTGGTGGCCAGACGACGGAGTGGAAATGTCTATATGTGAAGCTGTATGTTTTATTCATTCCAGTTATCAACAATAATAAAATTGTGACCAACATTATAGAAGAAACACTGGATTATCTTTCCCTTTTCTCTATAAAAATATTACACTTAAATAACTCTGACAGGTAGTTACTTTGTGGAAATGTTATTTTCTAGATTTTATAATGTCTGTTGTCTTCATTAACTTATTAAAACGATTTTTTATTTTGTTTTGATTATTCTAAGCAAATAATCATTTTCACATTTGACTTTTACTAATCACTGTGATTTAGTGATTTGTTAACTGTTTTCCCCAACTGTTTAAACTTTAGGTCCTACAGAACCTGGACCTACCCCAGGACAAATTAATGAGTGTGATAAGAGGAAAACTTAAGAGGGGCAGAGAGAGTTCTGGAAAGGAAGACATTACTAAAGACAGAGGTGGCTCAAGAAGGGTTTCAGCTGAGCTGTGGTCAAGTGGAAGGATCTGAATTCAGAAATATGGCAAATGGTACTCTAAATGAAGAAGAAAATTCTTCATAGCTTTTGTTTTTACTTTAATTTTTTAATTGTAGTATAATTACTTTACAATGTTGTGTTAGTTTCTGCTGTACAACAATGTGAATCAGCTCTAAGTACACATATATCCCCTCCCTCTTGAGCCTCCCCCCAACTCCCCCCATCCTACCCCCCATCTTGGTCATCACAGAGCACCAAACTGAGCTCCCTGAGTTCAGCAGGATCCCATTAGCTACCTGTTTGACACCTAGTAGTGTATATATGTCAGTGCTGCCCTCTCAGCTCATCCCACTCTGTTCTTCCTTCCCTGTGCCCTTAAGTCCAACTTCTACTTTTGCATCTCTGTTCCTGCCCTGCAAATAAGTTCATCGGTATCATTTTTCTAGATTCCACATATATGTATTATCTTTGTAGCTTTTAAATAATTTCTATCCCTGGATCTGCCCACTCAAATATTCCTAGTCTGTTACTGACACACCTCATCTACCTTCACATCCTTTCTGATTCCACATCCAAAAAGATGTGGTGTGTCTATGGCTTCAAGTAACAAATTAGTGGGAACTTGGTGAGTGTCAAGGAAGAGACTTTCCTAGGATGGATTCTGGGTCGGTGTTCAAGAAGTTTGTGCCACCTAGGCCCTATGCATTGAATGATGCAGAAACAAAGCAAACTCTCTCCCCTTCTCTTCAGTTGTGGTACAATCCGTGAACAGATCGTCAGAAATAGAAAAGTCCTATATTTAAGCTCTAGCCTTCATCCATGAGAAGGAAACAATCATAATATTCAGAAGTCAGGGCAAGAAGTTTTCACAGGGGGTAGTGTGGCCTAGATGGGACTTCCCAGGTGGCTCAGTGGTAAAGAATCCACCTGCCAATGGAGGAGATGTGGGTCCATCCCTGGGTTGGGAAGATCCCCTGGAAAAGGAAATGGCATCCCACTCCAGTATTCTTAGCTGGGAAATCCCGTGGATGGAGGAGCCTGACGGGCTAAGGTCCATGGGGTCGCAAAGAATCAGATACAACTGAGGGACTGAGCACACATGCACTCACACACAGTGTGGCCTGCATACTGTGACACCACATCCTGAACTTAAGATCATGGACTTAAGAACGTGCATGTGCATATGTGTATGAGAAAGAAAGAGACACAGAAAGACAGAGACTGGAGCAGCCATGTCCTGCACAGGGACTCTGGAGGAAGGGCCACTCCCTTCCCCTCCGCAGCAGCTCAGCCTTCAAAAGTCCAGTGACTCACCGGCACTTCCAGGGGCCCTAGCCTTTGGGTGACTCGGCCCTGAGCAGATTCAGCATGAACCTACCTGACATGAGTAGGGAGAGATAGCATCAGTGACATAGAGGGTCAGCCCCTGGGATCTGGAAATGAGGCTGGAGGCAGGTGGAGACTGCTGAGTGGTTGCTGAGTCCTAGAAGGAAGAACCAAGAGCCTTAACTCCTGGAGATGGGACACTGGGAGCAGGGGCTTGGGACCAGGAATTCCTTCTGCCACTGGCTGATGCCGTGGATCTTGCTGAATTGCAGCAGTGCTCTTGTCATCTGACCAGAAGGCTAGCCTCATGTCATGCTAATGATTAATGTTCTGCTTCCTCCTCACTGCTGCCCTGGTTTTCCAGGTCCCTGAAGGTTAGGGACTGAGCTCTGGCCAGCTCAGAGCTGTTACGTGCGTCACCATGGCCATGTGCTCTGCCAGCCTCCTCCTATATGACTTCCAATGAGAATGCAGAAGACACACCACTTGCTAGGGGTTTAACCTTATAGTCAGAATATGATTTGCCATTTGATGCAATTTCCTCCTTACAACTATCCTCCAAGATGAGTATAGTCATCCATTTTATAGGTAAGTGAGCAGAGACTCAGAGGTGGTACCTCGTGTGGGTCCCATGGATGATCATCTTCATTCTGGTTTTATTCTTCTGTATCTTAACTTTCATGAAATGTACTTTCTTGGTCATTCTTCAGAACTGGAGAGAATAATAGCTACAGGATTGTTTTGAGGCCTAAATGAAATCCTCAGTATGAAAGTGCCTGAAGTGAAAGTGAAAGTTGCTCAGTCGTGTCCAGCTCTTTGCAACCCCATGGACTATACAGTCCATGGAATTCTCTAGGCCAGAATACTGAAGTGGGTAGCCTTTCCCTTCTCCAAGGGATCTTCCCAACTCAGGGATCAAACCCCAGTCTCCTGCATTGCAGGCAGATTCTTTACCAGCTGAGCCACAAGGGGAGCCCAAGAATACTGGAGTGGGTAGCCTATCCCTTCTCCAGTGGGTCTTCCTGACCCAGGAATCAAACCGGGGTCTCCTGCATTGCAGGCGGATTCTTTACCAACTGAGCTATCAGGGAAGCCTACCATGAAAGTGCCTACCACAAGGTAAATACTTAAATAACAATTTCCTTATTTCATCCTATTCTAACTTCTGCATAGAAAACCAGCTCTGCTGACAGAATCCGGACTGGATACACACCTGGTTCAGCACCAGGGCATGTAGTAGGTTGTAATAGATACAAAGAACTTCCCTGGTGACTCATCTGTAAAGAACCTACCTGCAATGCAGGAGACCCAGGTTCGATCCCTGGGTGGAGAAGATCCCCTGGAGAAGGAAATGGCAACCCACTCCAGTATTCTTGCCTGGAAAATCCCATGGACAGAGGAGCCTGGCAGGCTACAGTCCATGGAGTCACAGAAGAGTTGGACATGACTTGGAGACCAAGCAACAACAATAAGCACAACCTTGGATGGATGGATGAACTAATGGATAGTCAAAGGAAGTGTTACATTTCCATTTAGGGTCTGCAAAAACCTAAAGACCATCATTTTCCCCCTCTACTGGGCTTCTCTTGGGTCTATAATGTGAACTCAGATCTGCTCATTTACTGGATTTCTCTTTCCTCATTCCTCCTCACAAGTTCACAAGAACATGCTTCTCTATTCTACATGTGCCTCATTGCCAGGTTCCAAGTACTCCTAGCTTGCATCCTAACTTTTCTTTCCATGTTGCCATCTTGATATTCTGGACCAAGGAGGCTGAACAAGAGAGGATGTGTTTCACTGATCAAGAAGGGGTCCCGAAAGGGCAGGTCTACTAAGATGTAGATTTGTGTGGGCATAGGGTGCACTCAACTGCAGCATGCTCAGACCACCTGCTGGCTCAGCACCTTTCCAAATAAGCCATATACTGAGAGCCTGGAGATTGGAATCAGAGGAAAGAGCTTTGGATAGTAGTACAAGCAAGAGTTCTACAGTTGCTTCGTCCACTAGCCAGAAGGTCCATTAAGGAAATTTATTTCAGTGTTTTGGAAGCATGAAGATTTTAGTTCAGTCATGGAGACTTCCAGTCATCATTGTGCTCAGTCAGCATATTCAAAGACTGCTTAGAGGGGAAAACCCAGGGCCCTGGGCCATCTGTAAGACCAGGCACACCCACAACCATGATAGGGAGGTCCTCCATTGAGTATCTGTTAGTGGGTTGCAAGAATGACATCTGGTCATCAAGGCAAAAACCACCTCTGGAACCTGATTAATCTATAAAATTAAGAATTTAGAAAGGAATAAAAAAAGTCCACAAAAAAATTTACTAAAGAAGGATGCAGTGACCAAGGAATTCCTTGCTCTTAAAGCCTTCATGTCACACAGCTGAGACGTCTTAGTGATCACCTGGAGACTCCATTCTGCCTCAGGCTCTGTGATCAGGTCAGGGGGAATGGAGGAACCATTTAGGTATCAGTTTGGGGGCGTTCAGCATCAGGCCAGCCTTGGTCTCCTGCTCGCTCTGACCTTGTAGTCTCGAGTCTGGTAAGTGGAGTTTCTTTCACCTTACGCTTTTTGATCAGTCTCACCTTATGCTTCTGTGAGTCAGAAGTTCCAGACCTGCATCCTTATCTAACCCTGCATACTTCAGCCTACCTGCCTTGGCATTTTCAGGACTGGAAGCTTGCCTTGTTATCACAAGAATTTGCAGGAATCTGACTCCCCTGTTGCCTGTCAAGCTTAAAGTAGTTTTAGCTCACTTGGAGCTGAAATCTTCTAGGAAAACCTGCATGAACCCATCGCATCAATCAAGTTTTGCACCACAAGCCCATCACACTCCATCTGACCAAACTTGATATGAGACTGCCCTCTGATTGTGAAAGAGTGGAGTTGGGTAGATTAAACCATCCATGCCCAACCTTTCTGTCTGCACATATAACCTGGGGGTTTGGGTGGAAGCTACTGGAACAACAGGACATCCAGGAGTCTCAAGGACATCACAGAGTGTGAAGAAAACAAAATGAACACTTCTACTTCTGAACTAAATCCTACCAAACATTCCAGGAAGCCTGGCTTTTAATTCTGCATGTGTTCATCCACATCACCCTTCCAAGATTTTGGCCCTGAATCATATGCCTTCATTTCAAAGAACCAGTCAATTAAGTATCTTAAACTGCTGTGAAGCAATAAAAATTTCCCTAAACAATAACTATACAGAGGATCACTTCCAAGACTGAGATTTTGTTATCTCATTGCAGGCATTCTAAATTAAGCCCTGGAGGAACATTTTACTGCTAATAAATAATCATTTGTTGTAATGTGTGTTATTGCTGAGATAATAGGCTATGTCAATATCTACTCATGTTATTGTAACTGGGAAATAAGATGGGGGAGTGCTGCTGTGTGTCTCAGTATGGAGGAAAACCAAATGTTAATTTTCATAGTGTCATGTTTGGTTTAAATTATCTATTCTAAAATAAAGGCATGTATTCACCTTCAATGTAATGAATTCATTTGCTATCCAGCCACAGATGATTTCTATCAAATTTCTCTCCAAACCAATTTTATTTGATAGGACACAGAAGAACAAAAACAGTCCACAACTTACCAGTTGATAAATACATTGAAATTCACTAAAAGAGAGTGTTGATGAAATCTTTATATTAAAAAAAAAAGAGCATCTCTGTGACAACCTAGAGAGGTGGGATGGAGTGGGAGGTGGGAGGGAGGTTCAAGAAAGAGGGGACATATGTATACCTATGGCTGATTCATATTGATATACGGCAGAAAAGAATACAATACTGTAAAGCAATTATCCTACAATTAAAAATAAATAATTTTTTAAAAAAGAAAAAAGCATCATAATAAACTTGGGAAAATTAATATCATGTGTTAGTTGCTCAGTCATGTTGACTGTTTGCAACCCCATGGACTATGACCCACCAGGCTCCTCTGTCCATAGGATGCTCCAGGCAAGAATACTGGAGCAGGTTGCCATTCCCTTCTCCATGGGATCTTCCTGACCCAGGAATCGAACCCAGGTCTCCTGCATTGCAGGCAGATTCTTTATCTTCTGAGCCACCAGGGAAGACCTGAAAATTAATGTCATAAAAGGTCTAAAAAAAATTTAGCTCAGATTCTTGTGTGTGTTTCCTCCCTACTGAGCAGTATTTCAAAAATGTGTTTATTTTTTTGTAAAATCCTGAATATTGTAGATATTCCGATTTTTAAATATTGTCAACTTTTCAGGTGGAAAATCACAGCCTCTGATTGATCTCCAAGATTTGATTTGAGTTTTTAATTCACCAAAAGGGATTGCTGAAAAATTAACTATTTTTTCCCATGATTTTAAAAAAGTATTTTTTTCCCAAAACAAACTTGGATGGAATGTTACACATGAAATAATTGACTTAAGAAGAATCTAAAGCCACTCCAAGTCTTTTGTTTCCAACTTTATGATCAAGCACCCCTAAGGCTGTATAACTTAGTGGGGATTAATAGGGAGTGAGTCAGCCATAAATAATCAATAAAAAGAAAGCAACTTAGTACAATGGTCTTAAATCCAAGTTCACAGTTTGCCTGACAATGGACAGTCCAGTGAGATTCATAGTGGCCAAGATATAAATCTCCACTAAATAAGCTTCCTAAAAGAAACACTAACCCAACTATATTCTAAAAATTGTGATGTTACATAAAAGGACTTTGAGTTTGCTGATCTTTGTAATAGTGGAAAAGCATTAATAAATGGAAAATCATCCTAAAGTTTTAGGTTTTTCTTTTCAAACCATGGAATAAATTTGGCTTCTGTCACTGACCAGCAAAGTGGCCAGGACTTGAAGGACCAATATCCCAGAGAAAAAGGACATTGAGGAAAGTTGAGCATTTGGCATCATGTTTCTCTGACCTTTTCAAAGCTCAAGCTGTGCAGGTCAAAGTCTAGGAAACTAGGCAGAAACACTGAAACACAGTGTGGAATTTTCAACAGTCTCATGATCCTTGAGAACCA
The DNA here is from genome assembly GCF_055505025.1 of Bos grunniens. Classification (NCBI taxonomy): domain Eukaryota; kingdom Metazoa; phylum Chordata; class Mammalia; order Artiodactyla; family Bovidae; genus Bos; species Bos grunniens. The sequence goes on along the minus strand of NC_141177.1, from coordinate 49,476,276 downwards.
AAAATTGGATTTCAGAATCTGTCCAGAGGGGAGGGGGTACACAGTAACCTTCACCTGGAATCCCTGGGGGTTAGTGTACTATTAATATTAAGCCTGTGGGTAAGCCAAGCCTTATAAAGACCACCAGAGCACCTCATGTCAGCTCAATCTTGATTGAACTGAACTCATCTGATCCCATTCCAGCTCACAGAGTAGAGGAAAGCTTCTTTGAAGAAAAATAATAGCATCCAAGGCCATAAATTTTTTAAATCATAGTGTCTAACATTAAAAAAATACCAGGTGGACTCATTTGTGACTCAGATATCAATCAGACACATGCTTAAAAAATAACGGAGATTATCATGTTAAAAAAAAAGTTGAAATCAAGATAGAGAATTTTCCATAGTACTAGATCATTAAGATTGGCTGGATAACACATATATAGGGGTCTTGTTTTTGTATCCATTCAGCCAGTCTTTGTCTTTTGGTTGGGGCATTCAACCCATTTACATTTAAGGTAATTATTGATAAGTATGATCCCGTTGCCATTTACTTTATTGTTTTGGCTTCGAGTTTATACACCCTTTCTGTGTTTCCTGTCTAGAGAAGATACTTTAGCATTTGTTGCAGAGCTGGTTTGGTGTTGCTGAATTCTCTCAGCTTTTGCTTGTCTGTAAAGCTTTTGATTTCTCCTTCATATTTGAATGAGATCCTTGCTGGGTACAGTAATCTGGGCTGTAGGTTATTTTCTTTCATCACTTTAAGTATGTCCTGCCATTCCCTTCTGGTCTAGAGTTTCTATTGAAAGATCAGGTGTTATTCTTATGGGAATCCCCTTGTGTGTTATTTGTTGTTTTTCCCTTGCTGCTTTTAATATTTTTTCTTTGTGTTTGATCTTTTTAAATTTGATTAATATGTGTCTTGGGGTTTTTTGCCTTGGGTTTATCCTGTTTGGGACTCTCTAGGTTTCTTGGACTTGGGTGATTATTTCCTTCCCCATTTTAGGGAAGTTTTCAACTATTATCTCCTCAAGTATTTTCTCATGGTCTTTCTTTTTGTCTTCTTCTTTTGGGACTCCTATGATTATCTTCCAACAAACAAAAGCCCAGGACCAGACGGCTTCACAGCTGAATTCTACCAAAAATTTAGAGAAGAGCTAACACCTATCCTACTCAAACTCTTCCAGAAAATTGCAGAGGAAGGTAAACTTCCAAACTCATTCTATGAGGCCACCATCACCCTAAATATCAAAACCTGACAAAGATGCCACAAAAAAAGAAAACTACAGGCCAATATCACTAATGAACATAGATGCAAAAATCCTTAACAAAATCCTAGCAAACAGAATCCAACAACATATTTAAAAGATCATACATCATGACCAAGTGGGCTTTATCCCAGGGATGCAAAGATTCTTCAATATCCGCAAATCAATCAATGTAATACACCACATTAACAAATTGAAAAATAAAAACCATATGATTATCTCAATAGATGCAGAGAAAGCCTTGAACAAAATTCAACATCTATTTATGATAAAAAAAAAAACCCTCCAGAAAGCAGGAATAGAAAGAACATACCTCAACATAATAAAAGCTATATATGGCAAACCCACAGCAAACATTATCCTCATTGGTGAAAAATTGAAAGCATTTCCCCTAAAGTCAGGAACAAGACAAGGGTGCCCACTCTCACCACTACTATTCAACATAGTTTTGGCAGTTTTGGCCACAGCAATCAGAGCAGAAAAAGAGATAAAAGGAATCCAGATTGGAAAAGAAGAAGTAAAACTCTCACTGTTTGCAGGTGACATGATCCTCTACATAGAAAACCCTAAAGACTCCACCAGAAAATTACTAGAGCTAATCAGTGAATATAGTAAAACTGCAGGATATAAAATGAACACACAGAAATCCCTTGCATTCCTATACACTAATAATGAGAAAGTAGAAAGAGAAATTAAGAAAACAATTCCATTCACCTACTTAGGAATATATCTACCTAAAGAAACAAAAGACCTATATATAGAAAACTATAAAACACTAGTGAAAGAAATCAAAGAGGACACAAATAGATGGAGAAATATACCGTGTTCATAAATCAGAAGAATCAATATAGTGAAAATGAGTATACTACCCAAAGCAATCTATAGATTCAATGCAATCCTTATCAAGCTACTAATGGTATTTTTCACAGAGCTAGAACAAATAGTTTCACAATTTATATGGAAATACAAAAAACCTCGAATAGCCAAAGCAATCTTGAAAAAGAAGAATGGAACTGAAGAAATCAACCTGCCTGACTTCAGGCTCTACTACAAAGCCACAGTCATCAAGACAGTATGGTACTGGCACAAAGACAGAAATATAGATCAATGGAACAAAATAGAAAGCCCAGAGATAAACCCACACACCTATGGACACCTTATCTTTGACAAAGGAGGCAAGAATATACAATGGAGAAAAGACAATCTCTTTAACAAGTGGTGCTGGGAAATCTGGTCAACCACTTGTAAAAGAATGAAACTAGACCACTTTCTAACACCATACACAAAAATAAACTCAAAATGGATTAAAGATCTAAACGTAAGACCCAAAACTATAAAACTCCTAGAGGAAAACATAGGCAAAACACTCTCTGACATAAACCACAGCAGGATCCTCTATGACCCACCTCCAAGAATATTGGAAATAAAAGCAAAAATAAACAAATGGGACCTAATTAAAATTAAAAGCTTCTGCACAACAAAGGAAACTATAAGCAAGATGAAAAGACAGCCTTCAGAATGGGAGAAAATAATAGCAAATGAAGCAACTGACAAAGAATTAATCTCAAAAATATATAAGCAACTCCTGCAGCTCAATTCCAGAAAAATAAACGACCCAATCAAAAAGTGGACCAAAGAACTAAACAGACATTTCTCCAAAGAAGACATACAGATGGCTAACAAACATATGAAAAGATGCTCAACATCACTCATCAGAAAAATGGAAATCAAAACCACAATGAGGTACCATTTCACACCAGTCAGAATGGCTGCTATACAAAAGTCTACAAGCAATAAATGCTGGAGAGGGTGTGGAGAAAAGGGAACCCTCTTACACTGTAGGTGGGAATGCAAACTAGTACAGCCACCATGGAGAACAGTGTGGAGATTCCTTACAAAACTGGAAATAGAACTGCCTTATGATCCAGCAATCCCACTGCTGGGCATACACACCGAGGAAACCAGAATTGAAAGAGACATGTGTACCCCAGTGTTCATCACAGCACTGTTTATAATAGCCAGGACATGGAAGCAACCTAGATATCCATCAGAGACAAATGGCTAAGAAAGCTGTGGTGCATGTACACAATGGAATATTACTCAGCCATTAAAAAGAATACATTTGAATCAGTAATGAGGTGGATGAAACTGGAGCCTTATTATATAGAGTGAAGTAAGCCAGAAACAAAAACACCAGTACAGTATACTAACGCATATATATGGAATTTAGAAAGATGGTAATGATAACCCTGTATGCAAGACAGCAAAAGAGACACAGATGTATAGAACAGTCTTTTGGACTCTGTGGGAGAGGGCGAGGGCAGGATGATATGGCAGAGTGGCATTGAAACATGTAAATTATCACATGTGAAACGAATCGCCAGTGCAGGTTCAATGTATGATACAGGGTGCTCAGGACTGGTGCACTGGGATGACCCAGAAGGATGGGATGGGGAGGGAGGTGGGAGTGGGGTTCAGGATGCGGAACACCTATACACCCATGGCGGATTCATGTCAATGTATGGCAAAACAAAAACAATATTGTAAAGTAAATAAATAAATAAAACTGAAAAAAAAGATCAGTTGGAAATAAAAAACCTGAAAAATATAATAATGCAAATTAAGCTATAAATATATGTATTTTATAATTAATTATATATAACTAAAGAGAGGATTAAGGAAGATTATTGATGTGATAAATAAAACTAACCTAATTAACAATGCACCTATCTTGAGAATATACTTGTTCTCAACTCATCTATGCCAAATTTGATCAAAATTGATAATTTTCAAGGTCATAAGTCTCAACAAATTTTAAAAGATCCAAATCATGTTCTCTTACACAGAAGAATTAAACTAAAAATAAACAAACAGAAATAATCACTAGAAAATCCTCAGGTAAGCAGTTCATTTAAAAATAAACTTTGGGTCAGGAAAGAAATCTCAATGGAGTTAAATGACATTTTACACTGAATGAAAACGAAAATATGGCATATCAAAATATGTTGGATGCCACAAATGCTGTGCTTATAGAAAAATGTAAAACCATCAAATCCATATGTTAAAGAAGAAAGTTTAAAAACCAATGATCCCACTGTCCAGCTAAAACAAAACAAATAGGAGGGGAAAAAAAAAACTCTGAGCAAATTAAGCCTAGAATGTAGGTGGAAGGAAATAATAAAGATAAAAGCAGAAATTAGTAAAATAGAAACTCTAAGTACGATAGAGGAAAATCAACAAAGCTGAGATTTGGTTCTCTGAAAGACTAAATATTTTGAAGATTGAAAAAGGAAAAAAAGAGGCCCTATAATCAATATCAAGAATTTTTTAAACAGGAAGTCATTACAGATCATAAGGATACTTTAAAGATAATAAGGGGTATTAGAAATAAATTTAGGCACAAAATTTACCAGGAAATGGACAAATTCCTAAGAAAACACAGTTTACCATAACTGATACAAAAAGAAAAGTGCAAAATCTAAACACCTACTTATAGCCTAAATATGTAATTAAAACTTAAATTTGTAATGATACCTCAGTTGGTAAAGAATCTGCCTGCAATGCAGGAGACCTGGGTTCGATCCCTGGGTTGGGAAGATCCCTTGGAGAAGGGAAAGGCTACCCACTCCAGTTTTCTGGTCTGGAGAATGGCCTGTATAGTCCATGGGGTCACAAAGAGTTGGAGACAACTGAGCAACTTTCACTTTCCCTTTTCACAGATCTTAAAGATATTTAAAGATAAAAAGAGTTATTAGAAATAAATTTAGGCACAAAATGTACCATTTTTGAGGAAATGGACAAATTCCTAAGAAAATACAGCTTACCATAACTAGTACAAAAAGAAAAGTGCAAAATCTGAATACCTATTTAAAACTTAAATATGTAATTAAAACTTAAATTTGTAATTAAATGCCTTTCCATTAAGAAATCTCCAGGTACAGATAACTTCATTTGTGAATATTTCCAAACCTCAAAGAATATATAATACCACTCTTATAAAAACACTTCCCAAGAACAGAAAAAGAGAAAATACATCCCAGTTTATTTTTATGAGGCCACATCAGAATCTTGATATCAAAGCCTGGCAAGACTAGTAGAAAGAAAGAGAATTAAAGGCTGGTTCTTCTCATGAACATAGATGCGTGACCCAAACAAAATTTTAGCTGATTGAATCCAGCAATTTATAAAAACAAAACCAAAAGCACATCACAAAAAGTTGGATTTATTCCAGGAATGCAGAGTTGATTTAACACTATAAAAATCAATAAAATGCAATTTACCATACTAACTGAATAAAGGGGAAAAAATTGATTATCATGCCAGATGCAGAAAAAGCATTTGATAAAATTCAAACCCCAATGATTAAAAAGAGAAGAATTTATCAAAGTCTATACAGAAGGGAAATTCCTTAATTGGATGAGCAAGTATATACAAAAAACTTAGAGTAAGCTTCATACTTAATTTTGGTATATCAGAAGTTTTCTTCCTTAAGCTAGGAACAAGACAAAGATGCCTAATATCACTTTTAATTTAATATAAGAGAGGTCCTAGCCAGTAAGTAAGGCAATAAAAAAAATAGAATGATTAGAAAGGGAGAAATCAAATAGTTATTATACATAGACTATTCAAATAATCTACAAACTATTATAATTTAGAAGTTAACTAAAAAAAAAAAAGAAGTTAACTTAGTAAGGACACTAGATAAAAGATCAATGCAAAAATCTCCTTTATTTCTGTATGTTAGCAATAAAGATTTAAAGATGAAAAATTTAAACATACCATCTGTAATAGCCTCAGAAATATCAAATATCTAGGGCTGTAACTAATAAGAAAATATGGAGGGCTTCTATTTGGAAAATTACAAACATCGTGGAAATAAATTAAAAATACCTAAATATGTGGAGATTTACACTGTGGTAATGGATTAGAAGACTAAAGTTATTAACAAATCTCCACAAGTTGATTTATAGAGTAAATGCAAACTCAGTGAAAATGTCAGCAGATATTTTTTGGTGTGGAAGTCAACAAGCTGATTCAAAAATTTGTGTGAAAAGATAAAAGTCTAGAAATAACCAAAATAATTTTAAAGAAAAACCTATTTGTAGAACTTATACTCTCATACATTAAAACTAATTATAGGTTATTGTAATAAAGTCAGTGTGCCATTCACACAGTGAGAGACAAACTGAGAAATGAAACATAACAGAAAGCATAGAAACAGTACCAAATATATAGTCATTTGAGTAAATGACAAAGATGATTCTGATGTGCAGTGAGAAAAAGACGGTCTTTCAGTTCATGGTGCTGGACCAATAGAATATCCAAAGCGAAAAAAAGAAATCATACTCAAAATCAGTTCTAGGTGGATTATATATGTCCATAAGGAAGGCAAAAACCAATAAAATTCTAGAATAAATTACAGGAAAATATCTTCATGCCTTTTGAGGTAGAGAAAGACTTTTTAAAAGCACTAAACATAGTGTTTAGAAGTAAATAATAAACAAGTAAATAATACATAATAATTGATAAATAGGGCTACACAAAGTTAAGAAACTGTTGATCTAACAACAATACTAAGAGAGTGAAAAGGCAAGTTAAGAAGTTGGGAGATGATATTTTGCAATACACATAACCTGGAAAGGACACATATGTAAATGGGCAAATGTAATAGAGAAATGGGCAAAATACATAGAGAGGAACTTCATAAAAGAAAATATATAAATGACAAATAAGCATATAAAAAGGTGCTCAAAATCATTAGTTATCAGATAAATGTAAATTCAAATAAGATACCCACCTGCAGAGCTATAATAAAAAGGACAGACAATACTGGGTTTTGGCAAAGATGTGGACCAAGCAGAACTCTCATATCCTGCTGGTGTGTGTGTAATTTGGTAAAAACCACTTTGGAAAACTGTTTAGCATATCAATAAAAGTAGAATAGATTTATACCCAAGGAGCCAGCAACTTCACTTCTTAAAAGATTAAATTGATAAATACCTACTAGGAAGACTGATTAAGAAAATACACTAGCCATTATTATAATGAAAAAGGAGACATCACTAAAGATATTCCAGAAATTGAAATTAGGATCCAGAATATTTAAAAAAGAATTTATGCCAAAAAATGAAAATTGAGGGAAAAATGGACAATTTTCTATAACAAGACAACTTTTCAAAACTCGTATTAAGAAGAAATAAAAAATCAGAATAGTCCTGTAATTACTAAAGATATTAAATCTGTAGTTAAAAACTTCCACTCAAACAAAAGTCTATGTCTGTATGGCACCACCATTGAATTCTACCAAACATTTATCTTAAACAATGAATAAAATTGAGGAAACCACTTGACCTTACACGATGCTAGTAGATTCTTGTTTCAGGCAAATGACACTGTGAGCTTTGAACAAGGGAGAAGGAATTTGGTCCTAGAATAAAAAATAATTTTACAACCATGATAAATATTGTTTATTGATTTCCAATATTAGAGTCAATCTATAGGGATTGAGGGCAGGAGGAGAAGGGGACGACAGAGGATGAGATGGTTGGATGGCATCACTGACTTGATGCACATGAGTTTGGGTGAACTCCTGGAGTTGGTGATGGACAGGGAGGCCTGGCGTGCAGCGATTCATGGGGTCACAAAGAGTTGGACACGACTGAGCGACTGAACTGAACTGAACTGATAGGCAAACCTCAAAATAAATATTTAACTATCATGTAGCAGCGAAATGTACATAACATCAGCTTTGACAGTAAAATTGTTGTTGTTCAGTCACTAAGTTGTGTCTGACTCTTCGGGACACCATGGACCAGAGTTTGCTGAAATTCATGACCATTAAGTCAGTGATGCTATCTAACCATTTCATCCTGTCACCCCCTTCTCCTTTTGCCATCAATCTTTCCCAGCATGAGGGTGTTTCCCAGTGATTCAGCTCTTCACACCAGGTGGCCAAAGTACTGAAGCTTTAGCATCAGTCCTTCCAATAAATTTTCAGAGTTGATTTCCTTTAGGATTAACTGGCAAGATCTCTTTGCAGTCCAAAGGACTCTCAAGCACCACAACTTGAAAGCATCAATTCTTCAGTGCTCAGCCTTCTTTATGGTCCAGCTCTCACATCCATACATGACTGCTGGGAAAACCATAGCTTTGACTATACAGACATTTATCAATTAACAGATGTCTCTGCTTTCTAATATGCTGTCTATATTTGTCATAGCTTTCTTTCCAAGGAGCAAGCATCTTTTAATTTCATGGCTGCAGTCACTGTCCACAGTGATTTTGGAGCCCAAGAAAATAGGATCTATCAAAAGTGGAAGTTTAAAATTGTAGCAAAGGAAAGAGGCAGTAATACCCTCATATTGCAAAGTAAGGAATCAATATATACTGCTGCCAGTTGATGGATCAGGAAACAAAAGTCTAGATGTAGCATTTAATTTACAAAGGTAACCAAAAGAAAGGGGAAAATAACAGTAAAATTATCAAATATTGAGAGAGGAGGGAAAGGAGGTAAAATAGTAAAAAATGTGCTTAAATTTTCTGCGCTCTGTCAACTAGTTACATAGTATTTACAAGTATTTACTATGGGGTCAGCACAGAGTCGGAGGCGACTGAAGCGACTTAGCAGCAACAGCAGCAACATAGCATTTACATTGTATTAGACCTTATACGTAATCTAGAAATGATTCAAAGTATACTGGAAGGCTGTGCATAGGTTATGCAAATGCTGCATCGTTTTATGTAAAGGACTTGAGCATCCTTTAATTTTGGTACCCACAGGGATCCTAAAACCAACCCCCTGCAGATACCAAGGGAGAACTGGATGACTTTAACAGTTAAGAAAAAGATAAATATATATGTATATATTCTTACAGGACGGTCATGAGGATTAAATGCAGTGAAGTATAACAAGTGCTTGAGAAAGAGTAGGCGTTCAATATCTGTCAGTTTTTCCTTTTTATTGCAATTGCAATCTGAACATTGATTCGGTCCTTTGCTCTTCTCCTTCCCTGTTGGATAGTTTGGTCTGTTGCCATCACACTTCGCATTTCTTTATAGTAAGAATATTTTAACTTTTAATCAAAATTGCCCTTATTACTAAATGGCTTGCCTATTATTTTTAGAGAATTCCCATTACTTTAAATAGTCCAGAGAGATCTTTAGGAGAGGGATCTTCAGGAGAAGCGCTTAACAGAGGACCTCAAAGCATTCCACAGAAAGAGCTGCTTTCCTTCCCATGGAAATAAGATAAATGCTCTGTTTCTATGGTTACTATTCTTCTTTTATTAATGCTAAAAATCTCCAGTTTTAGCCTCCTAAATAAAAGTAAGGAGATGCGCTGATCTTTAGTAGCATGAATGTATCATTGACATTTTCCAGGCTACTGTTATTTAACTGCACTGTTTTTTATTATACTATGGTGCAGCCAATACTGTCAGACTTTATACACATAAACTCCGCTTTTCAAGAGTTTCTCAAACTGCTAAAAAGCTGCATGCCTGGCAGGAACTTCCCCCTAAAATGTACCATCCATCAGGGTCTTTTCAAATTATAGGTGATTATTTACATTCTGATCTTCAGATTACTAGTCTACACAATACATGAAGTAGAACCTTTCTTTCTGAATGTTTACCAGTTTCTTGAGATTCTTCACTTAACAACATGGATTATGCTATAGCCTGGACATGTCTGACTCGTATCAACTTTCCTTTACTTCTTATTATGATCTTGATTGCCTGGTCATTTTAAGTGAAAAGTGACAGATATATTGGAAGGGTATCTGAGGGGTCAACCAGGAGATTTACACTTAGTTTCGGGAGTTGGTACATGTGCAGAGAAGGACTGAAGGATGGTGAAATACCACCATCGTAAGCACATCAAGCACTGGCTTCATGCAGAAAGCCAAGAAAATGGCAAGCAGGAGAGATAAAGTATGATCCGGTTTATGAAGTTCAAGTTCAGGTGGAAGCTCTCTCTGCTGATAAGAGTCAGGTAGGCTCCCCCTGGCTCTCAGCCATCTCTGTTTCGACATCAGCACAAGTCTAATTGTAGTTTTTTTTTCTTTGGCTGCTTATAGGACCTCCTATTTTTCTTTGTTTTTCCTGTGATTTTTTTCAAACATTCATCTCAGTTGGAATTCACAGGACTCATGGCATCTAACGGTGAACATCTTTCAACAGCTCTGAAACATTCTGTTTGAACAGTGCCTCTTCCACACCCTATTATCTCCCCGTGGCAACCAAATTATGCACAGGTTAGAGCTTCTAATTCTATCCTCTTGGTCCCTTAAAGTCTCTTTCACAGTCCCCATCCCTCTTCTCTCCAGATGTTATTTATGTCTTGGGGTTTATCTGCCATTCACTTTTTTCTCTGTATATCAGCTGTGTCTAAACTGCTACAAAAGCAGTTCATTGATTTTATTATATTCACTTTAAACATATTAAGTGAGTTATTCTGGGCCAGTTATTTTCAATTCCTGAAGCATTTGGGGATTCGTTTCTGTTTTGTGTTATTTCTGGTAAATTTCACCTATGACATCTTCTTTCCTTGAGAGTTTTGTGAATGTTGCCTGACAGTCTGGGAAAGTTATCTGTGCAGAAATTCTTCCAGGCTGGATTGGAAGCTGAGTTCCTCAGGAGAGGATTAGCCCTTGCTCCTCAGAGACACCAATCCTGAACCAATATAAATTAAAATTTCAACCTGAGTTTTCTGTACTGCCCGGGTAGTGTGGATTTAGACTGCTGGCTTGTGGGTATGAATTCTCAGGGGGAGGAGCTGTTGTTCAGTCACTCAGTCGTGTCTGATTCTTTGTGACCCCATGGACTGCAGCACTCCAGACTTCCGTGCCCTTCACCATCTCCCAGAGTTTGCTCAAATTCATGTCCGTTGAGTTGGTGATGCCATCCAACTCTCTCATCCTCTGTTGTACCCTTCTCCTCCAGCCCTCTATCTTTCCCAGCATCAGGACCTTTTCCAATGAGTTGGCTCTTCACATCAGGTGGCCAAAGTATTGGAGCTTCAGCATCAGCCCTTCCAATGAATTTTCAGAGTTGATTTCCTTTAGGATTGGCTAGTTTGATTTCCTTGCTGCCAGTTCAGTTCAGTCACTCAGTTGTGTCCGATTCTTTGTGACTCTATGGACTGCAGCACACCAGGCCTCCCTGTCCATCAGCATCTCCTGGAGTTTACTCAAACTTATGTTCATTGAGTCGTGCTGTCCAAGGGACTCTCAAGAGTCTTCCCCAGCACCACAGTTCAAAAGTTTCAATTCTTTGGTGTTCAGCCTTCTTTATGGTCCAACTTTCACATCTCTACATGACTACTGTAAAAACCATAGTTTGACTAGATAGACCTTTGTCAGCAAAGTGATGTCTCAGCTTTTTAATATGCTGTCTAGGTTTGTCATAGCTTTCCTTCCAAGAAGCAAGTATCTTTTAATTTCATGGCTGCAGTCATCATCTGCAGTGATTTTGGAGCCCAAGAAAATAAAGTCTGTCACTATTTCCATTATTTCCCATCTATTTGCTGCGAAGTGATAGGACTTGATGCTATGATCTTCATTCTTTGAATGTTGAGTTTTAAGCCAGCTTTTTCACTCTCTTCTTTTCACTTTCATCAAGAGGCTCTTTAGTTCCTCTTCACTTTCTACCATTAGAGTGGTATCATCTGTATATCTGAGGTTGTTGATATTTCTCCTGGCAATCTTGATTCCAGCCTGTGCTTCATCCAGCCCAGCATTTTGCATGATGTACTCTGCATATAAGTTAAATAAACAGGGTGACAATATACAGCCTTGACATACTCCTTTCCCAATTTTGAATCAGTCCATTGTCCATATCTGGTTCTAACTATTGCTTCTTGACCTACATACAGGTTTCTCAGTAGGCAGGTAAGGTGGCCTGGTATTCCCATCTCTTGAAGAATTTTCCATAGTTTGTTGTGATCCGCACAGTCAAAGGCTTTAGCATAATCAATGAAGCAGAAGTAGATTTTTTTTAATCCCCTTGTTTTTTATATGATCCAACAGATGTTGTCAATTTGATCTCTGGTTCCTCTGCCCTTTGTAAATTCAGCTTGTACATCTGGAAGTTCGTGGTTCACATACTGTTGAAGCCTATCTTAAAGGATTTTGAGCATTACCTTGCTAGCATGTGAAATAAGAGCAATTGTGTGGTAGTTTGAACATTTTTTGGTATTGCCCTTCTTTGGGATTGGAATGAAAATTGACCATTTCCAGTCCTGTGACCACTGCTGAGTTTTCCAAATTTGCTGGCATATTGAGTGCAACACTTTAACAGCGTCATCTTTTAGGATTTGAAATAGCTCAGCTGGAATTCCATCACTTCCACTAGCTTTGTTTGTAGTGATGCTTCCCAAGGTCTACTTGACTTCACACTCCAGGCTGTCTGGCTCTAGGTGAGTGATCACACCATCTGGGTCATTTGACCTTTTTTGTACAGTTCTTCTGTGTATTCTTGCCACCTCTTCTGAAATCTCTTCTTTTTCTGCCAAGTTATTTGTTTACTCGCATTTAAAATGACACCAGCTTCCCCGGTGGATCAAACAGTAAACAATCTGCCTGCAATGTAAGAGACCTGGGTTCAATTCCTAGGTCAGGAAAATCCTCTGAAAAAGAAAATGGCAACCCACTCCAGTATTCTTGCCTGGAGAAGCCCATGGACAGAAGAGCCTGGCTACACTTCACAGGGCCCCCAAAAGTCAGACACAACTAAGCAACTAACACTTTCACTTTTCACTCAGTTTTTAGTGAGGAGGGTCCTTCAGGGTATCTTATCAATCACACCTTTGGAAACAGAATCCCCAAAGCCTGTTCTGTCGAAGTTGATGATTTTCTGCTAGGTGCTAAGCCTGGAGTTTCCACAGGGCTCCAATTTCATGAATGCCTCATGCTACAAGCTATTACATATAAGTTACTACTAGAAGAAGTGATTCTGGGCTTCCCTGGTGGCTCAGTGGTAAAGAATCGCTTGTCAATGCAGAGACATGGGTTCAATCCCTGGTCCAGGAATATCCCACATGGCGCAGAGCAACTAAGCCCATGCACCACAACTATTGAGCCTGAGCTCTAGAACCTGGGAGCCTCCGCTACTGAAACCACATGCTACAACTACTGAGGCCTGTGCACGGTACAGCCCGTACTCTGCAACAAGAGAGGCCACCATAATGAGAAGCCCGAACACCAAACTCGAGAAAAAAGCCCAGCAGGGGAGACCCAGCACAGCCAAAAAGAAATAAATAAAAATTTTAAAAAGGAATGATTATTTCTTACCTAACTTCAGAACTCAATTAGGCAGGTGACTGAAACTTATTTGTGGGGGGAGTTTGAGTGGTGGGAAGCCTCAGTGATATGGGAGCTATATTTTCACGTTTTAAAATGGCTCAAACATTCTTCACTGTTGCCATTGTTGGAACAGTGGGAAGCTTGGAATGGGGTTTATAATGCAATCATTCTTCCAAATGCATAACATGGCACCAGTCCGAGCTCTTATAACCAGCTGCGAAATGAGCAGAATGGTTCCAGATTCTACTGCAGCCGGGGAAAGTGGGAAAGTGATTTGTTGATTTATAGGGAATGATAGAGCCCGTTAAAGTTATTGTTCGAGTTTGTTCTGTCCCTCATCTTTCCTTTCTTCCCCTTCTGCTCTTTATGTCCTTCTTCTTTCTATCATATTTTTACAAAAGTCACTGGTTTGAAAATTCCATTTAGAGATCAATACCAGCATTCATAAGTCAAGCAAGATGAAACTATACATCCCAGTTAGCTATTTTCCAGAATTAGAATCTTCTTTTTTATAAGGAATCTATTTCTTAACAGTTATTGTATGATTTTAAGTCTGGAAGGCAATCAAATAAAGAAAATGGAAAAAAATACTTAGTAATAATTCTCTGTAAATTAGAAATTCGTAAGACATAGTTAATGTTAATAGAATTCAGTTAAGATATGTTCTCTTCTTAATTTTTTGGGACACCTGTGAATTCACTGCCAAACTGTTATTTATAACTTGCTTGTGTTCTATTCTCCCATCTTATCCCCTTACTTCCTCACCCACCCAAATCATCACTATCCTGAATTTTGTGTTAATTCTTCTCTTGACATTTTAGTTTGTAGTTTTATCAAGTACCTTCATATGTTTAAAGAATGTATTGTTTGTCTCATTTATTGTTTCCTTTGCTGATTTTTGTTTTTATTTTCGCTACCCTAGGAGGTGGGTCAAAAAGATCTTGCTGTGGTTTATGTCAAAGAATGTTTTTTTCCTGTGTTTTTCTCTAAGAGTTTGTGCCTTGTCTTACATTTAGGTCTTTAATCCATTTTGAGTTTATTTTTGTGTATAGTGTTAGGTAGTGTTCTAATTTCATTCCTTTATATAATCCTCAGAATGGGAGAAAATATTTGCAAATTAAGCATCAGACAAAGGATTAATCTCCAAAACATACAAACAGCTCATGGAGCTCAATATATATTAAAAAACAAACAACCCAATCAAAAAATGGGCAGAAGACCTAAATAAACATCTCTCCAAGGAGGACATACAGGTGACCAAGAAGCACGTGAAAAGATGCTCAACATCACTAATTATTAGAAAAATGCAAATCAAAACTACCATGAAGTATCACCTCATACCAGTCAGAACGACCATGGTCAAAAAATTTACAAACAATAAATGCTGAAAAAAGTGTGGAGAAAAGGGAACCCTCTTACAGTGTTAGTGGGAATGTAAATTGATATAGCAACTGAAGAGAACAGTGTGGAGGTTACTTAAAAAACTAAACCTAGAACTACTGTGTGTGGGGTGTGTGTGTGTGGGGGGCGGGTGTCTGCTCAGTTGTGTCTGACTCTTTGTGACCCCATGGACTGTAGCCCACCAGGCTCCTCTGTCCATGGACTTTTCCAGGCAAGAGTACTGGAGCGGGTTGCCATCTTCTACTCCAGGGGATCTTCCCAATCCAGGGACTGAACCTACATCGCTTGCATCTCCTGCACTGGCCGGTAGATTCTTTACCACTCTACCACCTGGGAGGCCTGGAGCTACTACATGACCCAGTAATCCCACTCCTGGGCATATACCCTGAAAAAAACACAATTCAAAAGGACACACGTATCCCTATATTCACTGCAGCACTATTTACAATAGCCAGAACATGGAAACAACCTAAATGTCCAGCAACAGATGAATGGAAAAAAAAGATATGGTACATATATACTATGGAATATTACTTAGCCACTAAAATGAAATAGGTTCATTTGTAAAGATGTAAATGGACCTAGAGTCTGTCATACAGAGTGAAGTAAGTCAGAAAGAAAAAAACAAATATTGTATGTTAAAAAACATATGTGAAATCTAGAAAAATGGTACAGATGAACCTCTTTCCAGGCAGGAATAGAGATGCAGTCATGAAGAATGGACATGTGGGCACAGCAGGGAAGGGGAGCGTGGGACAAACTGGGAGGTTAGGACTGACATACATACACTGCCCTGTGTTCAGCAGAGCGCTAGTGGGACGCTGCTGTATAGCACAGGGAGCTCAGCTCAGTGCTCTGTGATGGCCTGGAGGGCTGGGATGGGGGATGGGTGGGAGGGAGGCCCGACAGGGAGCGGGGATACATGTGTGAGTATGGCTGATTCACTTCTTTGTCCAGCAGAAACTAATGTAACACTGTAAAAGCAATTGTATCCCAATAGAAAATTTAAAAAATAAAGTACATTGTAAATTTTCAGAGCACTCTGTTATAGAAATGGTCAAAGGACAGTGAAAAATCCATTAGAAGTTGAAGACATTTGAGCTGAGTTTTCAGAAACCATCTACTTATAAAACATGGATTAGAAACATGCCCTCTAAATTAGAAAAACAATCTTATCTGAAAGTAAAAAACAAAAAACCAAATAAACCAAAAAAAAAAAAAAAAAAAGAATAAAAAACCACCACCACCAAAAATCAATGTATTGTTTAGTTTCACTCATTGTTAAACTTTATAAAAAGGATATGTAATGTTCTGAAACTTGCTTTCCAGTTGTTGCAAAGATAAATTACAGTCTGTTGACTCTCGGCCCTGCCTTGTGTGTGCGTGCTAAGTTGCTTCAGTCATGTCTGACTTTTTGAGACACTATGGACTGTAGGCCTCCAGACTCCTCTGTCCATGGGATTATACAGGCAAGAATACTGGAGTGTGTTGCATGCCTTTCTCCTGGAGATCTTCCTGAACCAGGGATCGAACCTGTGTCCCTTTATCTCCTGCATAGGCAGGTGGGTTCTTTACCACTAGCACCGCCTGGGAAACCCCAGCCCTGCCTTCCTTATGGACAAACTGGAGGTTCTTTCTGACTTCAGTGGAGAGGGCAAGACAGGGCAGGACTAGCTGTCATTGTCTTTATGTGCATGTGTCTGTGTGTGTTTCTAATTTTTAATTTAATTTTATATTGGAATATAGTATTGGATGAACAATGTTATGTTAGTTTCAGGTGTAAAGCAAAGTGATTCAGTTATACATATACTTGTATCTATTCTTTTTCAAATTATTTTACCATTTAAGCTATTACAGAGTATTGAGCAGAGTTCCCTGTGCTGTACAGTAGGTCCGTGTTGGTTATCTGTTTTAAATATAGCATTATGTACATAACAATCTCAAACTCCCAATCTATCCCTCTGGTAACTGCTCTCTAAGTCTGTGAGTCTGTTTCTATTTTGTAAATAAGTTCATTTGTATCTTTTTTTTTAGATTCTGCATGTAAACAATACCATATTAATCTTTGTCTGCCTTACTTCACTTAGTGTGATAATCTCCAGGTCCATCCATGTCGCACATGGCATTAGTTCATTCTGTTTTGTGGCTGAGTAGTATTCCGTTGTACATATGTACCACATCTTTATCCATTTATCTGTCAATGGGCACTTAGGTTACTTCCACATGGTGCTATCACTGGCCTTTCATCTGGGCGGTGTTCCCATTTCAAGGGACTTACTCTGCATTCTAGCTCCCCCAGGAAAATCATGAGCTGTCTTAAAATGAGATCCGATTCTCTGCCATTAGAGAAAACTAATTCAAAGAAAACTAATATTCTTGAATAAATTCAACCCAGTACTCTGAGTATTGTTTCAATGTTTGCTGAAAATTCTCTTGTTAAAAGAGTCTCCTTTAATCTCCTAATGGTAACACATCCACAGGTGACATGCCTGATCTCTCCAGGCTCTGAGGTCTCCCCATTGTACATGGGCTCAGGGAGGTAGAATTTTGACAAAAACTCTGGGGTTGGCAGAGGAGGAACCATAGATTTTTCTCTTTGGAAAGATCACAATATTTTTCTGTAGGGAAAATGTCTTCTTAGCCCTGTTGTTGTTCATTAGCTAAGTTGTGTCCAACTCTTTGTGACCATGGACTGCAGCATGCCAGGCTTCCCTGTCCTTCTCTATCTCCCGGAGTTTGCTCAAACTCATGTCCATTGAGTTGGTGATGCTTTTCAACCATCTCGATGTCCTCTATCATCCCCTTCTCCTCCCGCCTTCAATCTTTCCCAGCACCAGGGTCTTTTCCAATGAGTTAGTTTCAGCTTCAGCATCAGTCCTGTTAA
The DNA here is from genome assembly GCF_055505025.1 of Bos grunniens. Taxonomy (NCBI): domain Eukaryota; kingdom Metazoa; phylum Chordata; class Mammalia; order Artiodactyla; family Bovidae; genus Bos; species Bos grunniens. The sequence continues at coordinate 49,458,444 of NC_141177.1, read as the reverse complement.
TGAATATTCATGGTTGACTTCTAGGATTGGCTGGTTTGATCTCCTTGTAGTCCAAGGGATTCTCCAGAGTCTTCTCCAGCTTCACAATTCGAAAGCATCAGTTTTTCAGCACTCAGCCTTCTTTATGATACAACTCCATGACTCCTGGAAAAACCATAGCCCTTAGCCTTTACCCTTGAGAATAAAAGGCAACACTCGTTAAGTAGCTTGAGTATCAGTGAATTCTCCATACAGTAGGTCCCCTATACACAAACCTTCAAGTAGTGAACTTTCAAAGATGGCAAACATGTTCACACGTCCAGTCACGTTAAGTTAGCTCACGGTCCGGCACACTGTCACCCATGTGCCTCCTCTACAAGTGGCTGTGCTTTTGTGGGCTTTACTGTGCAGTACTGTATAGACAGGAGTATCTTTATTTCAAGCCCAGGATGTACCCAGACATCACTGGATCATTTTTTCAAAAGAGCAGACAGAACTGAATCCAGCACAGAATCAGAACCTGTGCCATCCACATCAGACATGAGTGAAATGGCAACTTTCCCTCCATCTCCCATTGCTGACGATCCTTCAGCTCTACCATCTCCCACCTCCCCTCCCTCTGCCAGTCAGTAACTCTTCTTGCCTATTCACTTGATGCCTGTGTGCCAGCTGTTGTACTAGGGGCTGTACTTTTCAAGGTACTGCACTGTAAGATTAAAAATGTTTTCTTTGTGTTTGTTTTTGTGTTTTTTATGTTATTATTTGTGTGTAGTGTCATAAACCTGTTACAATCCAGTACTATACGGCCAATTGTGTTAGTTGGGCGCCTGGGGCTAACTTTGTTGGACTTACGAGCAAATTGGACTTACAAACATGCTCTTGGAATGGAACTCATTCATCTGTCGGGAACTTACTGTATTTGACTTAATTCCCCAGGGGTCAGAGGAACACTGCTGCTACTGCTGCTAAGTCGCTTCAGTCGAGTCCGACTCTGTGTGACCCCATAGATGGCAGCCCACCAGGCTCCCCCATCCCTGGGATTGTCCATGCAAGAACACTGGAGTGGGTTGCCGTTTCCTTCTCCAAGGCATGAAAGTGAAAAGTGAAAGTGAAGTCGGGACTGATTTCCGCCTGAGTGAGGCTCAACCCCTGCCACAGCCACTGCTAACAGTAAACATTTATTGAGTGTTTACCTGCATTCAGAGCTTCCCTGGTGGCTCAGATGGTAAAGCGTCTGCCTGCAATGCGGGAGACCTGGGTTCGATCCCTGGGTTGGGAAGATCTCCTGGAGAAGGAAATGGCAACCCACTCCAGTATTCTTGCCTGGAGAATCCCACGGACGGAGGAGCATGGTAGGCTATAGTCCATGGGGTCGCAAAAAGTCAGACACGACTGAGCTTACCTGCATTCATGAGTATTCAGGGTTTCTGTGTTCACGACAACCATATGAAGTAGTTGTATTCATCTTCGTCCCACAGAGGGAGAGGTCAGGGTCAGGCAGTTTGTCAGGAAGGACTCCGACTCCCACCTTTAGGGAAACCGTCGACACTCCCCACCTCCACCTGACAGTTTGTCACAGTTGGACTCAGCCTGTGAACAAACTGCAGAACCAGGGAGCCTTGGCAGCATCTCCTGGGTGGAGGGTGGTGGTTGGGGTCGGGGGGTGGGTAGGGAGAGGGATGGCAGGGTGGTTGGATGCTGCTGCCAGCAGGTTATCAGATGCCAGACTGACCCCTGAGTCCCTGGCCCCACCCCTCTTTGAAAGGTGAAAAGGGTGTCAGTGACCAACATTGTTTTAACTAAAAAAAAATTGAGGGGACTTTCCCGTCAGTCCAAGGGGTTAAGACTCTGCTTCCAGTGCAGGGGCCACAGATTCTATCCCTGGTTGAGGAATTAACATCCCGCATGCTGCAACCAAAAAAATTTAAAAATTAAACATTAAAAAAAAATATTTGTAACCTTTTTTCAACCAAGCTCTGGGCCTCACAAGCTTGTTCCTTGGGGAGGAGGTAATGACAGAGCAGGAGGAAAAGGTTCAGATAACAGTAGTCACTTGGCATTGGCCCTGAATGGCTCCAGCAGTTTCTGAAGTCTTCACTGTCTGGCCCTTCCCCCTCGAGGTCCCAGTCTAATCAGCCCGATGAAAGGTGACTGGCCATCCTGTGCCCCCTCCCTGGCTGAGCCTTCCCCTAAAGGCATAAGTGCAGCGCCACCCCTCCTCCCACACCCCACCTCCGGCCCAAGAGACTGAATAACAGCCGAGTAAGCACCTGTCCAGAGGCTACCCATCATCCTAATGTTTGACTCGCTGTCACTCACTTGCTCGCAAACCTGCTGTGTCATTTGAGGGCTTCCTTAGCACTAAGCAGATTTACCGCAAGGCAGTCATCACAAGAGAGAAAATGAACCTCTCCTGGCTGAAAAGCACAGAGGAAACCGTGTCCCCACCCCCCACCCCTTTCCCGGTTTCTTCCTTCTTTTTATTGTCTGTTAGGTATTGTTCACTGTGAATAAAATTTCCTGCAGCAACTGGCCTCCAGAGGCCAGGTCTCCACTTAGAACCTGTTTACCTTAGAGGGTGTAACATTTTGACTCAATTTCACAGCTCTTAGCATCCAGCCCTAGTTCTCTCTGAAATGTGCATTTGACTTTGTGGTTGTAGGAAGGTCCTTTTATGACCAAGCAAGACTCTGCAGCTGGTGAGTGCAGAGACCAGGAGTTCTATGGGTGGGGGGGGGGGGAGGCTTTCCCTTTCTGTTTACCAGCATCATCATCCTGAGTTTATTAAGGTCTGTCTGTACATGACACCACCCCGGATGTTACCTTTACCTGCCACCTATGAAGAGGTGTCCAGGTCTCTCCTCTGGGATCCTCTAATTTGTAAACCATTTGCTGAAGATAATAACACAGAAATCTGCCAACAAGCGATGGTTAAGGAATGGTTGATAGACATTGTTGAACTAATTGAGTGTTCTGGAAAATAAATTTGGCATGACCATCAGAAAAAAATTTTCAAAGAATTGGAGTTCCAGACATAGCAAAAGTGTGCCAGAGATCATGCACCTATTCGTTGATGAAATCAGGAAACATTTGCAGAGCCTGTAAAAGCAGCTTTTTTTTTCCCCACAAGAGCGTAGTTGCAGAGTGAGCTGACAGCGAGGTCAGTGATTGCTCAGAGCTTAAGGATGACCATCAAGGAATAACTGATGAGGGAGACATTTGGGGAAGTTTGGAGAAATGTGATCAGTCACCTTAGAATTTATAATTGCCAAGAACAGGATGTGGTATGTAAGCCATTCCAGGAAATGGGACTGGAGTCAGAGCCTGGGCTGACCATCGGACCAGGGCAGGTATCCAGGGGTCCCAGGGGAAGAAAGACTGCAGGAAGAAGCAGTCAGGGCTGCAAGGGAGCATCTCACGAGGAGAAAGAAACCTGAATTGTTAGGGAACCCCTCCCTGAGCCAGGCTCCATCCACATCCTGAGAACGGGAGTGGCGGGCAGTCAGGGCCACAGTCCCGGGTGAGCAGGGACACTTGGACGGGTTACAGGACAGAAATACAGGTACAAGGGAAACTTGGGCTAGGGGGTGGGTGTCACCAGGTAAAGCGACTGGTTGCAGGATGGCCAGGGAGTAAATGCAGTCTAGAAAGGGGCCTGAGGGGGCAGACACAGGAGCTACGATGAACACACTTCCTCTCCAGAACACCAATGGCTCAGCCTGACCCAGAGTAGAGGCTGTGCTGTGTCATGCTGCTGCCTGAACTTCTCCCAACCGGGCCTGCAGGAGCTTTTTGGGTGGGAACTTCGCTGCTGAAACCAGCAGCAGGAAGGGCAGGAAATCAGGCGAATCACAAGAGAAGAAAGAACACTTGTCGCAGGAGAACTGCCCTTCTATCCCCAGCCTCCAGTACCATAAACAATCCCCTGGGCTCATCTGAGAAAGAGTGGAGCCATAATAAAGTCCCCAGCACACAGACTCAGGCGAGGTCACCAGAGCCTAGAAATAAGAAAGTGCTCAGAGAATGATGGAGAAATGTCAGAATGACACAGGGGGCAACCTTCAGTGGCTCCCACTGGCCAGATCTGGGATATTTTGATCATCAAGATACATAATGACATTAACAGATTATAACTCAGTGAGTGAAATAAGAAGGTGTGAGTCCACACTCACGTAAGTAAACGATCTCAGGATGAGGAAAAGCCCTCCTTACCATAAAGTGCTGACTCATCGATGCAAAATGAATGATCAGATCAGATCAGATCAGTCGCTCAGTCGTGTCCGACTCTTTGCGACCCCATGCATCGCAGCATGCCAGGCCTCCCTGTCCCTTGATGGGTTTAGAAAAATCACAATTTGCCAACACTCACAGTAATGATTTACTCAGGGGAGGATCATCCATGAAAGCTTAGGAAGTGGTTAAAGTTTGAGGCTGAGATTTACATAATCTAAAAATATCTCCCCACAAATACCTTATTAATTACTAAAGGGAAAAGTGACATCTTTCCAGAGGAAAACCTGACGGACTCCATGTTAACCAAGGCACGGGAGTGAACACACCCCGAATCCAATAAAACAGAAAATCCTTCAAACCATATCCAGGCAAACCACTGTCATCCCCACCGTGGGGTCGCCAGCCCCCTCATCATTGTGCCCCTGCCTCCCCTTGTCCACACAGAGGTCACCGTCAGCACGGTAGCCTGAGGGGTCCTGTTAAAATGGGACTGTCCCGATGGCATCACTTGTCTGAGCAAACCTTCTCACACCCTCGTCTTGCTCACAATCAAAGCCCATGTCCCCACAGTGGACCGAGGGTCAGGTCTTGTGTCTCAGCCTCCCACTGCTGCTGTCCCTGCCTCCTCCAGGCTCAGCAGCCGGCTGTCCCTTTAGCGCATCAGGCACATCCCCATCTCAGGGTCTGGCCCTTTCTGCTCCTTCCCCTTTGACAGTCTTCCTCCAGATTCCTGTTGAGGCTGCTCCTTCATTTCCTTCAAGGTGTGGCTCAGCCCAAACCTCTTTCAACACTGCTTTCCCTGGAAACTATTTAGAATGGCATCTTCCCTGCTTCCCACCTGGGCAGTCCTGCAGTCTCCCTTGCTTTCCCTCCTGTGTATCTGCAGACACTTTCTAATGTACCAAGTGATTAGTTATGTATTTCTGTTAACTCTCTCATACTAGTGTTTTAAAATAATTATATTTATTTATTACTTTTGCTCTTCTGGGTCTCAACACTGCTGTGAGAGCTACTCTCTAGTTGAAATGCGTGGGCTTCTCACTGTGGGGGCTTCTCCTGTTTCAGAGCACAGGCTGTAGGGGGCACGGGCATCAGCAGTTGTGGCTCTCAGGCTCTAGAGCACAGGCTCAATAGTTGTGGTTTTGCTTCTTGGCATATGGGATCTTTCCAGACCAGGGATCGACCCTGTGTCCCTTGCACTACAAAGCAGATTCTTTACCAATGAGCCACCAGGGAAGCCCTCCCACATTAGCATTTGAGCTGGGAGAAATATATTCTGAGAAACTAGAACACAGTGAACATTTAATCCACACGTGCTGAAATGTTGAATGATTATGTACCTACCATAGGCCTCACCAGGACTGTGCGTGTCCATAGCATGGGATACAAGATAACAAAAACTGAACAAAACCAAATAAAAAACATTTGCCTTGGTCTCTAGCTCTTCAGAAGCTGAAGATTTCATTAGAGAAGTGGAGCAAATACAGACTAGCATCAGCGCGGCATCAGGTGTGAAGTTCTTGGTCCCTTGTGCCCGTATGAGCTGGGTTCCAGGAAGGGAGTGTCCCAGGGGCTGGTATTCTAGAGGGGGCGGGGGGACTGTTTGGGGGAGAGTCAGAAAGAGGGACACCCCAGACACAAGGAGACATGCTGAGATGCTTCTTCCAGAGCCTATATGGGGGTTGGAGAGAGAAGGCCATGGGGGATGCAGGCACTGAGTGGCAGAGCGAGAATGAGGCCAGGCTGCAGAGGGACTGCGGCTTCCAGGGCTCTTCACTCCCAGCCCTGCCCAGCTCAGCCCATCCTGCCTGTCCTGGGCCAGGCTAGCTTGTTAGTTTGCATCTCCTGGGAGCACACCTGAGACAAGACTGAGGCACGTGCTGCCTTCCTGGGAATAATCCCACGGGCAGTGAGGCAGGGAGAAGGAAGCTGATGCTGGTACCCAAATGAGCAGGCACCACAGGGCACCACTGTAGCCACAGGGCCAAGCCTGCTGGGGAACAGGGCTCCGGGGATTCTCTCTCCGTTGTTCCTGTGCAGATGCTGATGGGATGCAAGAGCATCACCTCCCCCAGAACTTCCAGCACTGCCCCCAGTAGAGCCCAAGACAGCCACCCCCAGAGAGCTGTAGGGTATGGGGGCCCGGGGATGGGGGAGCAGCAGCAGGGACCAAGGAGCTGGAGGAGGTGCCAGAGCATTGGCTCATGTAGTCCATGCATTTTACAGTAAGGAGATACATAGGTTGTAGGCACCGTGGCAGGGCTTTTTTGAAAAATAGAGGGTAATAATTCTCCATGCATCACCACAGTGCCTAGCCCAATTCAGAATTTCTGTGAACCTGGTCCCTGATACTCTATAAAGACAAGGAAAGAGCTGGCCCATCTAGTAATGCAGATGGATGGGACTCGACCATCCTCCTGTCTAAAGACTGTAAATAAGAATCAATATCACGGAGCCTGGAAAAAGCATTCTCCCCCGTGATGACTGACTGGGGCGAATAAATGAAGCACTAGTCACCCCACAATTCATTCACAAGGGCAGTGGCACTTGTAATTAGCATTCAAATTTCAATTCCATAATTTTCAGGTAAAAATCTAGAGCCAAACCCACATGTCTCCTGGCTGACTGTCCTTGTTGTTCAGTTCCTCAGTCGTGTCTGACTCTTTGTGACCCTGTGGACTGCAGCACGCCAGGCTTCCATGTCCCTCACCATCTCTTGGAGTTAGCACAAACTCATGTCCACGGAGTCAGTGATGCCATCCAACTATCTCATCTGTACTGGCTGACAGTACATTTTCTTTTTTTTTTTTAATTTAAAAAACTCATTTCTTTACTTAGTTTTGGCTGCACTGGATCTTCGTTGCTGCATGCAGGCTTCCTCTAGTTCTCTCATTGGCTACTCTCCAGCGGCAGTGTGGTGGCTTCTCTTGCTGTGGAGCAGGAGCTCTAGAGCTTGTGGGTTCAGAAGTTGCGGCCCACAGGCTTAGTTGCCCTGAAGCATGTGGGGTCTTCCCAGATCAGGGATTGAACTTGAGTCTCCTGCATTGGCAGGCAGATTCTTATCTACTGGACCACCAGGGAAACCCCTGACATTTTCAGGAGGATAAAAGAAGATCACAAGGCTCCAGGAAGCTTGGTGCTTGAAGGGAAACTGGGAATCTCAGTGCGGAGCGGAGGAGAGGGCTCTGAGGGCTCTCAGTGTCCTGGCTGGTAGACTCTGGGGGCAAGAGCTTTGACCTCATGAGAACCAGGTCTCCAAGGGACGAACAGTCAGCATAGCAGCCTTACCAGCTGAGAGGGAAACATCCTTGAACTCGGGAGGTCTGTCCAAACCATTTCTATCAGGAGCGGCCCCACCTTCCACCTGCTGGTAACTGGAGAAGACTGAGGCCCTGCTGGTAAGTTCTGGAGGATTTTTCTGGATTCCTGGACCTGCCAGGAATGTGACTTTGAGGGGCAGCCAGCAAGGCCTGCAGCGTGGGAGGCTGAGGCATTTCAGCAGCTGCTTGGGGGCGGTGGCACATTTTCGTTGTCTCAGGGCAATTACCTTGGAGTTTAGTTCCCCTCTAACCTTTATGGTCCTGTTTGGGAATTGGGCGAATGAGTCAATGGCTGTGAGGAGGGAGGAGCCACAGTTTTGTCTTTTTCTTCAGGGATGCTCGGCCAGGTCCTGCCCAGGGAGCACCCTCCTGTCTTTGGAGCTCTGTGCCCAGGGTGCCCAGAAGGAAACCCTCTACTCCTTCCCCACAGCTATGGGCACAAGATGAGTTCCCTGAAGGGACTGGCGCAGCGATGCCTGGCGGTGTGCATCAGCTGGCCTCTGCACCCCATCCTGGGCTGTGACTTGAGGCCTCCAGAGGCGCCTCCCCTCCAGGCAGCAGCACCCCCACACACACCGACCCCCAACACCGCAGGACCTGGTCTGGACTCTCCCACACTCTGCTGGCCTCCTTGTTCTTGTTACTGTCTGCCTCGGAACCTTGTCTTCCCTTCTTCAGCCTTTCCATTCATATTCAGATAAACACCCCCTCACTGGTCCTCATGGAAGCTGGTTCTATGGGGAAGGACAGGGAGGCACAAAGAGGGTTGCAGGTTGGTGGTGGACACACAGCTGGTGAATGCAAGTGATCAGATTGAGAGTCAAGGCTTCTGACTCCAGTCCTACTGCTCTTCCTGTTTCAAGGGTCCTCCCCACAGCCTCCCACTTAAAATGGCTCTCACATATATATTAGGGAAGGGATGGGCATTCCCCTCATGCATCCCTGTGTGGGCTCTGTTACCTGAGGACAGTTCTCAAGACGTGCGGGAGGATGGGGTGGGCGGTTGGAGGGGCATTCACAGGTGGGAAAGATGATGAAGACAGCAGTAAACAGCAGCATCACTGACCAAGCACCCATCAAAAAGTTCAGCGAATTATATGCACATTTTTCAGATTAATTCTTTGAACAACTCTATGGTTTGAGTAATACAATTGTCCCCATTTACAGGTGAAGAAGCTGAGGCATACTTAAATACCACGCCCTGGGTCCCCAAGTGATCAACCAGGGCCGCACACCTCCAGGCCCTGCTACTCCCGAGTCAATGCTCTCCTGAGTACTGTGAGATGCTGGGCACTGACCTCATACGTTCACCCACTGACGCAGCCTCACAGTCATTCAGTGGACTCTGTGCTGTTTCTTCCCCATTTTACAGGCACAGAGTCTAAATAACTTGCCCAAGCATGCAAGCCACCAGAGCGAGCTGCACTCTCAGGGTCATGATCTAACCACTCACATTTGTTGCTCTGCTGCAGATGTAGTGAGTCATATGCCTCCTTTCATCCTCAAGGTCAAGGGTGAAGGTGGATCTGGTTCAATCGATGCCCTGTTCAGAAACGAGGTCCTATTTGGATTATTGATGATAATGATTTAAGGCAGAGGGTTTGCTTGGCAGGGATTTGAAAGAGCCTTTGCTTGGTCCAGCCTTCGGATGCTCTGAGAAGCACTGTGTTTCTGGAACTGTGTGGGAGGGGGCTTCACAGGAGCCTGTTTTTACCACCTTTAAAGAAAAGGTGAAAATGGAAGAGAAAAATTTACCCGCCTCTATTTCTCTAAGGGGCTTCCTAGGTGGCTCAGTGGCAAAGTCTCCTGCCCAGCAGGAGACTAGGGTTCGATCGTGGGTTGGGAAGATCCCCTGGAGAAGGAAATGGCAACCCACTCCAGTATTCTTGCCTTGGAAATCCCATGGACAGAGAAGCCTTGTGGGCTATAGTCCTTGGGGTTGCAAAAGAGTCAGGCACAACTTACTGACTTAACAACAACAGAGTTTTCTAAGAGTGTTTATTTCATGTGGTTATTTAGTCACTCAGTCATGTCCAACTCTGTGACCGCATGGACTGTAGCCCAATAGGCTCCTCTGTCCATGGATTCTCCAGGCAAGAACACTGGAGTGGGTTGCCATTCCCTTCTCCAGGGGATCTTCCAAACCCAGGGATTGAACCCAGGTCTCCTGCACTGCAGGCAGATTCTTTACCGAGTCACCAGAGAAGCCCAATATTTCCATGTTCCAGTTAACAAACAGAGTTGGCATTGGGTCAGTCCAATCGTTACACACTGATTATTGGGTCAGGGCTGCTTTCAAAGGGTGGTTTTGGACCTGAGCTGTTCCTTCCACAGTGGGGAAGCAGTGCTGCTCTCCCTTGGTACAAAACTCTCCTGAAAAATAGACAGTGGTTTTCACAGAAATCAGAACGTTTTCCAACAGCATCAATAATTAACTTCTATTCCTCACCCTCATCTCCCAAGGAGGATGCTTTTAAGGGAAGATTGTCCAAAGAAAACATAGATCCAGGTGGTGGTGACATCACAGGAGTCCAGGATCTCCCTGGAGAAGATGCCCCTTGAGGTTAAAAAGACATTAGTCAGGTAGACCCACTCTCAGGATCACACCTATCAATATTTGATAAGAGCTAAAGCTGAGAAGTGCAAATCGACGAAAAGCTCATCTTGCTTGCTCACTGCCAAAACAGTGCAGAGGGCTACGGCCACACTGGATACACCTAGTCAGGGGTTCATCCATCCAGTCTTATCCTCAGTCAAGAGACTTGTTTAGCTACACATAAGATGCTCTTCTATGTGCTGGAGCTGTATCGAGGAACAAAACAAAAACCCGTCATGACGGTATTTATAGTTTTGTGAGTGAGAAAAAATAATATATTTTATATATATCAGTTCAGTTCAGTTCAGTCGCTCAGTCGTGTCCGACTCTTTGTGACCCCATGAACCGCAGCATGCCAGGCCTCCCTGTCCATCACCAACTCTCGGAGTCCACCCAAACCCATGTCCATTGAGTCGGTGATGCCATCCAACCATCTCATCCTCGGTCGTCCCCTTCTCCTCCCACCTTCAATCTTGATCAGCATCAGGGTCTTTTCCAATGAGTCAGCTCTTCATAATCCAGTGGCTAAAGGATTGGAGTTTCAGCTTCAACATCAGTCCTTCCAATGAACACCCAGGACTGATCTCCTTTAGGATGGACTGGCTGGATCTCCTCACAGTCCAAGGGACTCTCAAGAGTCTTCTCCAACACCACAGTTCAAAAGCATCAATTATTCTGCCCTCAACTTTCTTTATAGTCCAACTCTCACATCCATACATGACCACTGGAAAAACCAGTGGTTTCCTTGACTAGACAGACCTTTGTTGGCAAAGTAATGTCTCTGCTTTCTAATATGCTGTCTAGGTTGGTCATAACTTTCCTTCCAAGGAGTAAGCGTCTTTTGATTTCATGGCTGCAATCACCACCTGCTATTTATATGTATATGTCACATACATATGACATGGCTCAGATGGTAAAGAATCTGCCTGCAATGCAGGAGACCCCAGGTCGATCCCTGGGTTGGGAAGATCCCCTGGAGAAGGGAATGGCTACCCACTCCAGTCTTCTTGCCTGTAGAATTCCATGGGATCACAAAGAGTCAGACACAACTGAGCAGCTAACACTTTCAATCTATTATATAATAGTATATACTGTAATATTATACATAATTTAATGATAGTAATATTAAATATGTTTATTAAATAATCAAATTATTAACTATCAAATCTAAACTTAATGTAAATATTAATACATATATATGTGAAATCTCAGATAGTGATAAGTGTTATGAAAAAAATATAGCATGGAATAAAGCAGCTAGGGGTGAGCCAGGGGTATTATTATTTGTGGATGCTGTCGGGGAGGCCACTGTGATAAGGTGACATCTGAGCAGAGACCTCAGGGAAGAAGGGGAGGGTTGTGCTGCTCTAGAGGAAGAACTCTCCAGGCAGATACTCCAGGGGCAGAGTCTCTGTGTGTGTGTCTGAGGAGCCTCAAGAAGGCCCTGAGGCTAGCGCAGAGGGAGCAGGAAAGAAGTGTCAGCAGGTGAGGCCAGGGAGGTGACCAGCCCCTGTATGGCATGCTGTGGACCACTGTCAGGACCTTGGCTTGTATCTGGAGTGAGCTGAGATGCTTTGGCTGGTTATTACCTGAGGGGTGACAGGACCCTGTCTACTGAAAACAAAACAACACAGGGGCACTCTGATTGCTGAGTAGAAAACAGACCCAGGGCAGCTAAACAGAGCTGAGAGACTGTTTCAGGACACTTGCTGATAATTCAGGCCAGAGGTGATGCCAGATGCTGCTGACAGGCCAAGTCCCATGCAACCAAGAACTGACCACTGGATTCGGCCATGGGGAAGCTCTGGTGACATAATCAAGGGCGGTTTCAGGGGCGAGGATGCAGGGCTGACCCCAAGCAGTTCAAGAGAAGATGGGAGAAGAGGAACATGGCAGTAACAGAAGAGGGGATATGGGGCCAAAAGAGGATACTGGGGGGTGGTGGTGAATAGCAGGCTCTTCAGGTGCTGAGCACAGGATCCCATGAAGAGTGACTTCATGGGAACAAAAGGAAACAGAAGCTGGAGAGATGAAATGGGGCTCTGTTCCTCTGAAGGGGCAGAGCTTAGATAGACACTCCTAGAGATAGTTTGCAGATATGGGAGAGAAGTCAGTGTAGACGAGTGGGTGGGTAGGTGAGATGGTAGGGTGTGAGGAAGCCCTCTTCTGACTGTCTACTTTTTCACTGGAATAGAAAGGTCACATTCACACAAAATTAGCAAAGGGTGAATTTGGAGATTTGGAGAAAGAGGATCTGATGATTTCCAGAGAAGAGCGGGTTTCCCTGATAGCTCAGATGGTAAAGAATTCACCTACAATGTGGGAGACCTGAGTTCGATCCCTGGGTTGGGAAGACCCCCTGGAGAAAGGAATAGCTACCCACTCCAGTATTTTGGCCTGGAGAATTCCGTGGACTGTATAGTTTATGGGGTCGCAAAGAATCAACACAACTGAGCGACTTTCACTTTCAGAGAGAAAAGAGGTTGTGAAACTTTCTCCTAGGAGACCAAGAGGGTGAAGGAATCATGGAATCCTCCTGGGGATTTGCAGGCACACAGAGATACTTCCTGAGTCTCAAGGTTGGTTGTGTGTTTTTTCTCCACCCACATTCAGTCCCGAGGTTCAAGTATAAAAGGCGGAGGGTTGGATTCAATGAGAGTTGGGATTTTTCTCAGGGGAGCAGGACGTATGGAGTGAGATCATAGGTTATAGGATCAATGGACTGTAGGTCTTAGTGGGGTCAAAGCATTGCTAGAATTGAGTACTAGAGGGTATAAACTGTAAAGATAGGAGAGTGGGTTGCCTGGAGGCAAACTGGACTTCATTTGCCACTGGAGGGAAGATATGCTGGTTTCCTATTGCTGCTGTCATAGGTTATCACAATTTATTGGCTTAGTCACTTCTTCAGTCATGTCCGACTCTGTGTAACCCCATAGATGGCAGCCCACCAGGCTCTCCTGTCCCTGGGATTCTCCAGGCAAGAACACTGGAGTGGGTTGCCATTTCCTTCTCCGATTTATTGGCTTAAAACAATACAAATGAGGGACTTCCCTGGTGTTTCAGTGATTAAGAATCCACCTGCCAATGCAGGAGACATAGGTTCGATCCCTGGTCAGGTAACTAACATCCCACATACCACAGGACAATTAAGCCCTCACACCACAACTAGAGAATCCCACATCACATAACAATGATCCCGCATACTGCAAATAAGAACCGATGCAGCCAAATAGATAAATAAATATTTGAAAAAATAAAACAATACAAATGTATTATTTTATCATTCTTAGAGGTCAGCATTCTGAAGTGGGTCTCAGTGGGCTGAAGGCACTGTGTTGGCTGGACTGTGTTCCTTTCTGGAGGCTCCAGGGGTGAGTCCACACCTCGGCCTTTTCTAGCCCACAGAGATCACCCACATTCCTCAGCTCTTGGTCCTCTTCCTTCATCTTCAAAGCCAGCAACAGTGGGTCACGTTCCTCTCACATAGCATCATTCTGACATCCTCTTCGTCTTCCCTTTTCCACATTAAAGGGTTCTTGTGGTTGTCGGAGGCCCATCTGGGTAATGCAGGATACTCTCTCTGTGAGGTCAGCTGGTTAATAACCTTAATCCCTCTTTGCCATCTAATGCGCCTTATTCACAGATTCTAGGAATCAGAGCATAGATATCTTTTGGTGTGTGTGTGGGGGGGTGGGGGGTTGTCATTATTCTACCTTCACAGGAGCAGTGTAGACAAGATAAAGACAAAGTCTAGGTATGACCATGGGAGTGAGGGCATGAGTGGGGGAAAAGGTCACATCATTGGAGGAGAGAAGGTTCAGGAAATGAGAGGCTAGGCTGTTGCAAGGAGTGTCTGAGAGAATACTGAACACGCTCAGAATTAGAATGGGAATAGTATTAGAGAGAATGAGAGTTAATAAGGAAATAAAAACCATTAATGAATGGAGAGTGAATTAATGAATGCTTCACCTGGTGAATTGCTTCATATCGAGTTTCCTCTCTGGCATGCCAGCCTCCTCTCTGTATCAAGGGAAAAATATTTTCCAAGCTCTGCTTCTTTGGAAGAAGTTCCATAAAAGGTAAATGAATGAGAGAGATTTTCATGAATGCAGAATTCCCATATTCCATGTCTCAAGGGAGCTCTTATAATTGTATTGTTTTGTATTTTTCAAAATGTTTAAACATCTATTATCTTCATATGTGCTCAACTGTAAGATGGAAACAGACAAACCATGTTGTTCCTCTTTCTTAGTTTGGAAAAGAAGAGATTGATTTATAGCAAATAAGTGGAAACATTAAACTGACCCTGTGCCCATTCAGTTACTGAGCTGAGTTACTGAATATATTGCAAAAAATACAATAAAATGTATCATCTAGTTTCTGTCCTCCAAGAGGTGGAACTCTCAGGTTAAAAATCCCTTGGAGAATCTGATGAAAGATAATTTTTTGCCCCTAAAAAGGCACATACACACCAAATTTTAGAAAATTTCATGACATCCCCAGTTTCCCTGAAGTCCTAAGGGGTCTATGCATCCCAGGATAAAAACCTCTTGTCTAAATGCTGGAGTAAAACCATACTCAGTAGAAATGGAGTTAACAACAGTAAGTCATAAAGGAAGGTATGATAAGGCACCAAATGAGTGGTACAGAAAGCAGGAGTTGTGAGTCCTGAAACCAATGCATTGCTGAACTGGGGAATAATTAAAGAAAGACTGCATGGGATCATAAAGAATTGAGATGATTACATGAAAAGAGGAGAGACAGAATTTTAGGCAGAAAGAGGGAAAGGAGAGAAATTGGAAATAGTTTAGAATGCTTGGGGGACTGTCAATAGACCAGTCTGACTATCTGTGAAATGGGAGCAAAATGACTTCTATGGTGTATTTGTGAAAGAGAAATAAAATTCTTGGTGGAAGGAGCCCCCTAAACATTATTAATATGGTAGATGGATTTGTTTTGGGATAAATTAATGTTTTCATTGATTCTGTAGGGATTTCTAAATGTGTGCTAAACACTTTTACAAGGTCTCTTATCTTTAAAAGAAAACAGAAAAAAGTAACCTTCTCCTAATCCAAGTGAGAAGGTTCTCCTAAGATCATATAAGAGCTCCTTGAATGTTACACTTTTTCCTATGACTTTCATGCATCTTTTAAATGTTCTTATCTTTATCTGAAAAACTGATTTATGAATACTAACAAAGGCCTTTGTTTTTAACCAGGGTAAACAATGCTTTCGTTGCTTCAAGAGTTGGGGTAAGATCCGAAGCTCATCTTTTGTTCCTCTTTCCCCCAACCTTCTTTTGCTTTCTACTAGATAGGAGGTGCCATGTAGTCAGGGAGGAAGTAAAGTGGTCAGTGCATTCTGACTACTTTAAAGAGAGAGTCAAATCTTTGACGAACACAATATCAAATGCAAAACAGATGGACAATGGTTAATAATTCTATCTAGAGCTCTGAGTTGCTGCACTGGAATCCAGATTGGAGGCATCACAGGGAAGAATCCTCTACAGGATTCATCAAGGGACTGAACTACACTAAAATGAGATCCAGTTTCGGAATGTGGAAATTATGGCGAAATCCCCTAAAAGCAGGTTTTTCTAAGCTAAATTCCCCTCTAGCAGTATAGCCATTGAGAGTAATTACAAGCATCAAAGAATCATAGAATGTTAGGACTGGAATGGATCTCAGTGTCCTCCAGTCTGACTCCATAACTGATGCTTGAGTTTCCTGTCTGACATGCCAGCCTCCTCTCTGAATAGACATCTGGAAAAGGGCTAAGTCAGTGGTGTGCTGGGAAATGCTTACCAACTGGATCCCCAAAGGGGGAAAAAAAAAAAAAAGACCATGACTTGTAGCTTTGCCAGTTTCCATGGTGTAAATACTCCCTCTATGACCTATTCAAGCTTTCAACATGGCATCACCATTATATTTCCACCATACACATATGATAGAAATAACCTCAGGAACATAGGTAATAGTAAAACATAGTAAAATAATCAGGAGGAAGTGATAAACTTGGAATAATTTTACCTTTAAAAAGTATAATTATAATGTTATAAGATTTAACTTATAATAATGTAATAATTTGGCCCTTGGAGCCAGAACAAACTGGCTCCTTTGCACCACTGATAAGAGTCCTTAAAAAGGATGGACTTCACCCTCCCGAGGAAGGCTGTCAGCTGGTTCTGATCCATGGCAACTCCCCACTCTCACTGCCCTGCATTCTCTTTTTGGCCTGTCTTCTCTGCCTCACTTCCATTTCTCTATAGTTGCTTCTAACAACCAACACCACTCAGAAAAATAAACTCCAGCTGGATTAGTAAAGAATTAGAAGGTAGTTGGATGTTTTTATAAACTTGGGGCAGGACAGACATCTTAAACATGGTATAGAATTGAGAAACTATGAAAAAAAGATGAACAGACTTGATTTAATAATTTAAGACCTTTGTATAAGAAAATATATCATTACTCAAAAGTTCAAGGAAAATCATAGAATGGGAGAAAATAAATGTAAGTACTATATCTAGCAGGTTTGTAGCCGTACCTGATATAAAAGCACTTAGAAACTAATTAGAAAAGATACATGCATACCCATGTAAATTACAGCATTATTCACAATAGCCAAGATATGGAAACAACATAAGTGCCCATCAAATAATGAATGGATACAGAAGATAGGGTGTACATATACAATGGAATACTACTCAACCATGGTGCTTCCCAGATGGTCAGTGGTAAAGAATCCACCTGCCAATGCAGGAGATGCAAAAGACAAGGGTTCAGTTTCTGGGTCAGGAAGATCCCCTGGAGGAGGAAATGGCAACCCACTCCAGTATTCTTGCCTGGAAAATTGCATGGACAGAGGATCCTGGCAGGCTACAGTCCATGTGGTTGCAAAGAGTCGGACACTGAGTAAGCACACACACACATACACAGCTACTCAACCATAAAAAAGATAAAATCTGACATTTGCCAAAAAACACAGATGGACCTTGATGGTACTATGCTAAGTGAAATAAGTAGACAAAGTAAGACAAATACCATATGATTTCACTCATAGGTCAAATTTAAAAAACAAAGAAAATAAGTAAAGAAATCAAACCAAACAAAAACAAAAGGTTGATACAGAGAACAGAGTAGTGGTTACCAGCAGGGAAGGGGTGGTGTAAGGGGGTTAGGATGGAAAAATGGTTAAATGCGGTCATTCATATGGTAATGGCTGGACACTAAAATTTTGGTCATGAGCTTGCTGTAAGGTACACAGAAGAGGAAATATGATGTTGTACACGTGAAACTTATGTAATGTTGTAAAGCAATGTTACCTCAATAGAAAATTAATTAAAAGCTCTTAGAAATCAAAAGGAAGACAAAAATACAATTAAAAAATGAGTCAAGGAAATGAACAAGTAGAAATCACAATAAAATGATGAGATAACCTTTTCACCTCACAGATTAGTAAACATTAAAATGTTTGATAACCTCAGTGTGGGGGAAGCCATGGTAAACAGACATTTACACACTGTTGATCAGAGTGTAAATCAATGCAATCAACTTGAAGAGGGGAAAACAGTAACATCTAAAACAGAAAAATAAGTATAAAAATATATATCCCTTGACACAACAGTTTTGTTACGAATTAATTTAAAATTTTAAGATTGAGCTAAAGGTCTGTGTACAAAATCTTTTTTTCACAGCATGGTGGTATATTCATAATATTGGAAACAATAAATGTTCTTTAATAGGAGACTTGGGCTTCTCTGGTGGCTTAGACAGTAAAGAATCTACCTACAATGAGGGAGACCTGTGGTCAATCCCTGGGTCAGGAAGATCCCCTAAAGAAGGAAATGGCAACCCACTCCAGTATTCTTGCCTGGAGAAATCCCATGGGCAGAGGAACCTGGCAGGCTACAAGTCCATGGGGTCACAAAGAGTCAGACATGACTGAGCAACTGGAAAGTGGTTAGAAAACTATGGGATTGCCATAGAATATAAGGCCATTAAACTGTTATTTAAAGATCTGCATGTGCAAATAAAACTGGTTTCCAAGACTATGTCATTAAGTGGAAAAAAGATGCCAGGCATAGTGTTTAGAATTACTCCACTTATGTAAATTTAAAAGGATATGTGTAGATATTTGTATAATCATGTGTTTTATCTGGAAAGAAATAAAGGGTACTGTCAACAGGCATTACTGTTGGGTAGAGAGACTAGAAGTTTAAAGAGGAACGATGTTAACCTTTCATTTTCTATCTCTATATATTTAAAAAACACCAGGTTCATGCATCACCTTTACTTAGAGAATAAACTCTTTTTTTCCCCCCAGAAATAAATGAGTATCTTAGTTCTGACTCTCCAGAAACAGACACCAGGACAAAGACTTGAGTGTGAGGGTTCATTTGGGAGTTGAACTTGAGAAACCTGAGTAGGGGATGGAGGAAGGGAGCCAGGAAAGGGAAGGCTGTCAATCAAGAGTGTGCTGTCAATCAAGTTACCACTGAGAGCAAAGGAATGGCTGAGATCCAGTGAAAAACTCAAAACACAGAGTTAACCCTTCAACGGGTGCATGTCCATTAACTCCTGTGGGTCACTGATTGAAATCTGCTTTGGGGTATTCGTTCCATCGCTTACACAAAGACAGAGAAGCTCTGGTGGCCCTGGGAAGCCTCAGGCAGAGGTGGGGCAGCCTGCCTGGTGATGGTGAGTGGAGGGATATGAGTGAGGCACTGGCTACCTCTGCTGCAGAGACTACAGCCACAGGACCAGATCCTAATACATCAATTTGTTGTTGCTTAGTCGCTCAGTCATGTCCAACTTTTACCCATAGAATGTAACCCTCCAGGCTCCTCTGTCCATGGGATTTCCCAGGCAGGAATACTGGAACTGGTTGCCATTTCCTTCTCCAGGGGATCTTCCCAACCCAGAGATCAAACCCACGTCCCCTGTATTGGCAGGCAGATTCTTTACCACTGAGCCACCGGAGAAGCCCAGTACATCATCAGTATATGCATATTTGCTGACTTAGGAATTTTGTCTAGAATCTCCCTCCTAATACGTAGTAATCTACCTCAGCCTGATTGAAAATATAGGGAGACAGATTTTTATTATAGAATTGTTTTTGATTTTTTTTAAATTGAAGTATAGTTGATTTATAATGTGTTAATTTCCGCTATACAGCCAAGTGATTCAGTTATTTCTTTCTAAAATATTCTCTTCCATTGTGGTTTATCACAGGATACTGAATATAGTTCCCTGTGTTATACAGTAGGATTTTGTTGTTTATCCATTCTATATATACTAACTTGCATCTTCTGACCCCAAACTCCGACTCCGTCCCTCCCCCAGCCCCTCCCCCTTGGCCACAAGAAGTCTATTCTCTATGTCTGAGTCAGTTTCTGTTTCATAGAGTTCCTTTGTGTAATATTGTAGGTTCCACATAAAAGTGATATCATACAGTATGTCTTTCTCTTTATGACTTACTTCACTTAGTATGATAATCTGAGTACATCAATGATGCCACGAGTGGCATTGTTTTATTGTTTTTTTGTGGCTGAGTAGTATTCCATTGTGTATATGCACCACATCTTTATCTATTCCTCTGTTGATGGACATTTAGGTTGTTTCCATGTCTTGGCTATTGTGAATAGTGCTTCTATGAACATTGGGGTGCATGTAACATTTTGAATTATAGTTCTCTCCAGTATATGTCCAAAAGTGGGATTGCTAAATCATATAGTAACTCTAGTTTTCTGAGGAACCTCCACACTATTCTCCATAGTGGCTGCAGCAACTTATGTTCCCACCAACAGTGTAGAAGGATTTCCTTTTCTCCACACCCTCTCCAGCATTTATTATTTGTAAACAGAATTATTTTCAATATAGTAGAACCAAAACAAAACCCCAACATGAATGTGAAGCAATAGGGGATGAATTGAATGCATTATGGTGTATCCTCTGTAAGAAGCCAAGAGTAAAAGTGAGATATATCTTGTTAATTTTCATGACAAAAATCTCTGAGACACATCACAATATCTGTATAATAATATCTGTAGCAGGATCTCATTTTTGTAAAGGAAAAAACAAGCAGGTAAAAACACAAAGTCCCAGTCCTATGTGTATGCATTTATGTGTACACATAAAAAGGTCAGGAAAAGTAAACAAATTGCGAGAGTGAATGGGATTTAAAGTATACGTTGTTGTATATTTGAATGCACTGTTATATGTTTTAATTTTCTGTAAAACCCACATTATATTAAAAAGAGGGGCTAGAAATAGTGTATACTTTATAGATCATTGCAGAGACTAACTGAGGTAATACATGTAAAATGCCTAGCACAAAGGCCCACGTATAGTCAATCTTCAATAAATGATTGGTGTCAAAGGAGATGACTTTTCCAGGCTGGAGAAACCTTGGGTGTGAAGTGAGTCAGACATTCTCCACCTCCTCCCACCTCTCTTTATTGGCCCATCATTTGGAACTGCCATCAAGAGCCTCCTGCCAGCCAGGCACTGAGGATGCTTCAGGGAAGAGGACCAAGCTCTACCTTCGCAGACTCACATTCTAATAATCAAATAAACGTGCATCAGCTACGTGGTAACTGATGCTCTGGAAGAAGATAAAGTAGGCAGAGCGGGTAGGGGTATCCGGGGTTGAGCTGCTATTGTTTATAGATGGTCTCTTATGAAGTGGTGTTTGAGACTTTGAAGATGTCAAAGGAGAAAGCTTTGACTATCTGAGGAAGATCCCTTGGAGGAGGAAATGGCAACCCACTCCAGTATTCTTGCTGGGAAAATCCCATGGACAGAGGAGACTGGTGAGCTGCAGTCCATGGCGTCACAAAGAATCAGACACAACTGAGTGACTGAGCATGAGCATGTGCGTGCGCTCACACACACACACACACACACACACACCTGAGGAATAAGCTATCTGAGAATACGGAAGACCAAGTGCAAAGCCCTGAGGCAGCTGTACTTGGCCAATTTGAGGACAAGCCAGGACACTGGTGTGGCTGGAGCAGAGTGGGCCCAGGGGAGAGGGGAGAGGTAGGCAGGGAGGTCTCACAGGTGGAAGGTTCTAGAGTGTGTGGATCTGGATGGACTTGTGGCAAGGCAGGGTATTTCCACAGAATGAGATGTAAAATGACGGGGGGTGGGGTGGGGGTTAAGCTTGCCTTGATGTTTTCACATCACTGGTCGTAGTGCACAAAATGGATTGGGAGAGGGGCAGGTGGGCAAGGAAGACGGGACAATGGTCCTGCTTTACAAGGTGGGAGAAGGAAGACCATGGCAGCAAGTATGGAGAAGGAGGGGAGGGGATCTTGTGAAAAAGAGCTAAAAGGTGAAACAAGCAGAACCTGGAAATTCATTAGATGTGAATTATAAAGAAGATCTTAAAAAAATGGAGCCAAGAATGAAGCTTAGTGACAGAAACTGCTGCAAGAATGGCTCTCAGTCTTGGGGGATAGGACTGCCCAGGATGAAAGTCTCCAGTCTGTTGACCAACCACATCCCTTTCTACCAAGCACACACTTGAATTCTCCAGCTGCACCAATTACCAAGTTACTCAGAATGCCTTTACCCTACTTGGCTGCCTAGGGAACTCCTCTTCATTCTTCAAATCCCAGCTCAGGTATCACCACCACCGTACAGCTCAAATGAATCATTTACTCTTCTGCATCACTTTCAGCCTCATGCACAACCTAGTGCACAGCTTCCCAACCAATGTGAAGTAGTACATTGTGTGAGCAAATAGATCCTAGGTGTGCCCTTGAACTGTCCAATTGGGCCTAGAGTAGCTGGAGCCCCTTGCCAGTCCCCTTCAGCTACCAACAGCACATCCATGGACCCTAGTTCAGTTCAGTTCAGTCGCTCAGTCGTGTCCGACTGTCTGAGACCCCATGAATTGTAGCACAAGCCCATGGGGTCACTACGAGTCTCGACTGAGAGACTTCACTTTCACTTTTCACTTTCACACAATGGAGAAGGCAATGGCAACCCACCCCAGTGTTCTTGCCTGGAGAATCCCAGGGACGGCAGAGCCTGGTGGGCTGCCGTCTATAGGGTTGCACAGAGTCGGACAGGACTGAAGTGACTTAGCAGCAGCAGCAAGCCTCCCTGTCCATCACCAACTCCCGGAGTTCACTCAAACTCACGTCCATCAAGTTGGTGATGCCATCCAGCCATCTCATCCTCTGTCGTCCCCTTCTCCTCCTGCCCCCAATCCCTCCCAGCATCAGAGTCTTTTCCAATGAGTCAACTCTTCACATGAGGTGGCCAAAGTACTGGAGTTTCAGCTTTAGCATCACTCCTTCCAAAGAACACCCAGGGCTGATCTCCTTCAGAATGGACTGGTTGGATCTCCTTGCAGTCTGAGGGACTCTCAAGAGTCTTCTCCAACACCACAATTCAAAAGCATCAATTCTTCGGCACTCAGCTTTCTTCACAGTCCAACTCTCACATCCATACATGGCCACAGGAAAAACCATAGCCTTGACTAGACAGACCTTTGTTGGCAAAGTAATGTCTCTGCTTTTGAATATGGACCCTAGAGTACCTCACAAATGCTACCATTTTCTGTACATGCCATGCTCCGGGGGAAGAAACGGATGCACTAAGGATGTTCTGTTGGAACTTTTAGTCTCAGTTTCCAGTAAGGCCACAAGTAATAGATAAAATATTCCAAAATGTGCATGTGAGTTCTTCAGTTTTACACTTATCACCAGGGTCCTATGTAATAAACTGTGCAATATCAGAAATAAAACCATTTTCTTTGTTAAAAAAATTCCAAAATGAACTGCAAGATTTGCAAGGAATGCTTATGAAAACCAGTTTTCTACTGTCAGTCCACCACCCACCTCCAGACTATACAAGATAACTAAAAGGCCAAGAAAAGAACTGCTGTGAACAGAATTTGGAGGAAGAGAGCTAACCTGTGGGTTCCACCTGGAAGAATGGCATGTCTCCCTCAAAACAACACGCAGGGGCTTTGAGGAAGCATGTGGAGGTTTAAACTATGTCCCTGAAGCTGGGGGACACAGTGGGCTGAAGTCTGATGGAGTCTGGAGGGAGAGAGAGCCTGGCAGGCCAGCCACTCTGACAGCCAACCCGGAGAGTCAGCCGCCTGGGGACTGGCTAGCCCTCAGCATTGAGGGGCAGAAGGCTCTCAGGGTTTCCAGAGGGCAGGATGAGGGCCAAGCAGACACCCACCACTGGAAGATGGGGTCAGAACCACAGTTGGGGGTGCACTGGTGGGTAGGGGCTCTTTGCTCCTGCTGACCTCAGCCTGCAGTCCATGCAAGGGGGAGAGGCAGGCAGAGTTTTCCCAGTGAAATGAAGTGTGATGCTTCTGATTATCACAGGAGATTGGCCACATTAATTACTAAAATGAAGTGATGCTTTGAGATTTAAGTGACTGGGACATTTCTCATATCTAAATGGTACCAGGAGAGTAATGGGCACCTGGTTTTCACCCACCAAATGCTCTAAAGGGAGACTGCAGCAAGAATAAACTTCCCTTCTTGCTGCCCGCTGGGATCCTGGCTCATCCATCCTCACAGGTGCAGCTCTGTCTGAATCCCCTCCCATATATGTCTGCATCAGCTCCTTGAGAGTAAGGCCCATCCTTACCTGTCAGGGCCTTGGACTTGGTGCAGTGCTGGGTGCACAGGGGCACCATGGCATTTGGTGGATGGACCCAACCGCCATCCCGTCACGCGCTGCATTTCTGTTTCCTACTTCCCAGTTTTCTCATTTGGAGCTCCTCACCTCTGAGCCTGGAAGGAGTTGCGGGTGAGGACAGAATGGTCGTCCTCCACCCCCAGCTCAGCCCTCGGGCCACCACGTCAGTCCTGTGGGGCTGACACCCAACACCAGTTCTCTTCAGCCACCAACACCTTTTCATGCAGCATGCCTTCCAAAAACCATTCCTTCCTGCTTTCCTGCTCTGAAGTTTATTTCCATCTCTCCCTGAAGGTCACCTGCTATACCACTGCTTCCCCATCACCCGATGGAGTGTTACTTCCTCCTTACCTGTGCCAGTTATGTGTGACTTTCCTTCTTCATCTTGGTTCACTTAGAATTCTTCGCATGTGGTGACACAGGTGTCCTTATGTCTACGTCTCTACCTTGCTACGTCTGTTACAGATGTCCCCACACCTACGTCACATATCACTACGTCTGTGTTACGGGAGTCACCACAGCTACATCACAGGGCACTACGTCTGTGTTAGGGCGTCCCAACAGCTACATCATACGTCACTACATCTGTGATACGGGCGTCCCCGCAGTTACCTCAGATGTCACTGCGTCTGTGATATGGGTGTCTGCACAGCTACCTCAGGCGTCACTGTGTCTGTAATACAGGCGTCCCCACAGTTACGTCATACTTCACTACGTCTGTGACACGGGCATCCCTGCATCTACCTCATACCTCACTACATCTGTGACACAGGCATCCCTAGGTCTACATCATACATCACTGTGTCTATAACACAGGCATACCCACAGCTACCTCGTACGTCACTGCGTCTGTGATACGGGCGTCCGCACAGTTACGTCATACGTCACTACGTCTGTGACTCGGGCATCCTTGCATCTACCTCCTACCTCACGGCATCTATGATACAGGTGTCCCTACATCTACGTCATACGTCACTACGTCTGTGATACGAGTGACCCTACAGTTATGTCATACGTCACTGCGTCTGTGATACGGGTGTCCCCAGTTACGTCATACGTCACTGCATCTGATATGGGCGTTCCTACTTCTATGTCATGGAGAAGGCAATGGCACCCCACTCCAGTACTCTTGCCTGGAAAATCCCATGGACAGAGGAGCCTGGTGGGCTGCAGTCCACGGGGTTTCTAAGAGTCGGACACGACTGAGCGACTTCACTTTGACTTTTCACTTTCATGCATCGGAGGAGGAAATGGCAACCCACTCCAGCGTTCTTGCCTGGAGAATCCCATGGACAGAGGAGCCTGGTGGGCTGCCATCTATGGGGGGTCGCACAGAGTCGGACACGACTGAAGCAACTTAGCAGTAGCAGCAGCACTTCTATGTCATACATCTGTTATAAGCACTGGGGGGTAATGAGGATGCTCACAGCCATCACCAAGAACTGCCTCATGCCTCCCTCTGAACCACTGCCACGTGTGTCATCCACATGTTGCTTGGGCTATGGGGCTGGCTGAGCTCTGGGACCAGCCAGCCTCCAAGGTGAGACTCGATTTAGCTGCAAAGGGAGAGGTGTAGTGGCAACAAGCTTAGTCTCCAGCTCCACCCATTTGCAGGCACCCCAGGCTTTTCCCAGCCCTGCCTCTCATGCCCTTTGGTTTCTACTCAGCTGCATCTTCACTTTGCAACTTCCTGGCCTCGGGGTCTTGCTTCCCAGGCCTGATGCCAAGGTTCCTGGGCTCTGCTTCTCCCACCTGGAGCCCTGGTCCCTACCTGTTCCCAGCGGCTCTGGATCCTAGGAACTGTAGGATCTGCTAACTGAACCTCTACTAATGGATCTTTCTGATCATCCCCATTCAGCTGCATCCCAAACCTGGTATGATCTTGTTGGTCATGAAATCTGAAAGAAATTCAAGTTTTATTAGAAATGGTAGGGGCAAATGACATATTATAGCACTTATATGGGGAATCTAAAAAAATGATATAAATGAACTTATTTACAAAATAGAAAATAGACTCACAGACATAGAAAACAAACTTACAGTTACCAAAGGGGAAAGGGCAGAGTCGTGGGGTATCTAGAAGTTTGGGATTAAACAGGTATGCATTACCATATATAAAATAGAAAACCTACTGTATAGCATAGGGAACTATATTCAATATATTTTAATAACCCATAATGGAAGAGAATCTAAAACTGAATCATTTTAGTATATACCTGGGACTAACACAACATTGTTAATCAACTACATTTCAATTTTTAAAAAAAGGTAAAATAAATGATAGGGACAAAGTTAGGAGGTGAGAAAAATTATCCGATGCCAAAGATCACAGAATGGCAACTCACTCCAGCATTCTTGCTTGGGAAATTCCATGGACAGAGGAGCCTGATGGGCTACAATCCATGGGGTCGTGAAAGAGTTGGACACAGCTTAGCTACTAAACAACAACAAAAGATCACCTGAGCCGAACTGGAAAGAAGGTGTTTCTGAAGACTTCAGAAAAACGTTGCAAGCCGTCTTCTGGCTTAAGTTGTCTGTCTGCAGCTATGACACATGGTCATGACCGCCCACACCATTATTTGGAGACTCAGTTAGTATTAAAACTGTCTAGTAAAGTATGCTTCACATTGGTAAAACTCTGGAAACAAGAATAGAATTTTATTGTTTAGTCTGGCAGAAATTATTAAAACAATGGTAAATGAAAACCATGTTCCTTGATTCTTTGAGCTACAAGCACGAAACGCTCTTAATTCCAAAGGTTTTGGTAAACAGGAGATTACTTGCAGTATGTGAATGGAATGACTTCCTCTTTGCCAAACTACACACGGGGAAGTCTCAGGTACCCACTAGGCATCTAAGTATAATGACCAGTAGGGAATTAGGTACACTTCTGAAATTCAGGAGAAGAAACTTGGCTGAATACATCCATTTGCAAACTGTTAGCTCATGGATGGTGTATTAGTCATAAGTCAGGGTGAGATCCCAGAGAAACAAAATAAGAGTTCAGGATTGGAAAACCGGGAGTACAGAAAAAAAATGTTTTATTAAGTTAGAAAATCATACACTAGGAAAGGAGATAACCTCCCTTATGAAGTATTTGCTGCGTTCTCCCTCTATGGATGGGCCCACTGATATTCTTTCACTTCCTCCTTATCAAACACAAACCCCATCACGCTCCTCGCCTGGGGCATCGTCCTCAGAGATCAGCAGAGGATGGCTGTAGGCATGACCACAGGAGAGGCAGAAACTCCCAACCCACTTTTTCCAGATCCCAGTTCTAGGATCCAGGCTCTGTCCATAGCCCTCTCCCCTCACAGGGGGAGGGAAGGTGCAGAGTTTAGGAGCTAAGGGTTCTGGGAGCAACCCTTCACATCTCGCCTGGCACAGGGCAGGCACTGGAGTGCCCCCTTCCACTTGAGGCACCTGCCAGAGATTCCCAGGCCCTCACAGAACCACCGTCTTCTTCTTCAGGCCTCGCACCACCTCTGCTTTCCCACCGCAGGAAGAGACATTGGCACCATGACCTCAGGGCCACCCCAAAGATACCTGCCCTTCCCTATCCTTCAATGAGGGACAAAGGCTTTCATCCTCAGAGATGGGGCTGCACTGTGAACTAGAGCTTCCCAACCTCTGTGCCAGTTGTCAGTGTATCAATAAACTGATCCCCTAGGGCCTTGGGCACCTGGGTACCCGGAGCATCCCTCACCACCCCACAGCATGGTCCCAGCAATGGTATAAATGTGCCCATTCCCTGTGGCAGCCATGACATGTAGATAGTCTACACAAGAGCAGATCATCCTAGTGAGTAGCTTTTGTGGAGGATGGGTCCAGGTTCTGCCAGAGGCATTTCCACCCACTCAACTTTTTAGCCAGAGCATCATTACCTGCAGGAGTGGCAGCCGGCATAGGGGGCTGGAGACCCTAATCCGTCCCCGGTGCTGGGCCAGCCTGAGTCCTGTAGGGCCCTCTGAGCTTTTGAAGTAGAAGATTTCCCCGTCAATCTAACCTCCCAGAATCCTCCCTGGCTTCTTTTTTTTCTCTCTCCCATTTTTACCCAAGGTTAGAGTCTACCTCAGCCAGCATCATACACTTCCCCTATTCTGACCCTAGGCAGGGGACTCAGAAGCAGGGGTGGGAGCCCAGGGCTATGCCCTTAGCCCTGGTCACAGGTGACATAACCTCCCATTAATGCTTAGCAGGAAGACTTCAGAATTGACAACCATGCTCAGTTTTAAGAGGTTTATGAAACACTTTCCCCGTCCTCCCCCCCTCCAAAAAAAAAATGCAGGGATATTTTTAAATGAAAATGTGCTGTATTTCTATTTCTAAGCAAAAGCTATATTGCTTTCCCAAAAGCAGTTTTCAAACATTTCAAAAATGTTAGCTAGTGAGTCAAAAATCTCCTTTTATTCTTTCTGTTTTCTCTCACTCTGAAAATACATACATATATATGAGCACACATTACCCTTAGAGGCATATTTTCTAGGATGTAAATAACAAAGGGAAGAAAGCGTATGGCAGTTGGAATCCTGGTTCTTGAAAGAGATGGATCTGTGCTGAGCATTTCAGCACAGCGTTTAGCACCCTGTTCCCTGCAGAGCATCTGTTCCCTTCATCTGCATCCTCCTCGTCCTCCTGTGCTCTCTGACCTGACCTGTGAGGCGGTTGGGCCAATACCCCATCCTTATACCACATGCTTGGAGAGTTCCCAGGGCTGGCAAGTCAAACGTGGGGCCAGGTCATTGCCTATTCCCAGCAAAATGAGTTCATATCCATTTCAGGCTCATTTTACTACTGTTTGTTATAACTTGTTGTCCAGAAGAAGTGAGCAGGTTTGGGTACCATGAAGCAAAATAAAAATTGAAATTTTAACATATGTTTATTTCTTAAAATCATTAAGAAACGATGTAGAATGAGGACTTTTGTGTTGGTCTTCAGTCCTCTCCCACGAAGTCCAGGAGGACTGGGTGCTCTGGCCTTGCCCTTGGGGTGCCGGTGCCTGATCTCTCCTCCCTGTGCACAGAGGCCGTGTCCTTTGCTCATGGCAGGGCTGTGTGGAGGATCCCTGCTCCTGTTGCCTGGGACATTCCATCACAGACGCTCTCCTAGCAACATGGTGACGCCAGCAAACCCAACAATGACCTTTTGTCTTTAGCTCTATAAAGCCTGTGGCCATGAGTCTCACCAGAAAATTCAAAGGATTTTCTTTGCAAGTGAAGAGTGATTTCTAGCTGAAGCTTTGAATCCATTACTTTCCTCCAACCTGGAAATACAAAACTGGGCCTACACCGGATTGTTGCTTCAGATGCAGGGCGTAACCAAAGAGGTGCCCTGGATGGGGAGAAGATGAGTCGGGACGGTCCCAGTCTGGGCTCTGTTTAGGGACCCACCTACATAGCACCAGCAAGCCATTTAACTCTCAGATCTTACTGTCTTCATCTCCACAGGTGAGCAGTTACTTCTTAACAGTTCAGGGTACTAACCATCCATATTTCCTGGGCTGATGCTTGTTCTCCTTTGGAATCACAGTCTCTGGGACTGTACTCCTCACATGTGACTTTTAACCAAAGGCAAACAGATGACATTAGCCAAACAACTGTAAAAACACTTAGGTAATTAGCATTCTAATTTTGCTTACTTGGCACAAGAGGACCAAGGCACACCTAGAATTGATATGTTATGTATATGATGGGGAACATTTTTTTCCCCTAATAAATTGTTTTAGGGAACTAAACCAACCCGTTTTCTTTGTTGTTTCTGATTAGCTATCCTCTAAACAAGACTGTAAATCATGCACTCCTACTGGTAAAACCGTTTTGAGCATGTGCTTCCGGTATTTGTGCTTTAAAAATATTTAGTATTAATATCTATATTTATATATTATGTTATATGTTAGTATGAACACGTTATGAATATACTTCTAATACTAAAACAAAATTTTAAAAGGAAAAAAGTTGAAATAAGATTTAAACATTTTGATTAGAAGCAAGCCAGCAGCTCACTTATGGACTCATGTTAGAAGTCTCTCCACCTTCATTCTTTCAGCAGTCAGCCCACTGTTTGTAATTTTCTTCCTAACATTTTGCTTGTATCTTCTAAAGGGTTTTCCAACTAAAAGAGAATGTTTTCATTTTTCATCATTGCTTTATGTAAATTATTTCTCTATTGCAGTTTCTCCAATAGTGTATTTGCTATTAGGTAAGAAATCTCAAAAGTGGCTTCTAAATATGTATAAAAATTCAGGACATTATTTAAAAACCCTGGATGGAGAATCACACAATTCTATACTTCAAACAAAACCAGAAGCTTGGTTGTTTTTTTTTGTTGTTGTTGTTTTTAATATATTCTGACATTTTCATTTCAGATAGTTTGCTAAACATGATAATTTTGTTTTTATTATCTTCTACTATAGTAAGTGTTAGTCGCTCAGTCGTGTACGACTCTGCGACCCCATGGACTGTAGCCCTCCAGGCTCCTCTATCCATGGAATTCTCCAGGCAAGAATAATAGAATGGGTTGCCATTCCCTTCTCCAGGGGATCTTCCTGACCAAGGAATAGAACCCAGGTCTCCTGCATTAAGGAATGCTGTCCATTTAGGTGAATGTTTACTGTTAACAATAATAGATGTAAAAACTATACTTCAAATAGCTTTTGTGTAAGAACTTTTTAACAGAATTTTAGAGTTACAGAAGCATCACTAAGATAGAATGAAGAATTCCCATTACCCTTCATGCAGCTTCCCTTAGTGTGAACATCTAATATAAAGAGTGAATTCATCAAAACTGAAACATTAGCATTAATGAAGTATTATCAACCACAGACTTTATTTTAATTTCTCAGGTTCTTCTATCAGTGCCCTTTTTCTGCTCCAGGATCCCATCCAGGGTACCATGTC
Source organism: Bos grunniens (assembly GCF_055505025.1). NCBI lineage: Eukaryota > Metazoa > Chordata > Mammalia > Artiodactyla > Bovidae > Bos > Bos grunniens. The sequence continues at coordinate 49,427,744 of NC_141177.1, read as the reverse complement.
ACCAAAACAGTCAGCAGCCAATGCCATATCATAATTTTGTGAAGATTTGTTTAGTTAAAACTAAATGATATTATTTAGTATTCCAGTTCATTGAGGAGTCCACTGCAAGTGTTATAAGCTGCTGAAAGCAAGAGCAGCTTTGTCCTTATCTTTCCTACTGTGGAGTTAGGGCTCTGTTTTCTAATGGGCTGGAAATGAGGCAGTCTAGCTCGTGAACTGAACAGGGGCCAATCTCTGTTTATTAAATATTGGGGAAATCTTTTTTTCTTCCTTGCTTTTCCTTTTTTAAAGACAAAAGTATGTATCTGTAAAACTTCTCAAATTTCCTCTCCATAACGAATGTTCCTACTTAAAGAGAAGGCCAGGGTCTTTTGCACCCCCTGGAATACCTACATACCATTTTGGTGAACACTGCTCTATATTCATGCTCCTTTGGCCGTCCAGAGACTCTATGCCAAACTCATGCTGATATTTATTTATTTTGGCCATTCTGTGCAGCATGCAGGATCTTAGTTCCCCAACCAGGGATCAAACCTGTGCCCCCTACATTGGGAGTGCAGCGTCTTACCCACTGGACAGCCAGGGAGGTCCATCATGTTGATATTAACAAGGGCTAAGATAGAAAAACTGGACAGTTTCAGTGTCTTATTCTCCCCTAGTTAATTCACGTGTGTCTGAATTATTGGTCTATAATAAACAATTATTGAGTAACCTCTTAAGGCAGTGAGTACACACAGCTTTCTCCCAGAAGCACCTCTTAGACCATCCTTCATTCAACTGTTAAAACTTCTGGTACTTTTGGCAGGGTGGTGCGGAGTATGAAGTACAATAGCCCTCGGGCACCACGTAAGTCACCACAAACTATTGTGACTGGAAATTAAATCCCTGTCCTCTATGTCCTTCACTTATTGAAGGAACAGCTAGTGTTGTGGATACTGTTCTGTGCTGTCTGATCCCCGCTTCAAGAGGGAGAAACTTCTCCCCCAGCTGCTGACAATGTGCCAGAAGTCCCTTACCATCCCTTTCCTCAGGGATTGCCTCTGCTGAAGAAAACTGCCTCACTGCAGGTCCACTTCCTTCAAGGACCAGCCAGCGTCTGGTACCTGATGGATGGTGGTATGATGGCCTGGCCCCTCCTCCCATCTTGGGGCAGCTCTGAGGGGCCATCCAGCTTCCGACTGCCTCCACCCTTCAGGATTGGCTTTGCTGGGACTCTGTCACAGACGGACTTCTGCCTCTTTCCAGTTCTGCTTCCCTTGCTCCCTTCCACAGGCATGCCTCCAAATAGATGTTCTATACACAAGAGTCTCAGCTCAAAATCTGCTTCCCAGAAAAGTCACCTAGGCTAGTCCAACAATCCAAAAACAGGGTGCAAAGGAAGATCAATATCCCCATACCTGAAGATGCTTCCAGAGATGGTCCTGTGTGTGAATATGCACATGAAATTAAAAGACGCTTACTCCTTGGAAGGAAAGTTATGACCAACCTAGATAGCATATTAAAAAGCAGAGACATTACTTTGCCAACAAAAGCCCATTTAGTAAAGGTTATGGTTTTTCCAGTAGTCATGTATGGATATGCGAGTTGGACTATAAAAAAGCTGAGCGCCACAGAATTGATGCTTTTGAACTGTGGCGTTGGAGAAGACTTTTGAGAGTCCCTCGGACTGCAAGGAGATCCAACCAGTCCATCTTAAAGGAAATCAGTTCTGAGTGTTCATTGGAAGGACTGATGTTGAAGCTGAAACTCCAATCCTTTGGCCACCGGATTATGAAGAGCTGACTCATTGGAAAAGACCCTGATGCTGATCAAGATTGAAGGTGGGAGGAGAAGGCGACGACCGAGGATGAGATGGTTGGATGGCATCACCGACTCAATGGACATGAGTTTGGGTAAATTCCGGGAGTTGGTGATGGACAGGGAGGCCTGACGTGCTGTAGTCCACAGGCTCGCAAAGAGTCGGACATGACTGAGTGAACTGAACTGAACTGATGTGCAGGTTCTTTACCATCTGAGCCACCAGCAAAGCCCACATATACATGTTGGCCATTTTCTTAGAGAAAGTGTAGCATCCTATTTGTTGTTTAGTCTCTAAGTTGTGTCCGACTCTTTGAGACTCCATGGACTGTAGTCCACCAGTCTCCTCTATCCATGGGATTTCCCAGGCAAGAATACTGGAGTGGGTTGCCATTTCCTTCTCTAGGGGCTCTTCCCCATCTAGAGATCGAAACTGCATCTCCTGCATCAGCAGGCAGATTCTTTACCACTGAACAATACTTCTTTATTTATATCATATTTTAAATATTAAAATTTATTTTTACATAGTGATACGTAATGTTTTTAAATTACTGCTTACTATGCCATTGTATGGACATACCACCTAATAGCCACCAGTTGATTGCCCACTATTCACTGGGCACTCTTGCAACCTCTTTGTATTTATTCAATATGTATTTATTGAGAACCTATGATGTACCACACACTGTTGTAGATACTACAGATACTAGCAACTATTATCTCAGGCTTCACTTCAACCTTAAGAATTAGCTACTGTTATTATCCCAGTTTTACAGAGGAGAAAACTAAGGTTTAAGTAACTTGTCCAAGGTCACAGGATTAGTAAATAGTGGCACCAGAATCCATAAGCAGGCAGAGCTGGTCTCCAGTGCTTCTGCTCTTAGCCCCTCCATTAGCATCCCTCCCCAAGTCAGCTTTGATAGGCAGTCAGACTACATGTGGAGAAGGCGATGGCACCCCACTCCAGTACTCTTGCCTGGAAAATCCCATGGACAGAGGAGCCTGGTAGGCTGCAGTCCATGGGGTTGCGAAGAGTCGGACACGACTGAGTGAGTTCACTTTGACTTTTCACTTTCATGCATTAGAGAAGGAAATGGCAACCCACTCCAGTGTTCTTGCCTGGAGAATCCCAGGGACGGGGGAGCCTGGTGGGCTGCCATCTATGGGGTTGCACAGAGTCGGACATGACTGAATCGACAGCAGCAGCAGCAGACTACATGCAGCTGGCAGCTGTTATAAACAACGCTGCAGTGAACATCTTTTCTCAGGCATCTTTGGGTTCTGTCTCCTCACTTTTAAAAAGCACTGGGAAAAGGATACAGGTGAGTTCATTATATTGTTAAGAATACCTGTTCACAGTCCCAGGCCATCACTCAGATCATTTTAAAAGGTGCCTTTCTTCAAAATTGGGGATTTAAGGAATCAAAAGATACTACATTCCATTCTTAATATGAAAATCTTGGGTTAAGCCTTTAAAATACTTCCATGCAGGCCCTGCGTGTTGGATGCATATTTGCAGATAGGGTAATACCTGGATTACCATTCCCAGCGTCTCTGGTGGGAAGTGGAATGTTTTTATTAAAATTTCTCTTGTTTGTGTTTCAGGGGAGAAAAAATGAAAGCAGATCTACAAGCCAGGTCTGGTTTTAATCAGAGCATAATCTTTATGAGACAACGCCAGGCTGAGAATTTTTCAATCTGATATTTTGAAAGAAAAATCCTTGTTTCATAATGATACAAACCAATCAGCCTTAGAAGGATGGAAAAAAGAAATCTCTTGCATGAAAGAGAGGCAGGAAATTCCAGAGAAGTTTCACAGGGAGGAGGGAGAAACCCACAGTCTGTATCACTATTTGTGAGCTTATTTCTTCATATAGGATAATACTTGATTTTGTTGAACAACCAAAATTCAGTTCAGAGGAAGTAGTGGACTTCTTTCTCCCTGAAGTGGGAACATAACGATTTACTGAACATATTACAAACCCACAATGTGTCCCATGATCCACTGGCCCTTTAAACAAATATTTTGTCCTCTTCAGGGACTCTTCCCATCGTGGTCATAGATCCATCTCATATTAGATGATTTAATGCCTGAGTAATTTGGAGTGTTTCTGTAGATATTGCTGAAATTTTTATATTTCCGTGTGATGGTACATTCCACTGATGGGGAGGGGGGAGTAATTTGGCAAACTTCAGGGTGAGTTGTTGAGATTTATAAGCATTTTCATATAATGCTCAGCTAGAGTGGGAATAGTAAAATCTCAGTCTTTCAATAAGCTGCAAAACTATTAATGGGTTTCTAGGTCATGTTGTTCAGGGTTAACACTCGGTGGAATATATTTTTCATTAAATATGAAAGTGCTCCAAGTGTGTTTTATACAGATGTGCTAACTTCACTGTTTCCTGGAGTGTCTATAATTTCAAAACTAATCGAGTCTTCTTTTATATGCTTTTGCATGAATTCTGGCTTTCTTTTGAACAGTCATAATGACTCAATGAAGGAGACTAAAAACTGGCAAGAAAAAACCAATAAAAGCATAAAGTCCAGAGTTTCAGAGAAAGGAGATTTACGAAATGATTTACAGTATAGTTCCCTCGACCAGAGCTTTCAACGTTACATTTATTCGAAAATACCTCATTTAGTGTTTATTTGTGCCAGTTCCATAACATGAATCAAATCCTGAAGGTTCAATGAGCAAATCAAGCACCATTTTAAAATTCATCCTCAGAGGACAGGAGTGTCTCTTCTCTTTATCCCATTGTCTTATCTCTTTCCAAAACAAGAAATTTAAATTTTTATCTGACTAAAATCATTACATGTCCAAATATCATAGGACTGAAAACTCCATCTGCTTTGACTTACACATTTCAGTTTCCTAAGTCCACTGCAAAAAGAAAAAGAACACTGGATAAATTAAAATATCTCATGTGTTCCTATTATTATTCTCCATTTAGTCCTCTTTGCCACATATTATATGTGGGTACTTAGATAAATTCGATTGTCTTTTCTTCTGTTGCTTAAATCTCTCTGTCTATGAGAAGTGGAAAGAGCTCATCCATTATTTGTTACTTTTTCTATAACTGTTAATACATACATGGACCCGAGCAAAGAGGTTGATAGAGTGAAGGTCTGCACAGATGTTCTGCCTGATTTCAAATCCCATTTGAACTCTGTATAGATGTGTAATAGTGAAAACACATTGCCAGAAACACCAGGTCTTAATGCTATGATGATGGTGTATCAGCCGTCCCCAACCTTATTTGCACCAGGGATTGGTTTCCTGGAAGACAATTTTTCCATGGAAGGGGGATGGTTTTGGGATGGTTCAAGAGTATTTCATTTATTGTGCACTTTATTTCTTTTATTATTACATCAGCTCCACCTCAGATCATCAGGCATTAGATCACAGAGTTTGGGGACCGCTGGTGTAAATGGTACTGTAAGAAGAAGAAATACTCAAATATTTTCAGCAAAAGGATATTCTCCTGGTTTAAAAGATGCCTCTTAGTCTCTGAATCCTCCAGGGCCCACAGTAGAAAGTCAGTTTCATCCCACTTTGCTAAGTGTGCATCAAGCTGATGTTTATCGACTGCCCTGGATTTTTCAGTATAAAGATTGGGAGTTTGAGCTTTCCTTCAGGTTACGAGTCCAGCCTCACTCGGCCAATGCCTGGGTTCTTCTAACTTCAGTTTCTTGAGTCTGACTCTTGAGTTTGTCATGGCCCCAGTGGCTGTCTCTGTGAAGGGAGGAAGTGGAATGGAAGGGAATTTTAGGGGAGCACTTCACAGGAATTCAGGGCAAAAACTTGGGAGGAAAACAGTGTCAGGCTCTTGCCCAACAGGCCTCCACTGCTGAACCTGCATCTATGTATTTGTTTAATATCTGAATTGATGTACTTTCAGAGAAGATTTACTTCATTCTGAAATGTTGCCTTATTTTGTTGTTCAGTCTCTAAGTCATGTCCGACTCTTCACAACCCCGTGAACTGCAACACCCCAGGCTTCCCTGTCCTTCACGATCTCCCGGAGTTTTCTCAAACACATGTCTGTTGAGTCAATGATACCATCCAACCATCTCGGCCTCTGTCGCCCCCTTCTCCTCTTGCCCTCAATCCTTCCCCACATCAGGGTCTTTTGCAGTGAGTCAGCTCTTCTCATCAGGTGACCAAAGTTTTGGAACTTCAGCTTCAGCACCAGTCCTTGCAATGAATATTCAGAGCTAATTTCCTTTAGGATTGACTGATTTGATCTCCTTGCTGTCCAAGGGACTCTCAAGAGTCTTCTCCAGCAACACAGTTCAAAAGCATCAGTTCTTTGGCACTCAGCTTTCTTTATGGACCAACTCTCACATCCATACATGACTACTTATATTGCCTTATGCATCGCAGCTTATGGCAGATAGCCCTCTGTGATGATAAAGTGAAATCACACACATAGCTGAGCTGTGGGCAAAGTGTACTTTAAAAACAAATACACGGGGAAACTTTCCTGGTGGTCAAGTAGCTAAGATTCCATGCTTCTAATGCAGGGGGTCCAGATTCAATCCCTGGTTGGAGAAGTAGATCCCACATGCCACAACTAAGAGTTTGCATGCCTCTACTAAAGATCCTCCTCCTGCTGCTGCTGCTGCTAAGTAGCTTCAGTCGTGTCCGACTCTGTGCGACCCCATAGATGGCAGCCCATCAGGCTCCACCGTCCCTGGGATTCTCCAGGCAAGAACACTGGAGTGGGTTGCAATTTACTTTTCCAATGCATGAAAGTGAAAAGTGAAAGTGAAGTCGCTCAGTCATGTCTGACTCTTAGCGACCTCATGGACTGCAGCCTACTAGGCTCCTCCGTCCGTGGGATTTTCCAGGCAAGAGTACTGGAGTGGGGTGCCATTGCCTTCTCTGAAAGATCCTGCATGCCACAGCTAATATCCGGCACAGCCAAATAAATATAAATATACAAACAAAAACACAATTACATGATGGGGGAATATGGGAAAGATACAGAGAACAAAATAATTGATCAACAACAAGTGTCTTGCTTAGAGAGATTCATTGAAGGAATGGGCTCATGGTTGTGGAGATGAGTAAATACGACATTTACTGGGAAGCTGGTAGGTTAGGCTGGAAGCTCAAGCAACAGTTACTTTGCAATCTTGAGTCCAAAATCCACAGGGCAGGCTAGAAGAACAGAAATCCTGGAAATATTTGTGGGTTAGGGTCTTGAGGCAAATTTCTTCTTCTTCCAGAAACCTCGACGTTTGCTTCAACTGATTGGATGAGGCCCACCCACATTATCAAGGGTAATCTTCCTTTCAAGTCAACTGATTGTAAGTGTTAATCATATTCCAAAATATCCTCACAGCAACATCTAGACTAATGTTTGACCAAACACCTGAGCACCGTAGCCAGGCTGACACATAAAAGTAACCCTCATGGTACTTTCCCTGACTATAAAGGAGGAGACTGGGGCTTGAAGAGAGTGAGTAACTTGCTCAAGGTCAAACCATTAAGAATGAAATAATATCAAACTTTAGGCTGTGCAACCTCAGTGTTTCTGCTCTTAATCACAGACCCTGGCTGCTTGCTTAGACTAATTGCTAAATTAGACAGGGAAGAGGTTCTAAAAAAGAGGCATCTGAACCTGGTGACTTTTGATTTAAGGCAAAAGTTTTAAAAACAGGGCAGACAAGATGGAGTAACAAGGGCCATATTTGCCCTCTTATCTAAAATAGCTGGTAACAAAGGTAGTGCATATGAAACAAGAGTTTGAAAGACATTGGACATCAAGTAGGAAAGGACAGTGATCCTTGAGAGATGAGATATAAGCCAGGGGCCGTCTAATTCCCCCAGCCCTATAGGAGGGTTTCCAAGGCGGGGCCAGGGAGGGAAACCCAGGCAGATCCCAGTGATCTCCCTGAGTTGATGAGACAGAGCTGAGGGTCTGGGGAAACCAAGGTGGCTGGAGTTGGCTCCCTCCTCTGGGAGAGGAGGGAGTCATATGACGAAAGTCTCCAGAAGTATCCTGGGGCTTCCTCTGGCAGCCTATTAGCAAATGTGTATGTGGAAACTCCTGAGGCTGGGGGAAGAAGCACCCAAGAGATGAAACTAACCATTTTCCAGAGATCACACAAGACCAGAGCAAAAGAGGCGTAATCAATGGAGCTGTGAGCGGAGGTTCCAAAAGTGTTTGCCTTGGTGATGAGGTGAAATTAGACCTGGGCTCCATTCTCTCTGGTTCTGCCTATGTGTGTGTGTGTTAAGTCTCTCAGTCATGTCCAACTCTTTGCAATCCCATGGACTGTAGCCCACCAGGCCCCTCTGTCCATGGGAATTTCCAGGCAAGAATACTGGACTGGGTTGCCATGCCCTCCTCCAGGGGTTCTTCCCAACCCAGGGAACAAACTCCTGTCTCCTGTGGCTCCTGCACTGCAGACAGAATCTTTGCCACTGAGCCACCAGGGAAACCCCTGTTTCTGCCTAACAAACCTTAAAAGCAAACTTGAAAAGACTGAACCACTTTCAGGTAATTTAACTATGCTCCATAATAGGGTTCAAGAATAGTTCTAGGAATAAGAAAATAGACAGCACCCCACAGGGTAAAATTCACAGTGTCTGGTATCCAATCTAGATTACGAGGCATGCAGAGCAACAGAAAATTTTTACCCATAATCAAAGGAAGAAATAAGATCATGGAAACTGACACGTAGACATCTATGGAAATGACATAGATGTTAGAATTACTAAAGATCTTTAATAGTTATTATATCTGTTTTCAATACGTTCAAGAAATTGAAGGAAATATCATGCATAATTAGCAGAGACTTGGAAAATATAAGATACAGGGACTTCTCTGGTGGTCCAGTGGCTGAGACTCCATGCTCCCAATGCAAGGAGCCTGGGTTCAATACCAGGTCAGGGCACTAGATCCCACATACCACAACTAAGAGTTTGCATGACTTAACTAAAGATCCCATGTGCCACAACTAAGACCCAGTGCAGCCAAACAAATAAATGTTTTTTTTTAAAAAGAAGATATACAAACTGAAATTCTATGAAGATTACAGTATTTAAGACTAGAAACCTAGTCCAGTTCAGTTCAGTTCAGTTTAGTCACTCAGTCGTGTCTGACTCTTTGTGACCCCAAGAACCGCAGCACGCCAGGCCTCCCTGTCCATCACCAACTCCTGGAGTCCACCCAAACTCATGTCCATCGAGTCAGTGATGCCATCCAACCATCTCGTCCTCTGTCGTCCCCCTTCTCCTCCTGCCCTCAATCTTTCCCAGAAGCATCAGGGTCTTTTCAAATGAGTCAGCTCTTCGCATCAGGTGGCCAAAGTATTGGAGTTTCAGCTGTAACATCAGTCCTTCCAATGAACACCCAGGACTGATCTCCTTTAGAATGGACTGGCTGGATCTCCTCACAGTCCAAGGGACTCCCAAGAGTCTTCTCCAACACCACAGATCAAAAGCATCAATTCTTCAGCACTCAGCTTTCTTTATAGTCCAATTCTCACATCCATACATGACCACTGGAAAAACCATACTCTTGACTAGACAGACTTTTGTTGGCAAAGTAATGTCTCTGCTTTTCAATATGCTGTCTAGGTTGGTCATAACTTTCCGTCCAAGGAGTAAGCGTCTTTTAATTTCATGGCTGCAGTCACCATCTGCTGTGATTTTGGAGCCCCCCAAAATAAAGTCAGCCATTGTTTCCACTGTTTCCCCATCTATTTGCCATGAAGTGATGGGACCAGATGCCATGATCTTCGTTTTCTGAATGTTGAGCTTTAAGCCAACTTTTTCACTCTCCTCTTTCACTTTCATTAAGAGGCTCTTTAGTTCTTCTTCATTTTCTGCCATAAGGGTGGTGTCATCTGCATATCTGAGGTTATTGATATTTCTCCCGGCAATCTTGATTCCAGTTTGTGCTTCCTCCAGCACAGTATTTCACATGATGTACTCTGCATATAAGTTAAATAAGCAGGGTGACAATATACAGCCTTGACATACTCCTTTTCCTATTTGGGACCAGCCTGTTGTTCCATGTCCAGTTCTAACTCTTGCTTCCTGACTTGCATATAGGTTTCTCAAGAGGCAGGTCAGGTTGTCTGGTATTCCCATCTCTTGAAGAGTTTTCCACAGTTTATTGTGATCCACACAGTCAAAGGCTTTGGCATAGTCAATAAGGCAGAAACAGATGTTTTTCTGGAATTCTCTTGCTTTTTCGATGATCCAGCAGATGTTGGCAATTTGATCTCTGGTTCCTCTGCCTTTTCTAAAACCAGCTTGAACATCTGAAAGTTCACGGTTCACGTATTGCTAAAGCCTGGCTTGGAGAATTTTAAGCATCACTTTACTAGCGTGTGAGATGAATGCAATTGTGCGGTAGTTTGAGCATTCTTTGGCATTGCCTTTCTTTGGGATTGGAATGAAAACTGACTTTTTCCAGTCCTGTGGCCTGCTGAGTTTTCCAAATTTGCTGGCATATTGAGTGCAGCACTTTCACAGCGTCATCTTTCAGGATTTGAAATAGCTCAACTGGAATTCCATCACCTCTACTAGCTTTGTTCATAGTGATGCTTCCTAAGGCCCACTTGACTTCACATTCCAGGATATCTGGCTCTGGGTGGATGATCACACCATCGTCATTATCTGGGTCGTGAAGATCTTTTTTTGTACAGTTCTTCTGTGTATTCTTGCCATCTCTTCTTAATATCTCCTTCTTCTGTTAGGGCCCTACAATTTCTGTCCTTTATCGAGCCCATCTTTGCATGAAATGTTCCCTTGGTATCTCTAATTTTCTTGAAGAAATCTCTAGTCTTTCCCATTCTGGGATTAAAATAGATTAGACATTGCAGAGGAAAAGATTAGTGAATTTGAAGATGTAACAATAGAAAGTAAATACAATGAAATTTGGAAAGAAAACAGACTGGAAACAATATACAGTATCTGTGCACACTGGGACAACTTCAAGTGGTCTAATATATGTGTAACTGGCAATTCAGCAAACTAAGCATTGAAAGGAATTCCTCTACTTGATAAAGGTTATCCAAAATGTGTAGCTACCCTCATAGGTATGACAAAGGACTGAATATGTTCCCCTGAAGATTAGAAACAAGATATGGATGTTCACTCACCACTTCTATTCAGTATCGTCCATGGAGGTTCTAACCAGATCAATCAGTAAAGCAAGAAAAAGAAAAAAATGGCATTACAATTGGAAAAGAAGTAAGCATTGATGACATTATCATTTATGTAGAAAATCTTACAAAAAGAAAAAAAAACAAAACCCAAAAGAACTAATAAGTTACTTTAGGAAGGTTGTAGGATGTAAAATCAATATACAAAAATCTGTTATTACTAAGTACTACTAATAAATGATTCACTATTGATATTTTTAAAAATTCCATTTACAATAGCATTAAAATGTTAAATTCCTAGGGATAAATCTGGAAAAGATGATTAAGAATTTCACACTTCAAACTATAAAACGTTGCTGAGAAAAATGAAAGACCTAAATAAATGGAGTAATTCACCAGTTTCATGAGTCAGATGACTCAACATAGCAAATATATCAAATTTTCCCCAAATTAATCTGTGGGAAAAAAAAAACAGATTCCCAGTCAGAATCCTTTTTGTATAATTTGGCAAACTGATGCTAAAATTCACTTGGAAATATAAAGAACCCAAGGAAATAAAACAATTTTGAAAAATAGGAGGAAAGATTGCACACTACCTTATTTTGATATTTATTATAAAAGTGCAGTAATTAAGAGAGTGTGTTATTGGCATGAAGATAGATAAATAGATCAATGGAAGAGAATAGAATAATTACAATACTATGATATTGGTGTCAAGATGGACAATAAGATCAATAGAAAAGAAGAGGAGTCCAGAAATAAACTCACATCGATAAGGTCAATTGATTTTTTTTACACAGGTGTAAAGGTAATTCAGGAAAGAAAATATAATGTTTTTAACTAGCAGAGATAGAACAGTTGGATATTCTTATGCAAAAAATAATTCCAGTCCAATCCTGCCACTTCCACAAAAAGTAAGTCAAAACAGATTGGAGATTTAGCCATAAAAACTAAAATTACAAAATTTCTAGAAGAAAACACAGGAGAAAATCTTTGTTATCTCAGGTTAGGTAGAGTTTTTTTACATTCAACAGCAAAAGAATACCACATATATAAAATTGATATTGGACTGCATCGAAATTAAGAAACATTGTTCAAAGGACTCTGTTAAAAAATAAAGAGATAAGTCACAGAGCAGAAGAAAATGCTTATAAATCTGATAAAGAACTGATAGCCACTGATATCCACAATATATTAATAACTCCCTAAGCTCAGCAATGGACTTCCCTGGTGGCTCAGAGGGTAAAGTGTGTGCCTGCAATGCGGGAGACCTGGGTTCAATCCCTGGGTCGGGAAGATCCCCTGGAGAAGGAAATGGCAACCCACTCTGGTACTCTTGCCTGGAAAATCCCATGGACTGAGAAGCCTGGTAGGTTACAGTCCATGGCGTCACAAAGAGTCAGACATGACTGAGCCATTTCACTTTCACTTTAAGCTCAGCAAAAAGGAAACAAACAACTGTATTGTTTGAATGAGCAGAAGATTTGAACATGCAGTTTATCAAAAAAAGCAAATGCATGACAAGATACTCAACATCATTATGCACTATGGAAATGCATGTTAAAACCACAGAGAGATACTCTTGTAGGCCTATTAGTATATCTATACTTAAAAAGACTGACTCTATGAATTGTTGGTTAAGATGTAAATGAACTAGACCTCTGACACACTGCTGGTGGGGACGTACAATGGCACAAATACCCAGAAAAAGTTTGACACCTTCTTAAATTGTTAAACAAGCACTTTATAAGACCCAGGCTTTCTACTTCTAGATATATTGTTGGTGTTGTTTAGTTGCAAGTCATGTCCAACTCTACTGCAACCCCATGGACTGTAGCCTGCCAGGCTCCTCTGTCCATGGATATCCCAGATAAGAATACCGGAGTGGGTTGCTATTTCCTTCTCCAGGGGATCTTTCCAAGCCAGGGATCAAACCCGTGCCTCTTGCATTCACAGGCAGATTCTCATCTTTCTATGGCCATAGGCATTTATTTCATCTAGAGATATACCCAAGTAAAATAAATGCCTATGTCCATGCAAAGAGTTGTGTAGAAATATTTTTAGCAGCCTTGTTTGTAATGGCCAAAATTAATTAAAATAAATTAATGCATTAAAATAGAACTAAAAACAATCCAAATGTTCATCATCAGGTGAATGGATAAACAAATTGTGGCATATACATACGATGGAATACTACTTAGTAGTAAGAAAGGAATGAACCATTGATACATAGAAGTAAGTAAGTGTTAGTCACTCAGTCGTGTCTGACTCTTTTCGACTGTATGGACTGTAGCCCACCAGACTCCTCTGTCCATGGAAGTCTCCAGGCAAGAATATTGGAGTGGGTTGCCATTTCTTTCCCCAGGGGATCTTCCCAACCCAGGGACTGAACTTGGGTTACCTGCATTGCAGGCAGATTCTTTGCTGTTTGAGCCATCAGGGAAGCCCCCATTGATACATGGAAGGACCTGGATAAAGCCCGAAATAATCATGCTGGTGAAGAAGCCAAACAACAATTAGTACAGACTGTGTGACTCCGTGGATACCATACTAGAAAATGTAAACTGACCTGTGGGGACGGAAAGCTGATGGGTGGTTTCCTGGATTAGGAGGAAGGAATGGGAGTGCTTACAAAGGGCCAGGTGGAAAGTTTTGGAGGGGTGGACATGTTGGTCACTTTGTGGGGTGGTTTCATGGGTGCACACATATGTCAACATTTCACATTGTATACTTTAAAAACATATAGTATATTGTTAGGTCATTGTACCTCAGTCTCTAAGTTGTAAGGCTATAAGGCTGTTAAAGCAAAGATCTTGCTGAAGTGACATGCAGTGGCTCTGAGACTGGAAGAGGCAAGACTGAAACAGAATAACCACTCAGGAAGACGCTGAGAAATCCAATTCTCCTTATGCCTAGAACCTGCCTTAGAGGCACCAATTTTACAAAATAAAAATATAAGAATTCTGGTCTATTAAGGGTTACTAGAAAGGGGAAAAATTGGAAACTGTGACAGATTTTATTTTCTTGGGCTCCAAAATCTCTGCAGACAGTGACTACAACCATGAAATTAAAAGATGCTTGCTCCTTGGAAGGAAAGCTATAACAAACCTAGGCAGAGTATTAAAAAGCATAGACATCACTTTGCCGACAAAGGTCTATATGGTCAAAGCTATGGTTTTTCTAGTAGTCATGTATGTATGTGAGAGTTGAACCATGGAGAAGGCTGCGCACTGAAAAATTGATGCTTTTAAACTGTGGTTCTGGAAAAGACTCTTGAGAGTCCCTTGGACTGCAAGGAGATCAAATCAGTCAATCCTAAAGGAAATTAACCCTGAATATTCATTGGAAAGACTGATGCTGAAGCTGAAGTTCCAATACTTTGGCCACCGAGGAGCCGAGTTGTTGGAAAAGACCATGATGTTGGGAAAGGTAGAAGGCAGGAGGAAAAGGGAACAGCATAGGATGAGATGGTTAGATAGCATCACCGACTCAATGGATGTGAGTTTGAACAAACTTCACGAGATAGTGAAGGACAGGAAGCCTGGCGTGCTGCAATCCATGGGGTCACAAAGAATCAGACATGATTTAGTGACTGAACAACAGCAACGATAAAGCTAGTATATTTGAGACTTTTTTGTTACTTACAAAAGGACTCCTGATTCCTGCTGCTCTGTCACCCATCAGCTGGGTGCCTTTGTGCATGCACAGGCTGAACAACCACCCATAGCAGCCCTGATCCTATAGACCACATGGTGTGATAGAAGCAGCACTGACCACCAAATCTTGGTACTAACCATATGGCCTTTGGTGAATCAACTAAAAATTCCTCATAACTTAGTTTCTTCATCTTGGATTCCAGTCCTGTGGGGCTTGGTTGAGATAAGGACTAAGATGAGGCTTTAAAAACAGACATGGGCCCCATCAATGTGTTCTGGCCAGAAAGTGAGGGGAAAAAAGGCTGGCCTGGAGTTCAGGAATTAACATTCCTCTAATAATAAGAACATCCCAGGACTCTTTATTAAGATGTACATTATGTGACTAAACAGGGCTATCTTGGCTCAAACTGTGAGAGACATGTGTTCCCACTTCTACCCCCACTGCTCCCTTCTGGGGCCTTTTCCCTTACAAGCATCACACCCAGTTCCCCCATCACAACCTGGCTGCCCAGGGCCCACTGGGAATTCCCTCCCAGAGAAGTTTGCTTCCCTGAATTCCCAAGTCAGTCCATTCCTTGCCTCCATCCTTCATCCCTCAGCATAGAGATCACAGCGGGGAGGAATGAGGATTACTAAATGGACTCTCACTCAGGTTTATATATATGTCCAGAGTTAGCTCTCTTAGCCTTTATCTTTCAAGAGACACTTATTTTAAATGAGATGCTTGTTTACTCCAAAGAGTGACTTTCTAATGGAATTTGGTATCAGCTAGCTAGATCTTTAGGCATGGGATTGAGAGGGTGTCTCTAGAAAGAAATCTCCACATTTAGTGCCCAAATCTCCAAAGTGGTCTCAAAAATATCATTTACATGGAATTTTGGGCAGGAGAAGTTTCTTTCTGTATAATTATGTTTATATCTGTTTCTATATAACTGCTACAAACTCTGCACAGGAAATAATGGAATCAAACATGCACATTTTTTTCTATTGGATACACTGGGTCTTTCATTGTTATGGGATGGATTTTTCTAGATGCAGCAAGCAAAGGCTACTCTTTGTTGAGGTGGGCGGGCTTCTCGTTGTCGTAACTTCTCTTGTTGCAGAGCACGGGCTCTAGGCATGCAAGCTCAGTAGTTGTGGCTCACGGGCTTAGTTGCCTCTCGCCATGTGGGATCCTCCCAGACCAGGGATTGAACCCATATCCCCTGCATTGTCAGGCCGTTTCTTAACCTCTGGACCACCAGGGAAGTCCAGACTTCTTTTTTAAACACACAAGTCATCAGATTCAGATGATTTGTGTTTTCTTTTTAAAAAATATTGATTTAATTTATTTATGCACTGGGTCTTTTTTGCTACAGTCAGGCACTCTCTAGTTTTGGAGAGTGGAGGCCGGTCTAGTTGGGGTGTACAGGCTTCTCATTGCGGTGGCTTCTCTTGTGGTGGAGCACAGGCTCTAGGCGCGAGGGCTTCAGTAGTTGTTGCATGTGGGCTCGGTAGTTGTGGCACATGGACTCAGTTGCCCTGAGGCATGTGGGATCTTCCTGGACCAGGGATTGAACTGGTGTCCCTTGCAGTGTGAAGTGGATTCTTAACCTCTGGACCACCAGGAAAGCCTATCCGGACTTTTTTTAGTATATGAAACTGATACACGGATTGAAGGCTGCTGCCACACCTGGTACATTGTTCAGATGCTGCTAGTGCCTGAAGTTCAAGAAATCTCCACATTTAGTGCCCAAATCTCCAAAGTGGTCTCAAAAATGTCATTTACTTGGAATTTTGGGCAGGAGAAGTTTCTTTCTATATAATTATGTTTATATCTGTTTCTACCTGTTTCTATATAACTGCTACAAACTTTTAGGTAGTTCCAGTAATTTAGCTCAATATACTTGTCAATGACCTAGAGGATGAAGTGAACGATAGCGTGAAAGAATCTGCTGATGACTCAAAAGTGTTTAGCTTGGTAAGAGCCAAGGAAGATCTTAAGATGGTTCTAACAAACTGGATGACTGAACAAACGCAACGACTGATGACACTTTACAGAGAAAGTCAAAAGGTAATAGATATTGAAACAAATAACTTAAGCTCCACATAATTTAAGCTGTACACACTGATGGACTTAGAATTTATGTTAGTTTCAAAGGAAAAAAGACTTGCTGTAGGAATCAAATTAATAAAGACAATTTCCATAAAGCTATCTAATCTGCAATGGTCCAGAAAAGGCCAAAAGCGTCTAGAAGTATACCCAGAAAATGAAGGGGAAAATACAAGAAAACATGCAGTGGACAGGACAGGATGCCGGCCTAACAAGTTCTCTTTGGCTAATTTGGTCCTGATGTTTTCCTCCAGTTGTCCCTAGCCCTAGAAAATGAATCAAGATCTGTCTAAACCAACAAAAGTATGATTCCCTGGACCAGCAGCAGTGGGATGACCTGGAAACGTATTAGAAATGCAAATTTATTAGGCTCCATTCTGAATATAGTAAATCAGAAACTTTGGCCCAGGAACACAGCAATTTATATTTTAATAAGGCCCCCAGGAGATTCCAGTTCATGCTGAAGTTTGAGCACCACTGGTCTAAACCAATTATGATAATCCCTTTCCACTTTGCCAATGATTATGTTAAGGATAAGCGTGAACTCCCTTTAGGCCAATGAGATACAAGTAAAAGTCTGCTGGGGGATTCTAAGCAATATATTTCCTGAAAAGAGGAAAGACCTTTCACCCTTTGGCCTTAGTTCTGTGAGAATGTGATGTCTGGAGCTGCAGCATCCATCTTGTGGCTATGAGGAGGCACAGTTGAGGACTGCAGAGCAAAATATATGGTTTATGCCAATCTTCCCACGACTTTACATACAGGATGTCTTGCTGTGTGAGAAAGTAAACCTCACTTTTGGTCAAAAATGCTTTTCCTTGCATCTGAAACCATCCCTCAAAAGCACATCCCTTTCTTCTCTACTGTGGTACAGAAGAAGAAAACCTGACTGAGTAAATTCTCACAAATAGTGAGAAACAAAACAAAACACAGATCTCGGACCTTTCACCTGAACAGGTGATAGCTATATTCCCTAATCTTTAGTTAATATATTGTACATCCATTTTTATTCAGCTCAAGAGAAAAAAATATTTTTGGCCCCTTGGCATGTAGAGATCTTCGTTCCCTGAACAGAGACTGAAATAGTGTCCCTGCAGTGTCAGTACAGAGTCTTAACCACTGGACCACCATGTGTATTCCCTTATCTTAAAGCAAGTGTATTATTGAGCCTCTCTGCTCTTATTTATTGTATTAATGTAACAAATATGTACTTTCCTCACAGTTTTTGTAAAGTATCTTTTGTAGTGAGCTATGTGCAAACATAAAAAACCCCTCTGGCAGTCAGCACACCATCCATTCAGTTCAGGGCTGTATGGCCAAAAACTACATTGTGAGAGAAGTTTGAAGGTGTGATTGTATTGATCTCAACTTTAAAAAGTTAAGGCCACACACAATGCACTTTCATTTCCCCAAATCCCATTATGAGTGACCATTTATGATTCGACTTACCTCTCCACATTGTTGTTCATATTATGAATTAAGAGATCATGCAGTAGAGGTAAACCTCAACCTTAGAATCACTTTCATGAGAAATAAAATGCCAAGATAGATGCATGGATGGAAACCTACACAGAGAGGAGGCAAAAAGTATTTTTTGTGGATTGTGTCTTCATATCTTGGCAACACACATTGTGTGGGTCTGTCAACAAAGCCATAAGAAAGAGGGCAGAGAGTGGAAGAATCAGCCTGATGAATGCATCTTTTTCTGTGCACCATCCAGCTTAACTTTCGACAAACTTTTTACAATGAAGCCCCCCCGATAACTAACTGCAAACACAGATGGGGTTGTCAGCATGCCCTATAGGTCAGGAAGCTTGGGCTTTGCAGGACTGACAGCAGGAATTGGTCCAAAATCAACTGTTCTCCACTGAGAATTCCCTGTCAGCTGTTGAAGAAGGCTGGCTCTGCTGAATTCAGCCCTCAAAGAGTGCAGAGAGGAGGGAAGACCTCTCAGAGACAAAAAGCAGACTCCGCAGGATTTTAGGGCTTAAGACCAATACCTTCCCCTGCACTCAGAGGCATGAAAGAAGCCAGCGCATCTGGAGCCCAGATGTTCCAAGCGAGTCTCCCTCTGAGCAGAGGCTGTCCCAGTCCACCCTGGAGCTCAGAGCAAGTCACCAAAGAAGGTGGCCTTGCCCCACACTGGAAAGTGGAAGAGCACTTCTGGTTGCAGTCTTTATCCAGGCTGGAGCCTTGAGTTCAAAGTTTCTGTGCCTCTATTTCCTCTCCTTGGAAGGCAAGGCTATTCTGGTCTCCTGGTGGAGTGAGGATAAAGCAGGACAAAGGATGGGAAGAGCAATGATTGGCTGAAGATATATATAGATATAGATATAGATATAGATATATAAAACTCCCCCAGGGGGAAACCCTGTTAAGGACTCAGACAAACATATTTCCCAGACTCCTTTGCAGCTAGGTGGGGGTCATGTGTCTCAGTCCTGGCCAGTGGGTTGGAGGCAGAAGAGACATGCATCACTTCCATGCTAAGCCCAGAAAACCCACCTCAACCATCTCCACCATCCTGCTGCCCTGTCTCCTGGTCACATGCAGAGGATCCAATAGATGATCCCAAAGCCAGAGAGAATGGGGGAACCCCAGTGGATGGACCTCAGATTCCTGATCAACTTCATAGAAGCCTGCCTTCCTAAGTGTCTCAGATTGTGATAGAATGAAAAACGAAACTCTGTGCTAAACCAGCTCAGATTTTTTGCTGCACCAAGCATTATTTATCCGACATAATGCAGGCTCTGAACGTGTCCTAGAGAAAGCAGCTGAGAGGGTGACGGAACCCGGGATGGGCGAGGGGAGGCAGAGGTGGCAAATACATTTAAAGGGATGCTCGTGATGTCTAGGTGGCATGTGGTCTCCCACTCACCTAATGACCCCTCCCTTATCAAGGCTTTTATGCTCCCGATGAACCTCTTTGAGGCTGCCCAGTTACCCCTCACCTCCAGCCAGCTGTCAGGGTCTATACAGACAGCCAAGGAGTTATATTAAACAGATTTCAGGGAGTTCAGGGTCTGAAAGAAATTAGCCTAGGCACATCGCTGCCAAGTAAGTTTGTCTTTTTTTGAAGACAACATTGGCAAACAAACACAAGCCACACTGTTTCTCAAAACCTGTGTCTTCACTGCCATTGAATTCATCCATGGTTGACTGTTGACAAGTGGAGGGAGGATTGGCGAATGGACATCAGCTTAATATCAATTTTATTTGGCTTAGCAAGAATTTTTTGTATATGAGCTCTACAGAGTTCTTATTCCAGAGACTGCAGTCATTTTAGATAAATACTTTCATGCAAAAGATCCTGCCAGATATTTTTCTAACACATGAATAACCTGATCTGAACAAATTCATTTCTGATGATCAGATATTACCTCACTTTTGTATTTTTATTGTGACAAAATATACATAGCACAAATTTACCATTTTAATAATTTTTAAGAGTACAATTCCATGGCATTAATTACATTCACAGCGTTGTAAGCCATTATCACAATATGTTTCCCAAACTTTTTCATCATCCCAAACAGAACTTCTCAAAACAATGAAATCATAATTTCCTCTTCCCTCTTCTTTCAGTCCTTCATAAACGCTAATCTATTTGCTGTCTCTAAGAATTTTCCTGTTCTAGATATTTCATGTAAGTGGAATTACAAAGTATGTGTCCTCTTGTGTCTTATTTTACATAGCGTAATATTTTCAAGGTCTCTCCACGTTGTATCATGCATCAAGCATTCTTTTTTATGGCTGCATAATATTCCACCATAGGCATACCGATTGTTTATTCATTCATTTGCTGAAGGTCATTAGGTTGCTTCTGCCTTTTGGCTACATTTGTGAGTAATGCTTCTATGAACATGACTGTATAAGTATCTCTTCCAGTTCCTACTTTTCAATTAGTTTGGGGTGTATACTGAAGAGTGGAATTGCTAGGTCATACAGTAATTCTACACTTTGCTTTTTGAGAAACTACCAAACTGTTTCCCATGGTGAATCTGCAAAATTAAAAAACCCAGATTAAAGAAAAAATGTAGAATAAGGCTCTCATTATCCATGGGGATGCCTGAGTGATGAGAGTGCCAGCTGGCCCTGGAGCCCTCATTAGCACGGAGCATGTATCTCTCGGGTCAGCTCTCTGTGCACAATCACATTAAAGACTTCATACCTGAGTGATTCCTAGATACAGAGGTAAATTGCCAAGAAGCTGATGAAGCTGAGAGCCCCTCACTTGCAGTGGCTCCTTCCACAGTGCTGGGAAGGGCCCTTACAATGTGGTCATTTTTAAAAATTTTGCTAACAGTAAGATATTTGAGCTCAAGTCAGTTAAGACCACTGACTCCTTTCAGTCCAACTTCCCCTTGTATTGGGTGGTGTTGGGATGCCTGTGGGCATTTGGAGGAGGTTGGTGATTTACTCTGGAAGCCACTGAAAGAAGAGTCCCAGTTTTTCAGTCAAGTAAGTCTCCAAATAACCACTGAATGACACTGCAGTAAGCTAGGCTGAGAGGCTAATGTGGTTGAGACCTGGTTCCTGCCCTCTAGGAGCTTCAAACCTTGCCTGGGGTGGAAGGGAAAGCAACATTAAACACACATTAATATTTACAATAAAATTCAGAACATGCAAAATGCCATCACAAGGCATTATGGGTCCAAAGGAGGGAGGGATGACATGGAAACAGGAGTCAGGAAAGCATTTGTGAGTAGGGTCCATATGGAATGGGCCTGAAGGGGAACATTTCCCCCAGCAGAGAGTGGACTAGTGGGAATCAAAGTGGGAAAGGCAGGAGAGCCCAGGCTCTAAAGACATGAAACTGGAAGGAAATTTGGGACCACATTTTAGAGCAGGGGTCAGCCAGTATTTTCTATAAAGAGACAAATGATATTTTAGGTTTTCCAAGCCGTGTAGGGCCTGTCACAATGACTCAGCTCTGCCATCATAGCATCAACACAGCTATAAACAGTATGTAAATGAATGGGAGTGACTATGTGCCAATAAAACTTTATTTACACAAATAGGCATCAGACCACAGCACCCAACTAAGGAAACTCGAGACCATGAGAAGCCACTGGAAGTCTGTGAGCAGGAGAATGACATTGTAACATGACCAAAGGTATGTATTTGGGAAAGAAATCTGGCTATAGAATAATACTTGAATTGGAGGATGTAGAATTAAGCATGGAAATAACTGTTGAGGATGTTAGAGTGTTTAGGGGCAGAGACTGGAAATTTTAGGTCAATGAGAGCAGAAAAAGAAAGTTGGCTTGATGGGGCATGGGGTCTTATTGGGGAAGAGAGCTGGGTTAAAAGGAGGCCTGGGGGACTGGGATTTTGAGGTTGCAGGCAAAGTTTGTGAGTGATGGGATGAAGGGATTGGGGTTTGGATGTGTTTCTGGTTGACTGCCATGATGGCTCAGTGGTAAAGAATCCACCTGCAATGCAAGAGAAACAGGTTCAATCCCTGGGTAAGGAAGATCCCCTGGAGGAGGAAATGGCAACCTACTCCAGTATTCTTGCCTGGAAAATCCCATAGACAGAGGAGCTTGAGGGCCTGTGGTCCATGGAGTCACAAAGAATCAGAGCGACTGAGCATGCCTGCCTGCACATGCCCTGGGATGGTCTCTGCACTCTGAGTGGAGTGGTGGGCAGCTCATGTCAGATGGCTGAGGCTCCTTTGTGCCACCCATGGCCACGTGGAACACGGTTGCTGTGGGCTCCATCCAGTCTAACCCCCAGGGCTCCCAGCAGACAACACCCGACTCTATGTGAGTCTGGCCAAGCCTGGGCTCCAGGCAAGTGCTGCCCGGGATCCCTGAGCCCTGAGACGTCTCGGACAGCCAAGGACAGCCAAGGACAGCCAAGGTCAGCCAGGGCAACCCCATCAGAGGCAGGTGGAGGCCATGCCAAGTTACCCTGGCAGCTGCGTGGGTGGGCCAGATTGCTTTCTAATTACATTGTGCTTCAGACAAGACAAAATCGTGTCTCTTAAAAAGCATGTATGTGGAGTCGGGGTGCATCCAGAGAAGGTCAGGCCTCCTGGAAATCAGGAGCAGCCAGTCAGGTTACAGAATTCATTTGCATCCCGGGGACTCCATGTGCAACCCCGTGGCCCGTCGGGGACGCATTCTGGAGGAGCGAATGCATTTAATGGAGCGGGTGATTCTGAAAGAAAATGTGCCATTTCACCGCGAATATCTCATCATTTCTCCCTGGAACTTAATATAATACCCTCCTGGAAAAATCATCTAAAGATTGGGCTTTTGCCCGTGTCCTATAGCAAACCCTCTCCCTGCTGCTCTGCATGCTGAGACAATTTAGTTGAAAAGGAGCCACCTTAGAATTTGCCACATTTCTGTTTGACAAAGAGGCAGTTTACTCACTGGTTACATGCTTTCTTGCTGAGACATGAACATTAGGTTGGCAGATATTGAAAATACTATTTTGATACTTAACGCACTTTCTTGGGAATTTATTTTAGAAGCAGAGTAATAAGAGAAATCTTCCTGACTTAGAAATATAAATATGATGCTACCACTTGGGGTTATTTATTTCCAAGGCAATCAATGAGGAAGCGTTAGAAAATATATTCAGAGTGATTTCAAACCTGATTTCAGTCAAGTGAGTAATCTTTCCATTTTCTTTCCATATGTTACATGATTTAAAAAAAAAAAAAGATGAAATGGTAAAGAATTAAAAGGCACTCTGGAACTAAGACCATAAATATGAATATAAGACTGTCTATTTTTTTAAGGAATGAAATGGCTTTAATTATGCTGAAACAAATGTTGATAGTGAAGCTAAATACTGTTCAGCAAAATGATTTTGTACATATATATGCATTCTTTTTATATTCTTTTCCATTATGGCTTATCACAGGATATTGAATATAATTTCCTGTGCTATACGGAAGGACCTTGTTGTTTATCCATCCTATATATATTAGCTTACGTCTGCTAACCCCCACCTCCCATTCTATCCCTCCTCCACCCCCACCGCCTTGGCAACCACAACGTCTGTGATTCTGTTTCTGAGTCATAGATGAGTTCATTTGCGTCATATTTTAAACCCTACATATAAGTGACATCACACGGTATTTGTCTTTCTGATTGACGTCCCTTAGTATGATCATCTCTAGGTCCATCCATGTTGCTGCACATGGCATTATTTTATTCGTTCTATTCCATTTATACATTTATACAATTCCATTGTATATATACCACATCTTCTTTACCCATTCATCTACTGATGGACATTTAGGTTGCTTCCGTGTAAATAAATTATAAATAAAATACTTACTAAAATAGGCTATTATAAATAAAACAGGCACAATATTTTGAATACAGCTGGTGGCTCCAGGACTTTAGGAAACTCTTGCAGTTGTTTTCCAAGCTGAAGGGTCAACCAGCTGGGATCCGTCTCTTCAGCCTGGCCGCAGGTCTAGATCAAGTCCAGCCCCAATTATTATAGGGCTCAATACTTGAGTTTCCATTGTACTTACACACCATGGGCTTTGCCTGTATTTGTTGGCAAAAGGGTTCAGAAGTGATTATGAGAAGGGGTTACATGTGGGTCCTTCACACTAGGGCCATGAAGGAGAGCAGACTTGTGGAGGTGCTCGCCCAGTTAAGTCAGGCACAGAGAGTGAGAAATCACAGGGCAGAGAAACCCTCTTTCTGGTAAGATCCTCTTCCTGGACTATGTTAAAGGTTATTTCGGCTGGGGTGGGGGAGAACTTGGTGGAATGGGTCAGGTGGGTGGATCAAGAGCAGATGCTACCTAGAGACCCAGGTTGGCCATGGGCCTGTGGATACCTGCCCTTGAAGGTATTCATCAGGAGCAAAGGTTTGGAAACCAATGGCCATGTCCTTGTGTCTATAACCAGGTACGTGGGACTGGGTCTCCTGATCGAGTCAGCTCCTTTGGGCTCTGCTGGGGGTGGGATGGCTGGCAAAGTTCAGGGTGAACTGGACACAAACTTAGTTTTGTGTGCTATTGACCTTGGTGTGGAGACAGGCACCTTCCCATCCATGGAGCGTCCTTGCCTGCAGGCCTGCTTTGCTGATGATAGACTCATCCACTGATAAGCCCGGCAAGGCGTAGCCTAGGTGACACTGCCCTCATTTCCCTGCCTGGCCCTTTGGTGCCCTCCTAGATGGCGGTGGTAGTGGTTTAGTCACTAAGTTGTGTCTGACTCTTGCAACCCCATGGACAGTAGCCCGCCAGGTTCCTCTGTCCACGGGATTTCCTCTTCTTTTTTCTGGGACCCAAGGACCCTCCTGCTCTCAACCCCTTCTTGCCCCTCCCCACCACCAATTGCCTACAAAGCTTAACCTCAGGCAAGAATCTGCATACCATTATAATCTTCGTGGGATGTTTTCCATCTTCTCCTCTTGGCAGAGTCCTTGGTTCAGATGGTAGAATTGAAAATTTTGTTTCCCATTTGAGGGTTTCAGGCAGCAAACTGGCAGAGGAGGACATGTAAGGAACATGTCTGCATGCAGATGGCAGCTCAGCTTTGGCCCTACTGTATCCACACCCTGGGCATACACACTTGGCAATATTTGGAAACATGAGACCACAAGATAGAAATGTACTTATTCTTAGAAAAGACATTTGGATGTGAAAAGCCAGTTCATCTGTGCATATCTGGGTGAATTATATGGCTTGAGCCACAGCACATGACGTTCAGTAGCTGAAGACAAACGGAGATAATTCTGAAGTCACTCTGAGCAGAGACGAGGTATCTGTCGCACTGTGGATAACAGACACCTTCAAATGCACTCAGCCTGGTTCTCTTCCAGTTCTGTTTCAACCTACTTTCCCAGCCCCAGTCGACACGGCTCTCGCGGCTGTAGCCTGAGAAAGGAAGTGACCCTCTGAGATGAGAGGGTTTCCCTAGTGACATCCATCCAGCTGGCCACAGTGGGGGCTCGTCTGGGGCCCACACAGTCAGGCCATCAGAATGTGCCAAGATCAGCAATAATAAGGTCTTTGCACAGAATTCCTTCATCATGAGGGGAAAGCAGGCTGGACTGAGACAGACCTGAACCCAGCCCTCGCTTCTAACATCTTCAGCCAACAGAACCGAACTACACTCAGAGAATACTCTGACTGAAGAGACAGAAGGAGAGACAAAAAGAAGAGATAAACCAAGGTCATGGCTGAAAAACTTCAGATACTTTTGCAAATCAGACCGAAACAGCTATATCAGCTAAAAGGTCAAAGCATCTTACAGGTAAAGTCCCAGTGGCTTTGGTGCTGGAAAGTGACTCCTGCCAGAAAGCTCCATTCAGATCTACAGAGTGATGGCTTTTATCTATTTAGTCCTACAACTCCCAAACTTTATCATCATTGTCTTCTAATTGGTCTTGATGCCAGGCTCAAGGGCCTAATGAAATCAGCAAGCACAACTCTGAACGGAAAGAAGAAAACCAACTTGTGTTTGGCATTTGATAAAATGCCTGTCCTAGAGAAGATTCTTGACAGCCCCTTGGACTGCAAGGAGATCAAACCAGTCAATCCTAAAGGAAATTAAACCTGAATATTCATTGGAAGGACAGATGCTGAAGCTGAAGCTCCAATACTTTAGCCACCTGATGCAAAGAGCCGATTCATTGGAAAAGACCCTGATGCTGGGGAAGATTGAAGGCAGGAGGAGATAGGGAAGACAGAGGATGGGATGGTTGGATGGCATCATCGACTCAATGGACATGAATATGAGCAATCTCCGGGAGACAGTGAAAGACAGGGAAGCCTGGCATGCTACAGTCTATGGGGTCACAAAAAGTTGGACACAACTTGGCGATTGAACAACAGCGATTGGATATGGAGCTCTAGACCTGCTATTGCTGGATTTTTCCCACAATGGATGGCTCTGCAGCTGGGAGGGAGAAATTACCATCTGATACCCATGGGGGCTCCCTGGGTTCCTCCAAAACAGACAGAGAAGGTCTGAATATACTGACCTTGGAGAAGTGACTCTCCACCTCCATTTCAAACTGTCCTCTACTTGATTAGCTTCAAGAAACACATGCTTACCAAAGATTAGGCCAGGCATCAGGGCTGTAGCTAGACAGAATCCCTACACTGTCTAGAGCAGAGGTCCCCGACTTTTTTGGCACCAGGGATCAGTTTTGTGGAAGTTACTTTTTCCACGGACCAGAAGAGGAGTGGTGGTTTCAAGGTGCTTCAAGCACATTACATTTATTGCACACTATATCTCTATGATTATTATATTGTGATATATAATGAAGTAATTATACAACCCACCAAAACGCAGAGTCAGGAGGAAGCCCTGAGCTTGTTTTCCTGGAACCAGATGGTCCCATCGTGGGGTGATGGGAGACAGTGACAGTAGGGTTTGCACCCCTGATAGTCTAATGCCACCACCAGTCTGATAGGAGTCGGAGCTCAGGAGGTAATGCGAGTGTTGGGAAGCAGCTGTAAACGCAGATGAGGCTTCTGTCGCTTGCCCACCACTTGCTTCCTGCTGTGCAGCCTGGTTCCTAACAGGCCATGGGTCAGTACCAGTCCATGACCTGGGAGTTGGGGAACCCCAGTCTAGATAGTAAATACTGTATTATGATAAATGCTTCATTATAGTGTGATAAATGGTCTTGTGGATGGATGCACAGAATAGGGATACCCAAGGGCACACAGCAGAGAGAACTAATGCTTGTCAAGGGTTGAAGATAGCAGGGGCTTATAAAGTAAGAGAAGGCAAGTTCCCTCAAAAAGTGGGACAGTCATCTTGAAAACTATGAAAGAATCCATTTTCGAGAGGCATTGCAGGATCAGTATTAGGAATATGGGTTTTGAAATCTGGATGAGTCTGACTCTGTCACTTGTTGACTGATAAATTTCAAAGCCCCTAAAGTCCTTCTACTCCCCTTTACAACGTGACTTTGCAACTCCTCCAGTCGAGAGGTAAGAGTCTGCTTCTTTACTCCTTGCATCTGATTTTGCCATGTCATTTTCTTTGTGACACAAGCAGAAGCTTGAGCACTGGGCTGTCCTCTCTTTGGGTTCCTGGGACCACCACAGGCATGTCCCAGCAGCCTGTTGTTGGATCAGAGACTATTAGATGCGGCAGAGAGCTCAGGTTTTTTTGTGAGCCCAGCAAGACTCACGGTAGAATCTCCCAGCTCAGTCCACCCAGTTGCTTGCCCACAGACTTCTGAGCTGAATAAATGATTGCTGCTGGTTATAGAATAAAAAGGAATTGGTACAACAACAACAAAAGAGACTTAGCTTGTCCTACCTTTGGAAGGGGAAATATTTGATGGGGTTGGAGAAGTGGGAAAAGATGTCTGCTCATTTAGGGAGATGGGCTGTGCTTTTTGTTATTATTACTGAGGGCAGGGTAATGGCTCCTCTGGCTGGGGGACTACCCTGGCTGCCCAGAGATGCTTGCCGATACTCCTCGACCATTTCCGTTGTCACATGGACCCTCCACCAACTTGTGCTACAAGCTGATTGTCCTGACTTTATATTCTCAGTCTCCCTACTGGTGCCCTGGACCACTTGTGTATAGGACACACTCTGTGTGTTCATTAAACAAAACGACAACAACAAAAATACAGCTTGCCTCTCTTAAAACTCTGCTATACCAAATAGGAAGGAGTTGAAGCTTACTTTAGCTTTCACAGCAGATGTTTTTGCATTCATTTTCCCCCCGGGGAGGAGAGGAAATGCAAATTGTTCATTTTAGCAATTTCTATCCCTTTTGGATGGCCCCATCCTCTCTATGAAATGTGCGTCGCTCCTCAACCAAATTGTATGGGATCATCTTTCCAAAGGGAGAAAACCTAGTTTGCATGCTTCAAATTAGAGAACTGCATTAAAGCGTGTGGAAATCAGAGATGCACACCACCCTGGTCCCAGCCAACTCGGGCCTTCTGGGAGGATGCTGCCTGATGCTTAGTGGTTCCGACATCCCAAAGAGGTGGCAGGAGATCTAATGACATGTCTAAAGAATGTATAGCTCATTATGCAATGTTTTGAAATTGTTGGTGGAGCATCTTTCTTAGGCAGGTGTATTAGGGATGAAACTTTCAAAGCCTCTCTACACAGGCTGTGTTCGGGCCAACTCCCTGGTATCAAGAAAGCGGAAGGAATGTGAATTAAGTTTTCCTTTTTTCAGCACAAAACCACCTTGTGCAGCCCATCGGCTGGCGCTGGCTTCCTCACCAGTTCAATTTCCCTGGAACTCTGAGGCCAGCAGAAAACTCCGGAAACTGAAACCAAGAAACCTCCAGAGTTCCCAGAGGAAATTGGACCACCCGAACCTTTCTAAAAATGGGTGATCACTGACCAAATTACAAGTCAGGATGAGGGTCTCTGGGGCATGCACTTTTCTGAGGTTTCAGAATATTTTCACTGGACTGAGAATGTTTGGACTCAGGTTTTTGGTTTTCTGGATCAGGAAAAATATCTGGGCCATTTTCCCCTCAGGAGAACAGAGCAAAGGGACCACGACTGTCCCGAGGGCTCCAGGGCAGGCAGAACCCTGCTGCCCATCCAGTACCAGCCGCTCCTGACACTCCATCCTGGGATGCTCACTCTGCAGCTACTCCCTGGGCAGCCACGTCGCTGTCATTTACTGCTGGGCTGGTCTTCCAGAAGCCCAATCCCATGGACTTTTGATGACAGGGATTTTCAGTGTTTGGCTAGTAAAGTTGCACTGTTTTTCTCCAGTGGATAAAAAAATCCTGACTTCCTTTGTCTCTAATTAAAGACAGATGGGCAGAGGATGACTCGCCTCTTCATTTTTTCCCTCCGTGTGAGCGTGTGGCTGAGGGCAATCCACTTTGCCTGTCACCAATTTGTTGGGCAGCTTTAAACAGGTCACCGATCTCTCTGCAACGTGAGAGACACACACACACACACTTCTCTATTGGGTGTCCTGTGCTCCTTCCCTGTTGGGTGGTATTTAGCACCTGTAAAAGTGCTCTGGAAGCAAAGCCCTGGGTTGTCAAAATGCCCATTCATCATTATAAACAAATTTATTCCCTAACACTTGTGATCTTTAGAACTAACTGGAGTAAGTGCAAAAAAACCAAAAATCTCTTTGAAATAAAAGGGAGAAGGATGGAGTAAAAGTCTGGTCCACACAGTAAGTTAACAACACCCTGGGACTGCAGGTTTTTTCCTACTTGAGAAGCTTTAACTCTGCAGGTACAGAAGCATGAGGAGAGCGAAGACCTTCCCAGATCACCAAAAGGCAAACTGTTTGCCGCCACTTTGTGCCTTTTCCCCCCCGAAATAGGCATCAGCACAAGTCATTGTTCTTGTGCAGCAGGTGTAGCTCGTGCCCGGGTGATCCTTCCAAATGAATCAGTGTTTAATTAACATCTCCGGGCAAGAATACTGGAGTGGGTTGCCATGCCCATCTCCAGGGTATGTTCCCGACCTGGGGATCGAACCTGCGTCTCTTACGTCTCCTGCATAGGCAGATGGATTCTTCACCACTAGCTCCCCCTGGGAAGTCCTATATCTCCATAAATCTGGGGTGGGGGGGGGCGGCAGGGGGAATTAAGTGCATTGGGCCTTCCCTGGCAGTCCAGTGTTTAAAACTTCACCTTCCATTGCAGGGGGTGAGGATTTGATCCCTAGTTAGGGAGCTAAGATCCCACATGCCTCGTGGCAAAATAAATAAATAAATAAAACAGAAGCAATATTGTAACAAATTCAATAAATATTTTAAAAAATGATCCACATTAAAAAAACTTTAAGAAATAAGAAAGTGCATTACTTAAGGTATTACAAATAAAAAAATAGAAAATGAGAAGTAAAAGGGGAGAGCCTTTCAATGTTTTTAAAATATATGTGTCCCAAAATGTTGACGATAGCTGCCTTAGGTATTTTGGTAACGATCCTTGTCAGAGTCTAAAAAATGAGCCATCCTCGTCCGTATTACTCACCAGAAACATGCTCAAAGCTTCTCATGTTTAATACACTTGGAAGAGAGTTCACCCACCTGCTAACAGAAGCCCCCAGAAGAGGGTCCCTGGGGAGGACGGAGGAGTGACCATGATGCTCTATCTTCCTCGAGTGGCTTTTTGCTTTTCTCTTCCGGAAGGAGTTCAGAAGCAAAGAGGAAGTGTCTTTTCTGTCCTCGAACACAAGGAATCAGGACTGAAACCTATCATAATTCCAGTCCCTTGGACCCATGCCCCCGCCCCCGAATGAAACCATGCCAGCCATCGCAGACCTGCTCCACTGCTGCAAGGGAAGAGAGAAGAGAAGCTGGAAGAGAGGGATCAGAAAAGGGCCTCCTGCTTCATCACACACTGAGCCTGATCAGGTTCTTTGCAAATCACCACCGAGAAGTTGCTGCTCTGGGAAGTGCTGCTCTGCCATCACTCATGTCCCTAAACCTAGGACGAGTATGGCTTTATCAGGGTTCATCTGGTGCTTATCACAGTCTTGCTGATGGCCATACATACTCAGAAAACCCTGAAAACCAAGAGCTGGCCACCCCCATGAGAACCGCCCCAAATCCCAGTTTCCACCAAAGGAGATTAAAGCAAAGAGCTGTTTTTAGGGACTGTGTGTGTGTTTGTGCACGCTTTTGTTTTTTTAAACTGTTCAAAGAGTCTGTAGGAGGATTTTTGCTCAGAGCTCTGGCCCTCCAGACAGCCCAGGGCCCTCCACCACATCCTGCCTCTCCACTTCCTCCCCCTTTTTCCCAGCTCCAAGCCAAGCTGGGAAGTCTCTCACGCCCCTGAGGCTTGGCGGGAGGAAGCCTGAACTTGATACAGCTGCCTTTCCTGGGGCCTGCGAAGCACATTGATCCCCGGGTCTGGGCTGCTTTGCTTGCCTATTTTTAGCCTCGTGCTGTAGACCTTTCTGAGGGCTCAGGACATGTCTTCATTTGGGCTGGGCCACGCCAGGGAGGGGTCCCCGTGTGCTGCCGGGGCTGTTGGACACCTGAACAGGGATCCACGCAGCAGTTAAATGTGGTTTGTTTAAACGTCAAAAGGAAGAGGAGTACACACCCTTCACCAGCTCCCTCCCTGTCTCCCAAGAACAAAGGTCTGAGTTGCCTCTTCAGCCCAGCGGCAGGCCCTAGAGGATAGTTGTGGATGCTTGACTCAGGTCACACTGCAGAGGCAGGGGGGCAGGAATGTCCCACGCAGGACAGCCAGTCACAGATCAGGTCAGGCTTGGGCAAGGACCTGCCTCCCCAGCCTGTCCTCCATCCTTGTCCCCTGTGTCAGGCAAGCCACCCTCCCCACCACACATGTCCTGGTTTCCAGCCTTGGCACCCACTGCTTCTGCAGAGCTGAGCTCGCTTGTCTGCTCTGCGTCTTCAAGACCCAGGGCAGACCCCACCACAGCCTCCATCGCCTAGGAATGGTTGATGTGTGGCTGTCACACCCACCCAACAGGGTGCCTTGAGGGTGACCATGTCTGCTCACGTTATCTGCATGTGTGCCTGGTGGTCCATGCCTGAAGGGAGAGTGTGTGGTCGTGAGGAAGGAGGCGTGGTTTGGGGCCAGCATATGACCCCACGTAACAGGTTCAGTGAAAGCCAAGCAAAAGAACCGGCAGATGACATGCATGTGGTGACTGAAGGTCAAGAACCAGCAAATTGCCACAGTTAGAAAATATGCATCAGCTAACTCTGGTTTTCTTTGTACTTATCCAGGTGATTAGTTTAAGTAAGACTTTCTGAATTGACTCCATTCATCCATTTAGGAAAACCAAGAATCCCTGGTGGCTCAGACAGTAAAGAGTCCGCCTGCAGTGCAGGAACCCGGGTTCGATCCCTGTGTCAGGAAGATCTTCTGGAGAAGGAAATTGCAACCCACTCCAGTATTCTTGCCTGGAGAATCCCATGGATGGAGGAGCCTGGCAGGCTACAGTCCATGGGGTCACAAAGAGTCGGACACGACTGAAAGACTTCACTTTCACTTTCATCCATTTAGGAAACTTATGGCACCTAGACCCAGGTTGGTTGGGCCAATTGTTATGTGGGTGAACTTAAAACATCATTGTAGGGGCTTCCCTGGTGGTCCAGTGGTTAAGAATCTGCCTGCCAATGCAGGGGATGCCAGTTCAATCCCTGGTCCAGGAACTAAGATACCACAGGCCTTGGCAACTGAGCCTGCACACCACAAAAAAGATCCTATATAATGCAACTAAGACTTGAAACAGCCAAATAAATAAATAATAATTGTGAAATATTGAATATACCGTCTCTGACTTGTCTCTGTGCATGCTAAGTCACTTCAGTTGTGTCCAACCCATTGCAACCCTATGGACAGTAGCCTGCCAGGCTCCTCTGTCCATGGGATTCTCCCAGAAAGAAATACTGGAGTGGGTTGCCATGCCCTCCTCCAGGGGATCTTCCCACCCCGGGATCGAACCCACAATCTCTTAGGTCTCCTGCATTAACAGATGGGTTCTTTACCACTAGCAGCACCATCATTATCACCCAATATTCAGGCAGAATGTCATATCCAAAATAATCAGACGTGACACTTAGAAATGAAAAATGAGCTAGAATTCACAAGCTGACATGAGACAAATAATCGCCGTTCAACCCAAAAATGACATCCCGGCAGTGACCCTGCAGTGTTTACACCGGAGCTTGTCATACTAACTCTTGGACGGGGTGGGGGCAGGGCAGGGGTGGGTAGCTGACAGTCACCAGGTGTAACTGCAGAGCCAGTGCTAGGAGGTGGGATTTCTGACCAAGGGAAGAGGTCCAAGGACTAGGTAAGTTCAGTACGAGGGCCCCTGAGCCTGGGACAAACTGCAGCAGAGATGCCCCGGCCAGAGTCGGCATAAGAACAGGTGTCCAGCACAGGCCTGACCCAACGCTTGGGGACGGGCCCTCAGGAGCCCGTGTCACCGCTGACCCAAGGCAGCTCCTGCCGCATGGGTCAAGAGGGACTCACGGCTCCACTGCCCCACAAGAAGGCACTGAGTTCTACAGACTTCTGTTAAGATCACTAGACCCATGGTTCACCACCCAAGGGTGTAATCAGAACTATCATAGGAGTTTTGTTTGTTTGTTTCAAAATCCATGTCAGGGCCTCCCACTGAACCTGGAAAGCTAGAATCTTGGATGAGACTGGGGTGAGGTGGGCAGGCATGTGTGACTTTAGAAGGCTGCCCAGGTGACTTAGATACAGCACCAGCCCCAAGGTGGGCACCTTCTCAGCCCAGCAGTTTGAGGTCAGAGACCCTGGCTTTGTGAGGTTTTATTGAAGTAGAGTTGATTTACAATGTTAATTTCTGCTGTACAGCAAAGTGATTCAATTATGTGTGTGTGTATATATATATATATATTCTTTTTCATATTCTTTTCCATGATGGTTTATCATAGGACGTTGAATATAGCTCCCTGTCCTACACAGTAGGACTTTGTTGTTTATCTGTTCTATGTATAATAGTTTGTACCTGCTAATTCCAAACTCCCAGTCCATCCCTCCCCTGCTCCTGATCCCCCTTAGTGACCACAAGTCTTTTCTCTGTGTCTGTGCGTCTGTTTCTATTTCATAGGTAAGTTCATTGTGTCATATTTTAGAGCCCACGTATAAGTGATGTCATGATATTTGTCTTTCTCTGCCTAACTTTCTTCACTCAGTATGATAATCTCTAGGCCCATGTATGTTCTGCAAATGGTGTTATTTCATTCTTTTTATGGCTGAGTAATATTCCATTGTATATATGTATCACATCTTATTTATCCATTCATCTGCCAATGAAGCTTGTTGCCACGTCTTACCTATTGTGAACAGTGCTGCTGTGAACCTAGGGGTACATGTATCTTTGAATTATAGTTTTGTCTGGATATATATGCCCTGGAATGGAATTTCTGGATCATATGGCAGCTCTGGATTTCCCAGGTAGCTCAGTGGTAAAGAATCTGCCCGACAATATATCTGCCTGACAATATAGGAGCTGCAGGAGGACTCGGGTTTGGTCCCTGGGTGAGGAAGATCCCCTGGAGGAGGAGGCCTGATCCCACTCCAATATTCTTGCCTGAAGAATTCCATGGACAGAGGAGCCTGGCGGGCTACAGGCCATGGGGTTGCAAAGAGTCAGACACGACTAAGTGACTGAGCATGCATGGTAGCTCTAGTTTTGGTTAGAGACCACACATCTTCATACGTAGTACAGTTCCTCTCACATCAAGACCTGAAATGATATTTGTTGACTGAATGAACTAATGTGTGAAAAAAAATGAACAAACACTCCCAGTGACCGTAAGAATTATTGATGATGCCAACAAACACAGGCAAAGACTGGAGTTTCCCACAATAGATTTTAGCCCCAGTTGTACGTTAAGTCTTCCAGTTACCCACTCAGAACAACAGCTAAATGTGATAGCATTAACGTGTGCTTTATAGACTAGTGCAGTTCGGCAGTATACGGTATTACTGGGCAAAATGAGGATTTGTATGAACATCGCAGAAGACAGCATACAATGAAAGAAAGTTCTCCACCTAACTCACAATTAATTATATCATCTGAGGCTTCATTCTGGCTTTGGAAACAATGGGAACCATAATTACATGTCTAAAGCCCAAAATGGAAGCCCACAAGTGTTTGACAAGGGGAACATAAGGATGATGGAGTGCTTTACCCATCAGCTTGACCACAGAGCAGCCCTGGTGAGTCACGCTTTCAGGCCGCAGTAGGATTTCTCATTACCCGCCATTCTTCTCAGTAAGTATATTGAGCTCGTGGCTACTTGATGGATGTGACTTTGTTTGTGAATTCAGGCTGGCCTGCTGTCTTCCTGGACCTGACTCGTATATAGAATAGCCATGCAAATTAGCATGGGCCTCGGGCCAGGAAAAATTAATCCAGGCTTCAGTGCAATCAAGTAAAAGGTGTCAAAGGGCAACAAAGAGGGGGCTGTGCCTGGGGCCAGGGATGCTCACTTTTACAGGTTTCTCTGCTCACCACCTGGTGATTGTGTTTTTAGTTTTTTAAAATTTTGTGACTAGCAAACTGGCAAAAATGTAAGAGAAGCTGATGAAGTCTTTCTAAATCTGTATGAGATGTGATGGAAGTTCATGTTGAAAGTGCAATTAAGGCATTCAGAGAGGGCGTCCCCAGCATCAGGTCTAAGTGGGCCTCCAGGCTGGCTGCCTGGCCTCCATCTCCAGCACCCGGCCATGCCTGGACAGCGCTCTCCACACTGGGCTGTTTCATTCACTTGGTTTGTGATGGTTGTCTGTCCCCACCATTGGATTGAGGTCCTGGAGGCTAAGGATCACATCTGTCTTGCCTTCCTCTGATTCCCAGCAAGTGGCACAGGCACGGCAGGAACACAGGAGATGCTGGCGATGCCCCCCAGCCTTCCTCTAAGGACAGCAGGCTCCAGGGTTGGCCAGGTCCACAGTTCACCTCGTACCTGACCTTCATTGAACCCCCTGCTGGCCAGCAGCTCTTGTGTTCTGCTTGGGTCCAGGGTGTCTTGAACACTCACTAAGTTTTCTTTTAGCCATGCCGGCAAGATGCTAGGTGAAACACCACCCAGAGAAAACAAGACAGAATGTGAGCAGCACAGGCAAACTGGAGAAGGAAAAGCAGGGGCTGGGGCGAAGCGGGGTGTGGATCCAGGGAGTAGATGGTCAACAGAGAGCCAGGTGGCAGGCCAGGGTCCCAGAGGGGCTGGAGGTGGAGGGCAGGAATCAGCCTAGACCAAGCATGTGGTGATGGAGACCCAGGCACAGTGGTACCCACTTCACAGGATTCCACTTAGAGGCCTGCTGCAGGGGCAGAGCCCATAGTAAGAGCAGTAACTGGTATCTAATGGACTCTCAGTCCATGTGCAGAGTCTCCTCCTGGTGGGAGTAACTGACCCAGGTCCGGGACAGGTAATCGTCAGAGCTTAGAGGTCAGAGCAGGGAGGATTTGATGGCTGGGATGGTATTATCTCGAGAGAACCAGCAATGTCCCAAGTCTCTGTCAGTCAGTCCCCCGCCCATGAGGTTTGATCTTGTATGTGGTATCACCAAGGAACAATGGCAGAGTGACAACCAAAGCACACTGTTATCTCCTGGTGCCCCCAACAGAGTGCTCGCTCACTATTTGAGCTGGGTCAGAACCAGTGGTCTCAACCAGTGGTCCCCACCAGTGGTCCCCAACCTTCTTGGCACCCAGGACCAGTTTCGTGGAAGACAGTTTTTCCACAGATCAAGGGAAGGGGTGGTGGTGGTTTCGAGATGACTCGAGCTCATTACATTCATTGTGCGTGCGCATGCCCAGTAGCTTAATCGTGTCCAATACTTTGTGACCCTATGGACTGTAGTCCACCAGGCTCCTCTGTCGATGGAGTTCTTCAGACAAGAACACTGGAGTGGGTTGTCATTTCCTCTTCCTGGGGATCTTCCCGACCCAGGGATCAAACCTTTGTCTCCTTGCATTAGCAGGCTAATTTTTTACCACTGAGCCACTGGAAAGCCCACATTTGTATTATTATGTGCACTTTATTTCTATCATTATTACATCAGCTCCATCGCAGATCATCAAGCATTAGATCTCAGAAGTTGGGGACCCCTGGTCTAGATCAAAAGCTACACAACACAAAGACCTCCTCCCCCACAAAAATATGTAAATAATAGAATTAGCAAATTAAGAATGTCTGTAGGAAGAGTGTGGGCACGTGAAGGCAGCTGAGTCCTGGATGAGGTGATCAGAGGGGCTGCTGCCTGGGGCTATGCCCTCGGATGATGGCAGCCTTTGAGTGTCGTCATCCTTCAAGCATCTCTTCCTTGGAGAAGAAGGATGTCCCACAAGGAAGTGGCCCGGCCAGGACGCAGGTGAACAGGCAGAAGCGTGAGGACATGGGAGGGGAACCATCTGCCCCTATAGCAATTGTAGTAATAACAATAATGATGATGATAAATATTTAGATCTTATTTGCAGAGTGCAATGAAATGTACTGTTTAACCTTTACAGCAATCATGTTGGTAGCTGTTCTTTGCCTTGAGATAAGCAGATTGCTTTAGTGACTTATCCAAGACCGTAAACCTAGGAAGTAGCAGAGACAGAACTCAATACCAAAAGGGCAAAGCCCACCAGCTTTCTGTCCACCACGGAAAGCTGAATTAATCCCTCTGGGTAACGTGATTTAGATATAAGGCAGGCCTGACACTGCACCAGTCATCCCAGCCAGGCCCTCTCCTTCCATCACTCGTCCTTCTAGGCATCTTCTGCTGACTCCCAGGAGAGGAAATTTTCTCTCTGGCTATACCTTTCCAATTATACATAATGTAAACTCTTTCTGGGAATTCCCTGGTGGTCCAGTGGTTAAGAATCCACTGCAACTATTGAGCCCAGGCACTGCAGAGCCCATGAGCGACAGCTAGAGAGCCTGAGTCCTGCAACTACTGAAGCCCACACGCCACAACTAGGGAGTCTGTGCACTTTAACAAAAGGTCCTGCATGACTGAAATAAAGATTCTACATGCCACAACTAAGACTCGACACCACCAAATAAATAAATAAATATTTTTTTAAAAATAAAATCTTTCCAACAATTGGTTAATTCTTAAATGCTCATCACTAGTACAGGATTTATGGCAATAGGAACCATCTAAATATATGGTAGCTTGTTTTAAATAAAACAGTATATCTAGGTGCCAGGATACATAGAGCAATGAAATGGACCTTGGAATATGGTTACTTATTGCAACCAAAAGATGTCATTTCAAATTACTCAGTGAAAACATGGATTATATAAATAATGATAGAATAAATGATAAGATAAAGGAAAACTCAACTGAATCTTTACCTTAGTCTTTACCATCAACATACAGATGCATCAAAAATTTAAGTATAAAAGTACAAAGCCATGAATGTACTGGATAAAAGCTATGACTATTTTTATAATCTTGGAATGAGGAAGGGACTTTTCCATCCCAAGATTATATTGATATAGCACATAATTTTAAATCTCATGTAGCAGAAAATTACAAGAGAGAAATAATGAACTGGGAAAAATATTTGCAAACTGTATAACAGATTGAGAGTTAATATATTTACTATACACAGAGCTCCTACAAATCAATAAAAGGAAACAAATAGCCCAATAAAAATGGGAAAGGAAACACACAAGCTTTTTTAAGCTACAAAAGGGTATATTTTATTTACTTATTTACTTTAAATTGGAGTATAATTGCTTTATAACGTTGTGTTAGTTTCTGCTGTACAACAAAGTGAATCGGCTACACTTATACATATATCCCCTCCCACTCACCCAGTCCCACGCCTCTAGGCCATCACAGAGCACCAAGCTGAGCTCCCTGTGCTATACAGCAGCTTCCCACTAGCTATCTATTTTACACATGGCAACCCACTCCAGTGTTCTTTCCTGGAGAATCTCAGGGACCGGGAGCCTGGTGGGCTGCTGTCTATGGGGTTGCACAGAGTCGGACACGACTGAAGCGACTTAGGAGTAGCAGCAGCAGCAGTGTATATAAATATGCCAATGCTAGTCTCAATTCGTCCCACCCTCCCCTCCCCCTTTGTGTCCATGAACCTATTTGCAGGGCAGACACAGAGAACACATAAGCTTTTAAACAAAGAAGAAATATCTAACATGAAAATATACTCCATCCTTACTAATAAGCATAGTTACACAAGTAACTATAGTGTATTTGTGTGTGTATGTTTACCTATCAAATACAAAGAATAATGAGGCTGAATGTTGCTAGCATGCTACAGAATGGGTTTTTGCATGCACTGGTAGTTGGCATACAAAATGGCATAACTTCTGGAGGAAAGTTTAGTAATATACACCCAAATTTAAAATATACATACTAAAAAAAATAAAAAAAAAAAATAAAATATACATACTTACTCTTAGCCCAAGAATTCCAAGTCAAAGTATTCATTTATTTTTACTGTGGTAAAAGACATATATTATAAAATTTACCATTGTAACCACTTTAAAATGTACAGTTCAGAAGCATCAACTACATTCACATTGTTGGGCCACCATCACCACCATCCACCTGCAGAACTTTTTTCTCCTCCCCTATTGACACCCTTCACCTATTAAACAATTGTGTTCTTTCTGTCTCTAGTAATTTGACCAAAGAATTAATCTGAATGAGAAATTGCATTAAGAGCTACATATATATGCACAAAAGATGTAAAAGATGTCATTCAAAAAGCATTTCTTGAGGACCTACTGAAGGTACGCTAGGTAATAAACCAGATAGGCCAGGTTACCTGACTTATGCACAAGTCATGATCAAGAGAAGGTACAGCATGAACAAGTGCATAAAGAATAGAGCATTAAGTTGCCATTAAGTTTGAAGAAAATGAACAGGGACTTCCCTGGTGTTGCAGTGGTTAAGGATCTGCCTTGTAATACAGGGGACGCCGGTTTGATTCCTGGTCCAGGAATTAAGAGCCCACATGCTGCAGAACAACTAAGCCCACTCGAGGCAACTATTGAGCCCTCTGGAGCCTATGTGCTACAACAAGAGAGCCTGTGCGCCACAATGGAAGATCCAGAATGCCGCGACTAAGACCTGATGCAGCCAGGTAAATAAATGAATACTTAAAAAAAAGTTCTCTCAAGCACTATTTATAAGAACCAACAAATTAGAAAAACTAAACATCCAAGCAACATCTCTGTGAAGGTGGAGAATCCATCTGGCCAGATGTCATTATGTGCCAGTTTATTACAGACCGCAAGAGACTTTCTCAGAACTAACTCCCTTAATTCAGGGTTTTCTTCTGTATTTTCC
The DNA here is from genome assembly GCF_055505025.1 of Bos grunniens. Classification (NCBI taxonomy): domain Eukaryota; kingdom Metazoa; phylum Chordata; class Mammalia; order Artiodactyla; family Bovidae; genus Bos; species Bos grunniens. Next base: position 49,387,340 of record NC_141177.1, on the reverse strand, counting down.
TGGAGGGCAAGAGTTTCCAACATTTGGGGGTAGAAAATAATGTAGCAGGGGTCCACGCCAATGCTGCTTTATTCCAAGAAGGAATGCATGGATGACAGTTTCAAGTGTTTGATGTCCAACCCCTCCTAAAACTGTAACATAACAGCCGGCAGATGAAGAGGCTGATCTAAATCTCCTTTCTGTGGTTTTACTTTTGTTCTGGCAGACTGAGCAACACGAAAAAAAAAAAAAAAAATTACAGTGCGTGCATGGGAAACATTCTTCCCTTTTTTCTTGAGTAACGGACACGTTGGAGAGCCAGCGTGAGTAAGGGGCGACAGCTTTGCTGTGATAAATGCAAAAAAAGCATCCAGGGCCTGGCCTACCCTGAGCCCAGGCAGGAAATTCAAGGGTAACATAACACTTTACCGTTAAGTAATGCCATTGGAATAAAACCATGTTTGGGATGACTTTTGGCTCTCACTTGGAATTTCTGTTTCATTTGCTTCCAAAAAGAACTCTTCTCCCATAAAGTTCTTAACTTGCATTTCAAAAGTTTTTGTAGCTGTATAAATAGGATGTATGCGAACTGGCCTTGAATTGAAGCTGTATGTCATAGAACACGCAGAAAAACACATCCAATCCAGGACCTCGGTTTTCAGGATGGACTCCAGGGCAGCAGCTTCGAGCAATGGAAGTGCAATTCACAAGTTAGAGACCTCACTCTGCCCTCTGCTAGCAGTGTGACCTTGCGTGGATTCTTTGACCTTGGAGCCAGTAAAAGAGGAATAAAAATAGTACCCACTCAGAGGGTTTTTTGACGATAAAATGCAAGAATATGAAAGGCTCAGTGCTAGCCTGCCATACAGCTTTTTCCTTCTTTCCTGGGCTTCATAACTGAGCTGGGCATGACTAGCCTCAGCGTAGAAAAAGACTAAAATGGAAAACCAGAATTTATTTTTGTCTGAATAACTTGGCCATGGTTGGACTGTTTTTCCCTGTTGGTTTTAAGCCATATTTCTCCAGTGCTGCCTCCTAGGCTGAATTTCTGCATGATTGAAACACCATCTTCAGTTTCAGAGGAACTCAGGTGAACTGAAGCATCTCTGCATAACTCGGATGGTGCAGGAATCAGACTCACGGGACAGACTGGTGAATCTGCAGGTTTAGCTGGGAGAAGACTGGGGTGAGGGTGTGGGGAGTGTCTCCAAACATCTGAAGGGTAATACCATGTGAAATAGAAATTTGATTAATTCTCCATGGTTCCATAAGTGGAGGCAGATTCCAGTTTTATGGATAGAAAACCTTTTTTAAAAAAAAATCAGATTGTCAAGGAAAGATGCTGTCTTCTGATGTAAGGAATTCCAGAGGGATCCTATCAGGGAGTAGTTCTTCACATCCCAGGAGTCCTACAGGGAATTCTGCATCAGAAAAAAGCTGAGTAAGCGCCCTTTCAGGTTCTTTTCAGGTCGGGGAGGCTGCAGTTCAGGTAGCTACAGACATGCAACATTTTGCTGCAGGCACTTAAGGAAGCAGCCCTAGGAGCTGCAAGGCACGTACAGGGGTTCACAGACTGAGCTTATGTGAGAATTTTAACCTTTCATAACACAAGTGTCATGCCACATTGCAGGGGGGGGGGGGAGCCTTTAACCCGCTAGAAAGGAAAACGTTCCTAGTTTAGGTATCATATTTTACAGGTTCCATCATATTTTACAAGTTCCTGTAGACACAGGGACCAAATGAAACTGAACCACGATCTTGGGCATCAAATTACACTTCACTTTTACCTTTTCCCCCTGTGATTCTGACATAAGTGATTAAAAATGAACCCGAACCTTTGACCTACCCATTTGGTTTTGTTCTTTTTTTTCCTCGTCTCTCTGTTCACCTGCAAACCTCCGCTAGTCGTTTCATAGAGCTTTGGTCAACTGCTTTCAACAGCTAGACATTAAAGCCACTGAGGGCATAAACAGGAAGCTCGTGTTTAGGTGGGAGTTCCTAGGAATTTTATACCACTGACCACAGAGGCCAAGAGAGAAAGGAAATAGGAAAAACAGTGTAAATACCTGGGTGACTAATGACGCGCAGCTCAGCTGGCTTTTCTGAACACTTAACAGGAAGTCTTTCCAGGGGAAACACCCTGCACATTTTTCGGGACCCCGCGTGGCACTGAAGGGCCGTATCGGGGCGTTTGCTGGTAACCCAACAGACTCTGCCCACGTCTCCAAGACGCCAACTCGATTTGCATGCGTGGTGCAAACCGCTCGCCGAGCGCCAGGCTCCAGGTCTGGGATTGCAAAGGCTTGGAGGGCCACCCCCTTCCCGGTTCACACCGCGAGCGCCTAAGAGGATTTAGAATCAAGTGGGCACATTTGCAGGCCTCGTTGTGAAGAGGCAGCTGGAGCGCGGCGCAGCCCCCCGCGCCCCAGGGCTGCATTGTCCTCCGAGGGGCCGCCGCCAGGGCTCCTTTGTGCGCGGGGCTGGCCCTGCCCTCCCGCCCGGGGCCCCACGGGCCCCCTCCCCGACCTATCCCCCCAGCCCCCCACAACCACGCAGACGGCTCCCTCCGGCCCCCGACCCGCCGGCTGCCGCGGGCCCCGCGCCGAGGAGCAGGCAGGGCGGGCAGGCCATCTGCACCGAGACGGACTGCGGCCCCGGAAGGTCAGCGCCCCGAGGATCGCCGTCTGAACAGCAGGCCACCCGGGCCTCCCAGCAACACAGGGACATCTGCTCCCCTTCATTCAGAACCCGGGTTCCGATTTCACCAACTCCCCCCACCCCCTACTCCCCGCAGACCCGGGCTCCCAGGACTGCAACGGGAACGGGAGGGGCCGAGCAGACGCGCCGCCCGCCCCCTGCTTCCCCCCTTCGGAACGGGGCAGCTGAGTCCGGCGTGGCGGGGAGGGGCTCACCCACGTGACCGGGTGACGTCGTGCGGGGGAGGGGCGGCCAGGCCAAGGGGTGGCGGGGGGTGGGTCGCAGAGACTGCGACACGCAGGTGCGTCCTGCGTTTGCGGAGGGGTTGGACCGGGATCCCACCCTGCTAGGGGAGATCGGGCAGCTCCGCCGCCTACTCTCCTCAGGACAGATGGGTTTAACCGTCCGCCTCATCCCTGGCTGGGAAGAACCAGTGAATGCGCGGGAAAGTTTGTAGCGAGCAGAGGCAGGCATTCCTCGTGCGGGGCTCCGGACCCACAGTTGTAGAGCCAGCGGTCTGCGGGTAAGGCCAGACTCTAGCCTGGATGGTTGACACCCAAACTTGTCCTGCCTTTTCTGCTCTATGTTTGGGCGAAAAGATGGAAGGATGAAAGAATTGCATTTCTGTTGTGTTTCCACCGCTTGATCATAAACCCCCTGAACACAGAAACGCTGAATCTTATTCGTCTTCGTCTCCTCCGCCTCCTGCAAATATTTCGACTTTAGCGTGCAGAGGGGTGCGGGTGTGGTCCTTATGACGTTTGAGTGTAACTGCTGTCCTTTGTTATTTGACAAAAACCAGGGAGAAGGAAATGGCAACCCATTCCAGTACTCTTGCCTGGAAAATCCCATGGACAGAGGAGCCTGGTAGGCTGCAGTCCATGAGGTCGCTAAGAGTCGGACACGACTGAGCGACTTCACTTTCACTTTTCACTTTCATGCATTGGAGAAGGAAATGGCAACCCACTCCAGTGTTCTTGCCTGGAGAATCCCAGGGACAGGAGCCTGGTGGGCTGCCGTCTATGGGGTCGCACAGAGTCGGACATGACTGAAGCGACTTAGCAGCAGCAGCAGCAGGGCATTGTGGGACTTCCCAAGTGGTGCTAATGGTAGAGAACCCGGCTGCCAATGCAGAAGACAGAAGAGACACGGGTTCAGTCCCTACGTCAGGAAGATCCCCTGGAGGAAGGCATGGCAACCCACTCCAGTATTCTTGTCTGGAGAATCCTATGGACAGAGAAACCTGGTGGGCTACTGTCCATAGTGTTGCAAAGAGTACAACACAACTTAAGCGACTTAGCACGCTTCAGGCGCAGGACATTGTGGAGAATAAAGTGTGGACGAAGGGAGGTGTTAGTTCGTTGTTCCTCCCTCCTGCTGTCCTCCCTGCTTTTCTTCCTTCCACAAACATTTGATGGAGTGTCCCTGTGAACTGGGGACCAGGCAGTTGACTAGATCTGGGAAGTAAAGAAACATGACTCCCAGGCTTCAAGGTGCAGCCATTCTGCTGGGGGACTGTGCACAGGAAAACAGCCAACCAGGATTCTGGGTGACGAGTGCTATTGACAGGAATAGGGGATCCCTAAAGCTTAGCTTCTGGAGAGGGAAGGGGTCTAAGCAGATGTGGGAGGGCAGGTAGTTTACTGGGAGAAGCTCTGTGGCTGACACAGGTCCCTCTGCGGATTCCTTCCAGGTGTGTTTACCTCCTGGTCAGTTTTTAGGCCTCGGGTGACATGTCACTTCAGTGGCACCTAAGATAAGGTTTTCTTGTTAAGTGATCTGCCGTACCTGGCACTTTTTTTTGCTTTGTTTTCATATTCATGGCAGGTCCAGTTGGGCAAAGTTCATCATCCTAATTCAACTGTAAGCTTCTTGAGGCAGAAACTGGCCTTTTATTCATAGGCAGAGTCTCCATACCCAGCCCAGTGTTCCCTAAATATTTGGTGGGCTAATGAATAATCAGACTTTCCTTAAGTTAATGAGAAACTTGTTCCTGAAGTTTCTTTTTAAAAAAAAAAAAAAAAAAAACTTTAGTATTTTTATTTATTTATTTTTGGCTGCCTGGGTCTTCGTTGTTGGTCTCCAACTTTCTCTAGTTGCTGCAAGCGGGGGCTACTCACTAGTTTCAGTGTGCATGCATTCTCATTGTGGTGGCTTCTCTTGTTGCAGAGCACAGACACTAGGGCGCAAGTGCTCAGCAGTTGCATATGGCGGGCTCCAGAGCGAGGACTCGTTAGTTGTGACGCACAGGCTTAGTCGCCTGGAGGCATGTGGCATCTTCCTGGACCAGGGATCGAACCCATGTCCCCTGGATTGGCAGGTGGACTCTTAACCACTAGACCACTAGGGAAGTCCCAGAGTTTCTGTTTTGGATGTGGGGACAGGCTGCAGCTGCTCCACTCCGGGTACCCCCAGGGGAACCACCAAGATGAGAGTGACTGGGGTATAGAATTTATTATTTTGTGGTCTTCTTCAGCTTGCTAATTTCAAAACTGTTTCTGCAACATCATCGTGAGGTCATCATGAAATAAGTCTGAAGAGAGTTGTTGACCCCTGGCCAACAGGTTTCTGAACTGCAAGGATTTTAGAGCCTCAACTGGTCTCGTAGGTTGTGTTCAAACCAGAAATATCTAGTAACACTTTAGAGCTGGGAGTGTGGATGGAGTGAAATGGTAACTTTGCTGCTGTTTCCCCCATCTCCTCCTGTGTCCTGGGAGGACGGGCCTTGGGGAGAGATGAACAGGATTAACTTGTCCTCATCAAGGTCAGCTCCCTTATCTTGGCCTCTTTGTTATATCCTGTGACAAATCCTTTCCTTGTTTTTTGATGATAAGGAGAGAATCAAGGATACAGATTAAAGAGTCAGGCTCTGGTGACTGGTGCTGCCTGGCTTAGACTCTACCATAAAAAGTCTGCTACTTCTTAGCTGTGTGAATTTGGAGGCCTTCCTTAGCCTCTCTGTGCTTCAGGCACTTTGTAATGAAAGATAATAGTATGTACTGTTATACTTTTAAAAATTCTTGTGTGTACAGTTGGCCTTTGAACAACATGAGTTTGAACTGCGAGGGTCCACTTATATGCAGATTTTTTTCAATAAGTTCAGTATTGCATGGTCAGTGCATCGGTTGACCCTCAGATGCTGAGCCGTGGGTACAGAGGAACTGAAGACAGGCAGGGTAGACTATAAATTATATGTGAATTTTCATGGAAGGTCAACTATTGACCTTCAACATGGAAGGGTGGGGCCCCTAAACCCCTGATTGTCCAAGAGTCAACTATATTAAGAATTCTCATGATAGGCCAAAGTTTGACTTAAATGCTAATAGTTGATTAATTAAATGTTGAATATCCAACCTCTAATAGGTTAACATAACTCCGTAAGTCATGTGTCAGTAGAGTGAGTCACAGGGGACTAAGTCCTGGGAGAGGAGATTTTCTTTGCCGCTGCCTTTGGAACTCAAGGGACACCTTTTGGACCTTCATCATTGATTGCTCTTCCCTCCAGAAGGATTCCAATTCTTTTACTTTTCATTTTTTTGAGATTTAAAATTTTTGTACTGAAGTATAGTTGATTGGCAAGCCACTCCAGTACTCTTGCCTAGAAAATCCCATGGATGGAGGAGCCTGGTGGGCTGCATTCCATGGGGTCGCTGTGAGTCGGTCGCGACTGAGCAACTTCACTTTCGAGCGATGGAGAAGGAAATGGCAACCCACTCCAGTGTTCTTGCCTGGAGGATCCCAGGGACGGCGGAGACTGGTGGGCTGCCGTCTATGGGGTCGCACAGGGTCGGGCACGACTGAAGCGACTTAGCAGCATAGTTGATTTACAATGTTATGTTAGTTTCAAGTGAAAGTGAAAATTGCTCAGTCATGTCCGACTGTTTGTGACCCCATGGACTATACAGTCTATGGAATTCTCCAGGCCAGAATACTGGAGTGGGTAGCCTTTCCCTTCTCCAGGGGATCTTCCCAACCCAGGGATCGAATGCAGTTCTCCCACATTGTAGGCAGATTCTTTACCAGTTGAGCAACAAGGGAAGTTTCAGGTCTACAGCAAAGTGATTCAGTTACATATATATACACACATATATATTGTTTTTTGGATTCTTTTCCTTTAGAAGTTATTACAAACTATTGAGTATAGTTCCCTGTGGTCTACAGCAGGATTCCAGTTCTTTACCAGCATTTACAGAGCTCTCCCACTTAGTAAATTTAGTTGTGATTCCATCTCCCTTTATTCTCAAAGAGAGAAGCAGAGTAGCTGTCTATCAAGATTCAGACATTTTGCCCACAGTCCATTTTCTGATTTAGTAGCCAAGTGCTAAGTTCCTCTGCATCAGAGTTGTGATCCAGAAGACCACACTATCTTAAACAATAGCGACCTACTTACAACAAAAAGTAAATGGGATCTTGCATTGTTTGTTGCAGCTTAATTTGACCATGAAAAAAAAAAAATCAGTACTGGATTCCCAGAGAAGAAACATTTTCAGGGGCTGTAGGTAAGAAGACAGTGAAAAAAATTCACATTGTTTAGAAATTGCACTTACACCAGCCAGCCTCAAAGAAGTCTGCTTCTGGAAATTCAGAGGTACTCCGAAAATGAGTGTAGAAATGGTTTCTTATCCATATATGAAATATGAACAGTTTCACTCCTTTCAATTATTTATTTTCTGCAAAGGACATTGACTTGGGTGGAGCTTGTTAGACTAGATGTTTGGAGTAAGTCTGTTTTCAGATGTAATCTCTGATGCATTCATGAAAGCATCGTACTTTGAAACAGGAAACAAACGACATACTTTTTCAAATGTTGTCTCTGTGCATAGATAGAATCTCAGTGCCTAGAACCTTGTGTGGCTTATGTATCATCACATCATCATCACACTGATAAAGATTAAAAGATTTTAAGAAGATGCTCTTTTTAAAAAAAATTCATTGAAGTATAGTTGATTTAACTTTTGCAGTACAGCAGTGACATATATATATATATATATATATGTACACTTTTTCGTATTCTTTTCCATTATGGCTTATTATAGGAGATTGAATCTAATTCCTTGTGAAAGACAGAAGGACCTTATATGTATATATGTATCATTTCAGTTCAGTTGCCCAGTCGTGTCTGACTTTTTGCGACCCCATGGACTGCAGCACGCCAGGCCTCCCTGTCCATCACCAACTCCCAGAGCTTGCTCAAACTCATGTCCGTCGAGTCGGTGATGCCATCCAACCATCTCATCCTCTGTCGTCCCCTTCTCCTCCCTTATATATGTATAAAAGTATATATATAGAAAGGCAATGCTGAAGAATGCTCAAACTACCGCACAATTGCACTCATCTCACACGCTAGTAAAGTTATGCTCAAAATTCTCCAAGCCAGGCTTCAGCAATATGTGAACCACGAACTTCCTGATGTTCAAGCTGATTTTAGAAAAAGCAGAGGAACCAGAGATCAAAATGCCAACATCTGCTGGATCATGAAAAAAGCAAGAGAGTTCCAGAAAAACATCTATTTCTGCTTTATTGACTATGCCAAAGCCTTTGACTGTGTGGATTACCATAAACTGTGGAAAATTCTGAAAGAGATGGGAATACCAGACCACCTGATCTGCCTCTTGAGAAATTTGTATGCAGGTCAGGAAGCAACAGTTAGAACTGGCCATGGAACAACAGACTGGTTCCAAATAGGAAAAGGAGTACGTCAAGGCTGTATATTGTCACCCTGTTTATTTAACTTATATGCAGAGTATATAATGAGAAACGCTGGACTGGTAGAAACACAAGCTGGAATCAAGATTGCCGGGAGAAATATCAATAATCTCAGATGTGCAGATGACACCACCCTTATGGCAGAAAGTGAAGAGGAACTAAAAAGCCTCTTGATGAAAATGAAAGTGGAGAGTGAAAAAGTTGGCTTAAAGCTCAACATTCAGAAAACAAAGATCATGGCGTCCAGTCCCATCACTTCCTGGGAAATAGATGGGAAAACAGTGGAAACAGTGTCAGACTTTATTTTTCTGGGCTCCAAAATCACTGCAGATGGTGACTGCAGCCATGAAATTAAAAGACACTTACTTCTTGGAAGGAAAGTCGTGATCAACCTCGATAGCATATTCAAAGGCAGAGACATTACTTTGCCAACAAAGGTTCGTCTAGTCAAGGCTATGGTTTTTCCTGTGGTCATGTATGGATGTGAGAGTTGGACTGTAAAGAAGGCTGAGCGCCGAAGAATTGATGCTTTTGAAGTGTGGTGTTGGAGAAGACTCTTGAGAGTCCCTTGGACTGCAAGGAGATCCAACCAGTCCATTCTGAAGGAGATCAGCCCTGGGATTTCTTTGGAAGGAGTGATGCTAAAGCTGAAACTCCAGTACTTTGGCCACCTCATGCGAAGAGTTGACTCATTGGAAAAGACTCTGATGCTGGGAGGGATTGGGGGCAGGAGGAGAAGGGGACGACAGAGGATGAGATGGCTGGATGGCATCACTGACTTGATGGACGTAAGTCTGAGTGAACTCCGGGAGTTGGTGATGGACAGGGAGGCCTGGCGTGCTGCGATTCATGGAGTCGCAAGGAGTCGGACACGACTGAGCGACTGATCTGATCTGATCTGATGCTTTTCATATTCTTTCCTGTTATCATTTACCACAGCAGATTGAATATAGTTCCCTGTGCTATACAGGGCCTTGTTGTTTATCCATTCTCTCTAAATTGATACAGTACTTGGCATCTGCTAATCCCAACCCCCAATCTTTCCCTCCCCGACACCCACTCCCCTCTGGCAACTACAAGTCTGTTCTCTATGCCTATGATTATGTTTCTGTTTTGTAGATAGGTTCATTTGTACTGTATTTTAGATTCACATATAAGTGATATCATATGGTATTTGTCTTTCTACTAAGAAGATGCTCTTAAAGCAGCATTCAGTTTTAGTCGTGGAGTACCTCTTGGGTACCATCTCAGTGCCTTTGGGCATCTCTTGTCCTTTATTATGGCTACTGATGCAGGCTGTGAGCAGCTTCCTGTGGGGGCAACCTAACAGGCCCTTGCCTCTTACCCATACCTTACTTCTCTGCTAAAGCTTCTAGAGTCTGTCCTGAAGTGTCTCTGAGCCACATGAGGCTCAGAATTGATTAAGCCAGAAATTCAGGGGACTAAGTTTGTGGTGGAGGGGTGGGGGCGCAAATCTTTGAACATTAGAGCATAAGCACTTACGGATAAATGCATTCCTTTTTTCCCCAGCTGCTGAGAGGGCCGTTGGATGGTGGCCCTCAGCTGTTAGCCTCTGGGGTTTGCCTCAGCTAAAGAAATCTGCCTGAGGATCTGAATATCACACCTCCTTCTAGGGACAACCTGCCTTGAGTGGGCCTCTTACCCTAACTTGGGACAACTCTAAAAGGCTGCCCCATGTCAGAGCTCCACGTGGGTTGGCTGCTGACTGGACCGCATCTCCACTTCTCTCTCTAATCTTGCTTCCCCCTCTCCCATCTAAAGTATTGATCCCAAGAGTAGTCCTTAATCAACTACTTCCCTGGGAACATGACCTACAACAGCCCGTAAAACTGGGGTCATGACCAGATGAGATCATTTGTATTTGTAGACTGGTGAGGTCAATGAATGAAAAACTTGGGCTATAAAAAGTACTTCATCTTATTAATACCATAGTATTATAAACCTCTTGTTAGTTGTCAATTGACTTTTTCTTTTTAGCCGTCAATGGATTTTGATTAAAATATACATATAAGGAGCAAAGGGAACTCTTTTTGACAATTCCTAAATACTTTCAGTCTGGGCACATCTGAATTCAAATGCCAGATTTCCAACCCTGGTTTCGATTCTCAGTTTGGATTTTAGCCATTTCATAAAAAACAGAATGCATTTTCGCAGAGCTAAGTTAATGCAAACGTTCCCTAGAGTTCTGATACTGATAAAGTCAGAAACTTTAGGACATTTGTGGATTCATATATTCGCATCTGAAATCCCAAAGTTTTGTGCCTGCTTTGCATGCATGGCTTGTATGTCAGCTCGATCAGTTCTTGAAACTGAACCATGCCAATAAGGCAGATGTACAATAAGGCAGATACATGCCAAGACTTGTATACGGTGGACAGTTGCAGAAACTTAAAAACATTCAGTTTTTATCAAACTCTATAAATATTTTCTTGATTTCTGACTCTATATTCACCCAATAGCAGCTCCATGAACTCTGTCGAGGTTTGAGGGGACTCAGGGCTGATCAGAAAAGGTAGAATTGGTGTCCCCACCTGCCGTCTGTTTGCACACGTGTCCACTTAGGTCTGAATGCCTGGACAAATCAGCAGGGCATGTTTCTCTTTTTCATCCCTTCAAGTTCAGCTCTCATCTCATCAGAAAGAAACGTCTCATCCCGTCTTGGATCCTTTGGGAAAAGAACAAAGTAGCTCCTCCAAATTCATTTAAAAATTTTTTTAAATTTATTTATTTATGGCTGTGCTGGGTCCTCCTTGCTGCACTGGCTTTTCTCTAGGTGCAGCGAACAGGGGCTACTGTCTAGGTGCCGTGCTCCGGCTTCTCATTGCAGTGGCTTCTCTTGATCTGGAGCACAGATTCTAGGGTGACCGGGCTTCTGTAATTGTGGCACGCAGGCTCTAGTGCACTGGCCCAGTAGCTGTGGCACGCAGGCTTAGTTACTCTGTGGCATGTGGGACCTTTCTGGACCAGGGATCCAACCCACGCCTCCTGCATTGGCAGGTGGATTCTTTTTACCGCTGAACACCAGGGAAGCCCCTCCAAGTTCTTTCATGACCAAGTTATTGATCTAAGTGGTTCAGAAAACTTCTCCAACAAGTTTGTAAACTCAGCAGTGATTATGTGTGTGCTCAGTTGTGTACAACTCTTTGTGACCCCATGGACTGTAGCCCGCCAAGCTCCTCTGTCCATGGGATTGGATTCCCCAGGTAAGAATACTGGAGTGGGTTGCCATTTCCTTCTCTAGGAATCAAACCTGAGTCTCATCAGTGCACACAAGAGGACTGCTGACAGGTGTCATGAGCCTGAATGGCCTCGTCCCTGGGCCAGTTCAGAGGAGGATGCCTTGGATGTTGGGCACGTCTCTTCTTTGGACTTGAGTAAAGAACTGAGAACTTTCCCTCTTTTCAGATGCTCCCTCTGCGGTAAGTGATCCAGCTTTTCCACTTGATGTCAAGCTTCTCAGATCTTTTACTGGAAGGAGCATGAGGGCTGAGTCATCTGTGGATACTGACATTGCCCCTGGGCCTAGTGGCCCCCACCTTCCTGCCATTCCCAGCTCTGCTCTTCCTGGTTTGCATGATTCTATCAGTTCTAAACATCTCTGGTTAGGAGGACTGTAAGAGCAAACCCCATCATGCTCCCCAGCTTTGAAGGCTCTGACATGTGTGCCATTCTTCTGCCATCGTGGGGGCTGCAGAGGTGGGTGGACCAGGCAGAAGAGACCAGAACAGAGTAGTCCAGGGGAGTGATTTAGCCCAGGTCCTGTCAGAGCCTGAGTCAGAGCTCACTGCTGCTGGGCCCTGTGCTTCCTCAATTAGATTAGCCTGTCTCCCTCACAATTGATTTAGCCTGTGCCTGGGGAGGTGATCTCTGGGAATATTGAACCCAGCCCTCATCTGTGTGTGTTTGGATGCCAACATCCTTGCATTAGTACTTTTCCTCTTTCTTTCGAGCACATTTGCCCTTTCCCTTTGACTATACCATTGAAAAGGCTGCTGTTGAAAATAATAGTAAACTTTTGCAGTACAGTTAAGTCTCCTACATACGAATGAGTTCCATTCTGAGAGTGCAATCATAAGTTCAATTTGTTCGTAAGTCTAACAGTGTTTGCCATGTTTCTTCTTCAAGCTTTCATAAAAGCTTTCAGCTCTCTTGAACCATCACTAAGCTGAACAGGACTCAACACTGATGCTGATCCTGCATCTACACACTGAGATGGTTTTCCATCTCCTCCATCCACTTTTCCCTGCTTCTGTGATATTATTGTCGACATCATTGGCACAGCAGACGTCGTGTGTTCCACTGTCTTGTCCTTATTCTTTAGAATCCTGCCGATGGTTGAAGGATTCATGTTACAAGAACGAGCTACGCCTACCAGCGTTTCGCCCCTCGGCACTCTCTCAATTATGTTCACTTTTGTTTCCATCATTGTCACTTGGCACTTCTTAGCAGTACCAGCTACATCACTGCTGCTTTTAGGCTTGCTTCCAGACATCTTGGGCTTGAAATAAAGACCCTGCACTACTGTACTCTGTACAGTAAAGTACATAAAAGCACAACCACTCGTAGAGGATGCACACATGTGACAATGTATGCCAGACACGTGAATGAACTTATGTTTGGACATACTAACACGTGGTAATCCCTCTGTCCATGGGATTTCCCAACAAGAATACTGGAGTGGGCTGCCATTTCCTGCTCCAAACAATGACAATAGATACGAATATTTGGAGGGATTTCTGAAGGGGAAGTGTATTAAAATAGGCTTTATAACCACTATCAGACTTTTATATTTGATTTCCGACTGAGTTTTAGTCTGAGAATTTATCTATCAGGGACTTCCTTGGAAGTCCAATGGTTAAGACGCCACACTTCTAATGCAGGGGGCATGGGTTTGATCCCCAGCTGGAAAACTAAGATCCAGTATGGCACGTAGCACAGCCAAAAAGGAAAATAAAAAAGAGAAGAATTTACCCATCTGTATATGCCTATAGTTAACGAAACTAATAATAGCAACTTTGTAATTATGTATAGTGCTTTACAGTTCACATCTAAAGTAAATGTCAGTCCTCTGGAAAACTGTCCCAAATCTCCAGTACTCTAGTATGTATTGAAAAAAACATGCAGATAAGTGAACCTGCACAGTTCAAACCTGTGTTGCTTTAACGTCAACTGTAACTTATACGCCTGACTCCTTAGCAGACGGACTTCTCCAAGGGGGAACTTGGTTTTTTCATTTGCAGGCTTTTGTGATTTGACTCATGATAAATAAATGAGATAAATGAATGAATGGAAGAATGAATGATATTCCTATATTAAGCATTTGATAAATACTTGATTATGATAGAATGCTGCTGCTAAGTCGATTCAGTCATGTCTGACCCTGTGGGACCCCATAGACAGCAGCCCACCAGCCTCCTCTGTCCCCGGGATTCTCCAGGCAAGAATACTGGAGTGGGTTGCCATTTCCTTCTCCTATGATAGGATAAAGAAGAATAAAAGCAGATAAATCTTGCTAATAGCTGTGGAAAAAATATTTATGGGAGAAAGTTTGGAGTTGTAGATAAAACTAAATCTCTAAATTTTCCTGAGTACCTTTATCCCTAGGATAGATAATGAGGTGTCAGAGGCATTAATCTGGGCCAGCCCTTCTGCAGTGTTGTGAAATTGATTTAATTCTGTCCCATCTTTCCTTAAGACTTAGAAAGTATTCCAGGATTTGAAAAAATATAGAACAAATAGCTGCCATGTAATTTGTAGAGTATCAGCTTCTTTGCGTATTTTCTCCTTCATGCTTAAATGTTACTCTCTGAGTTATGCACTATAATAATAGATCCAACCAAAAAAGTGTTTCTGGGACTAATGCATAAAATATGTGCATGCAATTTGAAGACTGAAAAATGGTTCATTCTTGGGGGGAAAAGGATTCATAAGAAAGTTACTGCCATTCTGGGGAAACAGAATGTGATTCTTTACAAGGTTAGCTGATTTTAAATACTGGTTTCCAAACTGCTCAATAAAATATGAATACTTATTATGGCAATCTGTATCACACACTACACATCCTATTTTGGGGGTGATATGTGCCTTCTTGAAGAAATTTACACTAACTAGGTAATGTCAAACATTATAAAGTGTGTGGAAATTGAGTCTGAAGTTCTTCTTCCTTATTGGTCTCCCAACTAGACTTCAACCTCTAGGAAAAGGCTAAAACTATAAACAGTACTTAGTATCCATGGTAAGATGCCTAAGAAGGTAATTATTTTTTTCTTTACATTTTTAAATTTCAGAGTTTAATAGCATATTATATGCATTGCCTCAGGCCCACAGTTCCTCCAGTTGGTCATTAAATATCAGGGAATACCGTCTCTACCAGTCATTATTGCTAAAATAAAATACCACTTACAAGCCCTGGCGAACAAAAGATCCACAGTGGCAGTGGCAGGCACACCTTGACTATCTAGTGAGTTGGCATAGAAAGCAAGAACCCTCAGAGTACCCGGCCCAGAAGCCTAGCCGTGTCCTGAGAGCAATGTTCACTGGGAAATCTTTTCAGTTGCAGTTAATTAGACTCAAGAAACACCTCTGTCCTTCAGGCGCATCCACCAGAAGAAAGGTCCTGAGTTCATGTTCTCATCTGGTCACTGACAACAGGAGCAAAGCATTCTGGGTATATCCAACCAATGTACATTAATTCCATCTGACTATGGAGAACTACTTTCTGATGAATCAATTAGGTAGTGAGGATTTTGTACTATTTGTTTTTTGTTTTTTTTTTAGGAAAACTCATATTTACAACAAACCAGATGATTGAGAAGGTATAAAGGCAGAATTTACATAACAGAATCTGTCTGATGTGAGTTCTACACAGGCTGAGTGGTGACAGTATTTGCAAGTAATCCAGAAAATCCAGTCCAAGTTGAAACCAAAACTCTTTTCTGAATCACAGAGACTCCCTTTTTCCTTGGCCCCTGAACACCTGGGTGACTGACTCCAGACAGGTGCCCCTCTTACAGTTTGGGTTTGCCTGCAGAGGCAGTCTCTGTAAGCCCGTCCCCAGATGCCTTATGCAAACAAAAGGAAAAATATGTGCTGAAAACTAGAGCTAATCTAGGAAGTTCCAAATTTAGATCAGATTATTTTCTTCCAAGAGTTTGTTTGTAAATCAGTTTTTGGAACCTGGGGCAAACATTTTCCCATACATGTGGCTGTGTAAATGTCACCCTCATGGAAACGAACAAGTACACAGGAGCAAGAACATCTTTTATCAGCTGTGTTTCTTTCACTCTTTTTCAGCTACATTATGGATTAAGTGGGCCGTTTTTCTAGGCTGGTCTGGGAGCTGGACCACCATGTGCGATAGTTTGTATGGGAAATTAGTTGAACTCAAAAATCTAGCTGGGAGGAACTCTCCTCCTGCTGCCAAAACTTCACAGGGAACAGGAATTCTCTCTGGTGGTTCTGATAACACTACCCACAAGCAAGAAGGGGCAGCTCTTTCGGTGTAAGGGATATTCATAAATTTGGTGTTTGTACTTTGGGGACTGCCAGTACTTAATTTAGAAAGCATTACAAGTGTAATTGGCTGAAGTTGAACTTCACAGAGTTTAGACCAGGAAGTTGAATTAAAAAACATAAACAATAAAGCAAAATATAGAACCAAGATTTGAACAGAGATAGACCCTGGAAGGAAGAACTTCATAGCAAGGCTGTGAGCAAGACCAGTGTTCCAGGGCCAAACAAGGCAATGCACTCATTTCTTTAGTAGAAAAAGAGAAATTCAAGAGGCCCCAAACCATGGATTGTGATACAGTCCACACAAACTCCCTGCTTTTCTTTGGTCCCTGTCTATGCTGCCTCTAAAAGTTAAGAAGTTCTGAGTAGTCTAAGCTGTCTTGAAATCATGTGACCATCCCACTCCCCATCTGTGATCCACACCCCAGCAACTTGCCCTACCCGCAAAAGCTGTGCACAGCAAAAGCTCTCCTTCTAGACATTCCCCAGTTGGTTTTGATTCCAAATGGCAAGAGTGATAGAAAATTTTTTTTCAGCCAGAACATGTGTAAATATATATAAATATATATATGTTCGTTCTTTTCTTTATATTCTCCATTATGGTTTATCATGGCCTAGTCACTTCAGTTGTGTCTGACTCTTTGCAACCCTATGGACCATAGCCTGCCAGGCTCCTCTGTCCTGGATTCTCCAGGCCAGAATACTGGAGTGGGTTGCCAGGCTCTTCTCCAGGGGATCTTCCTGGCTCAAGGATCAAACCCATATCTCTTATGTCTCTTGCCTTGGCAGGCAGGTTCTTTACCCCTAGTGCTACCTGGGAAGCCCCATGCTTTATCATAGGATGTTGAATATAGTTCCCTGTGCTATACAGAAGACTTTATTGTTTATCCATCCTATGTATATAAAAGCTTATATCTGCTAACCCCCACCTCCCACTCCATCCATCCCCCAACCCCTTACTCCTTGCCCACACTAGTCTGTTCTCTATGTCTGTTCTCTATGTCTGTAATTCTGTTTCATAGGTACATTGATTTGTGTCATAGTTCAGAGTCCACATACAAGTGATATGATATTTGTCTTTCTCTTTCTGACTTACTTCACTTAGTAAGAGAATATTTAGTTGCACCCATGTTGCTGAAATGGCATTATTTCATTCTTTTTTATGATTGGGTAGTATTCCACTGTGTATGTGTACCACATTTTCTTTATCCATTCATCTGTCTGTGGACATTAGCTTGTTTCAGCTATTGTGAATGGTGCTGTTATGAACACAGGGGTGCATGGATCTTTTTGAATTATAGTTTTGTCTGAATATATGCCCAGGAATGGGATTGCTGGATCACATGGTAACTCTAGGTTTAGTTTTCTGAGGAACCTCCATACTGTTCTCCATAGTGGCTGCAGCAACTTATATTCCCACCAACAGTGTAGGAGAGTTCCCTTTCCTCTACACCCTCTCCAGCATTTGTTATTTGTGGCCTTTTTAATGATGGTCATTCTGACTGATATGAGGTTATATCTCATTATAGCTTTTTTTTTTTTTTTTTTAGGCAAGGAAAATGACTTTATTCAGAGAGTTGGCTGATCAAGAAAATGTCTACTCATGTCTCAAAATGACCAATTTATCAGGGTCTGGAAGCCAGGATTTTTTATAGATCACAGATGGGAGGAGGTGAGGAAACAAAATAAAAAGGCCATTAATGTTTCAAATCTCTCCTAAATGGCAAGCTTCAGGCTGGGTGAAGAGTTAATTTCTTCCTTCCTGCCATCTGCATCTCTCTAGTAATTAGCAATGCCTAGAGAATCCCAAGGACAGAGGAACCTCGTGGGCTACACTCCATGGGGTCACAAAGAGACATGACTGAGTGACTTAACACACACACTAGCAATGTTGAGCTCAAAGCTATTTGGAAATCACTTCTCAGGGTTAGTTAATGAAAGGCCCACATAATATGCTGTTTCCGCTGCACCAACATACAAAAGTGTGTGTGAGCCTGCTAGGCTCCTCTGTCCATGGAATTTTACAGGCAAGAATACTGGAACAGGTTGCCATTTCCTACTCCAGGGAAGCTTCCCAATCCAGGGATCAAATGCATTTCTATTGCATCTCTTGCATTGGCAGACGGATTCCTTACCACTGAGCCAGCTGGGAAGCCCAACATACAAAAGTGGCTGTATGCACAGCTGCTGTTGGAAGAGAAAGGGAAATAGCAATCTAATGGTTTGGGTAGATTGAAAGCATAAGGTAAATTTACATCAATGATAGGAGATTTTTCCACTCCTTTGGACCTGAAATTTTAAGCATCTGTGGAGCTGGTTCCTGTCTCATTTTTCAGCTTAGTGCTTTCAAATATGTTAATTTCAGACAAATGCTTCTTGCTACTTAGTTCAAATAATACCTTCTTGGATGAACCAAGGGCAGAGGAACGGGAGAGTCAATTTAAAAAATAAGATACATTCCAAACTAATGAGATTATTGCAAGTCTGACTTGGTGGGAAACCCTAGCCTCTGGCCCTCTGCCACTGCAGCAGTGCACTGTGGCACAGCGGCTTCCCAGCTTCATGATGTTTGGAAAGTGTGGTTTGTACAAAACAAATCATCAAAATATATCAGTCTCGTCAATGTTCCACCTAGAGAATTAATGGTCAGAGGAAAACCGACCACCTTTGTCATCCTCATCAGAAGGGTTTCCTTTCTCAGTTGGTGGTTTTATGCTCTTGGTCATTTCAAAATGAAATTTTAATCAGGATTGACATATATACACATAGTATGATACTATCCTGGAGAAGGTGATGGCACCCCACTTCAGTACTCTTGCCTGGAAAATCCCATGGGCAGAGGAGCCCGGTAGGCCACAGTCCATGGGGTCACTAAGAGTCGGGACACGACTGAGCAACTTCACTTTCACTTTTCACTTTCATGCATTGGAGAAGGAAATGGCAACCCACTCCAGTATTCTTGCCTGGAGAATCCCAGGGACGGGGGAGCCTCATGGACTGCCATCTATGGGGTCGCATAGAGTTGGACACGACTGAAGCAACTTAACAGCAGCAGCAGCATGATTCTATCCATAGTATCATAGTATATACATATTCATCAATTCAGTTCAGTTGCTCAGTCATGTCCGACTCTTTGCAACCCCATGGATTGCTGCACGCCAGGCCTCCCTGTCTATCACCAACTCCCGGAGTTTACTCAAACTCATGTCCGTTGAGTCTGATGCCATCCAACCATCTCATCCTCTGTCATCCCCTTCTCCTCCTGCCTTCAATTTTTCCCAGCATCAGGGTCTTTTTAAATGAGTTAGTTCTTCGCATCAGGTGGCCAAAGTATTGGAGTTTCAGATTCAACATCAGTCTTTCCAGTGAATATTCAGCACTGGTTTCCTTTAGGATGGACTTGTTGGATCTTCTCCAACACCACAGTTTATATTGATCCTGTGATACAGTACGTATTGATACTATGTATAAAATATATAACTAATGAGAACCTACTGTATAGCACAGGGAACTCTACTCAGTCCTCTGTGGTGACCTAAATGGGAAGGAAATCCAAAAACGAGTGGGTCTATGTATACATATGGCTGACTCACCTTGCTATATAGCAGAAACTAACACAACATTGTAAAACAATTATACTCCAATAAAAACTTTTAAAAAAAACTGAGGTAGGCAAAAGGGATTGTATATGTTATCCTGTCCGTTCTACCTAAACTTTGTGTTTGTTAATGTATGTTATGAGGTAAATTTTTAAAATCCTCACTGATCATCACAGATAGGCTGGAAGAAGGTCTTCCTGAATCACCAGTGCCTGGATGATGAAACCAGTTGGACACACATGAAGTCTGATTGTTTTAAGTAGTTCCACTTGACTGTTTATTAGACTTCCATAAGCAACAGTGATTGAGGAAGTTGTGTCAACAAAATCACGTGGTTGGTCTTGACTCATCCATCCTTTGCTCTGCTCCACTTGTGCTCTTGACTGTGCCTGGGCTGCGTTCTCTGCCTCATAATCACAGATCATCCAGTGGTGGAAATGAGGTAGGGGCCTTCCCTGGTGGTTACGACTCCACTTTCCAATGCAGGGGCCACAGGCTTGACCCCTGATTGAGGAACAGCCCACGTGTAGGAAAAAAAAAACAAGAGTTGGAAAGGGAGGAGGGACCGTCTAGGTCAAGGATTGGCAAACTCTTCGGTAAAGGGCCAAAGGATAACTATTTCCAGCTTTGCAGGCCATATGGTCTGTGTCACAGCTACTCAGCAAGAGCCATGTGGCCTGAAAGCAGCCACAGATAATACAGAAACAGAGGAGAATGGCTGTGTTCCAACAAAACTTTATTTACAAAAACAGGCAACAAGCAGAATTTGGCTGGTGGATATTAGTTTGTTAACCTCCAATCTAGTCCAGCTTCCTCACTCTACAGATAAGGAAAAAGAAACCTGGGAAGACTGGGAATTTCCTAGAGTCACTAGATAGTTCAAAGTGAAGCCAGATCCCAAATCTAGAAATTAAGTCTAGAATCCAGCTCTATTTTCACCATGCTGTGTCAGTCTGTCTTATTTCACGAAGCTGCTCCTGCCGTGTAGATGACATAGGTTTGAATCAGAAAGTGGTATTTGAGGAAATTATGCTGTGGTAACATCAATTAATTAATAGAAATTACTTTGAAGGAGAGATTTTATAGGAGAGTGTCACTAATTATTGACACCACTCTCAATGCCTTTGTTATGTTTCAAGGTGGCATTAAAGGAGTGAAAAACTGAAAGATTGTTATTATGTCACAGGGTCTTGTTTTAACGAGGTTTTTTTCACTAGAGTTGATTTGAATAAGGCTAGAGAACTCGAGGTTCCCATTCGCCAATGAGCAATCAGCCTCCAAAGCAGAAGCTCTTAGTGTGGAATTCATGGGGTTGATGAATCTCTGAAATTCATGCACAATTCTGTGCATGTACATTTCTTCTCAGGACAGGGTGCACTGTTTTCTTCAGATCCCCAAAGGCAGGGGTCCCCAACCTCCAGGATCTAATGCCTGATGATCTGAGGTGGAGCTGATGTAATAATAATCAAAATAAAGTGCACAATAAATGTAAAGCATTTGAACCATCCCAGAACCACCATGCCTCCTCGTCTATGGAAATACTGTCTTCCATGAAACTGCTCCCTGGTGCCAAAAAGGTTGGGGACCACTGCCCATAGGGATTTGTGACCTCCACTCCAAGTTACAGGATTCTAGATGGTGAAAGATCTTTGTCCAACCATCCTGCCTAAAGAAAAAGAAGTTCCAACCAACCAAGTTCCTTTCTTCACATGTGACCTCAGTGGCTGGCTCTCTGGAGGGGAATTATCTGGCCACCAAAAGAGTTCTAGACGGGGAAAGAAAAGCAGTCAGTTGACACAGGTGGATACACAATATAATTAGAGAGATGAATTAAGCATCACAGGTTTCAGGAGCAGTGATGCTCAAAGTTAGCAGACAGTAGCACAGTCTGCTATCAGAATAAGAACTCCACCTGTGACTGACACTCAGAAGGCAAAATTTTGAGCCCTCAGCAGCTGGTGTGCGGGCTCCACTTCTGGCAACATGGTGGAGTGAATGGACTCAGCCATTCCTCCTGGTGCAAACACAATGAAATCCTGGATGGAATGGAATTTTTAAAAAAAAATGCTGTTTAATGCAAGCTGAATTTAAACAACAACAACGGAAGTGGAAACTCTCACATGTCAGGAGCATAGTGAACTCAAATGAGAATGGTCTGTCTGAGCTGAAGCCACATGGCCCAAGAGGCTAAAGGATAGACTTAAAAAAAAATTGATTTATTTTGTTTTTGGCTACCCTGCGTCTTCACAGCTACGCCAGCTTTCTCTAGGTGCCGTGAGCAAGGGCTACTCTCCGTTGCAGTGTGCGGGCTTCTCATTGTGATGACTTCTCTTGTTGTAGAGCACAGGCTCTCGGCATGCAGGCTTCAGCAAACAGGCTTAGTTGCCCTGGCATGTAGGATCTTCCCCAATCAGGGATCGAACCTGTGTCCCTGCACTGGCAGGCAGATTCTTAACCACTAGGCCACCAGGGAAGCCCTTTAAAGCTAGACTTATAATTCCCATGCATGGATAAAAAATGTAGCCTTGAGTCAATGCCAGAGGAGGAGGTAGAAGTGAGGTTTCAGCTGAAAGCCAGGACTCTTGAAGGGCTGCTGGTTTATAAGAAAGGGTCCAGGAAACTTACAAAGGCCCAGATAGGTATTAAGAAAGCTTTCTGCCCAGCCCTGAGCCCCAAGTAGGAAAAAAAAAAGTCTATTGTGAATAAAAGTCAATCCTGAACTTCATGTTCGAGGGTGGAATATGAGTTTACATGACACGCATAGATTGCAAATCTCTGGCAGAGGAGAAAATGGTACAATGGCTACCCAGTGGCTGCCTGCATAGAACCAGGGCATAAACCATGGCCCATGAGCCACAGCCTCCCAGAGGATGATACTGTTCACTGATGATGAGGCTGTACACACATCTGAAGATACACACAAACTGAACCACCACGGAAGAAACAAAACTCAAAGGTGATTGGACAATCTGGAAGAGATTATAATATTTTTTTAAACCTCACAGGTGTTTATTTTATTTCATCTTATTTTTTTAATCTATTGGCTGCACTGCACAGCAGGTGGGATCTTAATACCCTGACCAGGATCAAACCCATACCCCCTGCATTGGCAGCATAGAGTCTTAACCACTGGACCACCAGGGAAATCCCTGGAAGAGATTATAAAATAAACATTTTAAAGATATAAAATAAGGGTTTGAAACCATTAGGGAAGAAATGAGCAACAGCAACAAAGGTCTGAAAGAAAACCAATTACAGATGACAGAAATGAGAATCATAACGTGAAAAACCTGTGACCAACCGTTTTTATTTAGCTGAGGCAGAAGGCAGATCTGAGGGAAGAGCTCTGAACACCGCACAGAAAGTTAGAGGTGTTGAAGGCTGTTTTGAGCGAATCCATGGAAGCCCAGGGCAGCCAGGCTATGACAGCAGGAGCAACCATAAAACCAGCTAGTAGCTCCTTCCCTCTGCACAGCCCGCACCGCACCCCCCCCACACCTGCCGCCAGGGCTGGGGGTCCTGCAGAACCTGCTCAAAATTGCTTCAGGAGGGAAGGCAGCCTGTGCCTGAGTGTCTGGGGAGCTCTTGGTAAGCAAAGCTTGAGGAAAGGTGGGTGGGGGCATCTTCCTGACAGGCCTGATGTACCTGCCATCACCTGTCCCCTCGAGGTCTTCCTGTCTGGAGATTAGCTCCTCCCTGGAAAGGACGAGGGAACTGTCCAGCTTTCTTACGGTTCCTTACCAGACTTGTGATCCTTCTCCAGCTGAGGAGAGCCTCCCTGGGGCCTTTCCAGGTTTGTGGGTGGTTTTCTAAAAGCCATACTGCTCAGTGCAAGGGCCTGACTCCGGGGCGGGTGCAGCGGGGAATATTCACCAGGCCTGGGTAGATCTCATTAGAGCCCTGGGGACTGGCAGCTGTCTCCCCTGAGTGGGCCACCCAAGAGGATAAACTCAAGCTCCTGAGAGCCTCCCTCTGTGGGATCCCTGGGCCAACAGTCAGCCCCTGACCTAGCGCTGGCCTGGCCCCTCCACCCAGAGCTCCAACCCCTCCTGCTTCGGCCCTCAGATAACCACACTGTCCTGCCCGCCTCTCCCAGGCCTGGGATCACCAGTGCTTTGTCCCAGCCCCCCAGCCCAGGCCTGGTCACACGCTGAGGATGACCTTTTCACAGCCAAGCAGGGTCTTTCCAGAAATTGACATCTCCCTTTGCTTCTATTTGCAGGAAGCCATTCTTTTTCTGAGAATCTGCCATCAAGAACAGCACTAAGGGAAACACACTTCTCCCAGGGGTCCTGGAACAACTTCATTAGGAAGCTGGAGGTGAATTTTCACAGGCGCGTCACGTGGGAGACCCCCAGAGAGCTGGACCAATGAGCATGTGGCAGTGATTTGGGTCACACACGCTAATGGCCCAAGAAAATAACACCATTAGTGCCGTAATGGAGCAGCAGCATCTCTGTCCCCAGGACACCCACTGACTGGAGAGGGACCGGGCCACCGGGTGATGTTAAGATGCCCTCTGCTCCTTTCCTGTTCAACATGTACTGATTCCAAAGTGAATCAGCAATTTGAACCCATGAGGACCTTTGTTATCTGAAACTACACGTGCCATCTAACTGCTTAGACAAAGAAAATGACTCTTAATCAAATCACTCTGATTTCCATAAGCAGGGTATCCCCAACCCCTAGGATCAAATGCCTGATGATCTGAAGTGGAGCTGATATAATAATAATAATGGAAATAAAGTGCGCAACAAATGTAATGCACCTGTATCATCCCCAAACCATATCCCCGGTCCCTGTCTGTGGAAAAATTGTCTTCCATGAAACCAGTCCCTGGTGCCAAAAGGTTGGGGACTGCTGTCCATAAATATGTAGCACATCATCACAGACAAGATTTTATTCAGGCCCTGGAAGGTACCCTCAGAGACTGTCAATAGGGTAGCACAGAGGGTATCAATTTAGTACAGGGGAACTAAGGATCCAGAAACTAAAATCTTGACTTTGGATATCTGAACAGACATATCTCAAGGCCAAGTTTGTTATCCAGATCATCCTTATGATAATCCAAAACAAAATCCCCAAGAAACCTTCCCTAAATAGGCTGCTTCCAGCCAATGAGGATGAGATATATTTTCAATTCAGTTTTTTGCTCCTGCGTTAAAAGTCACAGGCAAACTGTTTCTGTAGTCAATGAGAATATTTTGCACACTTCCAAACTTGTTAAGAGGGTAGGGGTGGTGGTGGTGGCATAGTTGCTAAGTCGTGTCCAGCTATTTGTGACACCATGGATTGTAACCCGCCAGGCTCCTTTGTCCATGGGATTGCCCAGGCAAGAATAGTAGGTTGCCATTTCCTTATCCCTGGTAAGATGGTAGTGTTTGAGCTTATAATACTTGTAAAGCTTTGCAACCCCATGGACTGTAGTCCACCAGGTTCCTCTAGTCCATGGAATTCTCCAGGCAAGAATACTGGAGTGTGTTGTCATGCCCTTCTCCAGGGGAATCTTCCTGACCCAGGGATCGAACCCAGGTCTCCCACACTGCAGGCAGATTCTTTACCATCTGAGCCACCAGGGAAGCCCCCAAAGAGGGTAGATCTCGTATTAAATATTCTTAGCACAAACAAACAAAAAAGTCACAAGCAAGAAGATGACCCATTTCAGCTTCCTCTTCACTCTTACCCATCAAGCAAAGCTCCCATCAAACATTTGGGGCCTGGCCTGCAGTTTTCATGTGTGAACATAGCAAGCTTTTTGAGACCGTTTGGTAGCAGCGAAGCCAGAGGCCTGGGCCATTTGGAGGGCGGGAGGGATGCAGGGCGTTCCACTGCCCTCTCTGGCAAGTGCCTTTGAGGGAAGCAGTGAGGACCAGCCGCCTGGGTCAGAGACCTGGTTCTGCCCTGAATCAGCTGTGTGACATTGAGCCATCACTTAACCTTTCTGTGCCCTGGACTCTTCATCTGGAAAATGAAGATAATGGTCTATCTCACTGAGTTGTTTTAAGGGTCAATGTATAATACTTGTAAAGCACTGACCTTGTAACAAGCTATGAAATGAAACCTCCCTGCGTTGCCAGAGCAAGTACGTAATACCCATCTAAGAGAGGGATCCCTGCCTTAAACTGCACATGCAGAAGAAGATACAGACATTTCCAAGAATATTTGGGCATTCTTAACCAAAAGGACATATACTATTTTTTAGTGGAGTATAATTGCTTTACAATGTTGTGTTAGTTTCTGCTGTACAACAGCATGAATCAGCTATATGTATCCCCTCCCTCGTTGACATTCCTCCCCTCCCCACCCTCCAGGTCATCACAGAGCACTGAGCTGAGCTCCTCTGCTATACAGCAGGTTCCCACCAGCTCTCTGTTTTACATATGGTAGTGTATACACGTCAATGCTACTCACCCAATTCGTCCCACCCTCCCCTTCCCTGCTCTGTGTCTACACATCCATTCTCTACATCTCCATCTCTACTCTGCTCTGCAAATAGATCTGTAGAGATGCGGATGGGCCTAGAGGACATATATTATTAATCAAGTAGCAGGATTCTGGTGGATTAGGGCTGTAGAAGGTAAGTAGGGACCATTTGCTGTTGTTATTTTAGTCATTAAGTCGTGTCTGACTCTTGCAACTTTGGACAGTGGACTGCCAGGCTCCTCTGTCCATTGGATTTCCCAGGCAAGAATACTGGAGTGGGTTGCCATTCCCTTCTCCAGGGGATCTTCCCTACCCAGGGATTGAACCCCCATCTCCTGCTTCTCCTGCATTGGCAGGTGGATTCTTTACCACTGAGCCACCTGGGAAGCCCCAGAGACCATTTATACGGTCCTAAATACAGATTCATTTTAAACAAAATATTATTTCTTTTATTGAAGTATAGTATAGTTGATTTACAATGTTGTGTTAATTTCTGCTGTATAGCAGAGTAACTCAAGTGATACACATATATACATTCTTTTCCATTATAGCTCTCAATGCAGGTTCTAAATTAGCAGCTTGCTCATAGAGTTATTGGAAAATCAAACAAAATAACCCATGTAAAGGTGATTAGTGCAGGGCTTGGCACAAGGAAAGCTCTCTATACATGTTGGCTGCGTGGGCTGAGTCTTTCACATATGGTGTCCTAACCCAAACTCACCCTGGTCCATGGAAGAGTGCGTTTTCACAGGTGAGGAATCAGGGGCCCCCTGCAATTATTAAGAATCAGCGCTGACCCAGAGCAATGGGCTTCATGACCAGTGGGTCCTACAGTATGTCTCTTTTTCTCTCCTGGGTATTCTGAGAACATGAGGGCCTTCTGACCCATTCACAAGATTTTATCACCTTATAGAGCAGGAGTTTACTGTGTGATCCCCTCAGCCAGCAAGGTGGCCGATACCTACCTGAGTAAATCCTTCTTCCAGTGACACAATGATGCCACATTGGAGGCCTTGTCCATAAATGGATCACTGACAAGTGATCACTGTCCCAAGATCCTCCACACCCCTAGTCCTAAAAGCATCTCATAACTGGTGATTATCTAACAATCAACTACTCTCCACAATGTTTTTCAACACATGAATCAGGGGTCCAGACATTATTACCCAGCAGAACTCCCGCTCTATCTCACAGAGTAGTCATTTTGTAGCACTGTTTATTTAGGTTTTAACAATGGAGTTTTATTCTTTCTCTCACCTGCTGCTCATCGATGGACTTTGTTAACTCCTGTTCATTATTGCAAATCACCGTAGTGACCGGTGATGCCATGTTTCTCACTTAAGAAACTCAAAGGCCTCCATGGGCAACAGGATTCAGCCACCTGGCTTTCTTATGTTTCTAAATAAACAAATCAAAAGGAACAGAAGGCAGGGAGGTCCCTGAAACCTATATTTAACCTGCACTTGGATCTCAGAATTATTAGAAAAATGCTGATAAGCATAACATTATGGTTCCATTTGTTGATGACTCTGCCTTTGACGTGGCAACTGGCATTGCACTGTCCAATTTAGAGAGGATTTTCCTGAGCACTGTCGCTTGTGATTCTACCAAAACCCTGTGAAGTAGGTGGGACGTTTTACAGATAAGGAAGTGGAACCTCTGAGAGGTTAGGTGACTTCCCAGGTCACCCACAGAGCGGGTGCTCTGACTTCAGGTCCATTACCCAGCATCCTGGCACAGCAGAAGATGTAGCCAGCCCTGCCTCCCAGCAGCCCCCCAGGGAGAGATGCAGGGAGAGTCTGGGCAGATTATTTGAACACAACCATTTGAACAGCTTGATGGGATTTAATTGTTTGGAAGGTGTTCAACATGGTATTTCCAAACACGAAAGGAGAATGCTGGAGACTGCTTTCCCAGATAATGATCCTGTCTTCATTTTGGAGAGTGCTTTCGTGTTTACAAAGCACTTTTGCAAATTTTCTTATTTGATTCTGGACACAATCTGGGATTGGTGTGAAAGGTTTCATTTTCATTAACAGATCCAGCAATGTACTGGAAAGAAAAAAAAAAGATGCTGGACATGAACAAAAGGGAGAGAGCCAGGCCTTTCTACATCACCTCCCTCCCTGCTTACCTGTACCTGCAGGCCAGGTGTGCCAATGGGCGGGGCAGAGAGCCCAGAGCCTGGTTCTTTCTGTTTACAGGCACCGCCCACTTGACTTTCTTGCTGAGGGAGCTCTCTGACCTTAGAGAGACCTGTGTTTTACTGCCTGCAAAGGTGTTTTACTGACTTGAGTTATTGTCCACAGGGACTCGTTTGAAACCAGCTTATGGGTGAGTCAAATGGTACAGATGCAGCTGCTAAGAAAGGGGAGGGGGGGGGCTGGGGCATTCCAGGCCTAAGGGGGGGTCTTTAGGAGGCATGAAGTCTGAACCTTCCCCCAACTGTGTATTTATAAGATGCCTAGGTGAAAAGCTAGCTTTTTTTTTTTTTTTTTTAAAGAATCTTTAGCTAAGGGGACTGCCCTCCCAGGCCTTGGTTGGATGGATTTAACTGCAAACACTGCTGAAGCCATCATACCAGGAGGCTCTGAGAAAGAAGTGGGAAGAGATGAGGCAGCAGCTGGGGCCTGAGACTGGGCGGAAGGGCTCTGAGGGTCTGAGGAGGGAGAAGTGATAGCATCTCTCAAAGTCAGCTTGCAGGTGGTGGTCCCACCACTTATCTGGGCGGGGCTCTTGCTGTGTCACCCAGATCAAGTGGAGGCTCTCCTCCCGGGAGCACTCTTCATCCTCCCCTCCGGGCCGGTTCGGACCACACCCACAATCACTGACAGCTCTTGTCTTTCTATCCATACTGGGGACACAAACAAGCATGAATTCAGAGCACACATCAGAATAGGATTAGACTTTAGCAGACCAACACTAAAGAAACGCACCCTGTCTTGTACAAACTAAAAAAGGAATTCTCAGAGGAGTGCACATTTTCCTTCTGTATTATCGGAAGATTTCTAGCTGGTCTTTCCCCTCCTGGTGCTTGCTCTTCTGTCCTCACACAGAGGCAAGCAGCTTTGAGTCAAGTCCTGGCATCCCACTGCTCCAGGCTAGGGTGACAACCCCTCTCCTCTGGTGTCTCTGCCCCTCTCTGGTCTCATCTCCTGCCCCTCCTCTCATCTGTTCCAGCCACATGGTCTTCCCCCTCAGCCCTGCTCATCCCTTTTTAGGGCTTTTGCTCTAGCTGCAAGCTTTGCTGGAAAGGCTCCTCCCCTCCAGATTCACAGGTCTGGCATCCCCAACTCCTTCAAACCTTGCATCTGATTTCCCCTTCCTTATGCAGCCCTCCCTCCTCATCCCTTACCTGTGGTCTGTTTCTCCGTAGCCTCATTCATTTCCAACCCACGGGTTCAGCCATTTATGATGTCCATTGTTGTCCATTTTCGACCCCTGCAACATGAACTCCCCGTGGGGCAGAAACAGCTCTGCTGGCCTATGGATGCATCCCAGGGCCTAGAACTGGACCTGGCACACGGTTACCATTTAGCTAGCCTTGTTGGGTAAATAAAGGGCATCCAGCTGAGGGATGGTCCTCAACTCCCCACGCGGCTGCCACGTGCATTGCCACCCTCATGTTGAAACAGGACTCTGCTGAACACTACAAGTGGCCGCATCCGCCTCCAGGCTTCTGGAAGAGGAGCTGGAAATGCTACACAGAGGGTCTGGCTGTTGTTTCACAAGGACTCAAGGCTGCAGGTGTCGGGGGCGGGGGGGAGGCTCCAGGACGCGAGGCAAACACCAACCCAGGGTGGGCACAGCCAGCTTGGCTCTAAAACTCCTCTGCTGCTGGGGAGTGGTGACCCCAGACCTTGCAGCCCTGGTCATGGTCGTCTGGAGCGCTCAGCAGGATTGTTCCCGGTTGTCAGGGCCAGCTAGGAGGAGAGCTGGACGGGAACCTGTTACATAATTTGTAGGGTTCAGCCCAAAATGAAAATATGGAGCCGGCTCCTTATTAAGAATGTATAAGGAATTTCAAGATGCTGACGGCCGAGCTTTACATCAGGCCCAGTCCTTCTGAGGACTGACCACCCTCATGGCATTTCACAGATCTCCCTTGAGGGGGTGGAGGGGAACGTTCCCCGCCCCAAATGTAGATCACTTATACCCAAGGTGTGTAGCCAGCTTCTCCTTGAGGAAAGGAGCCCGAGGGTGCAGTGGAGGACAGTGGGCGACAGTCCCAGAGAAAAGGTATAAGTACCAAAAACAGTATGCCTGCAGCAAGCAGAAGGCCCCGAGGTCATGTTGCGGGCGTGGGGGGTGGCAGAAGAAGGTAACATCAAAGTGGCATGTGGACCAGGAGGGGGGTTATGTTCACAGAGAGGAACAGCCAAAGCCCTGGAACATTCTCCTTTCACAATGGTGGTCAGTGATTCATAACGAGTGGGAGAAAAAGAAGAAGAAAATGTAGTTTGAAGAAATAACGCCAGTTTGGGGTGTCCGTGGGTGGCGTGCAGTGCTAGGAAGCCCAGTCCACGCATGCGCCAACTGGGGGAGGGTGGGTCCTTACACTCCTCACAACGCCCCCAGACATCTTGGATACTGATGCTGAGGCAGGCACTTCCTGCTTCCATTTGGAGAACGCTTCAGACAGTGAAGCGTCTGCCTACAATGCCGGAGACCCAGGTTCAATCCCTGAGTCAGGAAGATCCCCTGGAGAAGGAAATGACAACCTACTCCAGTATTCTGGCCTGGAAAATCCCATGGACTGAGGAGCCTGGTAGGCTACAGTCCATAGGGTCGCAAAGAGTGGGACATGACACGACTGAGCGACGTCACTTTCACTTTACAGTTTTACAAGTGCTTTACATGATTTCGGTGGACTCTCTCCATGAGCCTCTCACTTGAGTGTTGGGGAAGGCCAGAGCGGATGTTACTTGGTTCTCTGGTGTTGAGTCCAGCACTTTCTTCCTTTCCTCCGTAATACGCCTGCCCCTGGTGGCTGCCATCTTCCCAGAGTCCATGGCCGGAGACAGACAAATAGATGCAGGCCAGGGCATCACAGGCACAGGGCAGCACGATGACAGACTGCCTCCAACATACCAGTGACCTGCAAACACAGCCAAAGGGAGCCGGGAGCTGCTGGCCACGCAGAGGACGAGCCCCGACGGCAGGAAAAGGCAGACGTTCGGAGGGATCAGATGCTTACCTTTCTATGAACATTATGGGAGCTGCTTTTTGGGGTCATCCGATAAATGGGACCTGCAGATTAAGTAAAGATGAGTAAAATGATGCTACTCTGAGTGAGTATGCATTTTGAAACGGCCCATTAACCTCTTGTCAGGAAGGATTCTTTCCTTCGAAGCGTTGGTGGTTTCCTGCACTAAAAGGTGTGAGGGTGAGTTGCCAAATCACGTTATTATGTGCAGCTAACGGCTTTGCCAAAACTGGTACCCGCAGATGTGGGCTCAGAGGGTTAGAGTTCAACACCTCAGTCATTAACATCTTCTCTAAAAATTAACAAGTGCGATTAGCCCATATTAATGAAATAATCTCTTGAGGTTTTTTTTTTCTTTTAATCTGCAGTTCCATCTGAATCAAACAAAGAGAAAATGCACCTTCCCATCAGTTCCAGTTTAGAACTGGCACATGTTAAAAAAAATAGCTGAACTTATTTTCCCCCTCTTCAAATTCTGCAAAATTTGCTCCCAGGTTTCCTTTCTAAGCCAAGTTTCATCGCTGAGCACATTTTTATGGTCTAGTTATAAACCCTAGAAAAACAAGGTTTATAGGAAATGTTGACACAACCTTCACTAAAGTGGTGCTAGCTGACACCTCTCTATTTTCAATTTGGGGATTTCTACTGGGAAAATATAAACGCTAATTCAGCAAAGGAAGCCAACGATAATAAAAATGTTGTAGTCTTCCTGTTCACCCCATGAAGTTCTACTTCAAAAGATGCCAGGGCAGCGTGGAGTGAGTTAGAACGAGGACGCGCAGTTTGGAAGGCACCTGCAAACACCTCAGCCTCCCGGTTACTATAAACCTGGCCTGGGAATGTATGACCTCACGGTGAGTCATGGCTGCCCACGGCCATTCAGTCGGAGAGGTGGCAGAAGATTCCAGATCTTAATGTCAAAGATGCCTACCAGCCTCCAAATCTACCCTAAATTCAGGCAAATTGGATTTTTCACAGGCTGGTAAAGTCAACCTGCAGACACACAGAGAAGCCTCAAAAGATGAAAGTTGGAGAAAAGGCAGACCCTGGAAGGTGGATGTTGAATGGTTAGCAGGCTCAAGTTGGGGCCAGCAGCAGTGTCAGGGGGACCCAGGTGTGAGGGCAGGTCGGCACATGGGGACAGAGGGCCAGTGACAATTCCCATTTTCCCAACCCCGCTCTACAGCCCAGCCGAAA